>NC_045426.1:70747506-71372506 GCF_902635505.1 Sarcophilus harrisii
ACAGTAGGTCAGAAATATTTTAAGATTTGGATTTAGTTATGCTGAATTTTTTTTACATTGATGAAATGAATTCGCAAATATGGTGGCCATTTTTATTTTGTTATTGGGTTTATTTAGCATTTAGAATTACTAGAAACACACTAAATATGTGTGTATCTGTGTATTTGTCTTTTCACATGCATATAAGCACATACATAACTAGCATAATTAGGCAGGCTCATATTTAACTGAGAATTTGGTTTCTTTTCCTTTAATCTAAAAGTAGAACCATTTATTTTGTAGATTTGTCAGCAAGCCACATTAGAAAAACTGCCTTGTTACCCTGCAGCCAATCCTCATACAGTGGACAGCTTTTCTATTGTTTAAAGAATTTCTTTTAGTTATAGCAAACAACTGAAATCTAAGGCAATGCCTACAAATTGTAAAATAAAGAAGTATAGTAATATAATATTATAGTGTAATGTAGTAGAACAATGGCATATTATTTTGCCACTAGAAATGACAGAAGAGCTGATTTTTGAGAAACCTGAGAAGACTTATATGAATGGATGCAAAGTAAAACAAGCAGAACCAGGAGGAATAATTTTTGTAACAGTAACATTGTCAAGAGAAAAACAACAAAAACTGTTTATATTTGATATATTGAACAACCAAACTCTATTTTGAATATATATATATATATATATATATATATTTTAAATCTCTCTTTCCAAGTAAGTTGAAACTATGGTTTATGTTTTAATTGATAAATTGATTGTATAAGGTAGGGGGAGAGTGTTGTTTTTTTTTTAAATACATAATAGAGAGTTTCCTCAAAACTTTTGAATGATCTCAGGTGTTATTGATTGGAAAATTTTCGTGAACCTGAGAGTTGTTGAATACTGGAAGGAATCCCGAGGAGTGAATGAGTGTAGAGTTCAGGATATCCAGAATGTCTTCTATGGGAACTGGCTGTAATTACATTTCCTTTGTCAGGCAAAATAGGGAACTAAATCTAATCTTAAGGTTCATGAGAGCATAATTATACCTAGAGGTGAAGCTTTTAAATTATGTTTCTGAGCTTTATTTTCTTTCATTGTCCATCTATATCTTTTCCTGTAGTCTCACCTTTGCTAAGTTTTTCACTTCAGATTTGATACAACTACAGAACAGCAAGTGAGTGAGTATTGTACATTAGGAATTTGATTCATTTTGCTAGCATTTTATTTGGTGTTGATTTTTTTTTTAATGGCAGTGGCTTTTTCAGTAACCTGGGGCAATATGTATAATTTAAGAAGTTCTTGTGGATTCATGGGTTCAATGATCTCCAATTAGATGACTCATAAATGTATATATTGGTCACATCAAGTTAGAAGGTGGTGCTATAGAGACCTTTTAGTGCATTCCCTGTAGTTTACACAGAAGAGAACTAAATTCCAGTGATGGTAAGTGACTTGTCCTAAATCACAGAAAGCAGGTGGAGTTTGAAACCAGGTCCTCTGATTAGTAATATTCATCTTTCCACTGTACAACATTGCCTCTCTAGATCTCTTTTCTCTCAGAAGATCAGTCCTATATCTCTAGATGTCTAGTGGACATGTCTACCTGAACTGACTCTCATAAGAGAGTTACAGATTTCAAGCTAGAAGGGCCAGAGGGTTAATCCCTTCATAAATGAAGAAACTTAGGATTCAAGAAAGTGATTTGCCCAAGAACACAAAGGTTTTAATTGTCATCAGGGGGATTTAAACCCAGAGCCCCTGACTCTGGATAATATGATCTTTCTGCTTCTTCTGTTTTGTACAACAGTGATGTTAAATTCAAATAAATATGGGGACCACTAGCTCATATACAAAGATCTCTGCAAGTCACATATTGACTTTGAAAATCATATACTAACATTATCTGTTTTCTCATATTTTTACTTATTTTATTAAATGTTTTCCAATTATATTTTAATTACATCCATAGAACTCACATTGGGAAATATGAGGGGAAGCATGTTTGAGACTTCTGATATACAAGATGGAATTCCCTTCCTTTCCTCTCCACCTCAAACTCATACCTTTTAACATCTGTATTCCTGTGAAAGGCACTTCCACCTTTGCTGTCATCCAAGTTTTGAATCTCATGATCATCTTTGAGTCCACATAACTCAAAGTTATGTTTTGAGTTACTGAGTATTAACAGTTCTATCAAATGGAAGCTAGTGTTTTCTTTAGGTCTGTGTATCCCCACTAACTATTGTGGTACTTGCTCATGATTGCAAGGTGGTAATGGACAAGAAAACCAGGTACTTCTTTCAGCTAGCTATTTTAAAAAATATTTTGAATGTTTTCCTAGGGAGCTGTCAAAATACGAATGCATGTGTACCTGAAGTTTCTGTACAGTGTACTGTACACATGCATAAACAGCTTCCTCATCATTGAGGATATTCAAATTTACATATATTATGTATATATGTATTGCTATATGGCTAGAGAATCATATAGTATAAAGCAGCGATCATCAAAACCATTTGGTACTGGCTAAGAAATAGAGTAGTCGACCAGGGGAATAGATTAGATTCACAAGATGCAATAGTCAATGACTATAGTAATCTAATGTTTGATAAACCTAAAGACCCCAGCTTCTGGGATAAGAACTCACTATTTGATAAAACTGCTGGGAAAATTGGAAATTAATATGGCAGAATCTATTTATTGATCCACACCTAACATCCTATTCCAAGATAAGGCCAAAATGCATTCATGATTTACATAAATAATGACACCATATACAAATCTGAAGAACAAAGGGTAGTCTACCTCTCAAATGTGTGGAGAAGGAAGGAATTTGTGTCCAAAGAAGAACTAGAGGAAATTATGAAATGCAAAATGGATAATTTTGATTATATTAAATTAAGAAGTTTTTGTACAAGCAAAATCAATGCAGACAAGATTATAAGGGAAGCAATAAACTGGGAAACCATTTTTACACCTGAGGGTTCTGATAAATGCCTCATTTCTAAAATATATAGAGAATTGACTCAAATTGATAAGAATTCAAGCCATGGACCAGTTGATAAATGGTCAAAGGATATGAACAGACAATTTTCAGATGAAGAAATTAAAACCATTTATAGTCATATGAAAAAATGCTCCAAATTATTTTTAATCAGGGAAATACAAATTAAGGTAACTCTGAGGTACCACTACATACCTCTCAGAGTTGCTATGATAATGATGAAAAGATAATGATGAATGCTGGAAGGGATGTGGGAAAACTGGGGCACTAATAACATTGTTGGTGGAGTTGTGAACTGATCCAATCCATCTGGAGAGCAATTTGGAACTATGCCTATGGCTATCAAACGGTGCATACCCTTTGATCCAGCAGTGTTTCTACTGGGCTTATATCCCAGAGATCTTAAAGGAGGGAAAGGGGTCCATATGTGCAAAAATATTTGTGGCAGCCTTTTTTGTAGCAGCAAGAAATTGGAAATTGAGTGGATGCCCATCAGTTGGGGAATGGCTGAATAAATTATGATATATGAATGTCATGGAATATTATTGTTATATAAGAAATCATCAGGATGATTTTAGAGAGGCCTTACATGAAGTGATGCTGAGTGAAGTGAGCAGAACCAAGAGATCATTGTACACAGCAATAGCAAGATTATACAGTGATCAGTTCTTATGGACATGGCTCTTTTCAATAGCACGGTGATTCAGGCCAATTCCAATGATCTTAGGATGAAGAGTCATCTACACCCAGAGAAGGGACTGTGGAGACTGTGGATTGTGGATCATAACATAGTATTTTCACTTTTTTATTGTTTGTTTGAATTTTTCTTTCTCATTTTTTCTTTTTTGATCTGATTTTTCTTGTGCAGAATGATAATTGTGGAAATATGTATAGAAGAATTGTATATGTTTAACATATATTAAATTACCTACTGTTTAGGGAAGGGGGTAGGAGGAAGAGGGAGAAAAAATTTGAAACACAAGATTTTGCAAGGGTGAATGTTGGAAAATGCATATGTTTTGAAAATAAAAAGCTTTAATTTTAAAAAGTCACTAACCTGTTCATAACCTTTGTTTCAATAATACTACAATTGGGTCTGTGGCCCAATAATGCAAAGTAAAGAGTCCCATGTATATGAAAAATGTTTATAATAGTTCTCTTTGTGGGTACTAAGAATTGGAAACTAAGGGGATGTCCATTAATTGGGGAATGGCTAAATAGATGATGATATGTGAATGTGATGGAATACTATTGTACTGTAAAAAAAATAAATAAATAAAAGTTTCAGAGAAATCTGGAAAAAAAAGAGAATCATATGATGATAATACATATATAAATAAATAGGGTGTACAAAAGTCTTAGTGCAGTTATCAGCTCTTAGGATAGCCTGTATACCTTCCTGAACAACATGCATGTATTTGTTTTTCCTTAACAAATTTGGTGGCCAATTTATATGTACCTGTAGATAGCTAGGGATCGCATGCCTATAAATGATTGTCTTTTTTATGTTCTTTGCAATGTTCTGTAGAATTGACTCCTTCATCAAAATTTTACTTTCCTGCTTTTAATAAAGTATGTTATTAAATCTTTATCCATTCAGTATTGTACTTGGTGACATTTAAGGATCGTCATCATGAGCATCAGTTCTCAGGTTATAGGACTGTTGACAAAGATAAGTTGGGATAATTTTTTGAAGCTTTACCTTTGGTGGTCACATGATCCATTATGTTTATTCCTGCTTTTCCATTTTTCCAGTTCTTCTGAATCACCTTGTTCCTCACTACTCCTTTGATTCAGTAAGCTTTTGAAAAGAAACAGGATAGGGCCCCTGCACTTGGGGAATTGGTAGTTTTTGAGGATTTTAAAAAAATAATTTGCATGTATGAAATAATTACTCCAAACAAAGTACTAAATGGAATATAATCAAGTGCTGATATATATGAAGGTGATAATTACTGGGTAATCAAGAAAGCAAAGCTAATAAATAGTGGGGCTTGAATTTAGATTTAACTCTTTTTAATTCCAAATCCATTCCATCAGACCACAGTTGTCTCTTTGAAACAGATCTCATTATCATCATCTTCAGCAGCAGTTGTTCCCCAGGAATGATGAGCTGACATGTGTTTATTCATTATAGCTTCCTGGGTGTATGAAGCAGGTCATAAATAAACCAGGAATCACAACTGCTTTTTAAAAATCCCTGTACTCTCAAGTGGGTCTAGTGTATGAGGAGTGGCTCCAAAATAAATAAGACAGATTTTCTAGTGTGCCTTCTAGACAAGCCTGCCCAGATTTATCAATAAGCCCTACTTTTGGATAGGGAAAACAAAGCAACAAAAAATTATCTTTCAAAATAAAGTATGAGTATACTTGCTTATATTTTAGTTTAACAGTGAGATGGTGCAGTACTCATAGGGATAGACTTGAAGTTAAGAAGATCTGAATTCAAATTCTGTCTCAGATACTTACAAATTCTCTAATCTTTAATCTTTCTTCCCTTCAATTTCTTCATCTGTAATATAGAGATCATACCACTACTTAGATCCCAGAGTTTTTATGAAGATTGAATGAGAACACACATGAAATGTATTTCAAATCTTAAAGTGCCATAAATGCTAATTATTCTTACTAGTCATAAATATGTTTATCTATGTGTGTATATATAAATACATATGCATTTTCCTTGGGGAAATAAAGAAATGCATTATGGGTATGAGTAGTTTATAAGATATTATCAACAAAGTATTGTGCACAACAGTGATTCTCATTCTTTTTATTCTCAAGCCCCCTTTACACTCTTAAAAATTATGGTGTATCCATTGATATTTGTTGTATTAGAAATTAAATAAAATTTAATTGTTTTAATTATTTTAATAGTTTAAAATAAGTATTTTAAATATATTTTCAAATTTTAAAATATTCATTTAAATTCCCTCTTCCCCCAGCTTCTCATATCTGTTTCTACAATTAATCTATTGCAATATATTATTTTGGTTGAAAATCTGGCCTCAAAAAGATATATAGTTGGAAAATTGAGGCATTTTAAATAGGCAGATAACCTCTTAGTAGTGTTATAAAAATAATGCCATTTTTATTATACTGCATCATAAAAAATTATTATACAGACCTTGTCAAAGAGTCTTGGAGCCTTTAAGGGTTCTTGAAGCACAGTTTGAAAACTCTGAAAGATGGTCTAGAAGAAAGATAAATGGTATTTATGGTATTATGAGTAAGATGTGTGAAAAAAGGAGATGAGCCATTCATAGACTAGCCAGTGGATAAGTCTTTCTGCTCTTTTGGCATTCTTGCAATATCAAGAGATCTAATAGAAGAACATATAGGTCATGAACAAGAGTTTGACAGGTGGGAAAATAAGTGTGAATTGCAATTTATGACTCTGGAAGGAAGACTCATTGACAACATTGTAGATCCTTTTGGAAGAGGGATTTAATTTGTTTGACTTGGCTCTAGAGAGTAAAACTAAGACCAGTAGATGGTTTCAGCTCAGTGTAAGGAAAGGAGAAGGATCCACTCAGCTTGTAATGAGTTCTCCATCTCTAGAGGTTTTTAAGAATTATCTGGGTAAGTCCATTTTAGATATGGCATCATGGAACACTGGAAAGTGTTGGAATCAGGAGAGTTCTAAATCCAGATCCTGCCTCCAACTCTAACTGGATGTGAAAGTCATTTAACTCTCTAAGTGTCAATTTCCTTATTAATTAAATGGGAAACAATAATGCTTCTTATACCTACCTCACAAAGATGGGTTGTAAAGTCGGAATGAGTTAATACTTAGAAAAAAGTATTCTGTAAACCATAGTCATAGCAGTGACAGTGATGATGAAGATGTATCAGAATATTCATGCTTTAAGTGACTTGATGACACTTCTTCAGACCTTCTCCAGCTCTAGGAGTCTGTTTCCCTTTTCTGCACCTCCTTCTCATTTCCTACTAACCTCATTGGCAGTTTCCAGTAATCTTGTGTTTCTTTCTGTAGTCATTTATGAAAATATTAATAAAAAGAAGCTGGTAGTCTTGTTATGAATTTAAATCACAATTATACCTCAGTTCAGAAGAAATGATATCTTCAGTGACAGAAGAACAGAAGGCTGGTCTCTGGGTTTTGTTGTTGAAGTTTTTTTAAAAAGAATTTTGAGCATCTATCATAGCTAAGGGCACTATTTCGAGAGACAACCTTCTTCTATCTGCAAAAGTCTCACATATTCACAACCTGGAGCTATTACTTCCCAGTGATAGTTCCAAGAACTGCAGAGGGGAAAGGTTTTCCATGAGTTTTAATCTCTGAAACAATTATGGTAGTCAGCCTTTGGTACTCCCTGCCTTTTAGTTTCAGACTTTGCCAGAGTAAAGTGAATATTTTCTTGATTCCTACCTTCTAACAGAAAGGGTACAGATTGCTATGTATGTTTTTTGGAGAGGATCAATATGAGGATTTGTTTTGCTTCACTATGCATATTTTTTACAAGGGTTTGGGAAGTGTGTGTGTGTGTGTGTGTGTGTGTGTGTGTGTGTGTGTGAGAGAGAGAGAGAGAGAGTGAGTGTGAGAGAGTGAGTGAGTTGGTTTCAAATGGGAATAATGAGAAGACAAAATGGATTTTTATGCTAATTAAAAATATATAAGATTTTTAAAGTTTTCTCCCTTTTTTACAAGATTGCTCTGGCCATACTGCCAAAGCAGTCTGATATGCTGCATGTCTTAGTTGCATGTTCCAGAGGCAGGTGCCCAGAGTTATTCTTGGCAAAAGTATCTCTAAGACAACACAGGTGCTTCAGAAGACAAATCCGCTTCAGAAGGGGTACAAGTCAGAGTATATGCAGGATTATTTTGGCTCCTAGGCATTCCTCTGACCCCATTAAGCCTGGCTCCAGGGAGCATAAGGCAACCCACAGAGAATGTTAGTTACATCCTGTGGGAGTCTGACTTTAAACCAATATGAGATTTTTCTTTGCCCCTACCCCGCCTTTTTCCTTTGGTCACATCCTTAGTAAGTGGTGACAGAAGGGCCCTTGTTGCTTGTTGACCAAAGATTCTTTGATGAGAAAGATCGTTTCAGCTGTGAACATCAATTTACTATCAAGAAAAACTAAGCAACATTTCCTAAGGAAATGATTTCTCTTTTCATTGCTCAAGTCTTTATAAAATAAGAGAGTATTAGAGCAGGAAGCAGTTGAAGTTTCTGGTATTTGGAGACAGTGAAATAAGATTTTTTTGTAATTTAATAGTAAGATTGAGTGATTCAGTTTATAATTAAAGCTTATACTTAAAAAGATCTGTTGATACTAGAAGCCAGTCCTCTGGGGAAAAAGATCTTATAAATTTTACTGATGTTTGTTTAGGATTTGCAAGAATTCCTAACTCTTCCCACAAAGAATTTTAGGAAATCGGGTCACAAAGTGAAATTTCTCACTATATTATAATTGGGGTTGTGTTTTTGACCAGTCAATCAACAAATATTTTTAAATACTTTATTATATGCCAAGATAAGAATCCAGGTATAAATAGTAAAATAATCCTTAGACATGAGGAATTTATATTCTAATAGGGTAGACAAGTATGTCATACACATAAATAACATGTCTCTATATCTAAAACACACACACACACACCCATAAAGTGTCCAAAAGTATCAGTGCTATTTTAAATTATTAGAGCTCTGTGTGTATGGACACAGTGTATATTTATTAAATGCAAACACTGTACTAAGGAATACAAATCTAGAGAATGAGCCCCAATTCTAATAAATGTATACAACACAAAATATAAAGTGAACAAACACAAATGAACTTTATCTTAAAGAAAAAGAATGACTATATGAGGCAGAGGCATGTCATTCTGGACAAGGAGGGCAGCCAAAGATAAGAGGTGGTGTTTACAGCATGTATAGAACCAGAGGAAAAAACCAGGGACACGACATTAGAAAAACATTGTAGATATGACTTCCATTCGTTCAAAGAATATTGAGTCATTTATGTGGAGAATTGTTCTAGGAGCCAATGGAAATCCATTCTGGATCTCAAAAACAAGAGTTATATTTTCATAATTACTTAAAATATGAAAATTCTACTAAAATTCTGCAAATATGTTGTATTATGTCTACATAAGGGATCCCGGTGTTTAATAAAATGTTTTCAGTTCTGCTTTACTATATCTTCTCTTCTCTTTATCTTAATTAAATGGTTAAAAAAATAATTTTCCTTAGGAAAGGATGACTTTTTCTTTCCAATAATATCAGAGTGGCCTGAAGAAGAATTCAGAATCATTCTTGATCATTTAACTTGAGGGTTTTTTTTAAAGAAATACAATCTGGGGGGGTTGCATTTTTTTCCTTTCTCACATTTTCCTTTTTGATCTGACTTTTCTTGTGCAGCTTGATAATTGGAAATATGTATTAAAAAATTGCACATGTGTAACTTGCCATCATTATTTCCACCCCTGGGGAGGGGAGGGAAGGAAAAAATTTTGGAACACAAGGTTTTGCAAAGGTGAATTTAAAAATTGTTTATGCATATGTTTTGACAACAAAAAACCTTTAATAAAAAGATTTAAAAGAAAAAATTACAAAAAAGAAAAAGAAATAAAATCATACACTTAAATGTATACATTTAGATATATGTCCTCATTAGAGAAGTTATTATGTGGAAAAACTAGTGGATTTTGAGTAAGAATCTAGTTTTGAATTGCATTTCTGACACTTACCTGTGTGATATTAGGCAAATGATTTTACCTCCCCAAGCCTCTGCTCTCTTAGCTATAAAGCTGGATACTAGGTGGGTGCAATGGATAGAAGGTGAGGAAGTCCTCTCAGACACTTGCTAGCCCTCTATGATCTTGGGAAAGTACCTGTCTCTTTCTGTCTCAATTTCCTTTTCTTTAATATGGGTATAATAATATAAGGCTATTATGCAGATCAAATAACATAAGTAAAGCACGTGGCAAGTCTTAAAGTATTGTAAAGGCTAGTTATTTAATAATTATAAAAACAAAAAGGGCTGAATTAGTTAATTGCTAATATCTCTTCTAACATTGTCTCTGATCCCATTTTTCTAATTGTTAGGACTTGAAGAACAGAAATGTCTTGAACCTGACCATGGCCATCTTCATTTATTTGCTTTCCCTTTTTTCAGAATCACCGAGGGCAACAGCCATAAAAGGAAAGGAAAGTCTCAAGAGAGTAACTTGAAAGGTGCCTGGGGAATGAAATAAAACTAATTATCCTTTGTTCAGGTGAAAGGAGGTGTGTTTATGAGTTGATTGCAGGGTCCAGTTCCAGGTTTGTTTTTTAGGTTCAAGCTGCTCTGCTTAAGTCTGGAGCGGCTTTTGAAATTGTTGAGAATGTAGGTTAAGACTTGAAGATGTGAAATTAAGTCCTGTTTTTATGCAATTAAATTCAAAGCAATAGGATGTTCCAGCCCCAGATCATAGAAACTAGCCATGATATTTTTTTGCTGCCAAGGGCATGAAATTATTCTTAGAGCTCAGTGTACCTGTACCCCCACACACACACCTCTGAAATTTCTGGAGGTCTCTAAACTCAAATGGAAATCAATTACATATTTGTTTTCCCTTACCTTTATATAAAATTGAGCATTTCCTCTAGTTGTTTAAAACCTCATTTTTAGAAGGGGTATCCATACTCTTCACCAACTGCCAGAGGATTTGTGACATCAAAAAAGGTTAGGAACCTTAGTCTAAATAGTAATATAAACTGGAATGTAAAAGCTTTATGTCAGTGCTTCTTTTAAAGCTTCATGTCAATACTTCTTTTAAAGCTTCCTGCAACTTTTGAGCACAAATAAATACAGATAAATATTATAAGCATGCCTTACTCAATATAAAACAGCAACAATCAAAAAAAGCCCCAAACCCCACCTTGGTTTCCAGTAGAATATGTTTCTTTTTTTCATATAAAGCTTTTTATTTTCAAAAGACATGCATAGTTCTCAACATTCACCCCTGCAAAACCTTGTGTTCCAAATTTTTTTCTCCCTCCCTTCCCCCCACCTCCTCCCTCAAATACCAAGTAATCCAATATATGTTATACATGTATAGTAATTCTTCTGTCCATATTTCCACAATTATCATGCACAAGAAAAATCAGATCAAAAAGGGGAAAATAAGAAAACAAAAAAACAAAAAAAAGTGAAAATACTATATTGTGATCCACACTCAGTCCCCACAGTCCTCTCTCTGGGTGCAGATGGCTCTCTCCATCACAGGATCATTGGAACTGGTCTGAATCACCAGAATATAAGCTTCTTGAGGACAGAGTTTCTTTTTTCATTTTTTGTCACCTTTGTTTTCCTAGCGGGTCAAATGGACACCAAGCCAAGCCTAGAATTGAACATGAGGAGGATAGTAGCCAGGATTTCCCTTAGGAAATTTCATAGTTCTTTTCATAACCTCAAGCTTCTAATTGAAACAATATATCATTTGTTTATTTATTCATTAATTCATCTATTTGCTTGTTTGTTTGTTGAGACTGCTGCCTTATTTTATCTGGCTGGAAATATAGCTGCTAGTCAGGAGCCTGATATCAGTGAGGAAGTTTTCCCTCCTCAGGCACCCTAGTGGTACTTTGCTCCCAGGAGCTCACCATCTTTGTGACAAGACTTAATATTAAGTAGCTTTAGGACAAGCATGGACAAAACCAATCCTCCTTTTCCAAAAAACATTCCTTTACGTACTTGAACAAAGCTATCATGTATCCTATATGCCTTCTTTTCTTCAGATTAAACAGACCCATTTTCTTCTACTCATTACTATATATTACGGACTAACATCATTCACCACCCCAGTTGGTCTTCTCTGTATGCTTCCCAGTGTCCATTGTGGTACCCAGAAATGAACACATGACTCCAGATGAGGTCAGAGTTTTAATGGGATTTTCTCTGTTTCTCTCTATTTCTGGAAGCTTTGCTCCGCTTATGCTACACCTGGGTAAAATGAACTTTTAGGTTATTGAATCCTTGAGCTTGCAGTCCACTGAAAACCCCAAATCTTTCAGAATCATTTTTTCTTTGCCATCTCATACTTGTTGAAGTTGATGTTTTTTGGTACTCAAGTGTAAAACTATATTTATCTCTGTTTAATTATATCTTACTAGTTTTAGTCCAGAGAGACTCTAGACTATCTTCCATCCCTCTTTGTCTTAGTTATCCCTCCCAGCCTTATGTCAATTGTAGATTTGATGAGTATGACATCTGTGTATTTATTCAAATCATTGATAAAAATGTTAAACACAAGGCCAGGCCCAGAATCCTAGGGAAGGTACTCCTCCTAGAGACCTGCCATGTTGACATTGACCATTAACAACTAACCACTCCTTGATTTTGGCCATTTGAGTAGTCATGGATCCATTTAAATGTATTATTGTTTAGTCCCAACTCTCCACTTTCTCCATGAAAATAGTATGAGATAATTTATTAAAAGCTTTGTTAAAATGTGGATTAAAATACAAAATAATCGTCAGTCCCATATGGCACTTTCAGAGTTGTAGTGGAAGAAAAGAGCATAGAAAGTATGATGAATCATTTTTGATACTGCTTATCTATATCATTTTAAGAATTGAATGCTGTCAATTTGAGTTCTTCTTTTAAATTCATAAGTCAGTGAATTGAAAGAATGCTTGAGAGGCTGATGAAAAAAAAGACAGTGTAAAGAAGTTGCAGCTAACTGGAAAGGTTAGCCCCAAGCTTTTCTCAGAGGGGTTACTAAAGAAGTTGGTTTAATTGTTTTTCCAAAGGCAGTTTAAAAATAAATGTGGTTTCAGTGGGTACTCAGCTATTGCAAGGTGCTGGGTATACAAAGGTAGAAATAAAACTGTCTAAATGACAGTTGAGTGATTTGTTAAGTATTTACTGTATCCCCAGTCCTGTGCTAAGCCCTAGGGATACAAGACATACTAATTGATATACCATAGTAAGTATAGCTGTAGTGCAGATGAAAAGGGCCCATTACTTATTAGGGCTCAGTGGACATGGTAATACATCTTCTTTGTTGTCATTTTCATTAATAAAAACCATATCTTTCTCTTATATTTAGCCATTTGATGGTGTCAGGAACTCGGGAATTTGCCAGAATTCCAAATTGCCAGGGAGCAATTTGAATTTTAGCAGTATAGATGTTTGAAGAATTCCTCCAAATTTTGCAAGTGAGTTAGGACCAGTGAATTCATTAGGTATTGAGATGTCTCAATTTTTTCCCTTTTTTCTCACTGACAATTGAGTATTTATCCTGATGAGATAGCAAAAGAAGTCATAGAAAGGCACAGTTAGACTGGTTTGGCTAGTTTTTTTTCCCCTTTAGGTATAGGTTGCCATATTTGTTATGTGATTAGATAGTGTTTTTGGATGGTAGGTAGAATAAACACCACCTGGGAAAATCTTCAGAGGGAATTGAAAACAATTTACATTGCTTCCTAGGATTCTGCAATTTACTAAAAGCCCAGGAAAGCAGAATCATTGACTGCTACCATATTTTCAGCAATTTAAATCATTACAATTCACAAAAAATGTGGCAAAGTACATCCAAAACACTTTTTATCGAAATGTTTTAAATAATAGTGTTAATAGAGAGGACTTTTGGTTTTCCTTGGCTTATAATTTTACTGATTTGATTTACTGAAAGTAAAGAAGTTCATCATCATTATCATCATCATCATAGCTAGTATTTATATAAAGATTTGAGGTTTGCAGAATATTTTATATAATGAAAATAACAACAGCTAGCATTTATATAGTATTTAAAGATTTGTAATGTACTTTACAAATATTGTCATATTTGATCCTTAAAAATTCAGAGAATGAGAGGATATTGGAGGAACTGAGACAAATAACTTGTTACTTGTCCTGGAGATATCTGCTCAAGGATATTTAGCTCAGGAAAGAGAAAATGCTGGAAGCATGCTGTGCTCTGAAGAGAGAGAGCTGGATTCAGGCAAGGGACCTGGTTTTGAACATTGTCTGTGACACTTAACTGCCTATCAGCATTCCTTAGGGTAAATCACTGTAACTCTGGCCTTTAATTTCTTTCTTTTACCCCAAAGGAATTGGTTTAAGTAGCTTCTTTAAAGTGCTTCTTAGAGTAAGGTATTACATATATCGGCCCCATTTTATAGATGAGGAAATTTAGGCTCAGAGTAAATAAATTAAATCCATAATCAGTCTTAGAAACAAAATTTGAATCCGAATTATCATTACTCCAAGTCTAGAACTCAACAAATGACTCTTGGCCAATGAGTGATTAAATGTTAGACATACGTTAGTATTTTTAAAAATAGTTTTTCTGGAATACTAACACATTGTTGGTGGAGTTGTGAAATGATCTAACCATTCTGGAGAGCAATTTGGAACTGTGCCAAAAGGGCTATAAAACTTTGTATACCTTTGATCCAGCAGTGTCACTGCTGGGTCTGTATCCCAAAGAGATCATAAAAAAGGGAAAAGGACCTACGTGTGCAAAAATTATTTTTGGTAGCCCTTTTTGTAGTGTCAAGGAACTGAAAATTGAATGGGTGCCCATTGCCCATTCAATATGGAAAGGGCTGAATAAGTTATAGCATATAAATACAATGGAATAGTGTTCCATAAGAAATTATGAGCAGACTGATGTCAGAAAACCTGGAAATATTAATATGAACTAATGCTGAGTGAAATGAGCAGAACAAAGAGAACATGTACATAGTAACCACAAGATTATGTGATGGCCTACCATGATGGACTCTTTTCAACAATGAGGTGATTCAAGACAATTCCAATAGACATGTGATGGAAAGAGCCATCCACATCCAGAGAGAGAACTTATGGAGACTGATTGTGGATCACAACATAGTATTTTTCACCTTTTTTTGGTTGTTGTTTGTTTGCTTGTTTTTTTTTTTCCTTTCTTGTGATTTTTTTCCCTTTTGATCTGATTTTTTTATGCAAAATGATGAATATGGAAATATGTTTAGAAGACTTGCACATGTTTAACCTGTGTTAGATTGGTTGCCATCATGGAGAGGGGAGACAGGAGAAGAGAGGAAGAAAAATGTGGAACACAAGGTTTTGCAAAGATGAATGTTGAGAATTTTCTTTGCATATATTTAGAAAAATAAAAAAAGTTTTTAAACCTTTATCTCTAATACATAATTCTTCATCTGAAAACTTTTAAATTATCAAGGATGTTTCATGAGTGAAAAATGGAAAAAGACTTAATTTTTTTCACTTGTGAAATATCTTTGATACTTTTTCAAATATCCAAGGGAGCAAATTGTGTATTTATAAAAAAGCTCTTATATTTTATCTTATCACAGTAGCTCATCTTTATTTTTTTTGACATAGTAAATAGCAGCATTGATTCTTCTTAATTTAAGTCAGGTAGGAGGTCCAGCATTTGTCTTTTATCTTTGGAGGTATCATATTAACACCCAAAATTGTATCATTAAAATCAGTCGGTATCATTGTTAGCAAAACAAAGTGACCTACATTTCATTAGGAGAAAAAAAAGTATAAATATCATTAAATATATTGAATAATTATATTCTGAAATTTTAAATTTGAAGCAAAATTCCTGTATATACTCTTCTGACCTTGATATTTTATGTGATTAAATTGTAAGTACATTTAGTGCAAAATGAATTAGAAGGGGAAAAGTTTTTTTATATGGTATATGGTATATGAATGGTATATTAATACTTTTTTAATGCCAAATTTTGTTACTTTCCTAGATCTCCAAACACACACACACACACACACACACACACTCCAGCTGTTTTGAATTTTTCTTTTGTATTTTGTTGTACTCAGATTTTGGGGGGTGAGGTGGATATTGTTACTCATTTTGGATGGCTGCCACTGAACCAGCAGTGTTATATTAAACCTGTTGTTCAGTCATTTTTCAGTTGTGTCCAACTCTTCATGACCCCCTTGGGGTTTTCTTGGCAAAGACAGAGGAGCAGTTTATCATTTCCTTCTCTATCCTATTTTACAAATAAAGAAACTGAGGCAAATAAGATTGAGTGACCTGCCCAGGAACATATGACTTAGTAAGTCTTAGGTCAGATTTGAACTCAGGAAAATGTTTTTCTAACTCCAGGTGCTGCCTTCTATCCGTTGCAGTATTTAACTGCCACAAAAAAAGGGGCTTGTCCTGAATTGAATCCTTGATCTCTGTCTCAAACTCAGAATCAAATCCCTAGATCTTTTATATTCAGATTTATACTAATATTAGGCTAATGTTAAGAGTTTTTTTTTCCTACATTGTAAAATGCTATTCTTCAAAAATCCAAATATTCCCAAACATAGCCAATTTTGTGATAGAAATCAGGTAGGCATTAAAATTCAACAAAGTCTTATGGGCAGATTTTTTGGGAATTTCAGTTCTACACAATGAGATACACTTCTACTTTGTTGAGCAGAGTAGTAGTCTATGGACTAAATTATGAAATTTGATACTCTATATATTGCAAAAGTCTGGTTATATATTGTAATGTTTCAGTTTGAGGAACTCCTCTGCTGTGGGAATATGGCATAATTTAATACCCATGAAGCACTAAAATTGTACATGTTAAACTATAATTTCATTCCACATTGTGCCTAAATGCAGAATAGGATAAACATGGAGGAACCATTAGTGGTTTATTGCATTTTTGTGATTGAATGTGAATCCTTAACTTCAGGAGGATGTTGGTAAAGTAGACTTTTTTCCCCTTGATGTTTCATTCTCTTGTTCTGCATAGTTCTAAATCAGAAAGCATCACCCTGTTAGCACGGTTGTAAATTCATGTTACTGCGTCTGTCTCGTTCTAAAATTGGACCCTGCTGAAGAGTTATTATGTGTGCTGAAGTGATATAAACAGTGGGCTTTTCTCACGCACAATGGCTTGCTTGTGATACTGGAGGTTAGCTTTGAAAAGATGACTCAGAAAAGAACGGATACACTGGGGCTCTTCTACAGTCCATGGCCAGGCAGTTTCTTTTTAAAATCCCTTAAGCTTACTCTAGTACATATAGAATCAGAATTTTTCCTTAGTTTCATAAAATGATCAAGAGTAAATGAAATAGGCCACATTTAAAGCTATCAAATTCTAGCCACACTTATCTTGAGAGTACTCAGATTTTGGGGGGAGGGTGGGGTGGGTATTGTTACTTATTTTGGATAGCTGCCACTGTACTAGCAATTCTATATTAAAACTGATATACTCTGCTGTGGTGTCCATCTTCCCAGAGCACATTTCAGAAGTCCTTTTAAGGGAGACAGTGTTTAAATAAAGATTAAAAATAGAAATCAATCTGTTTAAGAAGAAGATTTATAATAGTGGCCTTTAGAATCAATCTCCTGAATTCATTACCTAAACATGTGACAGAAACCCCTCTCCTTTTCTGTGTGCTTTGACAAAAGGCTCTTTGCCTGATTTTTCTGTCTGAACCCTCCCAGTATTTCTGGCTAAGAACCAGGTGGTGTCAAAAACATCTATGCATTTCTTAGTTTATATCTTTCTCCAGTAGAAATGTAAACAAGATAAAACTTTGTGCCTCCTGATTTTTCCAACACTAATTCATTGACCTTAGTATCATTTTGACTCAGTAAGGAAATGGCTATTATCTAAACTACAAATGGGCAGGCAGGTGACTCAGTGGATTGAGGGCTAGACTTGGAGTCAGAAGGACCTGAGTTCAAATATCTACTCAGATATTTAACAGCTGAGTGACTCTGGACAAAGTACTTAATCCTATTTTGCCTCCATTTTCTTACCTGTAAAATGAGCTAGAGAAGGAAATGGCAATCTATTTCAGTATCTTTGCCAGGAAAATCTTAAATGGGGTCCTGAAGAGTCAGTTACAACTGAACAAAAAATTATAAATACCAGTTTACAGATCACTGTATCCTGTTTGTTTTATTTTATTTTGTTTCATTTCATATTCTTCAGTTTGGAACCTAGCATCAAAAAGATCTGAGTTTATATTCAACCTTAGAACTTACTAGCTGACCTGGAAAAATCATTTAGCAAACTGATTTCTTCAGTTTCCTCACCTATCACTCAGAGTTGTTTTGAGGATCAAGTGAGATAGAATTTATAAAGTGCAGTGCATGCTATGTAAATGCTATCTATTATTATTGTTATTATTATAACTAAATTTCAAAGAGCTTGTCATGAGACTGTGACCTTTGTATAAAGAAGAGCTTTGCTTATAAAATTTGTGGCTTAGAAGGGCACACCCTAAGTAAACTCTTTCCCATGAAGAATGAGGAAGGAGCAAATTTAGTACAGGATAAGTAAAAATATGACAGTCCAGTCTTAACCAACTAATGGTGTTCCTCTAAGTTAATCACATATGTATTTTATTTTTCAATCTAAGCAAAATTAGGAGAGGCAGCATGATAGAACACACAAAGAGCAGGCATTGAAGTCACAGAGTTCTAAATTCAATTACTATCAGCTGTATGACCACAAGCAGGTCACTCAACTATTGGATTGAAGGACCTTAATAGTGGGAAATTCTTGGACTTCATATTGTCCATCTAGGGATTGATGTTTATCTGCATCTCTCACTGACTCTCACCATATTTTTTTTTTAATTTAATAGCCTTTTATTTACAGGATATATACATGGGTAACTTTACAGCATTAACAATTGCCAAACCTCTTGTTCCAATTTTTCACCTCTTACCCCCCCACCCCCTCCCCTAAATGGCAGGATGACCAGTAGATGTTAAATATATTAAAATATAACTTAGATACATAATAAGTATACATGACCAAAACATTATTTTGCTGTACAAAAAGAATCAGACTCTGAATTATTGTACAATTAGCTTGTGAAGGAAATCAAAAATGCAGGTGGGCATAAATATAGGGATTGGGAATTCAATGTAATGGTTTTTAGTCATCTCCCAGAGTTCTTTTTCTGGGTATAGCTGGTTCAGTTCATTACTGCTCCATTAGAAATGATTTTGGTTGATCTTGTTGCTGAGGATGGCCTGATCCATCAGAACTGGTCATCATCTAGTATTGTTGTTGAAGTATATAATGATCTCCTGGTCCTGCTCATTTCACTCAGCATCAGTTCGTCTCACCATATTTTTTAATGCAGTTGTTGCATAGGTCTTATTTGTACATAGTTTATTGTTTATGGTCTCCCCCCATTAGATTATATGCTTGAGAACAGGAATTGGCTTTTGCCTTTCTTCGTATCCTCAGCACTTACATAGTCTAACACAAATGTGGCACTTAAGAAACATTTATTGACTGACTGGATGTAGAATTTACAAGATCTAGTAATTGATATGACTTTAGGGTGAGGATAAGTGAGGAATCAGATTATATTTGTGTTTACCAGCTTTGTGACTTTGAGCAAGTCACCTAATTTAGTTTAGATGGGTTTTAGTTTTCCTAATCTGTACAATCAGAGGTTTGGATATACAGACCACCAGGATCTTTTTCAAGTTCATGTCTGTGATAGCCTGGGACAGAGGCGACACTGACTAAAGACATCATGGGTGATTAGAAAAATGACAGTGCTCCAAAGTAAACAGAAAGTTTGGGAGGGAGGTGCATTTGGGAAGAAGGTAATATAATTGTATCTACAGTCCAGATTAAAATTCATTCATGCATCCTGTGCATGTCCTGTATGACTCATTCTGTATCACCCAGAAAGGGAGGAGTCCAGACTCTCATCAGTCACCGAATTCAAGCATGAAACCTTGCCTTGTTATCCATTGAGGTGCCATGGGGCAGGGCAGGTAGAATTTTTCCAGTGGCATCTGGGCAGCTATTCTGCATAATGGCTAATTGAGGTTATAACTGTCTTGCACCAATATTCATCCAGAATTGGGGAGGTTGGGAGCATGTCCTGAAGAGGGAGAGGGGCAGCTAGGTGGCACAAAGGACAGAATGCCAAGCCTGGAGTCAGGAACACTCATCTTCCTGATCTAAATCTGGCCTCCAACACTTAGTAACTTTTAACTTTGGGCAAGTCATTTAAGCCTGTTTTTCTCCGTTCTTCTGCTAAATGAACTGGAGAAGGAAATGGCAAACCTCTTGGGTCATGAAGAATTGAACACTGCTGAAAGGAATGAGGAATGAGCAACATCAATTAGCATCCCCAACACCAACTGAAGAGGAAGGAAGGTACGGGAGTGCTCAAGGGATAAAAATAGATGTGGTTGTACAGCTATGGCAGTGATATTAGGATGTGACTTGTCTTTCACCCTTCTATTGGTTGATCATATATTCCTTGGCAGATCTTACTTCCTCAGGGGATACCCAACTGTATCTTTCAGGAACTACAAAACCCTATTAATGTATCACTGCTGTAAGTTATAAAGGAATTGAGGATCTATATCTATGGAACAGTTCTGTAGACTAATGGAATCATTGTTCAGGACAAGAAAAAAAAGAGCCCCATTAAAAAATAGCTAGCATATTGAGCAAAATGCTTTGCAGATATTCTTATTTTAGCCTCATAATAACTCTGGAAGGAAGCTGCTATTATTTTGATCATTTTTCAGGTGAAACATCTGAGATAGATTAAGGTCAATGATTTGTTCAGATCTGGCCATACAGCTAAACATAAACCTGATTCCACTTTACCACTATGCTGCTTATCTCCCAAACAACAAAACCCCTCTGAATGATGGAATTATTTTGAAAGTATATGAACCGTCCTCCAGGTCAGCTTCTCATCTGATAGTATTGCTGGCTGCTAATTCCAGTCTCAACTAGAATATCTCCAAAAAGGGCAGACTGTTTCTCAAGGCAACCAATCAATAAAGATTTATTAAGTACTTCCTACACTGTGCTAAATACTGGCAATATAAAAAGACAAAAAACAGTCCCTGCTCTCCTTGAATTTACAGTCTAATGGGGAAAACAACATGGAAATATATGTGAAGAAGGCTATATATAAGATATAGAGAAAATAAAATAATTTTAAGAGGGGAGTCACTGGAATTAAGAGGGATTGGGGAAGCCTTCTTCCAGAAGGTAGGATTCTAGTTGGGACTTAAAGGAAGCCAGGGATTTTAAGATCATTATTTAGTAGAAAAATTTCCTTGTTTTTAAGTTCACCTTAAGTTATTTCTGTTTTCTAGAGACTGGAAGTTAATTTCAAGCCTTTCTCAAATGACACCTTTTCAAATATTTGAAGGTAGTTATCACAGCTCTCTATTCTCCTTTATTCTCTCCCCACTTCACCCCCACTAAGGTACACCCAATACACACACACACCCAATTCCTAGGTAAACATTATCAGCAATGCCTTTGAGACTATCATTCAGAAACTAACCATCAGTAGTTTCTTTACTTGTAATAAGAGAACAATAATAACATTTGCCACCAAATCTGGCAGTTTTTATGACCATTAAGATAAGGAATAGATCTAATTCTTTGAATTCCCAGAGTGAAATGTTTCATGGGGAGGGAAGCATGCTATAAGGTATTCCATTACATCATGGTCCATAATCTCCCTGAATGTCCCCCAATGTCACCCCCTCAGTATATGTTCTTTTAGCTTCTATCTTCACTAGTCTGGCCCCTGACTCCTGTGGAACATAGAACATTATCTATCCTAGATATTTGTAGTGGCAATAAATGATTTTGAAAAGTAAAAAGTGTTATATTTTTAACTGAGTGATTACTGTAAAGTAAGTGTTTGTAATAAGTTGGATTTTATGGACCCAGAGTTCACATGTAATAACAGTTGCCAGGAGGTCACGGATTAAAGGGTTCAAAGAACATAGTTTTCTCTTCACAAATACTTTTAGTCACGTGTGTTCCCATTAACCTAACATTTGGTGCAAAGAAAAGAAAGGCAAAACAGTGGAATGTGATTTCAGCTCAGGAAAGAGCATAGAAGGAAAACAGGAAAATACAAGGATAGAGAGAGACAGAGAAGAGCATAGGGGTGTGGACACTATCATGTATATATAATATGGGGGAAATGATTGAAGACCTCAGAGCCAAATTCTTCCTCTGATTTCTACTGACTTATCTGCCAGAATAGTTAAGAAAGTGGCTAAAAGAGCATATACTGAGGAAGTGACAATGGGAGACAAAAGGGGGGGACCATGGTGGATAATGCTTTTTGGTGCCCTTAAAATCCTTTTTGGTGTCCTTAGAAAATATTCTAAATCTTAAGGTGCAAAGCAGTCCCAGTCTAAGTTTATAAAATTAAGTTCCTTGATGGGAATTGAGGTGCTAACAATAGGATTCACAATAAAAAAGGTGGGGGAGGGAAGGGTGCAGAGAAAAAGAAATGTATCCTTTTTGAAAAGACCCATCTGTATAAATATTGTATTCAGCAAAATAGTTATGGGCAACTTGTCCATGTTACAAGAGGCTTCTTTATTATGTAAATTGATTGTTGATATTTTAAAAATAATTTGCTGCCTGATTACTCTAAACATTATTTGATTAATAAAAAGCTGATTTATTCAACTTTTTATTAAAACTAATTTCTATTGTATAAAATAAGATATTTGTATAGTGGTGAAGATGAAGGGGGGGAGCAGGAAACAAAAGCAGTTTTGTCTTTTTTATGTTAGGTGTAACTTGTTGCATTCAGTCTGTTCCTAACCAATTTTTTGCTAGACATACTTGCCCATTATTGGATTCCCTGACTGGAATATACCTACAAATTGATAGTTGGAGCACATTGCTCCCTATCCAGGTCATCCTCTGCTTCACTTCATTATAGTATTTCTGACCTGTTGCCCATTTAAGCACAGAAGCCTGGACCTCTGTCAACTTCCTGGCTTCCTGTCCTTTAAGGAACAGATACCTAACCCCTCTGGACATCTTCCTGGTATCCTCATCATTAGTAAACAAATGGATTTGTCTACTTTTTGGACACTTCCCCTTGATTTCCTGTGCTTTTGGAACCAAATGCTCGACCTTTTGTTCATACTCTTGTCATTGCATAAATCAAGTAGGATCAAAGGTTGGAAACCTCTTTTTATGTTACTTTTAATTTGACTTTCTCAATCTGTGGATATTAAAAGAACTTGTATGTTTTTTCCAACAGCAAAATATTTGATAAAACGCAATCTTCATGATTGCTTTTTTTAAATGAGAAATGAGGCAGATTCAGTTTATTCATAGTAAAAAAAAATCTTGCAGAATTTGGAGGCAAAAAGGCTTCTCATTTTGCTTTTGCCCCTCTCTACCTTTGAAACATGGCATACATATATGTTACCTCTTTGAACTTCAGTTTCCTCATTTGTGAACTGTAAATTCTCAGACTTTACTTCTAAATCCTAATTCGTACACAGTTCATTTCAGCACTGATTAAGTGCTTCTTTGTCATTGTGGGTTGCCATTAACCTAACACTTGGTGCAAAGAAAAGAAAGGCAATTTAAAAAAATTCCTCTCCTTTCTCCCTTTCTCCTTTCCTCTCTTGTTTTGATTGTACTCCTAGGTTTAGTTTCTTTCTTTTTCTTTCTTCCTTTCTCTTTTTTCTTCCTTCCTTCCCTTCCTTTCTTCTTTCCTCCTTTGTTCTTTCCCTTCCTTTTTTCCTTCCTTTTTAAAAAAAATTTCTTCTCCTTTCTCCCTCCTTCCTTCCCTCCCTTGTTTTGATTGTACTCCTAGTTTTAAGCTTTTAAAATAAAGTTACACAAGAATATTTTATCCATCAGGACTGTTGCTTATTTTCTTTACTGTCATGAACAATAGGTAAGAGGGTTAATTCTTACCTTGGCTTATTTGGCTTATTTGTACTGTGCCCCGGTCAGACCATTTTAGGATTGTTGAATGAAGAGCTCTGAGCTTATGCCATAGGAGGACCAGGAGAATTTAAGGTAGGGGCATGCTAGTTGTCTTCAAATATATTTAAAGGGTTGTCGTGTGGAAGAGGGAACTAGCAACAATGGATAGTAGTTGCAAGAAAGCACATTTAAATACAATATATGAAAAAAATCAGTAAAAGGCAAGTTCTCTGTAAAGTGTTGGGTAAACTGCTGTCTTTGTTTAAACCTTTGACTTCTTTGTAGATATTACTGCTGCTATGTAGACCCTGTAGTGTCTTTGTCATCAGGATATGATGGAGGCTCTATATTATGGTTGAGTATAGTAAGGAAGGGTAATGTCATCCACAATTATGGGGAGATTTTGGACATTAATGAATGGGTTAATTAAGATACTTAAGCAGATTTGCTCGTGTGGAACCATATCAGCCTTATTCTCTGTTAATTTGACCTCATCTGGTCTAAGATGGCTAGTGTTTTGAATGTTTTTCAGTGATAGTTGTAAGGAAGAGGGGAAAGAAGGATGAAATCCTCTATTACTCTTTCTATACTTTTATATTGCATTCTATATTATTTCTATTGTTTTTCCATATTATTGTATTGTATTCTATATAATTATTCTTTATTACAATCCTGCTAGTCTTTATTATTGTAGTCAGCTGAAGTGTTAAGAGAAAAATATCTTACTCTTCTTGGCACATGAACCAGACTAGCATGCCAGCCTCCTGTAGTTCAAGCAGTCACCCAAGAGTTGCCACTCAAATTGCTCTTAGCCCTTTGTTTCCAGACATATTCCTTAAGCAAAACTCTAATTTAGTGACTGGGAAAGTAGAGAATGGAGGATAGATACAGGGACTCAATAATGCAATTTATTTACTCCCATATCCAAAATAATAAGTAAGTTTCCCTGTTAGTTCTGCACAAGAATTAAGAAACAAGACTTAGATATCCAATATAAAACACTTGACGTGGGAGAGCCCATCAAAATATGGCCATTCTTATTAAATATTATTATTAAATTGTTTATTATAATAGTACTACTATTATTAAATACTCACATATTTAAGTATGTTCTTTCCTTCCCTTAGTGGTTCTATTTTAAAAAGTCATTTTTCCTCAGAATGTCTACTTTATGAGTATTTATCTTGTCCCCTCTTATTAATGAAATGATTATTATGTCATTTGAAATCTGGTTTCAACTAAGGGAATGAAATCTCAGGTGGAACTGGTTCTATTAATGGGTAGGGCCTTCCTTTAAGCTTGCAAGACAGGGTTGTTGCTAAGATCTTCTAAGTGATCAAAACCTAAATGTAATAAAGTGGGAGGCAACCAGAGCCGCAAAAAGAACAAACAATGAAAAGAAATTTTCGTTGTCTGGCCGAGTAACTAGTTTCTGGCACCCAAATAACTACAAGAATTAAACAGATTCCAGGAGTCTTTTAAAAATGATCTTTCCCAACTGTCTCACATGTAAACATCCTCCAGAATGCTCCTCTGAGCCCAATCTTAATCAGGACAGATTTGTTCAATTGGAGAGTAAGAATTCCCATGATCCTTACTGGCAAGTATATTGGGAGAAAATGTGTTAATTTTTTAAAAGATAACCAACTTTGTAAATTTGAGTTCCTGTCCTCATCCGGAAAATAGGAATAATCTTACCTATCTTTCCCATACTTCACTGGGACTTTTATGAGCATCAAATGATATGATATATATCTCTTAAACTGTAATGTACTAGCTAATTATAATAAATGAAGAGATTACTACTATGAATGAATCCCAATTAAAAGAATGTGGAAAAATCTGTTCTGGAGACAACTGAAAGTATTTATAGGCTATGCTAAGATTAACTGGCCATAAAAAAAAATAACTCTTTATCTGTTCCTGTGCAACTTGCAAGTAGTTTTGCAAGGAGGGTTATCTGTAGGTGAGTGAATATAAAATAAAAGCCAGCCCTATTGTATAAAAAGCAAATTTTTAAATATTAACTTTTTATTTTCAAAATATACACGGATAGTTTTCAATACTCACTCTTGCAAAACCTTGTATTCCAAATTTCTCTCTTCCTTCCTCCCACTCCCTCTATTAGACAGCAAGTAATCCAATATATGTTAAACATGTGTAGTTCTTCTATACATATTTCCACAATTATCATGCTGCACAAGAAAAATCCAATCAAAAGGAGAGATGATGACAGAAAACAAAAAGCAAGCAAATAAAAACAAAATGGTAAAAATACTATAGTGTGATTCACATTCAATCCCCATGGTCATTTCTCTGAATATGGATGGTTCTCTCCATAACAAGTCCATTGGAACTGGCCTGAGTCAATCACTTCATTGTTGAAAAGAGCCAAGTCCATCAGAATTGATTATCATATAATCTTCTTGTCACAGCGTCCAGTGTTCTCCTGGTTCTACTCATTTCACTTAACATCAGTTCATATAAATCTCTCCAGGCTTTTCTCAAATCATCCTGTTGATGGTTTCTTATGGAACAATAACATTCCATTCCATTCATATACCATAATTTAGCCATTCCCCAACTGATGAGCATCAACTTAGTTTCCAGTTCCTTGCCAATACAAAAAGGGTTAAAAGCAAATTCTTATGTTCTTTTTTACTTAAATGTCTTTTCTATTAGCACTAAATAGGTTTCATAATTATTAAGTAATTCTGTGATATGTTCCAAATTAGGACCTCTAGGTTGGACTGTGATGTTTATATCTTCTTCCTCATTTACTCCTTATCTGGACATGACAGCTGTGAAATAAGAATATAGACAGGGAAGAAGAAAGGTGTTTGGGTTCCAGAGGCAAAGTAAAATTGACATGACAGTAAGGAGGAGGTAAGTATAACAGGTTCTTCAAGGTAGAGGTTTTGGGAGGAAGTCCAAATGTGAGAAAGGAAAATTAGTAGGAACGAATTATGTTTGAATAAATATTTACCGTATCATCTTCCTACGTCGTCTATATGACACATGGGTAGAATTTATCTTTGAACAAAGGCAGAGATCCAGTCCAGGCCATTCTGTCTTAAAGCCAGCCAGTTGTTGGGAAAAGACAGTGAATGTCTTTCTGTGATTGCACGGACTGAAAGTCACATAGCAAGATAATCTGGAGAGACAGAATGCCTTGATGGACAGTGGGCTTCTCTGTAGAGAGATATGCACAATAGACTAAGATTTGATTAAATTATCTTAGTTATCCAGATTTGTAGCAGTAATTGTAGCTAAATTCTTAATATATTCCTACAGTTGGAATGTGTGTGTATATATACACATGCATGTGTATGTGTTGTGGTTTTTTTCTGTATTATGTAATTTTTTCATAATATGATACAATTGTATGAAATATCTTCTAAACCACCCAAATAGTTCAATCATTCCATTTAAAAATATCTAAACATGGTTGACTGGCAAATTTATGGATTTTTTTCATTTTTAGAGAATAATTATCATTTTGAGCATCACATTTTGGTGAAAGTTTTAATATTTTTGTATATGTCAGTCATTCAATAAACATTTAGTAAATGCTTAGCTTGTGGTAGAATGTGTGTTAAGCAAAAAAAAAAAAAAAAAAAGAGAGAGAGAGAGAGAGAGAGAAAAGGGGAAAAAAAGACAATCCCTGCTCTCAAAAGATCTTACAGTTCCTTATAAAAGGAAGGTGACAAGATAGGTGGAGATATAGGGGCATGATAGAGAAATCCAAAGGAATATGGCCAGTAAGAAATGAAAAAATGAAGGCCCTAAATGGACTATCCATGTGATTGATATTCATTTAATTATGTGAGGATCAAATGAGACAATGCAGATATGGTGAAAGAACTTTTAAGACCATAAAAGTATGAGTTATTAACTAGATTATCAGGTGGATTGTGGATGTTACATACAAAATATAAACTTAAAATTAGCCAGATACATGATACACAAATCTGCATGTATAGGCACATATATACAAAGATACCTGATATAGTAATGTATCTGGCTAATTTTAATCTTACATTTTGCTATGTTTTACTCACTTAAAGAATTATTTGTTTGTGTGATAAGTATGAGGAAAGTGAGATTGAGAAAAATTAAATGACTTTTCCATGGTTATGATAAGTAAATTTAAGAATTGGAATTTGAATTCTAAAGTTCAGCATTCTGTCTACTGTCCTGAGGATTACATACACAAAATAATGAATAAGATGCATTTCTTACACTCCAGGAATTTATGATTTAATAGGGGAAATAATACATATATATGCATATAACTACAGTACAAGATAAAATAAGATAATTTAATAAGAGGTTTTGAAAATGCAGTAGGACTTTAGAGAAATGAGCCATTTGTCTCCATTTGGATAAGTTAAGATTTTATGGAAGAGGAATTATTTTAGTGGAACTTTGAAGGGTAGAAATTAGATGGTGAAAGGCCAAGAGAATAGTATATGCAAGAGGTAAGAAAGCATTAGATATGGTTTGGAGAATAGTGAATAATTTAACTTGCCCAGAGTTCAGAGCATATAGAGGAGGGAAATCTGGAAAATGTGATTGTTGACAATATTAGAGAAGGCCTTAATGTTAGATGGAGGAGTTTGAGCTTCATATTCTAGGGAAAAGACCATTGTCAGCCTTTGAGTGAAGGAGTGGAATGATTTGTAAATAGTAAATGGGAGGAAGAAGTTAATTGAATTGTTTATTTTTAATTTGTGTGCCAGTGACTGGATGATTGTTTGTCATATCTCATGATGGGGATTACATTGTCTGTGGATTGGAATGGATGGTTCTTTCCAACTTTCAAATTCTGTAATTCTAGTCGGAAGTGAAACATATTGGAGGATAAATCTGGTAATAGTGTAGCAGATGAATTGGATTAGGGAAAACGAGAAGGAGAGATGACCAGTTAGGAAACTCTGGCAAGAACGTGATGAGGGTGGTATGCATTAGGAAAGTGGTACACGCAAATGCAAGGAACAATAATAATAGTGAATTTGTAACCATGGCAAATGATGAAATTTCCAGCTGATTCCTCTCTCCCCCTCACTTTTCAGATGCAAAATTTTGTGTCAGGGTGGTGAAATAAATTGCTGTACAATAAACAGGAGTCAGGAGGAAGATGTGGTTGGGGAAATGAGATGAGCTGGAGACATGCTAAGTTTGAAGAACTTTGGAGAATGTTCAGATAATGTGATTTGTCAGATAATGCCATTCTGTCTTAAGAGCTTAAAAGTCAACTAACTGAGAAGTCTAATAATTTTAGATTCTTAACAAATTCACGGGAGCCTCCAACCCACTTTGAAATCTTGATTGTAGCCTTTAATAGGTAGTACTTGTGATTGAAGGAAGTATATGTGCTTTTTGAAAGATTAAGCTTAGAGAAGCTACTAGAAGGTGGTATGCAATTAAGGAAATTTTCATAAGGACCCCTTCCTTCTAACAGCATTTATTTAGCTGCTAAAGTATTTGTATTTAATGGAGGCAAGGAATATGATATTTTTAACATACTGAGTGAGATAATCAGTCACTTACTTTTAAACTCTGT
This sequence comes from Sarcophilus harrisii, assembly GCF_902635505.1. Lineage (NCBI taxonomy): Eukaryota > Metazoa > Chordata > Mammalia > Dasyuromorphia > Dasyuridae > Sarcophilus > Sarcophilus harrisii. Next base: position 70,776,763 of record NC_045426.1, read on the forward strand.
AAAAATTTAAAGGTATGATCTTTAATTTCATGATGAATTTAGGGAATCCTTGGTGTAAAATACTTCTGCCCCTTAAAAAGAATATTGGCTCAAGGCCATACAGCAAGTGTTATAAATTTGACCCTGGTTCTTCCTGCATCTGTGCATCACTGCTTCTATAAGATATAATTACTCTAATATAATTTTCTAACATTCATTGTTTGCCACTAGCAGAAAGGACATATTACATTCTACATTTTACTTTTGGATCAAAATATTAAAATCATACTTACGAATAGTTGTACCATCTGGTCTCTTTATTTAGCTCCATTGCCTGTCACCGACTTGGAAGTCTTTCCTTGCACACGGATAGGAAACTAGAGTCAGTAAGCATGTCAAGATAGTGTGGTCAGTCAGGAGCAAAAGGAGCATCTCTCTCCCCTCGGCCAACTGCTTTCCAAGCCCTTTGGGGAAGGTAACCTTATCCCTGATGCAGTAATGCTGGTAGATTGTTGACCATTCCTTGGGTCTGGCGCCTGGATTTATTTTTCAGCCTTAATTGATACTCCACCTGCATTCACTTTCTCACTGGTAGTGAAAGAAGAGGGGAGGGGCAAGCTATTAAAAATAAAAGAAAACAAAAGAAAATCTCCCAGTTTTCTGGCTAAAGAGCAGAGCTACGAGAGAAGGTATTCCAGCTCCTTAAGGGTTTTCTCGCCTCCCCTTCCTAGTGCGGTTTCTATTGCTGCATTTCATTTTTTTTACACCCATCTATCTTATATTTCATCCTAATGTTTCCTGTAAAAGAAGAAAAAAAAAGTAACCAATTCAGAGGGCAACTAGGTGGTGCCGTGGATAGACTACTAGACTTGGAATCAGGAAGATAGATACATCTTCCTGAGTGAGGTTGGGCAAAAATTGATTTACTGTTTGCCTCAGCTTCCTCATTTGTAAAATGAGCTGAAAAAGGAAATAGCAATTTACTCTATCTTTGCAAAAGCAAACAAACAAAAAACCAAATGGGGTTCCAAAGAATCAGATAAGATCAAAGCAATTGAACAACAATCAATTCAGAACCAGTTCTTGGTAGCATTGTTAAGTAGATTATTCACTTCTATATTTTTCATCTCTCTTAAAGATATCTTTTCCACTCATTAGGTCCATCCTTTCTTTTCCAGGTCCCCTAGTACCCTGCTGCTATCTTCTTTAGCCTCTCAGAGAGTCCCCATTCTAACTGGTCTGCTTTAACAGTTTCTGTTAAGTTATTCAGTTTTGCAGTCACTTAATCCAGATGTATTTTAATGATCTGAATTGTATGGACCATGTTAAAGCAATAGGACAAATTAGTTGGGGGGGGGGAAGGGCATTTAGAAGAGCCTTCAAATTATAACACAAAGTTGATTGTTTACTCCTTTCCTACTTGCTTCTGACCTTACACTCAGGTTTGACTATTAAGGACATTTTTCAGATTTTGCTTGTTCAGCAGTTAGCTGAATGAAGGCTTGTTATTCAAAATCAGAAAATTGATATTGAAAGGGTTATGTATAATTAGCAATTTTAGTTGGTGCTGAGTAACAGTGATATCAGCTATTATTCATTTCCCAAGTTGAATTTGATGGATTGTTTGTATGTGTATCTTTTAAATTAATGACCTTGAACCCTTGGAATTACAAAAATAAAGACCTTGGAATTACTGTCAAGATCATTCATTCTCTTGTTTTACCTTTGAGAAAGTTATTTCCAAGCTTATTATTTGCTAAGCAACTTAAACTAAGATGGTATATCTTAGATGGTTAATACGAGAAGCTGTGGCTTTCTCTTCCATTCCCCATGATTGATTGTGAAAAGGGAGGAAATAATTCAACAAAGACTAATCAATTGTATTTTATATAACTAAGTTGGAAAGAAACTTGACTATTTTGTTCTCCATTTTTTCAGTCCTCAGTATCATTGTGGCAACATTCCCTTTGATAGCTTGAGCATCAGAGCCTCTGCAGAAATTGATTCTTAAGCTACCTGCTATCCATTATAGGCTTTTAGGTTCCAACATACTGAGCTGCTCCACCTTTTCACCTTGGGACAGCTCCATCCTGAGGCCAATTCAGTGAGTATTGAGTCTGGTTAGAACCATCACATTACTGTATAAGTTCATTATTATCACTGTAGAGTTCAGTTTTGTCACTTGGGAAATGCTTAAGAAGGTATGGTAATAAATAGTTCAAAATAAACTGAGCGCCAAGTGTGACTGCCAATATATATTTCATCAGGAAGTAAACAATCATTTATTAAGTATCTATTGTCTCCCAAATACTATGCTAAGTGCTTTACAAAAATTATCCCATTTCTTCTTCGAAACAACCCTGTGGGAGGTAGGTGCTATTATTGTCCCATTTTATAGTTAAAGAAACTGAAGAAGACAAGAGGCTGTGACTTGCTTTGTCATACAGCTATTAAGTATTTGAACTGGTTGAGCTCAGACCTTCCTGAGTTTAGCCCCAGCCCTCCATCCATTAGACTGCCCCCATTATTAGTTATGATTGACACATTTCCCTTTTATAATTGAAGGGATAAGAATGCATCTAAAATTACTCTTCCTAAAGTTTACTGATGTTTTGCTTTACAAACATTTTTAGATTTCTGCCACCTCATTAGAATGCTTTTGAAATAAAACAATTAAGCAAAAATAGCAATACAGTGACTTCATCTGAAAGTTCATGAAGTATTCATGTAGCCTTGTCACCCCCTTCTCTCCAGATCCCCTTTCTGTTTTGTTTTCTCCTGTTGGATCTTTGAGAATAGGAACTGTTTTGTTTTCTTGTTTATGTAACCCTAGTCCTTAGAACAATTCCTGGGCCATAATAAATGCTTTATTTGGTTATCTATTTGTCTAGCTATCTATCCATCAGTAAATATACCAGTAGTACTTCTCAGAAACAATCTATTATTAATACAAACTATGGCAAAGGTATGGGTCTGGGCCAGAAAAGGGAAATGTCTGCTGTCCTAAAACAGCCAAGTGTCTTTCTGCCAACTGGCCATTATGAATCATAGTGAGGGAAACTTCAGTTGCCAAGACGTTTTGATTCTACAGTCACAATGTATCTCAATATCATTCCTCTCCGTACAGTCACCCCAATTATTATTGTACCTCAGTGAACTGTTGTGATAATTTCCATGTTATTCTCCGTCTTTTCCAGATTCTCTGTTGTCTAAACTATTCTCCACAAGCTGCCAAAATTATTTTCTTAATGCATGAGTCTAACCATATCATTTTATAGTCAAAGAACCTCAGTAATCTTCCTATTGTTCCTAAAGAAAAATGCAAATTTCTTAGGTTACCATTTAAAATTCTTAGTATTCTGGCTAGCCTTCTTTCTCTGATTGATTTCCTCTTTCTCTCACATAGTCTACATTCCTGCTAAATTGGTCTATTTACTGTCCCTTAACCTCCTCCCAACTAACTTTGTCTTTATTCTGTGACTCTCACCATGGAATGGTTACTGGTCTCCTTATCTTTGACCCAGGTTGTTCCCAAATGTTGCTTCCTCAACTTTTGCTCTGGGAAATCCTTCCTTTCTCCAAGGTCCTTCTACAAGAATTCATTCTAGGCTCCTGATTTTTAGTATTTTATCTTTTTCCAATTATCAAATATCCATCTGTTTGCTTTTATTTTCCCAGTAAAATGTAACCTCATTGAAGGCAGGGGTTATAAAAATTTGTAAAAGTATTTGGATTTTTTTGTATAGTATTATTCATATTCTTAGGTGCGTTTTTATTGCCTCTTAGGTTGGGAGTTACAATTGAGGAATAACTAATAAATTACATGCTAAATAAATAACTATACTTGGAGCAGAAATGAAGATCATTTCAACAAATATTTGTTTATTATATTTTATTATATACTTTCTAAGTGATAATAATGGGCTCTTCCCCTCATTTCTGCAGACCATTATTGATGAGGCTAAAGGGACTTTCCAGAGACTCATAAAGAGATACACAAAGACAGTACTTACCCCATCAGGTTCACAAATTACTACCTACAGCCCAAGGCAGCACACAATTAATGGGAAAGGATCAAACACAAAACTACTCTTGTTATGCCACAGTTCTCTTTAACTGTCCTGACTCAGTTTCCCTGCACTAGTTTCCCTTGTCTCAGTTTTGTTTACTGTTCTGTCTCAATCCCCTAAACTGTAAAACCCCCCCTCTGGTCCATTAAGACTGAGGACCATTTACTCCAATATAAATTGCAAATGTAAATATAAATTATATATATATATATATATAAATGCAAATATAAATTATAAATTGCTAGTACAAGCAAGATAAACAAGAGAGTAGACCTCCTGACTCTTTTCTGTCCTCAAGAATTTACAATATCCCTCTAAAATATTCCAAGATACCTCACTGACATCTTTATTTCTGTGTATTCAGACATCCTGTCTCTGGTTTTTAGGATTTATGGCCTCCCCTATCCTGACAGAAGTTTTGAGTCCCTTTCCCTCTTCTTTGTTTCTAAAAGGTATTTAAGGGTTTGAGATTCTCCCAATCATTGCTGGAGGCTGGAGGCTAGATTCTTTGAGATGACAGTCTCCTCCAGTCCTGGGACCAACATGGATCCCTTGGTCCCAGTATATCTTTATCTCTGTCTGACTGGATAATTTGAGATGAGAGTCCTGTCCAGTCAATTCTGCTCTCCAATTAATAAAATATTAAAAACTCTCTAATCTCTCTCCTGCTTCAGTTTCTCTGGCATTACACTCTGAATTGTAGTCATGGGGAAACCTTCTCGACCAAGTCTTAATTTGCTACTACTAAATAACACTGAAATAATTAGCCCTTCATGATGGATCTTGACAGCATTATTGGCTACCATTTAAAAATTACCAGTATTAGCCAAATGCTAATTATTCTCCTATATATGCCATTCCCCACTGGATCATTAAACCCTTTGTTGCTGATCACATGGTCTCCCCTCATCCGAATGTGGCTCACAGATACCCTAATCTTTCCATCATTAGATAGGGGCACAGTTTAATTGTTCATAAAAAACAGTGATGGAAGAGTTAACACATCTTTCAGTACTTAATTGACTCTGCTGTTGGTGGAGTTTAACCCATACTCTAAAGGAGAATCCATAGGGTGATCGATGTGGGGCTGCAGGGTCCCTTAGAGGTCTCCTTCAGCCTCCTCATTTTATAGAAGAGAAAACCAAGGAGCAGAAAGCATGGTCACAGGTACTGAGTGACAGTGCTAGGATTCAAGCCTAACTCCTCCTCTGACCCCCGTTCTACCTCCCTAACCACTTCACCATGTTGTCAGTATGAAGCAAACTTGCCTTGCATGCCTTTCAAAACATATTTCAGTCATTGAAGCACTAAAAGACCTCATTATAAGAGAGTATTATTAATACCATACTTCTGTGTAATGGACTTCAAGGACATGGATTTACAATAAAGCATACTCTAAATTAATTACCTGAAAAAGTGTGTTGGTTAAAAAGACATTCATTTACATAAGATAGTGTTGCTTGCATTTTATTTTACTTAGATTTTAAAAGAATATTCATAAATTTTAGTTGGTGAGTTACTGGATTTTCTTGATTCTTTTTCCCCCTAAAAACTACTCATTTAATTAGCACTGTGTCTGTAGATTATTTTAATGCTTTCAATTTGAAGAAAGCCTTTTGACTTTAGGAAAAAATTGTTCATTTCTTTGACCCTTTGGCCAGAATGGTTAATTTCATGATGCAAATTAACAATTATAAAAGACAATAGTGAAGTTACAGTAATATACTTTCTTAATAGCAGCTGTAACATCTCATCATTAAGAAGCTCTAATAGTTCAGCTATTGTATTCACGTTCAGAGTGTCTCTACATCATTTTTACTTGCCTTTGGTTCATTAACATCTTTAAGAGACCATAGAAAGTTAAATTATGTGTCTGAATAATGCCTGTAAAATATTTGTGATTGAATGCAAATGAACATATTTTAAGTACCAATTAAGAGACTGATTTAAAATGATGTAGACAAGAGCTGGCTATCAGCTTTCTGTTTTCATTTCTGTCAGGGAAAAGTTCAGAACTCATTAAAGAAAAAAAATCACATGGGTATTTGCACATTTTTGGGAAAAAAAACTTGTTCAGATACATATTTATATCTGTACTAGGCTGTGGATCAATCAACAAATATTTTATTTAAGACCTACTATGATCTAGACACTGTCCAGGGTCCTGGAATGCAAATGTAAAGAAAGGTAGGTTCAAAAATAAATAAATAAATAAACATCACCTTCTTTAAAAAAAAGAAAGAAAAGAAAAGAAAGGTAGGTTCTGTGCTTTAGGAAAATTATTTTGGCAGAGTAAGATTAGATCTTAATAGATAAGCTTTAAAATGTGTACATCTATGATAATATCAGATGATGGCTACACCCAAACTAATAACTACAACTTGTGTAAATCTCATGCTGGCTTCCTGTTGACACCTCTTGGTCTCCTTCCTCCCTGTACCATTGTTTCTGTTGTTATGGAGATTGCATATAAATTAAATTAAACTGTGGCCTTAGATAAAATCTTCAAGTGGAATTCAAGTCATAGATATTAAATTTGAGTATGGAATTTACTTTGTGGAGTGAAAATTTATAAAGGAGAGAGCAAAATATATATATATATATATATATATTTAATATCCCTTCTAGTATTCTTATAGTTTCCAAGGAATCCTTTGTTATTAATATAATGTTAATATATTACATTAATATAATTAAATTATATTAGTATCATTATTATAACTATATATGATATTAAAATATAAAGAACATTTTCTTATATAAAAAGCTCCTAAAACAACATAAACATTTTTCTCATATATCACATAGATCAGTGGCAGAAATAATGAAATTGTGTTCTGTTCATCAACTTGCTTGTCAGGTTTTAATATGAGCCTACACCCTTATTCAATGAAGTGACAACAGAAGAGGAATTTTTTTTTTGGACTGGAAAATATTTTAACTATGCTGAAACTTACTTGCTTTGATTAGTTTTAGAATAGATCATTGGGAATCTAGTTGCTATGGTACAGTTTTCTGTGACACAAAAATATAACCCATTTGAAAACTGAGACATCTTTCACTATATTAAAGTAGGAGTAGATTGAGAAGAATGCCTTGCAGGTAGTGGGTGTTTGTTAAATAATGAATGAGTAGGTTTGTGAGTAACTACAAAGTGCCACTTTTGGAAGTTACACACTAGAGCAGTTTAGTTACTAGAAGCCAGTGTGGCGTATTGGAAAGAATAGAGGGGCCACTTCCTTCTCCAAATTATTTTACAGATGAGGAATTTGAGGGAAGCAGGATTAAGTGACTTGTCCAAGATCATATAACTAGTAAGTGTCTATGGCTAAATTTGAACTCGGGAAGTGAAACTTTCTTAATTTTAGTCCCAGCACTATATCTGCTGATCCAGCTATTTCCCATTGATGATAAGAGATTCTGATTATAATCTTACTAGAAGAGACTCAGATTATAATTTTGGCTCTTCCATTAACTACAAGGGACCCAAGTAACAATCTTGGCTATGCCTTTAACTGAGAGAGAGTCTAGTTATAATCCTAATTCTTCTATTAATTACAAGAGACTCCAATTATAATCCTGTTTTCACTATTAACTAGCTGCACAATCTTAGGTGAGTCATTTTACCTCCAAGGGCTCCATTTCTTCATTTGTAAAAAGAGAAATCATACAAGATGGATCTTGGTTGCTCTTACATTGCTGACATTCAAGTTACTTATTGAAATGAGGAAGATCTCCTAGAAGAACATCTAGCATAGAAAGTAACCTCACCATCTTGATTATTTTCAAAATAGTGGATAAAGAAGTAACAGGAAATCTTAAATTTTTCTTTTCTCCCTAGAAAAGGAAAAAAGTAATAACAGTAACAACAATAGTATTTTATAGTGTTTTTTATGTTTGCAAAGTGCTTTACAAATATCATTTATCCTTATAACAACTCTGGGTTAAAATTATGTAGTAATGTATATATTTGTATGTTAAATTGAGTTATACACCTTGTATTTTAAGTTATAGAAAACCCTCTGAATGCATAATTGAACTCTTCACAGTTTGGTGTTATCTGGTTGCTAACCTTAATGCAGTTACAGTAGCTACAGTAACTATAATAATAATTATTTGCTCCTATAGTCCTGTTATGACCTAAAAGGTCCTATATTAGATTTATTAATTAGAATTGAGTCTTTGTAGCCATTAGTTTGAACTGTGGTTACTTCTTTCTTACCAATGAACAAATATGTGCAAAACACCTCTCAAAGACAAAGCCTTATATTAAGAGCAAGGAAGGAAGGAAGGAAGGAAGGAAGGAAAGTGGAAAGAGAGAGATGGAGGGAGAGAATGAGAGAGGGAAGAGAGGTGGAAGGAAAGAATAAAGAAAGAAAAGAAAGGGGAAGAGGGAAAAGGAAAAAAGAAAAGAGGGAGGGAGGGAGGGAAAGATGTATTAAGTGCCTTTTATGTGCCAAGCACTGTTCTAAGTGCTTTATAAATATTATCTCATTTGCTCCTTACAATAACTCTGAGAGGTGGGTGCTATTATTATTCCCATTTTACAGTTGGGGAAACTGAGGTACTGAATGGGTTAATGACTTACCCAGTGTCACATAACAGTAAGGATCTGAGTCCAGATTTGAACTTTGGTCTTCCTAATTTCAAATCTAGTGCTCTATCTACTGTGCTACCTAGGAACAATATTTTAGGATCCCACAACTTAAGATATAACAAGACTGGCCTTGAATTACAGAATATACATAATAGTTTCTTCACCTATCCACATATCCAATGCCTTCTTATGTAAGTGGGGGTTTTGCATATTTTTCAGTCAGTATTAAACACCACAGACCCTTTTTTAAGACTACTGCATTAAAAAGTTAAAGATTGTCATGGAAGAAATTCTTGAGACTTAAAATGCTCACATGATTCTTTGCTGCCTTCTTTTCTATTTTAAAAGTTATTACCCCCTCTAAGCATGTTTTTACACCTTTTGATAACTCAGAGCTAGTGTTTATATGGAGCTTTAAGGTTTGTAAAATGTCTTACAAATATTTTCTCATTTTATCTTCATGGCAACCTGGAAGGTACATACCATTGTCATTCCCATTTTATAGTTGAGAGAATGAGACAGGAGATTAACTGGCTTGTCCAATATCACACAGGAAAGACGGATTTGAAATACTGAAGCCATGTTGCCTAAAATAAAGTATTTTGAGCAGCATTAACAATATGTCAGCAGCGCTGAGGTAAAAGGAAAATGTTTAACCTAAATTCATGAAAACCATTTTTTTGGCTATTTAAATTTTTCATGATTTGGCATGGCCTAACTTTATTATTCAATGGCAAATCAAATTGGATATCTCTGTTTTATCTCTTTTAGTTTATAATATCCTTGAGGGCAGCAACTGTCTTTTTACATTTTTGTATCATTTGTTCATTCCACAAGCTAATGTAAGAAGCTTATAGTTTTAGAGTTAGAAGAACCTTAGAAGCCATTCTGTCAACATTATTTACAAGTGTGAAATCCATGCCAAGAGAACTTCAATAGTTTTTACCCTTGTTCATAAAACTAGTAAATATCTGAAAGAAGATTTTAATCGGGTCTGACTGTTTCTGAGCCTAGCATTCCATATGCCGCATTTTAACTATGTTTATACCAGCATTATATTGGGGAGAAACATCATATAGACAGATAAGTGATTATAAATTATTAACCAAGTAAATAAAATTTAATTGGGACATAGAACATGAATCGCTGGAGTTAAGAACAGGCTGGGTATTGGAGGTGGCAGTTAAAGTCTTGTTGTAAAGCCCAAAAGGATGAGGTGATGGTAAGGAGAGTGAGAAAGCAAGACAGCCTGTGCAAAGTTAGCCTTGCCTAACACAGTGCCTTTAACATAAGTGGGGGTATACTAAATTATAAGTTATTGAAATAATGACTGTGGACTATTGTAATCAGAATCTGGAAAATATTATTATTTATTTATGTTGTAAAATGCCTGTTTTATACGTACATATAATTCTATATTGTCCAAAAGGGATTCCTCCTCCCCCCCAAAAAAATACTTGACTAATAAAGGAACCCAAGCTGGGATTATGCTCCAATTGGCCAGCCTGAGATGAAAAGAAGTTATGTAATAGAGATTGCCTCTGAAAGATATGAATATATTCATATTCATATTGGAGGGATAGAAATGATTGTGTCAGTAGCAAGGTAGCATTACCCAGAAACAGCAGGCAAGCTCAGCAGGTAGACTAGATTTGTACAGACCATAGACAGGGTGCTTACTGTGCTTTTTTCCAGCCCTTTTTGTTATATTTTGGAACTATCAGGGATGGCATGATAAAGTTTGTCAGTGACATATTATTCTGCTCATTGATTTGGGCTTCCTTGGATTTTCTGACCCCTTTGGCTTGTTTCCAAGGCTTTGCTTCTCGGCTCCTGTAGATGAAATCCAGTGTAAATCATTTAGCCTGCACACCTCAGCTATTGTTTCTGTTATCTCCACCAGTGTGAAGATTTTATTCTCTGTCCTTTTTTAAACTTTTGGCTTTTTATATTGGACTGCTTTCATTTCAAACACTTCTAAAGCCATTGTCCCGCAAAAACTCCACTCATTTAGAGTCTCGCTCTCGCTCTCCTCTCTCTCTCTCTCTCTCTCTCTCTGCTTGTCTTCCCTTTCTCTACCCCACCCCCACCTCCTTTCCTTCCTCATCCTGCAGAGCTGGTTCTGATTCATTTACTTACAGAAACTGTAAGTGAAAACTATAATCCTGGGCCCAACTATATAAGCAAGGTGCAGTCCCATATAAGGGCTAAAACTTTGCGTGGGTCCTTTATTAAAGAGTCGAGGTCTACAGGTCAGAATTCATTTAAGTTTTAGCAGAAATTTTATGTGCCCATGAATTTAGAATTTCTGAAGCTAACAGGCTTCTAGGAGCCTGACCTATTTGAAGTCATTCATGAAATTCCTAATAAGTCAAGTTTCCTGCTTTCACAGATATAGAAGCCAACTATTAGCTTAAAATCTAATTATAGATGCAAAAATATAGTTGATAGACATTTATCATGTAAAGTATAAAATTCTGTTACATGTCTGATAAAAGAGAGTACAGTACATTTATTGCCCCCATTGTAAGTACTTAAAAAAATGCTTATCAAGTCCTTTCAGCAAGCCTTTATTAAGCACCTAGACTTTAGCAAAAATTGTGCCAAGTATTGGGTTTATTTTTTTAAAAAAGGATAAAAACAACTCCTGTCCTTATGAAGTGTACATTCTGATGGAGGATACAACATATAAATAATGAGGTATATATAATATAATACAAAATAATGAGATATATACAAGAGATATACAGAATAGGTTAAGTAATCTGAGCAGTCATAAAGAAAATCAGGTTCTTGAAAAGGTAGAGATGAACAGAACAACCCAAGCAAGAGTGCCAGCCAGCTAATACAAAGGCCCATTGCAGGAGAGGGGTATTGTTGAGAAGTATGAGGTAAGATCCTTAGCTAAGGTCATGGGGTGCCCAGGGAGTCTTGAGGAGAGACAAGAAGATATAGAACAGAACAATTGCTGTGGGAGGTAGTGCAGCCAATCAGTAATGCGAAGGGCAATGGAATGTTTGCTTTACTCCAGTTGAGATTAGATAATGCAAATATGCACGTGGACTCCATGTGATTTTATGATTTCTTCCAATTCTATTCAGTACTATGTGGATAGGATTGAAGAAGGAAGATGGTTGTGTAATCCAGTTTGGAGTCTGTCAAGACACGATCAATCTGGTGAAGCAATAGAATTATGGGTGGAAGGTAGGTGTGGAGATAAGCTGATTTACCATAGGGTTGAGATGGTAAAGTGAAATGAGGGTTGGAGAGTGTAGTCCAGAGATATGAAGCAAATTTCCCACAATGTCCTCAAGTGCTGCCTGAACCAGATTAAAATGTATTTAGGAAATATTTAACAAAATAAACAAGAATACAGTAAAACAGATATTATTACATTTTAATATTGAGTCAATATGAAATCCATCAGGATATTTACATAAATATATATGTGTGTATATACATATATATAAAAATAATATTAAGGAGCTCTGCTTTCTATTTTAAATTTATCACCACTGGTGTAGTCTATGCAAAGGTGAAGACCTAGGAAAGAATCAGAGGGAAGAGGGGGATGGGAGATATGATGAGAACAAATGATAGGGGTCAAAAGGCATAAGGGAAAAGAGAATGGTAGAAGATTATGATCAGGTAAAGGAGTAATAGAGTTCATCAGTATGAAAGTAAAATACTTACAGATGATGTAAAAAGAGGATGTTGACCTTTTCTGTGGGTAGCTTTAAGAGGCTTTCAGAATGACACTGGAGTTAAGAAATAAGTGATAGGGGTGTCTGGTGGTATCCTCAATAGTAAGGAAGAAGTTCTAAAAACGTTTAGATTTAGGAGTACGGGGAAGGGATATAAGGCAATCTTTGATACAGATCCTAACCCATCCATGTAAGTATATGCTATGCAACTCTCTTTTATAGTGGAAAAAAGTGTGTGGGTGAGTGGAGAGAAGGAGGCTTTTACTTATTTATTCTTGAATGTAAAGCCTTTCCACTGAATTGTATTTGGAGAAGTTCTAAAGTGACTAGAGAGCCCACTCAAGGGCACAATGTATAAAGTGCTAGGCTTGGAATTAGAAAAACTTAGATCAAATCCTGCTTCACCTATTAGCAGTGTGACCCTGTACGAAACACTTTATGGGTATGTACCTTAGTTTCCTCATTTGAAAAGAGTGATAAATAATAGCACCTAGCTTTCAGATTTGTTGTAAAGTCCAAGGTGAGACAGCATATATAAAATTCTCTGTAAATATTTTAGTTTTAGAAATATATGTTATACTTTATATATATATATATATATAAGTTATATAATTATGTATATAATAAATACTTATACATGTGTATGTTATATATATGGGGTATATGTGTGTACAAAGATATATATACACACACACTCATTCACATACCTATTATGATAAATGATGTGGGAAAGAAGATGTGAAAGCACTGAACAGGATAGGGATTTTTTTCTTCTGTAGCTATTTTAGGTGCCTGGGTCCTTGTTAGGTTATGCTGGGTCAGCCATTGGAAGCTGATACTGGGAAGTTGGATGAAGTGCGGAATTGTAATAGGTGGATGGGGGATGTGATTATGTTGGAGAAAAGCCCTTCCTTTGTTCTCAGTGTTAGGATGAAGCAAGAACTATCTTTCCACTCTTTAACTGATTAGGAACCCCGTGGAATCATACTACCATCTCCACTTTAAAGAACTATATAGTCCTTCCCTGAAATGTAACTTTTTTGAAGGTAGAAACTCTTATAATTTTGTCTTCTATTCCCAGTGCCTAGCACAATGCTTAGTATATAACAGATGAAGTTAGAATGCTTGTTGCTTTGCAATTGCAATCAGCGTCAGGAGGCAATTTCTATTTAATGACTGAAAAAATATGCCATATTTGTCACCTCACTCTTTACAGTTATCTTGTTTCCTTATCCGCAAATGTAAAATAATATATGTGAAAATATTTTCTATACAGTGAAGTGCAGGGCAATTATTATTTGCCAGAATATGGGGAATAATCTGCTCTTGGCAAGTTCATTTTTGCATGATAATAATAACTAGCATTTATATAGCACCTGCCATGCTAAGTGCTTTACAAATATCTCATTTCATCCTCATAACAACCCCAAGAAGTAGATGCTCTTATTATTCCCATTTTAAAGTTAAAAAAAAAAAAAAAACTAAGACAAACAGAGGTTAGGTTACTTGACCAAGAATACATAGTTAGTATCTGAGGGCTGGATTGAACTCAGATCTTTTTGATTTTAGACCCAAGGCTTTATCCACTGCACCATCTCTATGACCAATGTATTTTTCTCTACAAAGTCAAGGTAGATTACTGGTACTTGGGGATATATACAAAGTAATTCTTGTGATTCATTCCATAGACCTCCCGTTAAAAAAAAGTCTTTTTCTGGCTGCAGCAAGCAAGCCTATCCCATAGCTTGCATTCTTGCACTCAAGGAGAAAGAATTGGATGGAAAGACCCAAACAATGGAGGGAGGGGAGGTGGGCTTATCATAAAAAATATTCCATCTACAATTCAGTCTCTCAACTCGAGGGCTATAACAGGATTGTTGTTGTTGTTGTTGTTGTTGTTGTTGTTGTTGTTGTTGTTGTTGTTGTTGTTGTTGTTGCTGCTGCTGCTGCTGCTGCTGCTGCTGCTGCTGCTGCTGCTGCTGCTGCTGCTGTTGCTGTTGCTGTTGTTGTTGTTTGGCTTTGTTTTCAAAGAGACTCATGACATTCAGTGAATTATATTTAAGTGAGGAAGAGTTCTACAAAGTCACCTGCCTCACTTACCCCTCCAGAGCCATCTGGGTCCAGAGGCCAGATATGGATCAGGGTACCTAGAGATGGCCCTGGATGCAGTGGAAGACTTTGGTCTTTTTAAGCTAAGGTCTTCAGTAGATCTCAGCTTGAATAAGGCTGCGCCCATTAAGACTAGGCAGCAATTGAGGCATTTGGAATACCAAGGCTCAAGTTTCCATGATCCCTTTGGGAAACTCAATCCCTATTTTGAGAACCGCCAGACTAAGAAGGTTGAGTGTCACATTTTCAGCAGAGTAGTTAAATGTGCCCCTTGCTTCTTGGCAGTGTTCACATAATCTCCTTATTTTGAAATAAACCAACTTTTTCCACTAGATTTCTCTGCTGGCTTTGTCATTTTTTCAGTATTTGAAACTTCACCATTGTGCCAGCCTCAAGTACAGGAAGAAATACTGTGGGGGATGGGGAGAGGAAAAAATGAATTTTTTTTTCTTATTGCACTCATGTTTATGTGTATATATGTGTGTATACACATATTTATGCACACACACATCATAGTTAAAAGAGGGGACAACGATATATATCCTTAAAATTATTATAATTGATTTTTCCTCTGCATCTACAAGTAATTTGGATATGGGATTTATTTTTTAAACAGTTTATAGATCATTGTAAAGAACTTCATTGTTTATCTGAAAAGTAATTACTAAAATGAAGTTTTTCTAATGTTTACATCAATTGTTTTAATATATTGATTCCCCCTTTCTCAGAAACTATGAGAAGAAGGGAGTTGAGGATGGGGGTTGCTGGCTAGGTATTTGCTGGAAGAGGAGAGGGGAGAGAAGCTGGATTAATTTTCCTGAGAAACTTTCAAGGTTGTGTTCAGTTCAATCAGTTACTGATTATAGTAGAAACTGGCTCATCAGATTTCACTGCTTTTCAGTTATTTACAATAGTAATAAAACCTTGAATGGAATTGTTGTGGGTATTTTTTTTATCTGTTAGAAGTAGTAATGCATTTCAGAGCTGAACAATCTTAGTTTAGCTATTGTTCTGTGGTTTTAATTTTGGAATCTCTATTGGCTTTGGGCAGCCTATCCTTTCACACTTTATTAGAAGGAGACGGCATTCATACTCCCTTTCCTATCCTTCTTGTGTAGCAGATTTACTCATCCTGGTCATTTCCCTCTGTCTGTCTAAAGATGATGTCTTAATTCCCCTCTTGGAGGTGACCACAAACCTTTTCTGTTTCATCATCTGTCACTGACAATCATAGAGAGTGAAAATCATGCCCTTCACAGCTTTTTAAACTATATAATGTTATTGATGCCTTTTTATCTTTTTATCATAGTCATTTGGGTGGAGGGAGAAATTTTCTCTCTTTATTCTGAACTCTGCCTGGTAAAGAACAATCACAAACATTTGAGACAATGATAGTACTTAATAATATCTGCCTGTTTTTGTCTGCTAATTCCTTTGCCTCTGCCAGGCACACCATAAATCTAGTGCTGGAGGGAACTTTAGAATCAGAAAAAAAAAGGCATATTTTAATCATCTTTTTTCAAATGACCTTCACTGTTTTTTTTCCAATTGTTTTAGTTAAGATTATTGTGAATGCTTGCCACTTTGTATCAGTTCATATGGCTCTTCCCCTGTTTTTCTGAACTCCTTATTTTAGTTATTATTTTTCATCCACAATAAGATTCCATTAATTCATATGCCAGAGTTTTTTTGTTATTCTCCCCCTCCCCCCCCCAACCATTTTGCAACTGATAGGTTTCTAATTGATTTCCATTTCTTTGCTATCCCTGACAATTCCCGACAAATTATGAATATTTTGATATCTACTACAGTAAGAACACCTCATGTTTTTTAAGCTAAATCCTAAGCTAAGCAGCTCTCTTTTCCTTATTTTGTTAGAGAAATCACATTAATTCAGATCCAAAGTATTTATTAAATACCTAGTGTAATAATAATATTCTTATAGTTATGTTCTAGGCACTTTAAAATATTTTTTAAAAATAAAATTTACTTGTTCCTTGTACAGTCCTGAGAGAAGTACTATTATTATCTCCATTTTACAGTTGAAGAAACTGAAGCAAACAGAAGTTTAATGACTTGCCCAGGTTCATACAACTAGTAAGTGTGTAAAGTGAATTCAGTTCTTCCTGACTTCAGGCCTCCCTCTTTATCCTCTGCACCAACTATCTGTCTCTACTGTCCTAGAGAGATCCCCATAGGTACGCCTATTCATGAGTTTACAGTCAAAAAGAGGGAAGGATATATACACAAATAACTGATGTGATATTTTAATATATTATGATAATTGCAATAGAACAATTGTTTTAGTTTTGTATAGATTCAATGGTTTTTATAGTTCTGCCAGAGTAGGGCAGACCACAGGACTTGAGAAGTAAAGAATAATTCCCAACAATGATTCAATACTGTTGACCTCACCATTTATTATTACCTCATTGTCCCAGGGATAGAGAAGTCTACTAGACATCATTGCTTGGTATTGAGTCAGCTGGAAGGTTTTATTTTTGTAGAATCTGGTAGCTTGAAGTGTAAGGCATCTGGAAACCTTTAAGACTTACTGACCATTTACACATGATTGTAAAAAATAGTGATCTGTCTGATGACATTGTTTAGTAGAGTTAATAGACCTACATTGGATTGAAAATGCACATGGCCTAACAGCTTGGAAAAACATATTGCCAAATGGATACTGACAGTGAGAGAACTTCATCTTGTCTGTGAACTCTTTTTTTTTTTTTTCTTTTGGGGAAGAAAAATACTCCCATTAGAGAGAAGCGCTAAATCACATCAGAGATGGCAAGAACATAAAATAATAGGAAGCCAGATTGTAGATATAAGTTATTCTGAAGGATATCATTTATATATCTTAAAATGAGAAAGATGTTGTGTATTACAGTGTTGCCTAGTCTTAAAGAGACAGGAAGATTTGAACTTCCTGTCTGCCTCTGACACGTTAGGTATGGGACCTTGAACAGGTTCAATGTAACAAGCAGCTCTTTGGGACTGTGTAAGTTATAGGTGAGCTGCAAATTTGCATTGATAGTGAGAGTTTACAAAGCATGTTGTAAATGTTCTATGTTGATAAAATTAATCATTCAACATTAAGTGCCTACTATGTTATAGGCACTGTACTAAGTACTGGGAATATGAAAAGAAACCTCAAGCTCCCCAAATCATAAAATTATTAGCCAGACCCACTGAAGGAAGAGCATTTTCCACTTTGCAAAAAAAAAAAAAAAAATCATCTTGGATAAAATTACTTCCCTATAGAAACAATTCAACATTGACATTTGACAAATTCAAATTTAACTAGCATTTATTAAGTGCCTGGTAATGACTAGGGATATAGAAACAAAAACAAAACCACCTTCCGGAACTCACCAAATACAGCTGACATGGATTCTTCTCTTTTTGCAAAATCAGAATCAGAGATAAGAGCTAGAAAGGTAACTTTGAGAACAACTATTCCAATGGTTCTTGTGTCATGGACCCCGTTGGTGGTCTGAGGAAACCTAAGAGCCCCATCTCACAAAATTATTTTTAATTGCAGAAAATAAATATATAGGCTTATAAAAGAAACCTAATTGGTTGTATTGAATTGTATTGAAATACAATTATCACAATATTTTATTAAAAGTACATGTTCTCAGTGAAGAACTATGACCTAATCCACCTCCTCTCAAGGATACTGAAACCCATGAGAAAATGAATTTGACCAATGTTATCAGCTATTTAGTGGCTCTGTTCTTTGACCCTCTGGGATTTTTTTTAATCCACATTTAAAAGTCTGGAATATTGAATAAATGGAATAAGAAAAATATGTGTTCTAATCAACCCCCCCATGTATGTGTTTTTTCAACAAGGCAATTGATTTTATCCCAGATAATATCTAATCATTCTTAACATTCTTAGGCCTGTACATTTAAATAAAGGGATATCATTACAAATTAATAATGTCTATTTTTTTCTTTGCATAATCTGTTATTCTCCCAGCATTTATCTTCGATTTGCATTCCTTGTATTAATATGAGGCAAAAATTTGGATGCAAACATATTGGCTTTGGTGAATTCTTCTTGAAATGCTTCCCTTCCTTTCCCCACTTCCCCCCTCTCCCCTTCCTTTCCCACTTCCCCTCTTGTCTTCTTCCCTCCTTTCCTCTCTCCCTCTCCCCTCCTCCTTCCTTCTTTTCCCTTCTTTTTTTCATTTCCCCCTCCCTAAAAACCTTCCTTATCCCCATGTCCTCCTTTCTCCTTCTCTGTCCCCCTCTCCCCTCTTCTTTTTCCTTCCCCATTCCTCTCTTCCCCCCTCTTCCCTCCCTCCCTTACTTCCTCCCTTCCTCCTTTCCTCCCTTCATCCCTTCCTCTCTACCCCAGCCAAGAGAAGTAGATCAAAATTGAGATAAGTTTCTTTGCCAGCAATCCAAAGACTTTCATTGTTCTATTCCTTTTCAGACACAAGATCTTTCACTAAACTACCTTAATGATAGAAATAATAACAAAGCCAAGAAGTGCTATACAGTTTGCATAGTATTTATATTAAATCATCTCATTTGAGCCTTACAACAAGACTAGAATATAGATATTGCAGGAGTTACTATCCCTATTTTACTGATGGGGAAAATGTTTGTCAAATGATCTGCCCACAGTCCCACAACTGGGAAGTGTCAGAGGCAAGATTTGAACTCAAGGCTTCCTGCCTCCAGGTCTAGCATTCTTATCTAATCTCTTAACTGCTTCTCACTCTGGGTAAGGTCTACATGAAGTATACAGTCACTTAAGAAAACATTTAAGTTATTTTAGTTGCATAGCATAGTTTCTGCCATGAGATTAGGACTGGTTGAGTTGCATCAGATTGCACCTTTATTAATAAATAACTAAGCTTGATCTGGCCAAAGGGCTTTGGCTTGTTCTCACTGCCTGCTTCATCCTTGAGTTCTTAATCTGGTGGAGGACAAGGAACTATTTATTCTTTACTTCAGCAACTTGGCTTCCACTTGCAATGCTATAGGGAAACAGCTTGTTTTTTTCCTCCTGGAGGAGCTGAATCTCAGGGCTACAGGAAAGCACGGCCGGGAAATAAGAGGCAGCTTTGGGACTTGGGAAAACATTGCCAGGTGATTGGTGAACCAGTAAGTTTTCTCATCATCTCCATTTCATTCCATTTGATAAGACTGTTCAAACTTGACCATATTAACACTTGTTTCAGGAAAGAGATATTCCTTTAGGTAATATCCAGCAAAGTGGTGACTCTTGTTTTTATCTGATACTGGGGCATGAATGCATTTGTGCTTGGGTATAGTATAGGTGTAGAGAGGCAAATTATCCACACTTCCGTGGTTCTTAACTAATTTTATCAGTGCTTAGATAATAGCTGAAGGATTCAGCTTTTTATCTATTCTGTTGTTTCTTGTGTGAATACAGATCTGATGGCTAACAAACCATTCCGGAATACTAGTACTTGGTTTAGAATTTTGTTGATTGTTAAAAGTCTATTGTTACATGATTGTTATGACTTTGAGAAATATCTCAAAAAGGTCTTTTCTAGTTTTGTTTTAAAGTTGATTTTAAAAGACAGCATTTTAAATGTAAAACTCTAGTATGGGAAGTATTTTTAAAATTGTTTTAACTGAATCTTTATCTGCCTTGAGATTCTGCATGGCCTTCTGGTTCAGCAAGTGTTCTGCCACTCCCTTTTTATTTGTTCTGTGAGAGGCACAAAAGGTTTTAAAAGCCAAACAGTGAGTAGCAGGTAATTAGTCTGGAAAGATGGATTATGAAGGCATCCAAATGCCAAAGTCTGAAGTTGATTCCTAGAGACGCTAGGGAGTCGTGGCAGTTTCATGAGCAAGGGAATGATATGGTCACAGCCACACTTGAGGAATATCAACTGCCTGGTTTTGAAGCAACACACCAGAAATAGAATAAACCCTAGATTTAGCATCAGAGGACTGACTTCAAATTCTGAAGTCTGCCTAGACGTCTAGCCTTCTGTGACATGCATAGTGTCAGGCAACTTTCTTCCTTTATAAAAGAAGGGAGTTATACCAGATGATGTCCAAGTCTTTTTTCCAGCTGTAAATCTTATACTTGGTGGCTTGAAATAGGCTCTTGCTTTTAAAGTAGGAGCAGAGTCTCAACACATATAGAGGTAGAGCCAGTCCCAGTTTTGACAGGTGACAAGTTCGATTCTATTCATGACAGCTGATCATCAGGGTTATCAACTCCTGACTTCAGAGATATTTTCATTCCAAACCAAAGAACAACCCTGAATTAATTAAACTGTCTCTCTATCTCCTCTGTCAGTCTCTGTCTCGCTCTCTCTCTCTCCCTCTGTCTCTCTATCCTGTTCTCCCACTCTCTTTCCCTCCTCCCCCACCCCATCTGCCTACCGCCTTAGAACGCTTTTGCTCTCTGCTTTAGACTGACATAATGGTGCTTCCCCAAGGGTTTATTGTCTCTTTTGCATTTATACTATATTTCAGGTCACCCACTAATGCTTTTATCTGGCCAGATTAGGCACATTCATGACAGTGCCTTGGCTGAGGGTTACTCCAGACAGAAAGAAAGATGTGGAGAATAGATACAGAATTTTTGTTCCAACTGCTAGTTCTGTTGCCAAACATCCAGATAGGGCAGAATTTAATTAAACACACACACACACTTCATAGTCTATCTTATTATAGATCTCCAAAATAGGGTATTCTTCTACTTCGGTTTTAGTTTAATATATTTAACAAAAGAAGGGACTAACCCTAGTTCCCATTACTTTAGTTTGATTCTATTCCCATTCTTTCTGTATTTGTGTTAATGAAAAACAAGTTGCATCTGTAGATTTCATTCAATTGGAGTTAGTTATTCAGATTGTATCCACCCTTCCTTCATTGTTTCCAGACCCATTATTTTATCATTTCTTCACAAGATCTATTTTCCAATTCATCATCTTTTTTTGGCCATTCTTAGTTGCCAAGTTTTCTGGGCTAAAGTCCTCAAGGCAGATTTTTTTCCTGTATTTTGATGTCATTCCTGCAATATTCTAAAACATTAATTAAATCTTCATATATGCCTGCCACCATCCTGAATGTTGCTTTTGTAATTCTATCAGCAAAACATTCTCAAGTGGAGTCAAGTACTTATTGGCATTGTAATAGGAATTGTGTAGAATAGGAAGAAGTATAAAGAGATGGTCCTTTGTCATCAAGGAGCTGTTTCTCTAGCTTTTTTGTCTTTAGCTGGAGATAGGATTTTATGGAAAGTAGGCTATGCACAGAGAGACAGATGCTCAACTTTATCCAGAGCACCCAAGGAGAGAGAATGAGTGGTAGAGTAACTTAGATTTATTTATTTATTTTAATTTAATATTTATTTTCCCCAATTACATGTAAAAACAATTTTCAACATTCATTTTAAAAATTGAGTTCCAAAGTCTTTCCCTCTCTATTCCCCTTCATTAAGAATGCAAGCAATTTGAAATAGGTTATACACATGTAATCATGCAAAGCATTGCCATATTAGTTCTGTCATAAAGGAAAACAAATCAAAATAAAACCCAAGAAAATTAAAGAAAGTTAAAAAGTGTACCTTGATCTGTATTGATATTTTGCCAGTTCTTTCTCTGAGGATGGATAGCATTTTTTATGAAAAGTTCTTCAGAGTTCTCTTAAATCATTGTGATGTTTAGAATATCTAAGTCATTCACAGTTGATTATTGTACAATATTGCTGCTACTATGTACAGTGTTCTCCTTTCACTTTACATCAGTTCATGTAAGTCTCTTCAGGTTTTTTCAGTAACTGATATTTAAAAGAGATACTATGTGACTAGATTAAGCACACGTATTATAATAGTAGTAAAAACAATTTTGAGGTGATGGCTAGACTAATTCCCATTGAGTATGAGGATTAAAACAAAGACGTCTGCACTGTGATTTGGAGGCATTAGATATATACTGACCGTAGCACAATAGAAAGAGCCTTTGATTCTGTCTTGATATCTCATCCCCTTGCTTTTTATAATTAACCACCCAACCTCTCTCTTAATATCATCCTCTGAACCTTGAAGAAAGTAATTCTAGAATAAGCACATGAACATCCTAGAAGTCTATAGTGCTGATCTCAGGAAGTCCTACTTTCACACATAATGCTAATGAGTCACTTCTTAGTCCTTTGGCAGATCTGTAAGATTGTTGCTACTCTGTAGTCTTGTAAAGTGAATAGGGATTGCAACAGTTAAGTCAAGAAGATCTTAGTTCAAATTCTGCCTCAGAGACATAATACCTGTATGACCCTGACCAAGTCATTTAACTTAGTCAGCCTCAGTTCCTCATCTGTAAAATGAAATTAATAGAATCTACTTGTCATGAGCATCAAATGAGATACCAAAGATAAAGTACTTTACAAACCTTAACACACTATATAAATGCTAGCTATTTTTACCATCATCATTATTAGTGCATTTCTTATGTCAATGAAATCACAGGTCCAGCTCAGCCTATTTTTAGGTAGTGATTAATTCTGCATTTCAAAAATCTATTAAAGGTACTGCCTCAATTGATACAACTATCTATCAAAAGTTGAACAGAATAGCTCTTTATATGCCGTTTTTTTTATTAGTTATCCTGACATGCCTTTTAGCCATCTTTTTAAAGGTGGATAGATCAAATCTTTCGATACAATGATGAGGAAACATGGCAATGTATTTCCATAGTTTATTATTCTCCCAATGCCTCTATTGTTTATAAACTTAGGATTTTCAGAATGAATTCTTTTTAGTCCCACTCGTTAGTGCCAGGGGTACTAGGATGGGATGTCACATGTATTCAGACCTAGTTGGCCATATACTCTTCCTAATATAACTCAGAAGCAAAAGAAAATTTTGGAGTTCAGAAGTAGAGTTGATTCTTTCATGTTCTTAATTTATAATCACCTCCTAATTCTCAGGAGAACATTTCTAAGTAACACTATCTAAAAGAGAAGTCTTTGGCCTTTTCTGGGTCAGGGACCCCTTTGGCATTCTGCTAAAAGCTTCTTGAGCCCTTATATGAATATTTCCTTTTTAATTCAGTATTGAAGGGAATGCTGAATTTCAATTAAATATTAGTGAAAATAAAAATGTGATTTCCACCATTTAGCCTCACAGATCTGAAATCTATCCCTAGATCTTTCTATATTTCCCAGCTAAATCTAAAAGTAAGTAGGCAGGGCTGTTTGTGAATGGTTATGTGAAAAGCTTCTTTCCTGAGCTCCTGGTTCCTGAACTCAGTCAACAAACATTTTTAAGTACCTATGTGCTAAGCACTGTGCTAGATACAGCTGGGGATACAAAGAAAAGAAAGGAAATATCTCTTGGAAAAAAACAACAGAGAACATTGGATACAACTGTTGAGTTCCTTCCAGGTGTCCCAGGAACTGAAGACTCCACTCTCAGACTAGGTTGCTGGTTATCCCCAATCAGGAGTATGGTCTTCTTTTATTCTGAATGATTTTGAAAAACTCTTTTCCCAAAACTCCAGTAAGGGCTTAATATAGCACTATTGTTGAGTTGATAAATAAGCCTACCAAAACTGGTGGCTCAATAAAGATAATCGTAATAAAAAGTTGATGTTCCTTGGAACTGGAAGCATTTTATTCTGATCATTATTCCCATGTGCTGTCCGGAGGGTTTGTGGCAATGCTGGCTTCCAGTGAGAGGATCACAATGATTCTGAGCAGCCAGGATGAGTTTCATTTTTTAGAAGAGCAACATAAAGCAGGCAGGGTGTGGAAAGGTTTCTTATAAATTTTTGCTTAAGCAATTATTGTCTCTGATCTTTTGTGCCAAAGGAAGATGGGGATTAAAACATCTTAGACAAGGAGGAATCTTGAACTCCCCATAAATTCTCAGGTCGTTCCATTGATTTATATTTCCTAAGTGGACTGGTGTTGATTGCATCCATGATTTTTAGGGTGTGCCTTCCTTTCCTTATAAGGAAATAACACAAGATTTTTAAGTTCCCACAGATGATAGTACTTAAGTACACATGTTATTGTTTTGACCTGTGGGTTTGGAGCATGGATGCAAACCAATGATGTACTCAGACTGTCATAAAGCATTTTCAGGGGTTAGCACAGAGTTGTTGTTCAGTTATATCTGACTTTTCATGACCCCATTTTGGGGTTTTCTTGGCAAAGATACTAGAGTAGTTAGCCATTTCCTTGGGCGCTTAACATTTATTGACTGGCTTTCATTTGGATTGTAGTTATGTCTAGACAATATCAAACTTCCTGATATTTGGAATTATGGATCTTTTTCAGCTAACCATAAGGTATTGTCTACTTTGTGCATGTATATACATGTATTACACACATTATGCTTATCTCATTTTATGTTTTTCTTAGTATATTAAACATAGCAAACATAACAGTGAACTTAAAAAAAAAAAAAACTAGGCTTTGGTGAAAACTTGACTTGGAAATGTTGAGGTTCTGTTGACCATAGTGTAAATTGTCTCCTTGTAGAATAATGAATATAATGGTGGACTTAGGAAGACTTGAGTTTGATCCATTTGAAAACAGGCTGACAGCTTAAGTGTTTATTTAATAAGTGATGGGAGATTCAAACAGGTATACTTCTATCCCCTGCACTTATCTCAGATTGTTTGGATCAAAAGTGATAAGTGATGTAATTTGTTCTTTGTTGTGGAAAGGGACCATGACACCACAAAAGTGATATCATGACTTGCAAGTGTATTGGGATTAAGTGAGGCAGAACTGCAATTTCCTACTTTATTCCCTCCTCCAGAACCATCTGGATCTAGTGGTGAGATACAGAGCAGGATGCCTGGAAATGGCCCTGTTAGCAGTGGAAGGTCTTGACCTTTTTTAGCTAAAATCTTTCCCAGATCTCAATATGTCTGAGGCAATGTCTATTCAGTGATTAAGGCTGGGTAAGAAATGAGACAAAGAATAGCTTCTTTTACCTAATCCAAACTAAAAACTGGGAGAGAGGGAAAGTACTTTGTAAAACTGAAAGAGCTACATCAATGGTAGCTATTATTAAAGTGCAAACTCACACATAAATATGTAATTAATATATAGACCAGCTTTTCCACTTAGACATATGTGACAGTTTAAGTAACATTCCCAGCATTTTAGATTGGTGACATGAAGCAGCAGAAATATTTTTATTTTATAAATAACCTTTAGGAGTGACATATCCAGATTTTTTTAAACCTGTTGGGAATAGTGAATATACCATTTGACTCTCCAGTGATTCATGCCCTATCATAGCAACCTGGACATGCTTAAGCAGCTTTTTATGTTTAATTTTTGGGTGTGTATAGGCAGGAAAGAACTTTCTTATTAGCTCTTTCTCTGTCTCACCAGCAAATTACAGATAGGTTCATAGTCATCTCTCAGAAAGAACCCAGTTAGGGCTTGAAAGATTATATTAAGAATTGCATCTCATAAAATGGGCATTAATGCCATCCCTTTGCTGTCTCTGCTCACAAACTTTTTAATCCTAACTCAACAATAAAAAAAATTCACTTAAGTTGTCAAAAAATGAATCTCTCAGTGCAAAGCCAGCAGCATTTTATTTAACAAATGTATCATCTTAATTAGCAAGAATCTAACATACTATTTTTTTTTTGCAATTAAATCATGCAACCAATGTCTTCATTCCATAATTCCTTCAATTTCCTTAATACATTGAACCAGAAAACAGTTTACCCCTTGAATGTTGAATGTAAACTAAGTAATTTGAAAAAATGGAGAGAAAAACAATGGGGTTCTGAAATATCCCTGCCCTAAGTAGGTAATGGATTAATCACTGTTGTTTATTGAATCCCAATAATTTGCCCAGTTCTTAGGAGTTCAATAAATTATGTGAATCCAGTGAATAGATCTGGATTTAGAAAGACTTCAGCTGTGATGTAAAGAGAGGCACTAACTAGTTGAATGACTTTGGGCAAGTCAATTAAATTCTCCAAGCTTTGGTTTTCTAATCTAGTGAATGAGAATAATAGTACTTGCATTATAAAACTTACATAATTATTGGGAGATTTAAATTAAATGATAAATTTAAAATACTGGATGTTAGCATAGTGGGAAGATAATGAAATTCTACTATGAAGGCAGAAGGAAATGCTTGCAGCTACTATCTAGGGAGAATACTTGGTTTTTCCACTACAGAGGCCCCATACATATTTAGATAGTGAGTGCCCATGTTGGGTTAACCTATACACATCAGTATGGATGTAGAATGACAAAACTAAGGGAAGCAGACAAAGGAATAAATGAATCATCCCGGAATTAAGGAAGCACTTTCATAAGGGAAATATTGTGGGCTCTTAATGAGTGAGATATGTATGTGAGCAAAATTGTGGGAATCTTCCCTAAAGGGAACCAACAGACTGTGTCCTACACATATATACAAATCTTGTGTATCAAAGGGAATTGATAGCAAACTTTTATTGAATGCCTGCTCTGTTCCAGGCAGTGTTCTAGCAGTGGGGATAAAAAAGACAAAAGGGAGACAGGTTCGGCCCACATGAAAAAAAAGTGTATGTATATATGCATACATACATATATGTGTGTGTATAATGTATATGAGCCATAAAAAATAATATATATTTTATATATGACATAGTTCAAATAGCATATATTAAATGTCTAATGAGCAGGATACATAAGTAAACGCTGCCCAAGGAGGGTTTCAGATTTTGGAAAATGAGTTGACCCTTAAGTATCACAAGAAGAATTTCCTTAATATATTGTTTCACCAAGTCCTCCTTGGAAAGACTTCATTTGAAGGATAAGATTTAGAGAGAATACACAAAATGCTCCATGAAGAGATGATATGGAACTGAAGCTGAGAGGAGATGGGGTGCTCTGTGTAGTTCTGCCTAGTCAAATCCAAGGGAGCTAATGGGGTTTCTAAAAGGGAAAAAAGAGAAGGCTGAGGACAAAATCTTTGAGGATTTATTGATAGAAAAAAATCACATTTGCAAAGTGGAATTTTAACAAGGCTGATTGGGTGTGTCAAATTAATTAGAGAGCATAAGGGGTAGCAGTATATAAGGAGTAGGGGAAAGTATAAGAATAAATTGAACTAAAGTGGTAAGAAGTGATGGAAACAGAATGGAAAAGAAATGGTGGATGAGAGATTTTGAGAAAAATATCGACAGGAGTTAAGTAATTTGGGGATTCTATAGGAAGAAGAGAGTTGCCACTATAGAACTTAAAAGAACTTTATACAAAATAGGCACTCAATAAATATTTATTGACTGAATCAATTTCTAACAAATATTTACTTATTTGTGAGTCTGCTATGGGCAATGTAATTCAGCATTTTTCTGAGCTGCAAGCCCCCACACCCAATTGTTATGCATATATTTAGAGAGTGAATAATTATCCTTATTATAGCTTGTATACTGTATGATCAAGATGGCATTAGAAGCTTTATAAAAATACTTTAATGTGAAATATGAATTATTTTGGAGGTGTTTCTGTTATTTATTTTTTATTCTTACTTTTAGCAGATTAAGAAAAAGAACACGAGTCTCTATTCTTAGTCCTGATGGTTAAGTAATTAATTATATGACTGAGTTAACTCATTTTTTGAATTTTAGTTTAAGCTGAAAGAGACTTTAGAAGTCATCTAGTTGAGTCTTCCCCCTAATTTTATATAGGGGGAAAATAACACAGAAGGATAGGGATTAAGTGATTTGGGGATCACACAGGTACTTAAGTAGTTGACTTTGGGCCTCTGTTAAGAGCTACCCCATTTTATAGTTAAGAAAACAAACATGGAAGTTGTCACCACAGTATGAAGTAATAAATAAGCAAACATTTTTGAAGTAGTTTTTTTTTTAAGTTCTTGAAAATCATTTGCATAATTCGTTGAGAATTTTTTTTAATGCATGGTACAGTAGCAAGGAAATGCTCATCTGGGATTCAGGCAATTTAGATTCTGCTTTTGGTTTCCCTGATATTTTTCATCATGACCTAAGAAGTGTAACTTTATCTTCTTGTGAACCTCAGTTTCCTCCTCTGAACCAGAGAGGTTTAAAGTAGCTGATCTAATAAGCTCTTCTGACTGGGAGAACATTTGTTTGGCATTTTGCAGGGGAGTGATTTATGCTTCAAGCACCAATTGAATTAGATTTTTGAATTCCCTTCTCTGAGATTCTGTGAGTCCTCGACAGGATTAGTAAATTGCTCCTAACAAAAGTCTTCTCACCTATTAAACCATCTGAAATGACCGAGGGGATGGTTTCAGAGAAAGCTGGGAAGACTTATATGAACCAATGTAGAACAAAATTAGAAGAACTAGAATAATTTATACAGTAACAATAATATCATAAAGACAAATTCTGAAGATGGAATTAAGGTTTATGAATATGTTTTCTTTTTTATTTTTTTATTATAATAACTTTTTATTGACAGAACCCATGCCAGGGTAATTTTTTATAACATTATCCCTTGCACTCACTTCTGTTCCGATTTTTCCCCTCCCTCCCTCCACCCCCCTCCTCCAGATGGCAAGCAGTCCTATATATGTTAAATATGTTACAGTATATCCTAGATACAATATATGTGTGCAGAACTGAACAGTTCTCTTGTTGCACAGGGAGAATTGGATTCAGAAGGTAAAATAACCCAAGAAGAAAAACAAAAATGCAAACAGTTTACATTCATTTCCCAGTGTTCTTTCTTTGGGTGTAGCTGCTTCTGTCCATCTTTGATCATTGAAACTGAGTTAGGTCTCTTTGTCAAAGAAATCCAATTCCATCAGAATACATCTTCATACAGTATCGTTATTGAAGTATATAATGATCTCCTGGTTCTGCTCATTTCACTTAATATCAGTTCATGTAAATCTCTCCAAGCCTCTCTGTATTCATCCTGCTGGTCATTTCTTACAGAACAATAATATTCCATAACATTCATATACCACAATTTACCCAACCATTCTCCAATTAATGGGCATCCATTCATTTTCCAGTTTCTAGCCACTACAAGCAGGGCTGCCACAAAAATTTTGGCACATAAAGGTCCCTTTCCCTTCTTTAGTATCTCCTTGGGGTATAAGCCCAATAGTAGCACTGCTGGGTCAAAGGGTATATGAATATATGTTTTCAAGAAAAATAGGTTATAACTGGAGAAAAATAATATTGCTGAACATTTGTGTTGTCTTCTATTTTCTAGGAGGAAGATGAAAGCTCGGGCTCCTCCTCCTCCTGGAAAGCCATCTACAACTCCAAACATCCACAGTGATCAGAAACCAAACAGGGACTTGGGAATCATCCCACAGCAGAACCTCGTCAACATGAAAGAAAACCTGAGGAGCAGCATGGTGGATGTCACTGTGGTTTTACCCAATGGATTGGAAATTAAAAGTGCTATAAATGGGAGGTGAGAGTTTGTCCTTCCTTGAATTTTTTGATGGGGCATAAGAAAATGATGTAACAAGGTCAGCAACGTCTGATTGGTTAGCCCAGCTGCATTCTGCATCCAGGAGGGCTTCAGGTGATCAGTTCTTTTCTGGAATAGATCTAGGTTATTTGTCTTTTCCATGTGTCATTATAGATTAGAATAAAGATTAGTTCCTGCTTTTAGACAAGTGTAGGGTCAATATTTCCAATAGGAACCTAATTTGCCAACTCTAAACTTACAAACATAATGCTCAGCAATCAAAACCCAGTCCACTCTATTGTTGCCTTTGAACCGGGGATAAATTCAGGGTCAGGATGATCAATCCCTTACAGATTACTGAAAAAATACTTGTTAAAAAAATTACTTGCTATGTGTAAAACACACTGTGCTAAGTAATAGAGACACAAAGGTAAAATGAAGTAATTCTTTCACTCAATGGAGTTTATACAATACTGGGGTACAATGGGCATAAATATATAAAACAACTGTAATACATAAGTTTAGACTAGTTTCACAAGGAATAGAGAACCCATCTACTTTGTACAAGATGCTCTCTACTGAATTTCACCATCCCCGAACTATACCAGAATAAGAAGCTTGGATTAAGTGATTTAAGTGTGAATGTCTGTTCTACTGAGTGTCAAACTTTAAATATTTTTAAATTTTTATTTTATTATGAATAGCCACAAAGTGATGATTATTCATTATCTTCTTATATACTTTTTTGTCTTATTTGTTGTTTTCTTGGTTTAAACTCATGTGTTGAATTTAAAATGTCAGAATCTAGGTAAAATAAAAAGAAAGGACCAATAAAAATCTATTTTACAAAAGAAATACATCATAAGAAAAAAGTCACTATAACTCTTTTGGGTTACGGGAACATACATGAACAGAGAGAAGGAACAAAAACAAAAGGAATCTCATTTGCAAATAGTTTCAACATTTAATCAAAGTCTATTTCCAGAACCAAAGGACTTGAACAAGTTTTCTTGAATCAAGAATCTTTGGTAAGAAAGGACAAATTATTTGTTTCAACCTCTACTCAAATCATGAATTCTGTTGTTTCAGAACAATTGTTGAAATGTTCTTTTGACACCTAAGACCATGAATTGATTAGTTGGGTGATTCAGTGGATAGAGTACTGGGCCTGAAGTCAAGAAGAATAATTTGTAAAGGTGTTGCCTAAATCAATTTTAATTTTTTATGAAATGCCCCTTTCTTTATAAATTAAAGAAGTTGTATGCTCAAAAAGTTATCAAACTGTGCATACCCTTTGATCCAGCAGTGTTACTACTGGGATTATATCCCAAAGAGATTATAAAGAAGGGAAAGGGACCTGTATGTGCACAAATGTTTGTGGCAGCCCTTTTTGTAGTGGCTAAAAACTTGCAAACTGAATGGATGTCCATCAGTTGGAGAATGGTTGAATAAATTGTGGTATATGAAAATTATGGAATATTACTGTTCTGTAAGAAATGACCAACAGGATAATTTCAGAAAGGCCTGGAGAGACTTACATGAACTGATGCTGAGTGAAATGAGCAGGACCAGGAGATCATTATATACTTCAACAACAATACTATATGATGACCAGTTCTGATGGATCAGGCCCTCCTCAGCAACGAGATCAACCAAATCATTTCCAAAGGAGCAGTAATGAACTGAACCAGCTATGCCCAGAAAAAGAACTCTGGGAGATGACTAAAAACCATTACATTGAATTCCCAATCCCTATATTTATGCACACCTGCATTTTTGATTTCCTTCACAAGCTAATTGTACAATAATTCAGAGTCTGATTCTTTTTGTACAGCAAAATAATGTTTTGGTCATGTATACTTATTGTGTATCTAAGTTATATTTTAATATATTTAACATCTACTGGTCATCCTGCCATTTAGGGGAGGGGGTGGGGGGGTAAGAGGTGAAAAATTGGAACAAGAGGTTTGGCAATTGTTAATGCTGTAAAGTTACCCATGTATATATCCTGTAAATAAAAGGCTATTAAATAAAAAAAAAAAACAAAAAAAAAAAGAAAATCCCCAAAATGGGGTCACAAAGACTTGGACGTGACTGAACAAAAACATGCATCCGGGATCAGACATTAAAAGCGAACGGTGATCTGAGATGAAAATAGAATAGAAGGAGGAAAGTGAATTGGAATGCCTTTGGGAAAGTGCTTATGACTCAAGCTTCTCTCTGAAACAAAACCCCATCTTTTTAAGACCAGAATCTGGAAATGTTGCTTGTGAATTATGTTCCAAGATCAAGAACTGACTAAGGGACAGCCATTACATCATTTTGGTATCCATTCAATGCTAAAGGAAGTCAAGACAAAAAACATTTTAGGTGCACTCCTTCTGGCAAATTGCTGGGATGACATGGACAAGTGTTACACAAGCTGGGCAATCATGTAAAATTTATGATCTGCATTGTCAGAGGATGGAGGGAGCTCCCAAATCAAGCTGAAGAGATCACAGTTCCACAGAAATCCTAGACTATGATCTTTCTGTGGTGTTGTATCTTCCCACTAGAATTAAGCTCTTTGAGCACAAAGACTGTTTCATTTTCGTCTTTGTATGTGTGGCACCTTACGCACTGTCTTGCACAAAGCAGATGCTGAATAAATATTTGCTAAGTTGAAACTGAAAAATAAAATAAAATAAAAAATAAAAAATAAATTAAAGAAGTCGTGCCATTTGGAAAGTTGAAAGAATGTCTATTCTCACAATAGAAATTACCTTAAATACATATTTTTAATAATTTAATATTTTTAACCTTTTGCTCTTCTGAGTTTTTATGGTCAGGTACAAATTCAGAAGTCTGGTACTGAAATGGAATGTTACACTTCTTTTTAAATAATACATTTCTTTTTTCAAAGTTATCAAAAATAAGATCAATAATCTCTTCCCCAAGGTTTCGTGTCAGATTAAGTAAATCACAAGAAGACAACAAACTGCCCACCTCTGAAAGGATGTGAGGATGATAGATTTTATTGGTGTGTCAACTTTGTCTTTGCTTCAGATTTTAGTTTTGCATGTCATATTCTGTAATAATACAAAAGAGGCCTGGAGGCAGAGTCCTATGTCTTTTTTAAAATAGCAATTTGAATTTTTTCCTGAGCATTAAACATCTTATTGTCTTTCTTTTCTATTTTTTACTCAGTGGAATTTGTGAAAACACATAAACTTCTGGATAAGATAATAACAACAACAATATTGACTAACATTTATATAGTGTTTTAATATTTGCAGAGCTCTTTGCCTATATTACCTCTTATCTTCCCCATTTTGCTAATAAGGAAATTGAAAGTGAGAGAATTTAAGTGAGTACCTAGGGTAACACAGCTAATAAGTGAAGCAGTAATTTTACTTAGATTTTCCTGATTCTGAAGGGGGAGGGTACTTTATTCATTCACTTCATTTTCTAATTATATCAACCATGAAACAAACTTAGTTCTCTGACTCTCAGATTTATTCTTTCTGCTCATTTTTGCTAGCTGGTAAAAAAAGGAAATGTGTAGTAATTCAACACTGATGCTCCTAAATAGTAAACATGCATGCAATATCTCAATAGCATATTTTGGGTTATTCTTTTGTCTAGACATATATAATATAATATAATAATAATAATAATAATAATAATATAAAATAAATAAACAAAATCCTCCAGTCCATCTTAGACTTTTATCCAGTTCTATATAGTGATCAGGGACAAGGGAATTAAACAGGAAGTGTAGTTTTTTGCTATTCTTAAAAAATTTGCTTTGGAATGTTTGTATTGACTTTATAAAATGACTTGACTATGGGAACTAGTCACCCAGTGCTCAACCTACATATCTTTTCTCATAAGAAGCTTTTGCTTAATGTTGATGAAAATTATTTGAAAACTTGTTGAATTAATCTAACATGTGAAGAGTAGATATTTGAAGAGAAAACCGTGTGTTTGGAGAGTAATATTTTAATGTAGACAATCAGCTACATCTGGAGTATATTTAAAAAGAGATTCTAAAAGGAGAGGTTTCCTCCTTTGTAATAGAGTGGCTCTTTCTCTTGAGTGTACAAATCGCTGAGCGTGACACCTTATAGCAGTATAGAGATTTTATGTCCTAGTTCTCATATAACTTAAAAGGTCCCTCTGTGGGCCTCAGGTATCCCTGGACTGTGTCAGGTCATTGGGTATCCCAGCATCTACAGGAAATAATAGACTGGCTTACCACTGGTGAGAGAATTTCCTTTCTCAGTGAAGGGAACCAGACACCTATTGTTCATGTGTCATTGACCCTTGTTTTCCTTCCATTATGGTATAGGGAGGATCCTGGCTGCTCCTTCAGACTAGTCCTTAATACCATATACAGTTTGTCATAACTCCTTCAAAAATCTGAAATATTGAACTCACTCCCAATGGAAGGCTTTATTTCTGTGATTGTGGTGATAGGTGATCTTACATTGGTATGTACTTTACAATTCTTGACAAAAAGAATAAACTAAAAAAGATGGATTTCTCAGCCCTGTCTCAAAAAAAAAAAAAGGGATGAACTTTCAAAGGGAAATGAACTATTTAAGATTCAAAATTAATAATTGGGAAAATTATCTCAGCTTTTTATTTAAAAAATCCATCTGAAAAGTGGTTTTAGGGGGGAGGCAGTAGTAATTAAACTCTGTATTTCAGGAGATCTATAGGTGGCCCAGTGGATAGGCTTGGAGTCAGGAAGTTAGCTGATAAGAATAAAACTAAATTGAGGGTCATATACAAGTAAATACTGTTTTAAGCATCTGTGATTTTGTTTGTGGATATATTACTTCCACTGAAACAGAGTGAAATCTCCCTATAAATAACTAAGATGTTATAGAACTTTGCTGTGGTTGGAAAATTTGTCATAGTGTGTCCAACCTTGTGATGAGCCTTCTAAACTTTGGCAGTGGTAATGATCATGATTATTGACAGCTTCAGTGACAATGGTGAAGGTGATGTCAGCTTCATTTTCTATGGCACTATACAGTTTGTTTAGCACTTTGCACATATTATTCCATTTGAGTCTTAAAACAACTCTGTGAGGTCTTTCTGTTTTGCACAGAAGGGAGCTGAGTCTCAGAGAAGGTAAGTGATCTGTCCATGGTGATACAACTAAGGAACATCAGAAACCTATATGCTAGGAGGTTCCGTTCAAAGCCTTTATGTCTTTGAAGGACCTGCCAGAATTTATATTCCTTTGGCGTCTCCTTTGAGATGGAAGTTATTTCAATGGGAGACGTATTAAAGGAGGAGACCTTGAATGGCAGACACAAGTGAAAAGCAGCAGTTTAGTTTTTTAGACTGAAATAAGCTGGCCCTTCTACCTACTAATCTAAAAAAAATTAAGTTCAGTAGAGTTGAAACATTAGAATGTGTATCAAATAATGAGAGGGTTTCTGTTACATTTTATGGCAAGAGAAAAACAGGAGTGAGAAAGTAGAAAGAGACAAGGAAAAGGGAAAAGAAAGAAGCAAAGAATACCAAAGCAGAAAAGGAGAAAAGGAGAGAAGAGCTAAAGAAAAACAGGCATCTCCACCTGGATTTTAAAACAAATTATCACCTATTATCACTGTCTTATTCTAACAAACAGTTTAATTATTACCTAAACATCTTTAAAAATAAACAAAACTTCAATTCCCCCCCCCCATTAAAGTTCATGGAACTTGAAATGTTATTTATTTTGGGGCAGGAGTGGTAGTGAAGATATCTTTGAGTGTCTTTTTTTTCTAATTTATTCAATATTCTCAAGTATCTCTTTAACCTTCAAAAGCCATCTCATTATCTTATATTGTTCTTGGAAAGTATGGGGATATTGAAGGTTACACTTGAGAATCCTATCCTCTCAGTAACTGCTTGATGGTTGTTAACCCATATGCAAGCCAGAGATTTCCCATCATTCATAAAGCCATAGTGCCAATGGGAACAGTTAACACTACACATGCATTTTGATGCTTTTAATTTTAATTCTTTTTTAAAATTATCATATTATTTTGCTTTTTTATTTTTTATTTTGCTTTTAATTATCATATTATTATATATACTATATAAAATACATATATAGTATATATAATATTTATTATATTATACAATATATTATATATGGAACTATATATAATATGTAGTATGTGACATATATACTATATATTATCTATAATATATGTCATCTATTATATATAATGTATTAATAAAGGAACATATTAAGGTTGAAGCAAAAAATGAGCATATACTTTAGGGTGAGATATTTCTGGAGGAGCTGCTATGGGAATCTGAAGTCCTTTGGTTTGCATGTGATTAATGACTCACTAGAGAAGAGAAAATTTCCATAGTCATTTGGAAATGACTAAAATAAGAAATGAAATGACTCTGGAATGAGAGCTCAATGATTTGTTAAGGCTTCAGAGCATTTTGCAAGGATTGTTAACTAGGTTTCTGTACTTTTAAAATTGGAAAGGATCTTAGAGATTACCTGGCCCATCCCTTCTTATACTGTATCCCACAGAACCTACAAATTTAGTAGGCATATGGAATAAAAATAAAAAGAGGGAAAGGCATATATAATAACTATCTGCAAGTTTGATTTGTTTTTAGTGATCTTAATGTTTGTTTTTAAAATATACCATTTAAAAACAATTGGTTCTGGAAGAAAGAATAAAAACATTTGCAAATAAAACATCAGACTTAAAAAAATTCAATTTGAAAACAAAACTAATGATTAAAAATATTCTCTAGAAAAATGAGGCATTAATAAGAGGAAATGAAAATTATTAGACTTTAAAAAGGTGAATGATTTCTTCATTTTTATTCCTCTGTGATGTAATTTGTTTTTTTGATTTCCTTGGTTATTAGTTCTCCTTAACTGTTTGATAACATAACTATTTTCCTTCTCCACTGAAATCATCCTTTCTAAGGTTACTAATTATTTAATTGGCAAATCTGGTGGCATTTTTTTTCACATAGTATTTATTAAGTAAGCCATCAATAAACACTATGCTTCAGGTATTCTTCTAAGTGATGGGAATGCAGATTAAAATAAAAACCTTGCCTTGTCCTCCAAGAACTTGCATTCTATCAAGAAAGACAATTTACATGTGCGGGTGTATGCAAGATACATACAAATTATAGCTAATCTTCCACCGAAAAGCACTGGTAATTGAGGGCACTGGGAAAAGCCTCGGGTAGAAGGTGGTACTTGAGCTGAGTTTAAGGAAGTGAGGGATTCTAAGAGACAGGTTAAAAAGAGAGTATTTTAAGCATGAAGAATAGTATATGCAAAGACACTGGGAAAGGAGAGGAAGTGTTATGTGTGAAGAACTATACGTTGGCCAATATTGTTGGATTATAATGGATGAAAGGGCATGATGTGTGAAAAGAATGGAAAGGAGAATGGGACAGATTATCAGAGTTTAGATGTGACCCTGCAGGTAAAGGGAGTCACCAGAGGGAAATGTGTGTGGAGGAGTGGAGAGCCTGTGGTCAGGATGATATGGGGAAGCTGTGATAAGGATGGTTTGAAATGAAAGGGAGTCAAGGCAAGGAGACCAATTAGGAGACTCCTGAAAAAAAGTTAACTCTTTGCCCCATTTGATACTGTAGACCTATCTGTTTCTCAGTAATCTCTCCTTATTAGGTCTATCTAACTTCTCTATCCCAATTCTCCTATCTCATTGTCTTCATTCTCCTTTGCTCATTTCCTTAATTTAGGTATTCTCG
Organism: Sarcophilus harrisii; assembly: GCF_902635505.1. NCBI lineage: Eukaryota > Metazoa > Chordata > Mammalia > Dasyuromorphia > Dasyuridae > Sarcophilus > Sarcophilus harrisii. The sequence goes on from NC_045426.1 coordinate 70,814,357, forward strand.
ATGGCTCATTCCTTGGCTCTCTTCCATCCAATCTTTCTTGCAGTGATTGTTTAGCTTTCTATGCCTTTATTTATTACCTGTGTGAACATCTGCAATGCAACCTACAATATCTCCTCAAAACTCCAGTTCCTTGTTTCCAGCTGACTCCTAGATATCTCATCTATTATTACTTTCCTCTCCAATGCATCTTTAAAATAGCTGCCAGAGTAATTTAGCATGCAAATCTCATCACATCATTTCTTTACTGAAAGACAGTCAGTGGTTCCCCATTGTCTGCAGAACTACTTATTTAAGGCCTCTGAGCCCCCTCATAGTTTGACTGTAAATCTGCCTTTTCTGTTATTCACATTACTCCCTTGTATATACTAGGCTTTCTACTTACCCTGGACTACCAAATCATTACTTTTCCCCTCGCAAATGCATGTATTTATTCCCCCTACCTGGAATGGTAGCCCTTCTCCTGGCCACCTTTTGAAGTATTTCTCTGTATGTAATGTCTAGCTGAGGTGATCATTTCTCAGCAAAGACTATGAATCTTTTTAAAAATTTCCCAGTGTATTCAATATGCCAGCTTGTACCAGTTATATCTTTTCCTCCAATAATAATATAAGCATCTAAGTTTGAGGGCTATACAAACTTTAAAAAAATCTTTTATCCTCAGCACTTATCACTGTCTATTGAAAAGAATAAGTGCTTAATAAATATTTGCCACATTGATTGGTTCCATTTAAAAAAGGTTACCTTATTAACCAGTGACCTAGTAAAAACTTATGGAAAGAAACAATTCAATACTAATTAAAATCCATTAATATATTTGACTTCAGAAACACCAGACTACATGAGGACTGACCAGGGCTTCTATGAAAGGATCAAGTGCTTGATAAGGACTTTTTTTTTCCTTGGGGAGATTGTCATTCTGTTTGAGTATTTTCCTTTGCTTCACCTGGCTTTCTGAGTGGCTTCTCCTTTCACATTAGAATCCTTGAAAGAAATAGTTTATAATTAGAAGGATAACATTTTCATTTACTTACTATAAACTGTGTGAAAAGTCTCATTTTAAAAACAAGCCTGGTCGAGACAGAGATGAGTGACTGTTACATAGTTGCTGCTCATTTTGTAAGGTACTAATACTATAAAGTTGTCTGTAATAGACACTCCATAAATGAAAATATATTTTAAAAACATTTTGGCAGATGCCATCTGAAGGAATCTTGTATCCTTTCTCGAACCCACCTAGTGCCTCCCTCCTCTCTTTAACTTTTAACTTTTTGTACATAACATTAAATATATATATATATTGTCTCTTCTCCCTACAATGTAAGCTGCCTGAGAGCAGAGATTTTCTCTTTGCATCCCTAACATCCAGCCATCTCCCCTGGATGGCATATAGTAGGTATTGTTTGATTATGGAATAATTACTCCTGTCTTTGTTTTAAGTCTGGATTGTTGCACATTCATTTTCTTAAATGCAATCACATTTGTTTTCAATGATAATTAAGTTTTCATTAGCAAACTAAGTCTCATTTTGGGAAGCAAACAGCAAAAATATGAATAAATGAATAATAATTTTATTACCCTGTTTTATCCACTGTAGTACCATTATCATGATCATTATGGAATGAAGGTGATACAGATTTCCTGAATGCCATGCTAAGGGCCCTAAAGATCATCTTTTTAGAAATTGTTATGTCAGATGTCATCAAGTTGGAAAGACTTTGAGAGTATGAGTCCTGTGGCTAATGTTATGTCTCATCAGAGTTTCTCTCCTTCTTTTCAAGGAAAAAAAGCATATGTCTTAAATCTGTCTTTAGTATTTTATTTTTGTTATCATGGACGTAAAATGTGTTTCAGATTTTGGTTGCCAAACTTGAGGAGGTAAATTGCTGATACATGAGTACTGTCCGTATCCAGCTGTTTAGAAACTCCCCAGTCCCCACCGTGAGGTCTAGCACTGCATTTTAATCTGGGTAATATCCACTGGAGAATGTAATAGTGCCAGATGTAATTCATATGGCATTCTGAAAGTAGCAGCTATAATTGTTGATGTGCTGTTGATTTCCATTCAGTTTGGGATAAGATTTAATACTCACACATGGCACAGATACTGGACCAGAATAGTGCATTTCAACCAATGAAAAACGGTGAAATAATAAATTGTAGCTCTGCCAACATTTGAAACCCCTCTGTGCTGGCCAGCTATGGGACAGGACTTGTCTGTTCTCAACAACGGGAAAAGGTGTGGCAAGCCTTGCAGCAGTCCCAGTCTCACTTTTCAGACACACCTTGCTCTAATGAGATGTTTCAAACTTGCTGCAAATCCCTAGAACGACAGAACAGAGATTATAACTTTAGTAGCTTTTATATTTCCTGTATGTTGTTTGCAAATTAATCTAGATATTTGTGTGAGGAGCCCTTTAATTTATTCATTTACTTTTATAAGGGTAGCAAAACCTGAACATGAGAGAGGAGGTGGAGATGCTGCTACTGGATGAGAGGACATTTTTCATTCTTATAAATTATAAATGATGACAAGTTTATTAAAGATCAGGCAAAAATTCAATTTAACTTTACTTTTCCCTCATTTTATAATTGAATTCACTTTAATCAGTATTTATTTAGCACCTATTTATTTATACCAAGCACTTTGCAAAGTCCTGCAGATAGAAAGGCAACTAAAACAAACAAACAATTCCTGAATACAACTATTATGCAAAAATAAATATAAAATTATTTGAGTAAGAACAGACAATTAACAATTCTGAGATAGGTTTCCCAGAAGAGATTGTACCTGAATTGACCTTTGAAGGAAGACAAGGTTTTAAGAGATGGACATAAGAAGGGAATGCCTTTATAAAGGGAATGGAGTAATGACTTTTTAGAAGAGTAAACAATCCAGTTTGACTAGAATGCATCAAGTGGAGTAATATAAGTTAAGGAAGGTAGGCTAGATCTAGATTGTGAAGGGCTGTCCATGTCAAATTGAGAAATTTGCATTTTATCCTATATGCTGAAGGGATCCATTGAAGATTCTAAAGCAGGAAACTAACTTGACCAGACCTGTGTTTAATCAAGACTACTTTGATAGTTGTTTGGAGGCTATATTGGAGATAGAGAGACCAATTTAAAGGCTTTTTCAGTAGGTGATAAGGGACATAGGCCATGGAAAGTAGAAAAAAAGGAAGATCAGGCATCTAAGAGATATAGAAACAGAATATCTGGCTGATTTCTTGTTGAAGTCAGGGAAATCATTTAGCACAGTACCTGCAAAGTATTAAGTTCTTAATAAATGCTCTTATGGTCTTAACCATTGCTCAGCTAAGAGTTTTTCCTTTTCTTTGTTTTATTTTTATTTGTCCTTGAATGATATAAGTTCATTTTTGCATATCCATATGTTGCAGTAGAAAAGACCAAAGGCTTTTTTTCCCTTATTAAATTTTATAGACTTCTCATTTGTTCACTGAAAGTACCACTTATTCTTGCATAGAACCCAATGTAAAATTAATGAAACTTGAACCAGATTATTTAAAAGCTATTAGTTCACTGACCTACATTTCTTTGACATAAAAGCAGATTTCAAAAGGAATTATATTTTCCATTATATTCCTTAAATCTAAGACCTTTGCATTATGATTTCAGTTTTGGATTCTAGGTCATATTTTCCTCTAACAGTGTTGTAACTCTGAGAAAATACCACATTAATCCAGTAACATTTTAGTAATCCATTATCTGGCCATTCCATCTAGTATTTTAAAGACTAAGGGCTTTATAAGGATGGGAATTTCCTCTTTCAACACAGATCTAAACCCATTCCCCCATTTATTTTATGGTCTTCATGATAGCCTGGTCTAAAATCTCAGTCATTTGGTTGTGGGGAGGATCTATCTCTTGATGAGCCTTATGGAACTTAGCTAGGTTGGTTCTTAAATGAATAGTAAAATAGTAAAAAAAAAAAAATTAGTAGAGTTCATTGCCAGGACATTCTTGAAGTCTTTTCAACTCAGAAAGATGATCAGAGCTTATAATTTGCCTTCATAACCTTGTAGAATCTATTCACGTGCACAACATAATGAAATGTCCAAATAAGACTTTATTTCTTAGTGTAATTTGGTGTCTTTAAATTTAAACATACATACACACACACCTTTCAGTTCATTTTTTTTTAATCTTTCACCATTCATTCTTATCCTGAAAAACTGAAAATAGTATATCCATCATTAGATTGGTTAACTACAGATAGTTTTTAAAAATCAGCCTAATCTTCTTACACACTAAGGAACATGCAGTACATTAAATTATACTTAGCATGGTGAAAAATAGCACCTTGAGGTTATTGTATCATGGAAAGAGCCCAAGTTTTGGACTGAGAAGACTGAATTTGAATCCCAGGCCTTTTGTTAGCTATTTGGTTAAGTCACTTAATCCTTCAGGACAGACCTGTTTCCTCCTCTGAGGAAATGAGAGACTACAGTTGAATGGCCTCTAATAGCCAGCCAGCTACTAACATTCAGCTAGCATTCTATAGTACAAGGCATACAAGTTCTATTTGTGTTATCTCTTTTGATCTTTACAACAATCCTATGAGGCGAGTGTTCTCATTATTTCATTTTGAAGATGAAAAGACAAAATGAAATTAAGTAACTTGCCCAAGATCACAGGACTAATAAATGACTGAGGCAGGATTTGGGTTTTCCTAACTCCAAATCTAGCACTCAGAGTGGGCCAGTGCTTCTGAGGTCACTTCCAATCTCAATTTGTGATCTATAATAGCATAGTACTTCTCCTATGCCTTTGTTTTGAAAAAAATTATTTGTTTATAGACATCAGACTTGTAAATGAATAAGAAACATTGTCTTCATAGCATAGTAGGGTGGAAAGAACACTAGAAGAAATGAGATTGCAATATGGATTCACAAATTTTACTAGTAGTGGACTTTGAACAAATCACCCTTTTTCTGAACTTGATCTTCATCATATGTAAAATTAAGGCAACAGTACTTCATACTGTTTGGCTTCTGGGGTAAGGACTATAATAAAAATGCCTTATAAACCTTAAATCATTGAGTATATGGCACTTAGTAGGTACTTAATAAATGCTTTGTTGAATTAACAAATAAATATATATAAATGGGAGAGACAATGGACTTTGCTTCAAACCCTGCTTCTTTTGCTTGCTATCTGTGTGACCTGGTAAATCACTTCACCTCCTGGGCTTTGTTTCCTCATCTGTAAAATGAGGAATTTGGACTAAGGGACTGACAAGTTCCTTTCTAGCTTTAAATCTATGATTCCACCATTATTATTATTATCATCATCATCATCATCATTATCTCATTGGTAACATGATGCTGATTAGCCATCAGCTATAATTTTTTGTGTCTTTTGATGGAAATTAGTTATTTGAATAAATCAAACCAAAAAAAAAGAAGATAGAAATTATTTCTGGCTACAGAGACAAACGAAGTCTTATAAATTTAAAGTCTAGGAGATAAAAATGCTTTGGTAACATTAGTCTTATATTATTCAACAGCTCTCACAGCTGTTAGTGAATAACAACTATAAATGGATATGGTGACCATCTAAAATAGATATGTTTGGGATGCTACCTTGGTTCTGAAAGAATTTCTTCTTCACTATCTGAGAATATCTTGTAAAGTCTAATCATGTCCCCAATGAGATGGATGTAACTCAGTAAGAGGAAATAAAAACTTTTGTCCTCAGTAATCTTTGATTAGCAATGATGATGACTTTCAAATAAGAGAACTATTTGTTAAGCTAATCCACAGGAGAACACAGGTTCCTATTTCATGGGATTTTAGAGCTGGAAGGGCCCTTGTTCAGTGATTTAGTCATGTCCAACTTTGCATGATCCATGGGCCATACTATCTGCTGTTTTTTTTTTTTCTTTTGTTTTTTTTTTTGGTCAAAGATAATTGGACTGGTTTGCCATTTCTTTCTCCTTTAGATTAAGACAACCATAAACTAAATGGCTTGTCCAAGTCCACACAGCTAAAATATCTGAGGTCAAATTTGAATTCAGATCTTTCCTGACTCTGTCTACTAAGCCTCTTTATTTGAAACCCTTTTTTGCTCAAAAAATTTTTGGTGATCTCGAGTACATGGATATATAAAATATATGTACAAATAAACATTTGCTGATAATAAATCATAAGGAAATTTACTTAAAAACAATCCTTTGGCAGGTATATAATTTTACCACTTATTAAAGGCAAAAGCAAATTTTCACACTAATAAGTTGGATTGCTTGTTTATTTTTACATAAAGAATTTAATCTTAGCAGAATATCCTGCTATCTTTTACTCTTGCCAAATGTACCCCAATTCCTACATTCAGTTATACAACCACATACAGGCTTGCAACACACAGTTTAAGGAGCTTTGTCATACGAAAGGACTATCAAATTTTATACTCTTTGATCCAGCAGTTTTACTACTGGGTCTGTATTCCAAAGAGATCATAAAAGGGAAAAGGACCCACATGTGTAAAAATGTTTGTAGCAGCTCTTTTTGTAGTGACAAGAAATTGGAAATTTGAATGAATGCCCATTAATTAGGGAATGGCTGAACAAGTTATGGTTTATGAATGTAATGGAATTATTCTATGTATCATATGCATATTATATAATAATTGTCCTATAAGAAGTGATAAGAAGGCTGATTTCAGAAAAACCTGAAAGAATTATACTAACAGATTTGTAGTGAAATGAACAGAACCAAGAGAACATAGTACATAGTAATATCAAGATTATCTGATGATGAACTGAGGTAGACTTGGCTCTTCTCAACAATGTAGTGATTGAAGGCAATTCCAATAGGCTTGGGAAGGAACATACCATGTGCATCCAGAGAGAGCTATGAAGATTGAACATGAATTGAAGCATAATATTTTCACTTTTTCTTGTTTCTTCTCTCTCATGTATTTTTTCCCTTTTAGTGTCATGTTTCTTGTAGAACATGACAAATATGGAAATATGTTTAAAAGAATTTCACATATTTAATCTATATCAAATTAGTTGCTTCTTGGAGAGGGGTCAGCTAAGGAAGATAGGGAAAAAATTGAAGCACAAAGTCTAGCAAAATGGAATGTTGAACTATTTTTACATGTATTTGAAAAATAAAATACATTGAAAAATTAAAAAAAGAGCTACAAGCGAGCCACCCAGTTGGGGGAAAGAAGGGAGAAGAAGAAGCTTTGTTCTAGACAGAGGTTAAATAATTTGACCAAGGTCTCGTATCTAAAACCTTATTTGAGATCAGATCTTCATGACACTAGGTTCAGTGCTCTATCCACTGAGCCATCTAGCTGTCCCCAGAAAGGGCCTTAGAGCTCAATTACATCATCCCACTCATTTTTCATAAATGACATAGCTGACAACCAGAGAAGTCATGAATTGGTTGCCCAAGTTTACAACTAGTATTTGGCAGAGTTCTTTCTCCATGTGCCCTGCTGCCTCTCTAATGCTTCAGATTCTTTTTCTGCTCAGTGAAGGTTGTGGATCTATTCCGATCTGGATCTCTTCATGAGAAATAGTGTGTAGTTTTGCCAAGATTGTACTTTACAACTATGGGCCGGAATGATGGTTATTAGCTTATGAAGGTTCACACCCATGTCTGCTATCATTTGTTCTATACTTCAACTGACCCGTAAATACAACAGTGGTCCACATGGCCCCATGGCCCACACTTGTAAGACACTTTGAGGTTTACAAAGCATTTGTCTCACTATAGCATGCCTGGCCAGTAAAGAGTCTGCTGTTAGGAAAACTTATTTTCATACCCCACTTTAGATACATTTTGCCTCTGTTATCATAGTGAAGTAAATTAATCTCTCGGATAGCTTCCTTAATTATAAAATTGGTAAAATTCTAGGTATACTACCAACTTCATAAAATTTCGGGAAAATAATTATTTGTAAAATGCCATAAAATGGGAATTTGGACCCCATTTTCTAAGTCAGCAAATATCCAATTATTATGTCATATCATTCACCTTATACTTAAACATTTAGATAAATTTTCCCTTGGGGTTCTCATGCAGAATTCCTCATGAGATTGGCTTGAACTATACATATACAGCTATAAGAATAAGATACTACTGAAATATTTTCCACTTTATATGACAGTATAGGACTAGAATCTATTGAGTTTCTTACCTTACAAACTTTCAGTATTCCCTTTTATTTTATTTAATACATTAATAACTTCATCATAATAGCAATACTTTCTTCCTTTCTCTTTAAGGACAAGGAATCATGTTTTTGCCTCTCACTGTATCATTGGCACTTAAAGTACTGTGTCTTTAAGCACTACTAATGCATAATAAGCATTAAATAAATGACAACTATTGACTGATTATATAGGCCTTGTCAAACTACATCAAAATGAATGTATGAAATGTGTATAAATAAGCTATATTTAGGGACAGCTAGGTGGTGCAGTGGATAGCACACCAGCCCTGAAGTCAAGAGGGCTTGACACTTAACACTTCCTAGCTGTGTGACCCTGGGCAAGTCACTTAACCCCAATTGTTTCAGAAAAAAAAAAATATATATATATATATTATACATAATCTATATTAAATTTCACATGAGTATGTCATTAAATTCACAGATGTCTGAAAGCTCTATAATTTGATCAGTGTGAAAAACTATGGGGTTAGAGCCTCCTTTCACCCACCCAGATTTCAGCCCATCAGTGACTTAGTAGGAAGGTCCTAAGGAGTTTCCAGATGTACGGAAAAGTTGTATGACTTATTTAATACTACACAAAAATCAAAGATGTGATTCAAATTCAGGTCTTTCTGACTGCCAGCCAAGTACTTTATTTACTATTCTATCTCTCTATTTGTCTATTTTGCAAAATACTTTTGTCTCCTATTGCAAAATACTAACCTACAAAATGGATATAATTTTAACAAGAGACAATTATTAGGGATAGAGACTGGTCCTGTGATTTCATTGGTCTGGAGAATTTCTGGGTGGGGAAATTCTTTCTACTAATGTGGGTTGGCACTTTCTCTGTAAGTAACTAAGTCTTAGATTGTAGTTCCAAGTGCTGAGAGATTAAATGATTACCCAGGGTCACAAACCCAGTATGTGTCAGAAGCTGGACTTTAGCCCAGGTCATTGTGGTTCCAAGACCTGTCCTTTAAGCCACAATACATCTCTCTTTACATTTGTTAAACACTATTTCTTTGCTAGGTGCTGGGGCTACCAAGACTAAAGTGAAACATTGCCTACATTTAATGGAAGATACAATATTTTAGACTATAAGATGATTCAAAAAGGGAGATAGCTTAACTATAGAAGGCTAGGAAGGGCTTTGCATTTGGAGGTGGTCCCTGGCTCAGTCCTGAAGGTAGTCCAAATAAAAGCCATAAAATTTAATTTAATAAATTTTAATATTATTTAATCCTGGCTAGATTACTTATTAGGGATGTGACTTTAGGTAATTACTAAACATTTTTGATCCTTAGTTTCCTCATCTGTACAATGAGGGTCTTTTATTATGATAATAGTTTTAAAGCCTATGATTGTGTAATCTTATCTAAGTTCTAAATATTGCTGATTCTGATATTGGTAGGTACTTAATGAATTCTCACAAATTCTCACAGTTCTCACAAAACTTAACCTAATAAGAAATATGATATCTACACAGGATATTCAATAGTATAAAATAATATGGTGCTACGTGCATTAGAAAGGTTCAAGAAAGATGGTTGTATTAAGGTCCAAGGTTGCCTCTCACCTGGACTATTGCAAGAATTTAAGAATTAGTCACTTTGTCTAATATACATCCTTTTCACATCTACTAAGTTGATTTGTTTCAAATATAGATGTTAAATATATCGCTCTTTTTTCAATAAACTCCTACATTTAAACCATCGCTACCTGGCCTTAATTTACCTTTTCAGTCTTTATTTACATCCTTGTTTTGCTTTAGTCCATTCTAGAAAAACTTGTCTTTCTTGCTCTTCCTCAAACACTATACTCCATGTCTCATCTCTATGCCCTGGTTTTGCCCTTGACTTTTGCCCAGGCTTTTTCTTGACCTCTAGCACATAGTAATTAGTTAATAGGAGCATTTAGCTGGCACAGTGGATAGAGTGCCAGTCCTGGAATCAGGAAGATCCATTAATGTTCGAGAGTTCAAATTGGACTTCACACACTTACTCTTTGTGTGGATAGATCACTTAACCCTGTTTGTCTCAGTTCCTCATCTGTAAAGTGGCCTGGAGAAGGAAATGATAAAGCATTTCAGAATTTTTCCAAGAAAGCCCCAAATGAGGTCATGAAGAGTTAGACATGATTAAAACAACTCAATGACAAAATAATAAATGATGCCACAGTTGATTTATTCATGCAAAGATGGTCTAAATGGAGCCTTTCCCAGGAAAAAGGTTTGTCTTAAATATTCATTGCTATTGTCGCTTCTTAACTGAAAGCTAATTTTTAGTAGTGCAGAAAGCTATTGCTTCGATCTTTCTCAAGCAATATTAGACTAGAAGAAAGACTTCTTCTCCAGTACTAAAGTCTAGGGAAGCTGTAGCTTCTCCTGTTAACCATAAATGTTTTTTAACTTTGCAGTAATGCCATGATGGACCTGCTGGTCGAGCTGTGCCTCCAGAATCACTTAAATCCAGCCCACTATACCCTGGAGCTCAGGTCTTTGGAGACCCAACAACCTTTGAGTTTTAAGCCAAATACTTTGATAGGGACCCTTGATGTACACACAATATTCTTGAAGGAAAAAGTCCCTGAAGACAAGAGCAAATCAGTTCTCCAGAAGGTACCTGAGGTAAGTTGGTTCAAAGGTTTGAATCCTGTCCCTAAGGTTGCTTCTTGTAGGCAAAGTTTATTACTTTTTCAGTTCCTGGAAATGGAGTGTGGAATGGAGACAGTATTGCCATCATTATCAGCACCCCTGATCACAATGATACATTGAGATAATGTCAGAAAGGGACATGATGAAGGCAAAAGCCTTTTATTTTATGCACCATTCGAAAAAGGGGGGGAACAGTTAAACATCAAGATTCCTACAATTCTTTTCCTTTGTTTCCTTAACATTTTGATTTCCTCTCTCCCTTTTTCTTCCTCAATTTTTTTTTTCTATTGATTGGTAGTATTTTCCCTAAGGTAGTATTGACTCATCAGAAGGAAACTTTTAGATTAAAACAACTTTGTTTTCTATAAATTTGGAACATCATTTATATTTGATACAGTTTTATATAGGTATTGAGAAAAATGAGAGAGGGAGGGAGGAAGGGAGGAAGAGAGACAGAGAGAGAGATTGTTTTACAGTTGTTATTCATTCTATTTAGGCTACATTTTAACAGGAAGAAATAATTTATATTTCTGTTGCTAATTCCAGTCTTTTTTGTAATACTAATTTTTATTTTTCAAAACATCTTTCACATGCTTATTACTTTAGTAAAAAGAAATATATAATTCTCAAATTCCTAGAACTTAAAGATTCCTAGAACTTTATTTTGAAGTGTTATTTTTCAGTCAGACGAAGTAAAATATGTAGGACTTTGTCTCCAGTATTAATTTCGTGGCTTATATAGTTGATATGATATTTATTAAATATGAAATATTATCTACACCCAGAGAGAGGACTGTGGGAACTGAGTATGGTTCACAAAATAGCATTTTCACACTTTTTGTTTGTTGTTTGCTTGTATTTTATTTTCTTTCTCATTTTTTCATGTTTGATTTGATTTTTCTTGTGCAGCAAGATAATTTTATAAATATGCATATATTAGATTTAATATAGAGATATAGATATTTCTATCATGTTTAACATATATTGGATTACTTGCCACCTGGGGAGGGGTAGTGGAAGAGGAAGGGAAAACTGGAACACAAGGTTTTGCAAGGATACGGTTGAAAAATTATCCATACATATGTTTTGAAAATAAAAAGCTTTAATAAAAAATATGAAATATTCTTCTATTAACTGTTGCAAAATAGGAAAGTAAAAAAATGCCATGTGCACAGTAGAACATGAGAGCATCCAAAATATAAAATAATAAATTTCCATTTTAAGAAAGCCTATATATAATAAATATTGTACATGGTTTTCAGAACTGTCCATATTTTCTTTGCTTCCTTTTAGGTTTTCTTTTGTTCTCTGCTGTATACTTTTTACTTTATTCTTTTTCCCTTTCCTTCCCCACCCAAAGGCCATAATTAAGCACAGATATGTATGTGTATTTATCTATAATCATACATATATATTCATATGCAACTTTATAAGACCATATTATGTTTGTCCTGTTTCTCTGAAGGTGGATAACATCCTTCAGAAACCCAAGTCTTTGCATATTTATAAATCCACTAACATCATTTCCTATACCACAGCAATATTTCAACCTTATATATATATATTTTCATATATATATAGTGTCTAGTTATTTTAAATAATCTAAAACAATGTTGATGAACATGGCTGACATGTAGTACAGTTTCCTTTTTCTCTTTTGATTAAAACTATTTTTGCTTTAATTTTGACCTCTTTGGGATGATTTCTTTCAGTTGAAATAATTTCACTTCTCTAAAGTCATGTTGATTTTGCAAATCTATATGAACCTATTTTACACAAATCTGATCAGCACTAAACCACAGCAATGTGTGCATATTTGGTGTTGAATTTTTAGTTAGAACGTGGCTGTTGATTTTCTTTCTTCACTATCTTATCATCCTGTCACTTGACTAGTTATTTAATGAAAAGGTTTCTGAGGGGGCTTTATTTTTCAGTGCTTCCTATAAAATGTTCTCTTGGGTTTGTAGCAGGAATGTTATATCTAAATAGGCATCTATCTTACTCCACATTATTTTGGGGATGAGGAAATGTTTATACCTTCTTTTTGTCTGACATTTCTATTTCAGAAGTCTGTGCGACTAGTAGTGAACTACTTGCGAACACAGAAGACCATAGTCCGGGTGAGCCCCGATGTCCCACTGCAAAACATTCTCCCAGTTATTTGTGCAAAATGTGAAGTCAGCCCTGAGCACGTCATTCTCTTAAGGGACAATATTGCCGGGGAGGAGCTGGAACTTTCAAAGTCCCTGAATGAGTTGGGGATAAAGGAACTCTATGCATGGGACAATAAAAGAGGTGAGAACAAAGTTGTATTGAGTACTTTGGGTAATGTCACATATCCATGATCATTTGTGACTTGCCACTCTATTTGTAGTGCTTTATTTATTATTTAAGACAGTGATGCTCATTTTGGTTTTTATACAGTGAAACTTGTCCTAAGCTGGGAGGAGGGGTAGTATAGTATTTTTCATTTGCTTACTTCTAGTTCTGACTATACCCTTCTGACTCAGACCCCTTCTCCTAGCGTCAGCCATTTCTTCTCTATTTGTTATATTTTAGGACTGTGAGACTCCTTTTGTTTCTTTCATTTGGAAAATAATCACTCTCTTCTGAGATTTCACTATACTTCTGTTTGTGTTTCAAGTTTTCTTTGGATCACTGATTTCACTAATTCTTATAGTCATATAATTACTGACCTCAAACAACTTCCAAAACAATCAAAATAGTAATAAATAAAATTCAACATAACTGTGGGTACTGACTCCCTCCAGTGGTACGGATTGAAACTCATCTGTCCCTTCCCCTTCTTATGTGATTCTCATCATCTATAGAGAGATCTGATCAATGAACTGGAGATTTTCCTGATCACCCAACATTTCATGAGAACCAGAGAAGCCTTACAGTTGTGCTCTTTGGGATATGGATTGTGGGAAAAATAATAAATGAACAACTGCATTGTTTGGAAGAATGTGTTGATAATAGAAAGATGAGCTGAGCACTGTAGAGTTCAGAAGAGGAAAAGATTACTCCAATTCCAAAGGAGATGAGGAATAGGCAACTTTATGTATTTTTCTTATTCTTCCTTGTATTACTCTGGGACCTCCAATCCCTTCACATAAACAATTCATATTTTATTTACTGATTATAGTTTTCACTTGAGTCAGCTTGAACAAATTACTGAACTTCCCTGGATCTTGATTATCTCATTTGTAAGAGGGGGGAGTTGGACTAAATTGTAAACAATTGGAATTTAATTGAGACGTAAAGGAAGCCAGAGAACTCAGTAGGCAGTACTGAGGAGAGAGAGCATTCTAGGCATATCATTATTAAGACAAGTGAAAATGACAAGTATAGAAGATGAGTATTGTAAAAAATTAAATTATTATTGTATAAGCAAATCATTTTAGTTGATTCAATTGAGTATTTTGTATTTACTATTTATCATGTTTTTTTTTTAATTTGGAAAGGGAAAGGAGAGGATTTTGAAATTGTCCCAAGTTTTATAACTAAGGAAAAAAACTTAATGGATGAAAATGTGGTGGTGTTTTGTCTTGTTTTTTAAATCTCTAGACTACACAGAATAAGGATTTTAAAAGTTGCCTTTTCTCTCTCTTCACACTTGCTTTATTTTTTCTGAGTATATTTGCTTAGTAATATATATTTGGGTTTTCCCAAAACCCAAATATATAATGTGTGCCACATTATAATGAATGGTTCCTTCAATTCAACTTGACAAGCAGTTATTAAGCAACCTACCATATGCAAGATAATTTTTGCCAGGAATTGAGCATCCAGAAATAGCTTCCATCCAGGGCCTTCTCTCAAGAAACTTACAATCTAATAAGTAGAAGAAAAAAAGGCATTAAAAACTCTATTATAAGGGAGATTAAGGAATATGAAAGGAGGTCCAGGTAAAATATCAGGAGTACCTTGAGGAAAGAGAAAGAACACTTAAACCTAAAGGAAGGCTTCATCAAGTAGTTGATTTTTGAGTAGGTCCTTGGAAGAAAGGAAATCAGCTGGCCAAAATACAGGTATGGCAAGGACCTAATTAGTATAAATAATCTTTTGAAGTGGCTGCATGTATTGGAATTCTTATTATTCAGTTACAGTTATGTAAAGCAAGATAATTGCTTCCAATCCAATGGGAAATATGCCACACAAATTTGTGTAGTGCAACTACTTTAGGGGGTTCATTATTTATATTAATTGGATCTAATTTGTAATGTCCTTAAAAAGTGCAAGGGGAATTTGAACAGAAGTGTGGAGAGAAATACAATCAGGGGAAGAGTGAAGGACAAAGAAACCCACCTTGGCTGAAACTAGAATAGTATTAAATGGATTGGGACAGTTAGCTTAGATTTTACTTACATAAAGGACCTTGAATACCACTAAAGAATTATTGAACTTTTGAGTGGAAGAATATTATGATTAGAGTGTACTTATAGTTTGAAACGTGTGTTCTACCTCAGATGATATCATCCATGTGAAAGATGCTATCAGATCAGCTTTTCAGAGACTGGTCAACCAAAACACCCATGGTTAGTTTGCATTGATGCATTGAGTGCAGCTTATTCCAGTGGCTATGCAACCAAGAAAAATTGGAGTCTAAAACATCTTAACTTAGCACCTGTGGGCCTTTTCCTACATCTATCCTTCCCTGGATCCCTGTAGTTCTGGATCCCAGAGGCTTGATTTACCAAACTGGACTCGAGACTTTACTTCATGCATCTAAAACAGAATAAAAGGAAGGAGAAGTACAGAACCCTAGACCTACATTTCTGAAAGTCAGATACTTGGAGGAAGAGAGGAAGAAGAGATCCTTTAGAGTGTGTTTTAGGCTGTGAGTGAAGGAATATGTGGTCCAGCACTATCCTAAAGATGCTGAGCATCTTTGTGCCCAGTGGAAAAGACTACCCTTAACCATGTGGTAATTTGACACAGAGTAGCCATATAGGCTTCCTTTTCTAAGAAGAAAGTCCCTAGCAGCTTCCATTTGAATGCTAATCTAAGCATGTGCCAAACCCCTTGTTACAGTAGTAGAACTCTAAGAAGCAATCAAGTTCTTACGAAGTTTCTGTGGTAGGTGCTAGGGATATGAGTGAGCTTGTTTCAAAATTGGCATGAATGACAAGATGAAAAAGTAATATCCTGAAAGCATCAATCCATTATCTTGTCTGTGTCAAGAATCTAGACTTCCACCAGAGTAGCAATAATGGAAGAAGAGAGGATAGGATTTAGCCGTTCTTTGGTTGTGCAGAGGTAAGGAAAGGAGAAGAGTGGAAAAATGAGCACAGGATTAGGAATCTGGGAGAGTAGGAAAATTGTGACACCATTAACAGAAATGCTTTGTTTGATAGCATGCTAAGGTTAGGTGGAGAACATCATATGGTTTTTATAAATAGAGCTAGAAGTAACCTTACATGTTACAGATAATGAAACTGAGACTGAGAAGAGGTTAAGTGACTTGATAATAGATCACACATCTACAAAGTATCTGAAGCAGCTTTTGAACTTAGGTCTTCTGAGCTCAACTCTATTCATTGTAACACCTCATTGAAATAATGCTGAATTCAGTTTCTGAATGTGCTAAATTTGAGGAATTAGCAAGATAACAAAGGGAGCAGACATTTTGTAAGTATGGCAGGAAATCTGGAGAAAGGTTGAGGAGTAGAGATTTGCATTTAGAGTTGTCTTCACAGAGAGGACAATTGAAATTAGCAGTAAAAATGAGATTTCTAAATGGAAGAATATAGGAAGATAGCCAAGGCCAGCATATTAGGAAATAAGAGGAAAATCCAGTGAAAGACATTGATAGAGGTGGAAGTCCATAAGGGAGTTATATTTGAGATGTCAAGGGAAGAGACAGATATTAAGAAGGGAAATATGCTCCATGTCACATGAGAAATCAGGGGAAATGAGTATAGAAAAAAAAGTTGAGAAATTTCTTAATCATAGACTTGGATTACTCTAGCCTCATCCCTACCCTAAGAAAAAAATGCCTCAAATGAGGAGCAGGGGCTTTTCCTCCTTAAAATGAATTATGTAAAAATCATATTTTGGGAACAATGAATATTGGGGTTTTGGTTTGATTTAAAATATATATATATATATATGTACTTATTAAATTTAAATTAAGAAACCCTGGAGGTCTTTATAATACTAATCCATGATATGATTATATATCATAGAATAATGGACCTTGAGCTGGAAGGGACCTTGTAGACTCCCCATCATGGCATAAATAAGTAACTGAGGCCCAGAGAGGTTAAAGGTAACATGAGTTTGCCTGATTATTAGTGAGATGATGAAATTCCAGAAGTTGTTTGAAAAATAAATGCAGAGCACTCTACCAGGAAAAGGTCAGATGAAACCTGGTTTTCTGCCACTTAATTGATCTCCAAGCTCATGATTTCCTGTAACCTAGCCCTGCCATCCAGCCAGTAAACAACCGAGCTATCAGCATACGCACATAGGGATTCCCTGCCCTTTTGGCTAACATGCCTTCCTGCCACACTTCAGTGGCAGTCAGACAAAGGAAACAGTCCCAAACACATAAAGGGACAACGGATTCCTTTTCCTTGCACTTTTTTTCAGATGGTCTTTGCTTCCCTTCTCTCCACCCCTTCCAACTCCTTTTTCCATTGCAGACTTCAGTTGATCTGCTTTTGGATCCAGCTAAATGACCATTCCCATCATGATTTACATTTTGGGGAGCTCCCTTCCCAGATCTGCAGCTTCAGGAGAATTCTTCTTGGGTGATCATTTTACCAATGAATTAATTGATTTTCCTTCTATGATTTCACCAGGTTTTCTAACTTGTTATTTGAAACAACCCACCCAAAAAAAGAAGCTCTCCTGCCCTCTGCTGGTACAAAAATTCTTAGCAGCTGAGAAATCAACCTAAAAACAACAGTTTTTATTCAGGTTGCTTTAATAGAGGCAGATACTATGAATTAGTATACATCCATGGAGAGGTAACCTGGTGGAGTGATTAGACTTGGAGCCTGGATTCCAATCCTGTCTTCAACAATTACTATCTCTTTGAAAACAGGCAAATCATTTGAAAATCTAGAACTTTAGTTTCCTATTCTGTGAAATAGGATTAACAATATAGGTAACAACTCCTTCCCAAAATAAATATATGTAATATACTTTGTAAACTGCTTTCATTATTGTCATGTCTTTGGTTTTTCTATTGTTAATTATTTTTAACTCTTTTTTCCCTTATTGTTCTCTCATTGACTACTTTTTCCAGTTCTTCTGACCAAAACACAGTCAGAACCTTCTCTGGTCTATCGAGGTATAGTAAAGGAAAACTTAAATCTGACAGCTGAGCCCTTGGAGGATCTGCTTTGCATGGCTCTGTTTTAGAATGCAATATTTGAATGGTGGCTGTATAATATGAATATTAGAGTTTGTAGTACCTGTGGATTTGGGTTTGGGAGGAGGATCATGTGTTGTAACTGCATCATGATTGATTATCACATCTTTTCCTAATTTTATTTTGGAGGAAGGACAAAAATGGGGGATATCCATTGTCTGAAAATCTGCTGTGGTGATCAAATCTACTTATAAATGAGACTGCCTTAGAAAATTAATACTTCATGTATCATTGACATCCCACCTCCACCAAGTAGCTGTAAACTATCAGGTCAGAGCCCAGGTCATACATGCAGAGTAAGAGATCAGTTTTCTACTTTCTTACCTATAGTTACTTGTGCTACCAAGGATACTTATATAAACTTTCCCAGCTCAGAGTGGATTCGCTTGGAATTTTTTTAACTTTGTTTTACTATGAATTTTTGATCCATATTTTGCACTTATGCACATTTACTCCTTGGTTACTTTTCTTTATTGGTAACTGATTTTGTAAAATATATATCTCCAAAGGAATACTGAAGTCACAGAAAAATTCTGTGATGCTCTATGGGGTAGCATGAGACTGCCTTTTAGATATATCTTTAGGAAAGGAGAAAAGAAGCCTCTTGTGACAATGTAAAGAGGACTGAATTTACAGCTGAAGGACTTATATTGAATTCTAGGTCTGCCATCTATTTCCTGTGTGTAAGTCAAGTAAAGTATTTTGGCCCTCAAAACTTTAGTTTCCTAATCTATAAAACTAAGGGGTGTGCAATTTCTTCTATAAAACTGATCTAAAAAGAAAACCATGATTTTGGTCTCAGCAAACAGCACCTTGTTTTCTAAGTGCATGGTATATGTCGATATTATGTGCTAGCTTACAATTAATTTTCCTACTTTCATACATTTTGACCATTTTAAAAGTAGAGTCCAGGTAAGCACATGCACACACACTCACACATAAATACACATACAGAGAATTGTTTTTTGTCAACCCAAGGGTAGATACATAAATGTATAAATATAAAAATGCATTGTAAAATAACATTTTACTAAAGAAAGAAAAATAACAATACTTTGAGGCACTCATGATCTAAAAGAAAAAAACAGTTTGCAAACAACTATATACAAACAAGATAGGTATATGTAAGATATGTTGGAAATAGTCAACTGAAGGAAGGCACTAGAATTAAGAGGGATCCTGAAAGTTTCCCTCTAGATAGTGGGATTTTAGCTGGGATTTGAAGGAAGTGAGGGAAGCCAAGAGGTGGAATTGAGGAAGGGGAGTATTTCAAATTAATGAAAATGTTAGGGGGGGAGAAAGAGGGGGAAAGGAAAGAGAGAAGAGGAGATGGAGAGGAAGGAGGAAGAGGGAAAGGAAAGAGGAAGAAGCAAGAAGAAAGGAAAGGAGAGAGGGGCAAGAAAGAGGAAGGGAGATGACAGATGATGGATCTGAATTGTATAAATATAATCCAATTATAATCCACATTATGTTTACTTTGATCAATCAACATTTATTAAAAGTCTGCTGTTTGTCAGTCATAGATAAACTTAACAAGCCGTGGTATTAAGAAAGTCATTAAAGTTGTCTGGACTTTAGTTTTCCTCATCTTAAAAAGAAGGGGTGGGCTAGAATGCCTTTTTAAGATTCACTTCCCTCTCTAAACTTTGATCCCATATTTAAATAAAAATGGAGATCAGAACTAAAGTTGTGATTTCATAGCCATAGAAAATCACAGATGAGGAACTTCTTTCTACTAGTGCAGGTTGTTATCCTCTCTACAACTTATTCTTATAGAGCACTAAGAGTTTAATTGACTTGTGATCATACAACCAATACATTGACTTGAAGTTAGATTTTCCTGATCTTGAAGATCTCCACCTCCCTCTATCCACCATATCATCCGGCCTTTTGAAATATATTTGGAATAAATACAGCTATTTTGTATTTAAGCAGAAATATGGTATAGGTTATAGAAAACAGCATACCTGAGCAGCAGGTAGAACAGAATTCCAGACTCTACTTCTGACACTTGATTGATAAGACACCAAGTACACTCAGTAGCCCCAAGCAGTTCTTTCAGCTTAAAAGTAACTTGTGAGATGCAGAGATACATTGGTAGAATGAGTCTCCTCATTGCTTACTGGTCCAGTACAATAATTAAAGGTGTTTTAAACAACTTAAATGGCACCATTCCAATGTGGTGTTCACATAATTTACATTTCATAAAACTTTTATGTGACACAACTCTTTTGTCTGTATATCCTGGTGAATTTGGATAGGATTGTGATAAATAACTCAAAAAGAGATATTGGAATTTAACTTATTTCCTTTTGGTAAGTTTACATTAAGACTGTTGACTTCCTTGAGGACTTGTACATACATATCTGAGATTAGGTTCTTTCAGTAAAAAAACTTTAATTTAATGCTATTTGGATGATAGTTTAATAGTTAGGAAGGTATGCATTTTCCATGGCCTGTTGTTCTTCTTAGGTGTTCATGAACTTTGACTTTGCTAACAATCTTTTTTTCTGTGTGTCCATAACACTTCTAACTTTTGGCATGAATTCTGGAATAAGTAGAGGCAAGAATAAAATAATCCTTAACCTTGTTTGGGGAGGTAGCATCTTGATCATACTAATTAATAAAATTGTAATCTCCAGCTGATGGACTTAAGCTCTGAGAGACAACGTTCCTGAAAGAAAATCCCATTCCTTTTTCTTCTTCCTCCCTGCATTAGTTTACCCATCAGTAAAATGAGAATAATAACTATCCTTCCTACCTTTTATGTTAATTGTGAGACTCAGATGATGACTGAAAAAGTTCATTCAGAGTGTGATCTATAACAATATAAAGCTTTGATTTTTTGTGAAATATTATATATATTATTAATAGGTAATTTTTATAGAATGATATAAATTACGAAAATGGAGAACCTTTCCTCATCATTCCAAAGCACTTGATTTATGCCCTAGTCAACAAGGTCTAAGGAGAATTTAATTCCTTAGCTTTTGGAACAGCTAGAGATTCTTTGCTTTACAAGTCTAAAAGCTGGCACCTTTCTCATGTATGTTTAATAATGAAGTTGAACTTCATTATCAAAGAAGATCATGACATCTGGAAGGTGATAACTTGCAAATGAATTAGATTTAAGTAAGAGAGGGCTATGCAAAGTCATCAGCCTCACTTTTTGCTCTGGCCATCTGGGTCCAGTGGCCAGATATTGATCAGGATGGCTGAGATGGCCCTGTATATGTGGGAGACATTAACCTTTTTAAGCTTAGTTTTTTCCAGAGTTCACTATGAGGCAATGCCCATTCAATGATTAAGCTGGGTAAGAAAAAAAAAACAGTAATATTAATAGTGAGACATAAATGCTTTTGACATTATTAGAGAACCTGGCAATGGTTGGATAACTAAAATCTTCAATCAAAGGCAATTGGATTTTGGAATATTTAAGATTTCAAAATATGATTATTTTTGTCAAGGATTATGCAATTATGATGCATTAAAATAAGAAGGTATTTTCCCCTGCTCTCCCAAGAACAAAAGAGAAAGCCCACTAGAGAATATAATCCTAGAAGAAAAACTGCCCAGACTGAAGGAGATCAGGGAAGAGATTTGGTAATGGATCTGGTAATGTAGGTCATGAAAGTTTCTAATTTCAGAGTTTTTGATACCATCAGTGTTGTTCTCTGAACTGAAGAGCAGTTTTTTTTTTTTCAAATAGAAAGTGTTGTTGTACCTCATATAATTAAGCCTCTTTGATCCCATATTTACCTGAAGCATGGCACCTATTACACTGCTTCTATAGTCCCTAGGACTTGAGAAGTTTCTATTCAAAGCACTGTTCACCCCACCTACCTATCTCCCAAAATGCCTTTCTTTAAAGTTTTGTTAAATTTGTCTAACTTGGAGGGGAAAAAATCCCACTTAAGTTTATTTTCATTCCTAGATAAGTTTTTAAGGAGTTAGACAGCTATCTCTAAACTACTAATGGAAATTAGGCTCATTTAATACTATCGTTTCAACTTTTTGTTTTTCTCTTCAACTTGTGTTTTAAAATTTTGGAATTTTTAAAGTCCTAAATCTTTAAGATTTATCAATGAGAAATAACTGTCATCAATTTAATTATTTTCAGAAACCTATAGGAAATCTCTGAGCAGTGATGTCATGGACAAAGAGAAGAAGAAATTTCTGGGGTTTTTCAAAGTCAGTAAAAGAAGCAATAAGGTAACATAACTCATCTGCTTTTTCTTAAACAAAAATAACATTATGTGTCAAATATTCTTTTTTCAAAAAGAGTATTTATTTTTCATAAAATTAATTCATTGAAGTGTACATTAATTTATCATTAATTTGTAAAGTGTGAATTGCAGATCAGCCCATTTATGATTCTAGAAATAACCCCAGGTGTGAAAAATCTTATTTTTCACCTATGTTTAGAGGTATAAAATTCACCCCTTCTCTTTATACTCTGAAACTGGAGAACATGACCACAAAACTCCAGAGCCAGCCACCAAGGTCTAAGGACAACTTAACCAGCTCAACCCCTGACACATGGATGTTCTTGGCTATACAAATTTGATTGCCTGTTAAGCTTTTCCATTATTCTGTGGAATAGAGTCCACATCATTTATTTCTATTTAAAATATCAAATAATCATTGGCAGCTAGATTGCTGCACCAACCTTGAAGTCAGAAGGACCTGAGTTCAAATCTAGCCTCAGATACTTAACACTTCCTAGCTGTGTGACTCTGGACAAGTCACTTCCTCAGCAAGTCAATTACCTCAGCAAAAATAAAATAAAATAAAATGAAAATAAAAGATTTTAAGCATAATATTTTGGGACTATCATTGGGAAACTTTTCATAGTTAACATGTTTACACACTAGATGCCAATAGAAAAGAGTTAATTTGATTGTCATACATAAGAAGCACATTTATTTTGTAGTATCATTTATGGGCTGTCCAAAGTCATTAATGCTTTCTTGACTAAGAAAACAAAATATATGATAAATATATGTGACCTATAGCCAGTGTAATTTGTATTGTTTTCTTTTGATAGTTATGCTTTCATTTATCTCCAATTTTCTTCATTAAAAAAGGCCAAAGGAGAGTATACCAAAAACAAACAAACAAACAAACAAAAAAAACATTTTTTGATCAATGAGATACTTTACTTGGCTTTATTTGATTCAAGCTGATTCCTGTATATCTTTGCTTACATATTGCACTATGTAAATGGTAGCTTTTGTTTGTTCATTTGTTTCATCTTTTCCTGCTGGTTGGGTTCTTTGGTCTCCTTGCTTTATACCACTAATTTCCTTCTAGTTTTACTACTTTCTTTTGTATCAGTAAGTTGATTCTTTTAAATAGCCATAACAACATTAATTCTAATGTATTTTAATTATCAAAATAACATACGCTTCTCATCTGTGTAGTGATATAAGTTGTTCTAGAGATTTTTCACTATCCTAATATCAGAGAAATGGACCATATGCTAAAAATAGTATTTTCTTTTTTGTAGTTCATTTATCCTAATAATAAACAGTTGAGGTTTTGAATGGGATGACATTAAAAAAAAACTTGTAGGGACCAAAATGAAATTGTAGTTTATTTTACTGAGGCCTTAAATTCATTGACACATATTTATTAAGGGATGGGAAACTGGAACATTTCTAATTCTCCTTCTTATTGCTTTGGGAAAAAATATATTAACTCTGGCATAAGGAGAATCAAGAGATAGCAAAAACAGTTTTGTAAAAAAAAATTAATATTTATTTAATCTTTATAACTATTAAGTACTCTTTTTGCTTTCTCTATTTGCAGTATTTCTGGTATCTCCTACTAATTAGCTAAGGGGCAGCAAGGTGACATGTTGGATGGAGTACCAGGTCTAGAATCAGGAGGAGTCATCAAATCTGACCTCAGATACTGACTAGCGTGTGACTGAGATCACTTTAACTCTGTTTGCCTCAATTTCTCATTTGTAAAGTGAGTTGGAGAAGTAAATGGCAAACTATTCTAGTATCTCTGCCAAGAAAATCCCAGTGGGGTGACAGAGAGTTGGACACAACTGAAAAGTGGCTTAACAACACCAAAATAATTTGCTAATTAATTTTTCTTCTATTATTATTTTTGTTTAAATTGTGACTTTATTCTTTTTTTAACATTAAAGTTGCTCTCATTTGTATTAAATCACCTTTCATTTGTTCTTTTGTGGGGGGAGTGGGAAGCAAAGAGGTAGCAAAGTAGGTTTCATATCTTTCCTTAGATCCATAATTGTATGATCCTGAGTAAATCACATAATTCCTCTTAATCTCAGTTTCCTCAGCTGTAAAATGGGCTGAAGTTATATTTAAAAACACTTGATTTCCCAGATTGTTGTGAGGATCAAATAATAAGATAGATATGAAGTGCTTTGCAAGTATTAAAAATAATTGGTAAATATTTAACAGTTGGATTTTCCAGAGGAAAAAAATTTAAAGGCAATGTACCTCCAACTTTAATCTACATTACTAACACTTTCTCTTATCACTTTCTTAAGTCTAAACAATTAATAAAACTATAAATCAAGACCTGCTTTGTAGATTTAACAGGATGTAAATACACTGAAAATTTAAGATTCAGCTTCTTTAAAATTGGTTTAAGCTGGCTCCAGTATACCTCTGCTTATATTTTGTACCATGTAAATGCTTGCCTTTGTTTGTTTGTTTCATCTTTTCCTGATGGTTGGATTCTTTGGTTACTTGACTTTACACCACTAATTTCCTACTATTTTTACTCTCTTCTTTTGTGTCATATCTTTTTGTGTATGTGTGTTGACTGGCTGTTGGATGATCAAAAATGTTTTGCACTCTGTAAAGAAGGTTAAAGCTCAGTCCTGCAGTACCATTTTATTACAAGTTTAAAGTTTAAAAGCACTTTAAATCCAGTATTTCAGAAAAATGCTCAAATTTCTAGAGTGCTGTCAGAATTCCAGACTATTTCCAATTCTATCAAGTATTAAATTTAGAGATTATCCCCATTTTACAAATGGAAGAGCTGAATTGCAGGGCCAAAATGTTTAGATGAATTCATCCTGCCCAAAGTTACTCAGAATAGGAAAACACGGGGCTTAAATATAGATCTCCTGAGTTAAGATCAGTACTCTTCCTATTACCACTCACTCCCTGCTTTTTGAATGAACTTCTCTAACCTTACTCATCTTACCAAAATTACATCAGTCATACAGTAGCCAACCTAGGAAAACTTACTCTTAGACGGACCAGCTAGTACTTTGTTTCACTGATGCTCTAAATTTCCATAGGTTCTCTTGTTTTGTTCTATTCTCCAAAAAGGTTCTAAAGTTTGGTGTTTTTTTAAGTAGCCATGACAGCATTAATTCTCATAAAATGTCGTTGTAATTACTAAAATAACATGCACTGCTCATCTACCTAATGATACCAATTATTTGTGAATTTTTTTTGGTACCTAATATCAGAGAAAGGGACCATATGTTAAAAGTACTCAAATTCTATAGTTGAACCAGTCAGCTATTATTATCTTTTATTTTTTAATTTGAAATATTGAATTGGTCTTAAAGGAAGATTGAATAATTAGATTACTTACAAAATAAAGTATCCAGGTTAAAAAGAAAAAAAGTGTAGCTCCAAGAACAAGACTATTTTTTACATGATCTAGCAATCCCTTTCTCACTCCTCTTCTAAAAAAGGTCAATTCAATGAAAGAATTTATTAAACCCACCATCTTACATTATACAAAAATTCAGCAAGAAATTCATATATGTTTGTTTCTTACGGAATTTATCTTACATCTGTGTTAATATAGCAAAATCAGAACCTTGGTTGGTTGGTTGGTCAATAATACTTTTATTAAACTTTTGGGGGAAATGATTTAAATCAAAGAAATTCCCCCCTCTCCCTTAAGTTTCCAGAGTTATAGGAATAGCAAAAGATGCACTAAAAGACAAATTGTGAAATTTCGGGAACCTCAGAAACACCTAGTCCAACTTATAACTGACCAAGATACTCTTATGTGCAGAGAAGAAAAAAAAAAGAAAATTAACACTGCTAAATAAAACAGTATAGCAACATGCCAAAGGATCAGTAACCCTAAACTCAAGATTTTAAAGTGTTAGCCAAGTAAGTAGTACTCATGCCTTAACTTTTGGAGTTGTTACTATCTCTAATATCACCCTTTATTCATGGTTAGTCTCCAAGAGCCCTAGAAAAAAATCTGGATTTTAGTTGATTTTAGTAGTCTTGGACTTCTAGTGCTTCTGTTGATTATTTTGCTGATTGTTTATTTGAGGTCTTAAATTTTTTTTCACATGATTCTCTGGGTAACTTACTTGTATTCCAGGCTGATGGGATGCTAAGAGTGGAGAGTGATGAGGATATTTTAAAGTCAACCACTGAAAAGAACTTTAATGTGAGTACTAACCTGCTAATAGATGCTTATAGCTAACCATACTTATAAAATTGGCTATCATCACTGAGAAAAAGGAAATTAAAGTTACAGATCACCTCATAGTCCATGTTAAAGCTTCTTAAGTTAAAATATACATGTTTGATATCCATTGTACATATGTTAATGCACACGTGTGCACACACACATGCTATCCCATATTATTAGTTTTTTTTTTTTTTTTTTTTTTATCAGTGTCAACAATAATCACTCCGGTCATGTAACTTCTCACCAAAAAGGCCTAAGCACTTGGTTATTGACTTAGGGACATGTCCAAATTAGACATTAGGCAGATTTAGAGGTAGTTTTGGAATAAGCAGGCTTTCTTCATTATGTTTAATGGAAATGAAAGCCTGTAGTAACTATGTAAGTCACTGAGTACGTGAGTTTCAACTTATGGTGATATTCCTCCCTGTTCCCCCTTCAATTGACCAGTTCAGAATTATTTATTTAGGAAGTCACACTTTCCTTATTTTAACTGAGCTGTTTACAATTGGGTCCTGGTTAGTACAAATAAGAACTCATTATTCAAGTCTGTATTGCCTATCTCCATTGGATTGGAACAAGTTACCACATTTTATGTACTTACAAGTTATTGTTGTTTGGGGGAGCTAAACAGCACAGTGGATAGACTACCTGGCTCAGAGTTAGACACTTAGTACCTGAGTGACCCTGGTTAAGTCTGTTAATGTTTGTCTCAGTTTCTTCTTCTGTCAAATGAGCTAAAGAAGGAAATGGCAAACCACTCTGGTATCTCTACTGGGAAAACCTCACAAGGGGTTATAAAGAATTGGATTTGATTGAAAATGATTAAACAACAACATAATTATCACTTTAAATGGGGCAAATTTGAAACCATGTGACCATTTCATGGTATTTATTTGGACTTTCAACTTGACCAGAACCAGCCTCTAACCTGTGGGTGGTTGGGGAGAAAAAGAGTAGTTATAAAGATAAAGGAATCAGGGATCAAATAGAAGTTTAATTAATTACAAAGTGAGGAAAATGCTTGTAAGCAGGAGTCCTCCTGAGAATGAGGGCGTAATGTGCTAGGGCAAAGCCAGCGTTTATAGACATGAAAAACCACAAGTGGGCTAGACCATGACATAATCATCCTTGGGTCCTGAGTAGCAGTTCTCAAAGCAGGCTCATGTGTAGACAATACAGACATTCCTGGGTCCTGTCTCCAGCTGTCTCCAAGTTGATTGGCTCACAATAAGGTACAAAACCAGACTTAATGGAAATGAAAGCCTGAGTATGTGGGCATTTTCCTATCTCTCCCCCCTCATCAGTTGGCCAGTTCAGAATTGCTCATTTTAGGAAGTACACGGCAGTACCAGGTTCAGTTCACTTAGTAGTTACAAGAAATAAGGATCATGAGTATGTCAAGAGATGTAATGGATCATTTGCTTAAGGCTCTCAGGTCTTTGGGAAATAAGGGGAGCTCTCTGAGTGAACACCTGGTGCTAGTCAAAGCAATAAGCTTTTCCAGAGGGTGAGATTATGCACAGTGCAAAGGATTGTTGTTATGCTAAGTTCAAGGGATAGCTTGCTGGGTCTTAGGTCTGAGAAACAATGTATCTCCAAAACATTTTGACAGGACCCATCAAAATCTAGCTGTATTAAGTTTCATGGCATAAGGGATAATATCTAAGAAATATATAATCATAAAATTGGGTTTGCTGATCATACAGCAAGAACAAGAAAAAAAGCTCTGGAACCTGCGAAATGGTTGAAGATCAAGGGGAGGATTATTCTGTGTATTGGATATGGCTCTTGGACTCGTTATGGAAAAGCATGAATAAGGAGAACACTGGATATAATAAATCTATCAATCAAGCAGCGTTTATTAAGTACCTGTTATTATATGTTGAAGTATAAAGATGTAAAAAAAGAAAATAATCCTCACTTTCAAGGAGTTTACATATTATCAAGAAAGATAGGTGTACATGTAAACACAAAGAGAAAGAATACCTACATCAGTGACGTTAGCTACCCATTGAAGCATAAAAATTCCATTATGCTATTATTTGCCTTTTATAAATTAGTCATTAAATAAGTATTTTTAAATGCTTTATATATGCCAGGCACTGTTCTAGGTGCTGGGAATGAAAATGCAGAAATGAAAGAATCTCTGTCCTCAAAGAGCTTATGTTCTATTGGAAGGAGATAATATGTACCTATATAAATAATTACAAAATATACACAAGTGAATACTACATAATATCTGATGTACAAAGCAAAAGGAAGGAATAGAATCAGGAAGTCTCACAGGAGGGTGTACTTAAGCTAAGTTTTGAAGGAAAATAGAAATTCTAAAGAAGTAGAAGTGGGGAAGGACTGTATTTCATGCATAGTGTGACAGTATGTAAAGCATGGAGATGGATGCAACTTTGGGTAAGAAGGAGCAAGAAGGATAGCTTGTCTGAACCAGAGAGAGAGGGAATGGAAGGGAGAGGCAGAAAGAGGGAAGGAAGGAGATAGAGAGAATATATATGTGATAAGTCTCGACCTAACATTACACATACAGGAGTTTTTTTGAGCAGGAAAATGACGCATTCAGACCTATGTTTTAGGAATACTATTCTGATAGCTGTGTGGCATATGAATTAGAAATTGGAACTACCGTAGGCAAGGATATCACTGCAGTGATCCAGGCAGGAAGTCCTGAGAACATGAACTGGGTTTAATGATTGTGAAAGGTGAGAAGGAGATAGATATGTGACAGGTGTAAAGATGAAATGGACAAGACTTGATAACTAATTAAATGGGCATGAAAAGGGAGGAGAAAGCAAAAAATAACTGCAAGAGTATAAACTTGGGTAACTGGAGAGATTCTAGTGGTCCTTTCCATAAAAATAGGAAAGTTTGGAAGAGGGGACGTTATAGTGGAAAGATAATGAATTCTCTTTGGAACATGTTAAGTTTGAGCATCTATAAGATGCCTAATTTTAAAAGGTCCATTAATGATGAAGAATTGTAGCTCTAGAGAGAGATTGGGGCTATTAGTATCTTGAGGAAACCTCAAAATGGAATTCTTGAGGTCTCTGATCACAACTATTAGCATTTAGGTGTAATTTGTTCCCAATGGAGCTTTACTAAGGCAAGTCCAAACTGTCAATTGTCTTAGTAGAATGGTTCCTTATATCAAAACATCTTAAGGAATTGGTAATTCATTATTATACTATCAGTCATCTCAGTAAGATACTTTTCAGTAACACATATTTAAAGGGAAATTATTTCTTAACAGTAAGTAAACATAATATACTTTTAAAGTGCATTGTTGTAAAATATGATGTTGAAATGAAATATGTGGGGTGAAAGTAAATATTATATTTCTATAGTGCCATTTTAAAGAGACACAGAGAGCTTTCACCAAAGAAGCGTAAATGAGAACACAGAAATCCCTGTTTCATCACAGTACCAAAACATAAACATGACCCCCCCCCCTCCCAGTGTGTCTGGTATCATATAGACCGAAGAACCAAATAAGGGATGACTTTTTCATTCTTTACCATTATTGTCTTACCATTTGTGGCAACCATAATTTGTAGGACTTTAGCAAAAAATTTTGGGAACACCCTCAGATTTCATTGACAGGTGCACTAGGTTGTTATAATCTCCTTCAGACTCCTAAAATTTTTTTCAAGTTTCATACTTCAGTTTATGTAAGTCTTTGAATTTTTTCATCCTTTTATGTAAAAGATGCTCAGTCTTAGAGCATCTCTCTGAAAAGTGCAAAATTACAATGTGCAAGACTTTTCACCGCTCCTTCAGTTTATATATTAATCTCCTTGAATTAATATATAAATTAATACATTTATTAATTTATAATAAATTAGTTTATTATAAATTAATAAATGTATAACTAGATCTTTCTTGACCCATTCTGACACTGCCCTGTTTTAATTAGTTGTATTAGCTTACTGTTTTATTGGAAGTCTAAATTTGAGACTCAAGACTAGAAATTTAGATTCCAATATTATTCTTGATTCATCTTAAAGCTAGGTTTCTTATCTTGATTTGTTTTCTTTGAAAGTTAAGTCCAGACATAAGACTCAAGTCTTGGAATATATTTGTAAATGACAACTAGATGAGGCAGCCATGTTCTTCTTGTTATTGCTGTGGCTGTAGTAGTATTTTCTGCACATAGTAGGCAGATAGCCCTGCTAAAGACTAAAAGGATGGAAATCAATTACAGAATGGCTAAACATATTTAAAATCTGACAGTCATAATGATTACTTGTCTTTGATATTCTTTTGGAGGAAAAATGTGCTAAAAGTTTATTCCTTCATTGTGAGTAAAAAAGACTTTAAACTAGGAAGTTCCCAGTACCTTATTGAATTAAATTTAAAAAGTATTAAATTAATTAATTAAAATTGAGGTAGGGAACCCTGTTGCCAAACTACTTCTCAGTACCACAGAATTAATTTGTGTGTGTGTGTGTGTGTGTGTGTGTGTGTGTGTGTGTGTGTTATAGACCCCTTTGGCAGTCAGGTAAAGCTTATGGACCCTTTCTCACCATTTCTCTTCTTTTTAAAAATGACTGAAGAAATTGCTGACTTTCAATTGGATATCAGAGAAAATAAATATGCAATTTGTTTGCTTTCTAAGTTCGTAGGTCCCCTGAAATCTATCCACAGAATCCTTGATGATCTGTGCCCTCTTAGATTAAGAACATCTATTCTATACATTATTTATGAGTGATGGAAACTTGATAAAGGATTTTATCAGACTTATTATATTTTATTTTTATATTTAATTAGTAAGATATGCAACCCTGGCATTTGATAGCTCTTCTCTGTGGGTATGTCCAATCTAACTTCATCACTGTGTTTGTGGCTCCATTTGCTCTCATTCCAAAGTGACAACCTGATTTTATGTGTGGTGATAATTATATCTGATTATGTGTGGTGATAATTATAGGTAGAGATATTTATTATAATAATCAGTAGCGTAAGTTACATATTGAATTTTGTAAATAGCATCTGCTCAACAGCATCTTGCTATGTTTAAAATTTCAAGTAATTTCAGGAAGCCTGCAATGTGGACCAGTTCAAGGATATACTTACTTATTTTTTAATTTTTAAACTTTCCATGTAAATAGACAGGTCTGACTTTAGGCCTGAGACTTCAGTTTGTCTCAGACATCCGGCATAGCCGCTGGCAGATCTTCATGGCTTGTTCATTTGGACAGCAGACAATCTTTAGTGGCCTTCAAAGTGTCATGTACATAGTAGGAGCTTAATCTGTGTTAAACACTACTGAATGTACTGTTAAATTCCAAATGATCTAAATCTTAATACATAATTTGGTAGTGTTTTTTATAAGTGAGTGCTTAAAATATCCTCTCTCTCTCTCTCTCTCTCTCTCTCAGGCAGTTAGGGTTAAATGACCTGCCCAGGAGGTCCTCTTGACTTCAGGGCTGGTGCTCTATCCACTGCACCACCTAGTTGCCCCAAAATATCCTTTCTCTTACAATTTTATTCAGGTTGTAGATTGTCTTTGCATAGTACAAGAATCATTCTTTTCTATGGCTAATAGTGAGAAAATTAAGTGAATAATCTGGTGTCAATAAAATGGGGCTTTTTTTTTTAATATTGGAGTGAATTATCTGAGTGACATCAGATAATATACTTAGCCATCTTCTGGGAAATAAGGCAGCTCAAAAAGAAAGGTTAAGTGACTTCAGGGCCACATAAAGTCAATAATAGAATATTCAAACTGGAGCCTACCTTGGAGATTCTCTTTTCCAACCCTCTCATTTTATTTACAGAGAAAATGAGACGCAGGGAAATTAGATAACTTGCCCAAAGTTTCCCATTATAACAGACTAAGGGATCATTGATGTAGAGCTGACCATCTATCCAGTAAGAAGTTGTGAGCTTTTTTGCATCAGAAAACCAACTAAGTTTTGGAAGTGGTCTTCTTGACTCCAGCACTGGTGCCCTTTTCTCTGTATCACCCTGTCTTCCTGGGTCTTAAACTGAGATCTGTTGACTCATAGTCCATTGCCCTCTTCAGTAAGCAACACTAGTAATTTAGAAATTTTTTTAAAATGTCTATGAGAATACTACTGTATTTGAGTAATTTCATGTATTCAGGATCTAAGTAACATGGACACATTAAAGTCAGTGAAACGGAAATGGGAAGATGTGTGGTGGGCAAAAATAAGTTGAAACACATTATAAATAATGATATATGTGTGAAAAATGCCTTAAAAGATATCATGCAAGGGATAATCCGAATGGGAAATGAATAGTACATGCTCTCTTCAGGTTCTGTCCTGGTGCCCCTATAATGTTAAAAGAACTAGACAAAAGTTTCAAACATGTTGGTTGGACCTTCTTACAGCATAGTTAAGATAAGACATTGGACTAATTCAGTGAGCTGTACTTACAAATTTCATGTCTGGACATAAAACACTCTTTATCTGCTTGGATTTTCCTGGCTGATTAATTAAACTAATCTCTTTTGAGTTATTGTGGGTCTCATCTAGAAAGTCCTACAGTATTCCAGGACAGAATGCAATTAACATGTCATCTGGAATACTTCTCCAACATAGGGAAATCCCTCTTCCATTTGGATGGCAATAGATATTCTCTAGGACAAAAGTCCTTTTTTGAATATGTACCACACCTTCCTGTTTTATGCCTTATTTGAAATTAGTGAATATGGCCAAAGTTATTTTTGTTTTCTTTGTTAATAAGTAAATTGTCATTACCTTAAAGAATTTTCCTTAGTTGAATCAAATAATTATTTTATAATGAGAAAATAAGAAATGCTTTGTAAGCTCAATTTTTCTGAATCTTCCCCCATATCAACAATTGTATATTATTATATTCACTCTTCTATCCTACTGACTCTATATCTCTAATCAGTTCCATAACTTTTCCTGTATGTGTTCTCTTCTCTGAACTTACATAGCTATCATCCTAGATTTAGACTGTTCTCACTTCCTCTTCCAATGTCTTAGATCACTGTAGTAGCTTCCTAATTGGAAAGTTCCCTTTCTCCCCCCGGATTGTTTTCCACATTGCTGGAAAATATAGATTTGACCATGTCACATCCTACCTCAACTACAGTCACACCCTATTACCTCTAGAATCTTTATAAACTCCTCTGTTAGATATTTTAAATATTTATATCTTGATTACTTCCAACATTGATTTACTTGATGTTCCTCAAATATATTACTCCATTTCTTTTCTCATTGCCTATCATACCTAGAACGCCTGTCCTCCTCACTGTTGCCTTTTAATTTTGGCTACCTTCTACAGGAGGTCTTTTATAAAACATTTTTTAAAAATTTGTAAAACATTTAGTACAGTCCCTAGCATAGAGTATACATGATATACAAATGCTTCCCTTTCCTTTTAAAATTACCTTCCATAATATCTTATATGGATCTTGTATAGATTTATATACTGTTGTGTCTTCTCCATTTGAATATAAGCGCCTGGAAGACAGTGACTATTTGTTTCGCTTTGTTTTGTTTTGTAGCCCCAGGACTTAGTATAGTACCTGGAACCTGATAAACTTTTAAAAATGCTAATAGATTTCTTTTAGTTTGTCATATGACAAAATGTCTGCCATAAAAATAATTTGTAGAAGTTTACCCGTTTCCTTCTCTCATTTTTATCAAAAGTGTTTTTGGATATGTATATATTGTTCTAAGAGGTTTATTTGTTAAGAGTTAAGAAGGCAGGATTATGAGTCAGCAGATTCAACTTGACTAGGTTGCCTTTTTCAGTAATATCAGAATTTATGATTTTTTTTCCTAGATGGTTATGATTTTTCATTCTTTAGTTATCTTGAGAACTAAATCTTTAATGTCCTCAAAATATGTTACCTCAAGCAGATTGTTTTTGTAAAATGGGTTTATACAAATTGTATAAATAGCATATGTGAGGCAGCTAAGTGGTGCCATAGTGCACTGAGCTTTAGAATCAGGAAGGCCCAAGTTCAAATGTGATCTGTGTCATCCTGAGTCAATCAACTTCTGCCTCAGTTTCCTGAATTGTAAAATAAGGGTAACAATAGCATCTGCCTCCCAGGATTGTTTTGAGAATCAAGTGAGATAATATTTATAAAGTATTTCACATAGTGCTTGGCATTAATAGGTACTTAATAAAAGCTTATTCCCTCCCATAAAAAGAAAATTCTATATCACCATATATTTGACCTATAATTAATATTATCATTCTTTATGGCAGGATCA
The DNA here is from genome assembly GCF_902635505.1 of Sarcophilus harrisii. NCBI lineage: Eukaryota > Metazoa > Chordata > Mammalia > Dasyuromorphia > Dasyuridae > Sarcophilus > Sarcophilus harrisii. The sequence goes on from NC_045426.1 coordinate 70,849,254, forward strand.
GTGTTTGTTTGTTTTCCAGAGAAGAAATATCCTTTGATGGAAACTACCTGTGCAAATCTATACTTTGGCAATTGAATCTTATAATCACTTGAAAAACTGAGACTAGAGGTAGTTAATAGTCTAATTCACCCAGCCTGTAGATGCTTGGATTAAACTTGAATTGAAATAGTACTGATAGCTTGGCCAGCCTTTTCATTTGGCTGTGTCTCATTGTAGTATTTTGTTGTTTATTTGTGCGTAAGAGAGAAAAAAAAAAAAAAAATATATATATATATATATATATATATATATATATATATATGTATCACCAATATGATAATAACAGAACCTATCTCACAGAATATATTTCTCCTATACATATATGTATATATATATATGAACTTATATATTCCTGATAAAGAAATACTTCCTATTGATGTACATCAGTGACTTCTCTCCAACTTACTATCTCAGTTAGCTCATATAAGAGTATCATAAATGTTAGCCACCAGTGAAATTCATGACAATTCTCTATGACCGCTTAAAATTGAAGTGGTCTCCTGGGAATTTTGGTAATCTTTTTCTCTTCAAAAAAAAACCCCTCTATTTAGGAAGATTTGAACCAGTTTCTCTCCCCTCCCCCCATTCCCCTGCCCAGAGACCTTTCTCTCTCATTTATAGTATAGTTGGCAGAGCATTGGATTTGGAGCCAAAAGACCTGAATTTGAATCCCACTTATTACTTTGAGCAAGTTGCTTAGCAAATTTGAGCTTCTATTTTCTTATTTGTAAATGACATTAGAGTTCGTGATTTCTAAGCCTCTTTCCAACTTTTTTTCAGGGCTGTTGGAAAAAATCATATAAAAGTCATAACAGTTGTAGAAAGGCATCTTGTAAACAGGAAGCATCATATTTTGTGGATAAAAGTATTCTTTGTGTTTGGGACTTGATTTCTATAGTTAAGGTATTTTTATTCCATTTCTAGACATATCCCACTCTAGCAGCTAGCTTTGTAAGTACTGGAAGGCACTGGTTATTCTGAGGGAGGCTGACTTAACCTTAGACAGTGTGTTGATTGATTGCCAAGGGACATATGTGAAGAACTGAGTGCTCTAGGGAAATCCTTCAGAAATAGAATACTGCATTTCTAAGAGTTGCAAGCAAAATTATAGAAAAATAAGTTGTCAAGGAAGTATCACTTGAAATACTCTCTTGCTGGCCTGAATGCTAAACCCATCCCAGAACTTATATATATTTCACCATTTGCAAAAATGAGCTGTTTGTGCCTCAGAAGGATCATCAAGACAGAGTTGGAGCTGTGGGCTGCTCCTGCCACAGGGTGTCAGTGTCTACACAAGCACGGCTAATCCATCTGAAACCTGATAGTCATACCCAGGAAGAGCTAAAATTAGCTCTGTTTATTTTGGGGGTCCTGATGTTTTCATAAATCAAGGTCAAGAAAACATATCCCAAGTGCTGAACCACATGTGTCTCTAATGTGGGGCTTGTTTATGTCATAAATCAATTTGGGGGAAAGATATTTAAAAAATACAGCCGCACACATTTTGGACTTAGATTTTTCTAACTCCAGTCGAAGTCTTATCATATAGAAGACTCCTATCAATCTGGGGTGGGGGGGAGGAAGGAGAGGAATCTAATGGGAGAAAAAATGTCCTGTGTTTCTTTTCACACCTGTGTTGAGTCATTAAAGTAGTTTTTCATGTTGTCTGCTTTTCTGATTGTAAGTCTGGAGACCATCAGCAAGTAGGGTATAAAAATGATGGCTGGATTATTCACAGGAGCAGAGGCTTATAGTGGGAAAATCACATGCCTGCAGGCATGACTGATGGGGTAGAATGTTATGTTTAAGTCCCCAGTGCCCAGCACATAGTAGATGCTTCATGCTGTAGATATTTGTGGAGTTTTTCATAATGCCAACACTTTGCTCTGTAAGTATCCGCTGAACAAAGGCTACACTTTGTTCAGAGAAAAGAAAAAGAAATGTAAACTTAATCATACATTCTGAAATGTACTGGGTGGATATTCCTAGATCACGATATTCATATCCTTTCAATTCTATTACTCTGCAGACATGAGACACATGGAAATTTTTCTTTAATCTTAAAAAAAAGAAAGAAAGAAAATGATTTTTAAAAAACAGTCCTTTTTCTGATTTGATCAACAGACATGGTAAAGTTGTATTATGGAGAAAACTAGAGCCGAAAGAAACTTGGACACTGATCAAGTTTAACTCCCTGATTTTATTGACTAGGAACCTGAAGTCACAAAGTGAAATGACTTGTCCAGTATCATAGATCCTCTTAATGGTAGAGGAATAAGACTTCAGCCTGTTTTCTCCTGTGTCCAGATTACTATTGCATGTTTGGTGGAATGAACACCTCAGAAACAGAGGGTTCAAACAAATAGCCTTCTTACTAAAAACTTTATTCTAGTGACCTTAGGCAAAAGGCTTTGCTCAGGTGGTTGAAAGTAATTTTGGAATATAAAAATAAGTAAAGTCTTTGAGTAAAAAAACAAAACTGTAGGTTCCCTGACAAAAACCTTAAAACATTGCTTTTATGCCTTTCTTGCCCAAAACCGGGCTCCTGATCAATACACCTTGGGGTATGGTTATCCCAAATTGCCCCAGGTCTGCCCCACAATTTCCTCACTGGCAACAGTTCTGATGGGGAGCGGGGTGCCATGGCAATCTGAGGGATTAACTCACACCTCCTCAGCTCTGCTGGCATCCTGGCCCAATTGTACAAATACAAGAAGAGTCTGTGATTCCATGAGAGTGAATGGCTCCCTTGCCAATTGGATCTTTCTTAATGCAGATCTCAGTGAAACTCATCTGTGACTTAGTCATTAAGATTTAGAAAATTGCCTGGGGCTTTTAGAAGCTAAATAACACTTGAACTCCATCACAATCTGTCTCTGAGCTCTCTCTCCAGGCTCTTAGTAATCCTTTGCATTCACTTCTGAACTTCATACATTTGTTCTTCTGCCTCCATGGCCCTCCTCATGCTCCCTTCTCTTCCATCTCTTAGAATCCCTAATTTCCTTCAAAACTCAAATCAAGGAACATCTTCTGACCACATGAGACTTTATCAATATTTTCAACTCTAGTGCTTCACCAAAAAAAAAAAAAAAAAAAAAGACATGTATTCATTTTGTATATATTAGACATACAGTTAGATGTTCAAATGGACTCCCTTTTTATAAGTTCCTTCAAAGCATATTTAATTTGTTTTTGTATCTCTAGGACCTGACAGCAGTCTTATCATCTGTGAAATGAGGATGATAATAACAGAACCTATCTCACAGAATGGTTGTGAAGATTAAATGAAATATTTGTAAAGTGCTTAGCACAGTGCCAGGCACATAGTAGGTGCTTAATAATTGTTTTCTTTTCCCTCTCTAATCCCCCCTTCACCATTGATTGATTGACATCCCCAGGACCATACAATAAATAAAATCCAGGGGCTGAATTTGAACCAATATTTTCTAACTTTAAGCCCCACAGTATTTTATCCACTATTCTAAACTGCCACTATACCTTTCAAATTGAGCTAGAAGTATGATAATTTATACTATTATGTATGAAATTACTCATCAGCACTAATTATATATCTGGTAATTGCACTAACTATGATGCATTTTTTAAAGTAGAAAATCCAAACCTAAAATCATGTTCAGGCATTGTATGTTGATTTTAAGGTTCAAAAATGGAACACATGACTGCGCTATAACAGCAGGGGAGATGGGAGTGAGATTCCAAGATAAAGTCTGAGCCAGATGTTATCTGGATACTTATTTATCGGGAGTAGGATGAAAAGGAAGTCAAGAAACTCATATGTATTAAATGTTTGCCTCTAGTGTGTTGTTCTAGACAGGAGATGATGGAGAATAGAGAGAGAATAATGTTTTCCTTAAGTGATATGCTATGCTTTAAAATTCTGATATTTTTATTACAAAATGTATCTACTGGTAATGTGTATATCTTATTGACACAGGTTATTCCTTCTACCCTTCAATGATAGCCAACAATATGTACCCAGGGATTGATTGTTATCCCTAGAAAGCTACTTAGCTATGTATATATTGGGTGTGGTTGGGGCAGGTTTAGAAAGGAGATCATTTTGATAAAGTTTAGGCTTGTTTAATTTTTATATTCTATGTATTCTAAAGAGGATCCTCTGCATCTTTTTGAACCAGTTCCATTCTCTAGCAGCTTTTAAAGGCAGACTTAGCTTAGCGCTCTGAGATCATAGACCAGAAGAGATTGGAAACTGCTCAGAAAATCTGAGGAATTTCTTGAAATTTAGTATCCCTTTCCCAATTGAGATCCAGGAATTCACAACACTCCCGGGAAAATAATCCATTTCCCTGACTCATACCTGTTCTCTTAGAAGCTGCATTTGTCCTGGCAGCTTTAAGGACTTCTACTGGTAACTTAATTGTTTATTATTTTAATTAACTCTTTAGAACTGAAATTTGTTAAAGAACTAAGAGGTAGGTAGTTATTTGATGCTTAATATAGCTTCTTTGCTACAACTACAGGGAAAGGCATTGTGATAAAGTACAAAAAGCTTTGAATTTAGAGTTGTGGGTTTGAATCCTGACTCTGTTGCCTGTGCTTAGCAAACAAATCATTTCTACTCCCTGTCCCTCAGTTTCCTCATCTATAATATAAGAATTGAACTAAATTTCTAAAGGTTCTTCCAACCTCAAATCTTACATTTTCTTTAAATGTAAATACATATTTTCCATTTTATTTTTTATGTGCGTTTATGTCTCTCTCACTATATGTGTGTATTCCCTTATATAAAGCACATTTAATACATTCATTTCTGCTGTAGGCTGATTCATAGTCCATGATCTTTTATCTTTTCTCTTTTTGGAATAATGTCCAAAACATCCAATAATTTTGAATAAATATTACAGCTTCCTTAATTCAATTTCCCATTATTCAAATTCTCTTAGGATCACAGGAATTATAATGATAATTAGCTATTTCCTAGTGGTTAAGAAGTATGTGGATGAGTCAGATCCTTAGGATTTCTATTTATGACCTTGCCATTGACTCAGAGATGTTCTATATGGTATTCATTCTTTGGTCAGAGGGTGGACTGAAGTTACAGACTTAAGAATCAGTGGCTCATGATTAACCCTAAATTAAGGTTAACCGATTTGTTAAGGATGAAGATTGCCTATTCCCTGTCTTCCATTTCCTAATATAAGTATCTCACTACTCTTGTCGAGTTTGGTTCACCAGGTGCAGATGAGCAACAGGAAAAAAGATACGGAAAGATACTGGCACTTGTGAAATTTGAAAAAAAACTCAAGAGACCTAAAAGCTGTTCTGAAGAATTGGACAAGGGAAATGTTCTGATTTTTTAAAATAGTAAAGAGAAAGGAGACTTTAGATCAGAGGCCAGCAACCTATCTTTGATTCCTGGCAAAATTATAGAATGTAATCATTCATCCATTTTCCATGTGACATGATTTCTCGAGCCCTCACATTCCTGGATAACTGTCTTGAAGGAATTTCACAATAGATCCACCAATGAGTAAGCATTTAAGTGCTTACACTATGTCAAGCATTGTGCTAAGCTGGGAAGAAGCATAAAAATAAAAAGACAGTTCCTGAAGTGATCTAGGATGAAAAGGTTTCTCATGTATTATAAAATATGAAGAGTGATGGGAAATTAATATTTGTTACTCTGAAATGGTAACAGTTCACATTTATATAATGCATTAAGGTTTGCAGAATGCTTTATGTAAATAATTTCTTTTGATTCTCATATCTGTCCTGTAGGATACATCTTGTGATAAATACCTCCCTCCCCCATTTCACATGTGAGGAAATGGAAGATCAGAGATTCTAAGATTATTGTCCAGAATCACAGAGTCCAGTAAGTGCTGGAGGCAAGAGGGAACATAGTAATAGTTTCTCCTTTTAAAGTGGAAAGAGTGCATTTTTTCATCCCATGGCCAAATTGTTCAATTTATAGAGAGGATCTCTTTAGATAACAAATGGATGGATCAGAGAATCATAAACTTGGGGCAAAAGGTATACCAGTCTTCTGATTCTGTGGATATAGGAACATTAAATCATCAATTGAGAGCTAGAAAAGAACTGAGAAATCATGTAGTCCAGCTTCCAAATTTTTACAGATGAAGAAATTGAGATTTATGGAGGTAAGTAATATGTATAAGGTAGTAAATGCCAGATTCAGGACTAGACTTTAACTCTCTTTCCATTGTACCAAACAGTCTCCATATAGAATCATACCAAATGCTGGAATACTAATACTGGTCAGTGGATCTCTCTTCATTTTGATAAAACAGGTTTAAATGTTAGTATATTTGACGTTTGGTATATTTAAAGCTTAGTTAGAAGAATACAATTTTATGCAACAGACAGCTAGGAAAGATGGAAGAGAGAGTAGAAAATGTATAGGAACACAAATGAACAAAAATGAAAGTACACAATACTGATAATAGGTTAGTTATATAAGAGGAATGTTTCAAAACTCATAACCCTAATTAACACATCTAACTTGGTGTTTTGTGCTCTGATAATTTTATAAAGTGAGAAAGCCTATTTGTATAGAATCAATGAAATACTTTAATGAGGGCTCCAAGAAAGGTGAAAAATTATCCCTTTGTCATATATGTTCTTCAAACTTGAATCAGTTTTCCCTTGGACTTTGTATGTACTTGTGGGAAAATGTGTCCCTAAACACTTGACAGGAGGAGGAGGCAGGGGGGAGAAGTTTTATAACTATTCCTCTTACTTTAGCACCTTATTTTAATATTCCTAGCGAAAAGCTAATTCCTAGCTAATTGATATCAACTAGATACTCAATGGGAACACACCAGTGGAAGCTCAAGGTTAACATTCCTGAGGGGGAGAAATAGTTGGATTCTCTTGGAACACAACCCATTATTTAAGAGAAAGTTGGAAATAATGCCAGAGAAAATGCTATACTGCTTGACAAGCATCCAAATGAAGCAAAGATAAAGGAAGAGAATAACTTTTTTAAAAATAAGAGAAATGAAAACTCTATAAGAAACCATAATAAATTTTGTCAAAATAAGTGTGTTTATATTTTTAAATTAGGGTTGGTCCACATTGCATAAAACTGACCTAGTCTCTGGTGCACAGTGGTTTGTGGTGCCCATAGAAAAATGGATAGACTCCAAAATTCAGATTTGTTATAACATTAGTCCAAATTTTCACGAACCAATTCTTTCTGTGTCCTCAATCAAATCAGACTTCTGAATCTTGAGTCTGAAGGGCCCTAGGCTGTTTCAGCTTCTTAGAAAAGTGCCAGACTCCCACATTTATCCTAGGGTAGGACTTTTACTCCTGAGATGATAGGAGTTCATAGATAGTACCCCTATGATTATCGCCATTTACAAATTGTGAACGAGTTTTAAAGAAAATATATTTTGTTTAATATTACCCTAATTAAGCAGCTAATAAATAGCAGAATTGGACCTTGAACTCATATTCTCCTGCTCCATGGCCTTTCTTAGCTGTTTGTGGTATGTATCTAAACCTGAAGTAGTGTCTGATTCTTTCAAAATCTGTTCAAGACCCTAGAGCAAAGTTGCATTTGGGGGACCAGGCCTGTGATTATATTTATTTATAAAAGTTCTAAATGAGAAAATTCCTTTTATTGCTCCTAGGAAGGCTTCTACAGCTTTGTTTTAGAGAATTGCCTGGTGGTACTCAAACTTTCAGTTGACTTGGCCAGATTTACAAAGCCATTTTCTTTCAGAGGTGAGTCTTCAAGGTTAGATCTTTACCCAGTTAGCCCTGTTACCTGGAAAGCTGGAAAGGCAACTTCTTGCTAAAAAACCTGTAGAACCGTATCAAGTTTCTGATGCTTTTTTACTTCAGATGCCTTGGGGACCTTCCTAATGCTGACTCCATGCTGTATTTTTCAAAGAGATATAGAGAAAAAGACTTGGTTCAATTTAGTTAAATCAGAGAAGATTCTAAAAGTTATCCATATTTTCTTATTTATTAATATTTGAATATTAGTAGATCACATTTTAAAATCATATGTAATATATGATGCCTAGAATAATAAATTTGGAATCAGAATGTTATATATTCCAAATCATGTCTCTGAACTTACTATTATATGACCATAGGTAGGCAAAACATTTTCTGGAACTCAGTTTTCCCTTCTATAGAATGAGAGAATTGGATTAGAATTTCTTGTAATTTTTAAAATTTATTGTGTGTTATCCATTATGCCTAATTCCTTTTTCAAGTGTTTGAAAAATGCAATTTTAAGAATACATACATACTTACTCAGATATATAGATAGATATAGATACATACACATACATACACACGCACACACATGCATATGGCATAAATGCAGGTTCCCTAAAAGTCTTAGTGCAGTTTAAAGCTTTTAAAAACTAAATATGTTTTTTTTATCATACATAAGACTTTTGGGACACCTTGGAAATATCGAATTAGCATACATATATGCTTATATACATATATACACACACATATATATATTCACACACATATAGTATATGTACTTATATATAGTCACATACATACATGTAACATGAATGAATTGATAGTTCTACCATGCATGCATACATAGAAGGCATTTAAAATTGCTTTTGAGTCCAGGAGTAGGAACAGAATCATTTTGTGTGTGTGTTTGGCTGAATTGATTAATTTTTTTTTAAATTTAGAAGTAGGATACTAATGTAGAAGATAGGTAAAAAACCAAAGGATCATAGTAAGATGTGGTTGAAATTAGAGATGCCTGGCAAATTAATCTGTCTCAACACTTGTCAACTCTAAGAATTACTGGCATCTTCCCAAAGTGCCAAAAGTTCCTAGATCATTCTTGTTGCCACATTTATCATCTCATTGACCCAGATGACTCAGTTTCTAAAAATTGAAAATGCAAGTCTACCAGACTTTGCAGATTCTTAATAAACATTCTATAGCTCCTATTGATTATGTGAAAAAGTTAGGGTTCAGTACATATCTAAATGAACTAATTCTCCCTCAAATCCAAATAACTGCGCTCTCTTCCAACTCAAAGGAGAGATGATTAACCAGAGGTTAGGCCGCAGATCTAGTTGTATCCATTGCCCCAAAGTGATGTGTTTGGGAAGAATGAACAAAGTATTTACTCTTAGCTTGTACCCTAACAAAAGCACATCTCTCTTCCAAGACTTCACAAGTTATGTTCCCTGGACATGCAACTAATGATTATCTTTTAAAAACATAAATATCCAATGCTTAACATAGTGTCTCACACATAGGTGATTAATAATTTTTTCACTATCAATGTCAGAGATTAGCAAATAATGACTGAATGTACTTGGCTGCATCTTTCTATCTTTCTACACCCCAAAACTAAGTTGAGATGAAGCACAAAAAGTTTGTGGATAAATGCGGAAAGCATCCTGTCACCCCCTCCACCTACGTACCAAATTAAAACAGGATTGATAATGGAACTATTTTGTAATACTAATCATAGTTATTTCAGATGCTGTAACACATCCCTATAATTAGACAAAGAATGGAATCTGGTATGCAATGGAGCCTCACAATTTGAATATGTGATGCTACCTGACAGGTAGGACTTGGTGATGGACACTATGTTGAAGGTATCTTAGGCTTTTAGCTTTCTGAGAAAGAGACTTGAAACAGAAGATATTTTGAAGTGTTTCCACTAGGATTAAGTTCTGAACAGTGGATTGGGAACATTCTCCATTCCAAAGGAATTTTGGAGGAGTAAAAACTGAATATAGCATGGAGAGAAAGGTGAGAATATTATTTTACCTTTATAACTTGGAGTAGGGCTTTGAATCTCATTGTGGCATTATAGCTTGCTTGGATATTGATTTGTAGGAGTTTAGTTGGGGAGTAGGGAGGACTATTGGCAAGAATTCAGATTAGTTCTATGACACTTTGAGTTGTCAGTGGATTTCAGCTATTTATCCTCAATTCAACTAACTCGATTTAAGAAAATTTTACGCTAGCTAAAAGAGGTTTGCAAATGTAGATTGAAGTAAAAAAAAATGAGAGGGGGAGATAATTTATATTAAAGTAATATCAACTTTTACATATTTTTAAAAAATAGTTCTTGTTGATGCTTACATTTTCTTAATCTTACTCCATAGAAATAATGCAAATGTCCCCCTCAGGATGCTAATGCTTCATTAAAAAAAAAAATCAAATAAACAATTGCAGTTTTTAGTGGTAGTGTGAATTCTGATTCATGGAATGAATTATGAGAGAACTTGGGAATCTGATATTTTTTGGGAGCATTCTAGACATCTTTATGACTAGTAGAGATAAATAAATACTTTAAAAATATATAGTACTAATCTGAATTATAACTCTACCAAGTCAAGTTTTACAATACTATGGAAATCCCTCAATCACATATTATTCTCTATCCTCCTCCCACTTCAATTCCCTGCACCGAGTTCCTATTTATTCTTCTAGTAAAGGGAAAAGTGGTAAAATAATAATAATAATAATTACAAATATAAATAATAGAATTCTAGTCTGATCTAATAATGGTAAATAGAGTTTAGCATCCATGTGTGATTTAAGGGTTAGTTTTAATCATATACATTGCTATCTAATTATCTTTTAGGAATGAATCTACCTGTTTCAGAATTAGTATAGTGGATAGAGTCTTGAACCAGAAGTCAAGAAAACCCGAGTTCAAATGCAGACTCAAACAGTCTGTACTACCCTGTAGGACCCTGGACAAGCCATTTATTCTCTGTCAGACCTAGTTTCCTCCAGTAAAATGGAGATAATCAAAGCACATATTTCTCAGGGTTAACTGTGAGAATTATATGAGATAATATTTGTAAAGTTTAAAATGCTATATAAATGCTTGTTATTATTGTAGTTACATTTTAAATATTAAATGACATTGGGAAGAGCTCATTTCTACCCCTTTTTTTTTTGTTTTGTTTTTTGTTTTATTAAAAGGCTTTAATAGATAAGAAGACTATTAGAATTTATTTTGTGAATCTAAGTTCCTTTAAAGCAAGAACTGTTTGGATTTTTCCCCTCATTTTCCCCCAGTGCTTAGCAGAGTGTGTAACAGGGATTTAATAAAAGCTTTTAGATTGAATTGAATGCATTTTAATGTCTCTTCATTGACTACAGGTTGGCTCTACTATGGCATTGAGAGATGTAATAATGAATCCATGGATATGGATCTTTGGATGATTGAGCAGGTGGACTGACTTATCTAAAATCACATTTGTTAAATAGTGTATATTTTAATGTCACGGGAAGTACCTTCCAGTTGGGAATACAAGTTTATTCTTCTGGAGAGATACAAACAAGTAAAGTAACTTAAGCAGAGCAGTGGGAAAGGAAGACCGGATATCTGGGTTTTATTGGAAGCTTATAATTAAGTTATTCATTCATGCAAATGATATTTTGTTATGCATCTACTAGGTGCACTGTTCCATGCTGGTTGTTAAGGGTGATACAAAGGTAAATATAGTCCAGTCCCTAGCTTCAAGGAATTTACAGACTAGGAAATTAATAGATTGTTTTAATTTAGGGATGTCTTATAAATAGCTTCCATGAAGATGGGGAGAGAACAGGAGAACTTCTGAATTGAAAGCAACCTTCTCAAAAGATTAAGGGTATAATTTACCCAACACTTTAAACTTTTTACACAGTGATTATATAATAGAAGGCAAGGAATGTATAATATGAAGATAATGTGATTAAGAGCTAGCAGGGGTGTTAGAGCTTATTTACTCCCAAACTCTCCATTATATTCCTGGAGAAACTGAAGATCATAGATAAAATGATTTACTCAAGATTAAGTCAAATAGCAGAGCTGGAATTCTGACCTAAGTCTTCTAACTCAAAATCAATTATCTTTTCACTATACACATTGTACATGAATCTTTGCATTTTCCTCCTTGTAATATTGGGTGAATTAATTGGTAATGCCATTTTCAGTCCTTGAAATATTGATTCATGTATAGTGATCAGTATAGCCCTAGACAGATATGCTATATATTATATTTGATGATTTCAAACTATAATCAAACTTCTCAATATCCCTCTGTGGAAGAGAGATATTATTATCTCCGTTTTAGAGATGATGAAATAGGGACACAGAGGAGTTAGGGGTTTTGCCCAAGCTCACATTGCAAAGCTTTAGAGCCAAATAAGATAGTCCACTCTTCCTAGGTCAGCCCTTTATGACCTTGTTGAGTCAGATAAAATTCATTCTTGGCCTTTAAATTAAATTACATCCTTGTTCTTGCTTTCCATCCTAGGATGCCAGTAATAATAATAACAGCATAGTTTATATAAGGCCTTTCATCTGAGGATTTAAAAGCCATTTATACACAGATAAATACCCTGTACTCCATTCTCCCTATCTGGCATCCATAAGACAAATGGCAAAATAGTAAAACATGCAGAGTCAGAGCAGAGGGGAGGAAAAGCCAGCCTTGATTTCTCTAAGATACTAGCTCAAACCTGCCCATCAACAGGTGTCAGCTGTTGAGATGAAGACAGAATCAATGTAGTGAATAGCAGGTCGGAACTAAGGTTACTGAACTATTCCCAATTTACCCTTCAGAAAACAAGAACCTTAGTTCCTGGAGAAAGTAGGTATAGAATTGCTGCATCCTTGTAACCCATCTCCTCAACTCCACCATTAGATCTCTAGTTTAACCTTAGAGCGTTTTCCCTCTCCAATTTGCCTAAATCCAGTTTATCATTTAAGGGTTGGAGAAGTGAATTATATTTATTTCACAGAAATATTCTTCCTTAACTCTTTTATATTAGTTCCAATTCTTGAATCTGCCCTTAATTAACTATATGTCAGTGGACTGATCACTTGGTCTCCCCAGTTTTCAGTTTCTTAATCTGTAAACTAAGAAAATGAGACTAAATCATCCTTTGAGTCCTTGTTAGAAACATCAAAATCCAAGACTAGTCCGGAATCTTGAGGTTCATTCTTCCCTTCCTGTACCAATGTCCTCTCTAACCCTTTGCAGTAAAATATATATACATATATATATATATATATATATATGTATTAATCAGGAGCAATGTGCAAATTGATCTTGTAAAAGTCTTAGTGCATTGAATTTGACAAGAGCATAAGAGGGTAAGAACATATGAGAGGAACTTTTAAAACTATTAATCAACCATTCCAGCAGCCAAACTTCACTTTATTTTCAGTCTGGCAAACTTACAGATGAGAGATACTGTGCAGAAACCGTTTCTGTGCAAACAGAGAAGGCCCTTCAAATGTAAACATTTGAGCAGCTGGCATAGGAGATTAGTGAAGCAGTAGTGGGAGGGGAGCAAAAGTGGATATTGGCGCCAACTAAATTTAACTAATACTAAGTAAGTACCTTGTTTTAATATCAGGGCTATAGGGTCAGAAAGACTGTATTGACCAAGCTGAAAATAATAACAATTGCTCACTTAAGTAAAGTAATTAATTTGACTTTTAATTGACAAGCAGTTAAAAACAGTATTTCTGTTTAAAATCTCTCCTAAATCAAAAAAAGTTAAGAAGTCTAGTTTGGGCACCCAGGTAGAATATTGGCACCTGTAATGTCTGTCTGGGAACACAGTTTGCATGATTGGCTGGTGATAGAAATATTTTGATAAGATGTTCCACTTAACTTCCGGTCTCTTCAGGTATTTTATGACAGCAAAAGTTCCCCTGTCACGCTATTTTAAATTGATTTTTCCTTTGCCTGATGCAGGTTGTGTCTTTTAGGGGGAAAAACAATGCAAATGAAGGGATATAATCAAACTTTATTAGAAATCCATGTGACATCTGTGGCCATTAATGATTCAGCAGACAAGAAGTCAGGTCAGTGGTTTTCAGAATAGGTTATATTAGATTGTGAACTTACTGCAGACAGGAACGGTCTTGTTGCCTCTCTCTGTGTTCCTAGCACTTACCACAAATTTGAGTACTTATCAAGTGCTTAATAAACACTTATCCAATGACTGAGATGGCAGAAATCTTGTAAGGTTCTAGTATGTGCATACCATGGGTTATGAGTTTATGAGATAGGAATGGCGAATGAGATTCTGGACAAATTATTTAATTTCTATTTGTAAAATGTGAATAATAATAATAACACCTTCCTCCCAGCATAATTCCAATGATCATATAAGCTAATATTAATAAAGTACCTCATAAATAGTAGATACTATATAATTGTTCTCTATTATCTGTTATTGCTATTGTTATTATTATCATAGGCTTTAGAGCTGGAAAAAATATATAATACTTAAAGATCATCTTATTGATGAATTTTTAACATGGGGTCCATTAATTTGTTTTTTAAAAACATATTGATTGCCATATTTCAGTCTAATTGATTTCCCTTGTAACCCTATATATTTTAGTTTGTGTTTTTAACAATATTACTGAGATATCACCAAACTGCCATCTATAATTTCTTCAGAAGTTAAAGGACATGTACAAAATCTTTGAGCCAGTGAATTAGAAGAGTCTGAATTTGACTCCAAATCTTCTGATTCTAGATGTAATCTTGTCTCCACTATGCAGTATCACTTTAGTGAGTCCTTAGAACAATCTCCTTTTATGTGGAGGGAATACATTTTGGGTAATAATTTGAGGCAGCTTGTAAAATAAGTTTGTTGTCATCCTGGGATAAATCTGATTTGACTACACTTTAGGGAGAGATATAAGGAGCTTTAAGGACCAAGTACTCTTTTTGTACTTGTGCAGTGTGTGTGTGTGTGTGTGTGTGTGTGTGTTTTCCTAGTGCTGATTAGAATAATTTTTGGCCTCTTCTAAGATTTGGTTGAATGATTTTCTCTTTTGAGGGGAAAGTAAGTTGTGACCTGTATTGTTGGAAGGAATACCCACTTTAATGACAATGAAGATCCATATTAGTGAATTTAAAGTTTGAATATCCTTTTTAAAAATTAAATTATTTTTTAGAAGGCCACCTGGAGTTATAGTAGAAACTAGTTTGATTTGTTAGAACCGACCCCACTAACTTTTTCCCTTTCCTTGGCCAAATCAAAGTGTTTTATGATGCTTGTATTGATCAGTTGTTGTATGACTGTCTTCAGTTGATCGATAAGTAGCCAGTTGATCAACCTTATCTAAAGGATATTGATTAATAGATTAGTGACAAACAAAGAAGAAAATCTCTCCTGCTAAAAACCAGAGCTGTATTCTTGTTTTTGTCCTGTTCAGGATTTTAATCAAAGGCTTGGATAAAGATATAAAAAGCAAATTTTATCATATTTATATATGTATAGCATTGAGAAGAATTCTGAAGGTCCATATTCAAATCTCTTTAACAATGTTAGCTGTGTTATAGCATCACCAAACTGGAAGGGAATATCAGGAGCCTAACCAAGACTGGAGTAATCCTCTATAACCTAACCATAAGTTAGTCACTCAACTTTTCCCCAGGGACTTTATTTGAGAGTCACTACTTTTTTTAAAAAAAAACTATGCTAAGAATTTTACTTATTTTTATATTTTAAGTAACATTTTATTTTTTCTAACGTGAAAACAATTTTGAACATTCATATCTTTAAATTTTGAGTTTTAAATTCCTTCCCTTCCCTGAGACACTAAGCAATTTAATATAGATTATACATGTGCAAGCATGCAAAGCACATCTCCATATTAGTCATGCTGAAATCACTATTTTGTAAGACAGTTCATTCCATTTATAGTCCATTTTTTAGAAAGATTTTCTTTACATTAATCCTAAAATCTCCCCTTTGCATCCATCCATATGACTTTTGATCCTACCACATAGAGCCAAGCAGAAAAATTCAAATTTATTCTATGAGAGAGCCCCATTTGACATAGTATCTTCTCCCAAGTATTCTTTTCTTCAACCTAAACATTTCCATTTCTTTCAAGTAGTCCTCAGATAGCATGAATTTGAGGTCCATTCCCACACTGATTATTATCAGAATTCTTTCAAGCTTAAGTCAGATCATTTCCTTCTTTAATATGACATCTTCAAAAAAAAAAACATTTTTCTTAATACACCTGAAAATTGAATTACCTGTTTCTGTTCTTTCATACTGTTGACTCATTGAACTTGCAGTTTACCTAAACCCTTATTTTTGAAACAACTGCTAGTGTTACTACTGGGCTTATATCCCAAAGAGATTATAAAGAAGGGAAAGGGACCTGTATGTGCACGAATGTTTGTGGCAGCCCTTTTTGTAGTGGCTAGGAACTGGAAACTGAATGGATGCCCATCAGTTGGAGAATGGCTGAATAAATTGTGGTATATGAATATTATGGAATATTACTGTTCTGTAAGAAATGACCGACAGGATAATTTCAGAAAGGCCTGGAGAGACTTACACGAACTGATGCTGAGTGAAATGAGCAGGACCAGGAGATCATTATATACTTCAACAACAATACTATATGATGACCAGTTCTGATGGACCTGGCCATCCTCAGCAATGAGATCAACCAAATCATTTCCAATGGAGCAGTAATGAACTGAACCAGCTACGCCCAGATAAACAACTCTGGGAGATGACTAAAAACCATTACATTGAATTCCCAATCCCTATATTTATGCCCACCTGCATTTTTCATTTCCTTCACAAGCTAATTGTACAATATTTCAGAGTCTGATTCTTTTTCTACAGCAAAATAACATTTTGGTCATGTATACTTATTGTGTATCTAATTTATATTTTAATGTATTTAACATCTACTGGTCATCCTGCCATCTGGGGGTGGGGATGGGGGATAAGAGGTGAAAAATTGGAACAAGAGGTTTGGCAATTGTTAATGCTGTAAAGTTACCCATGCATATAACCTGTAAATAAAAGGCTATTAAATAAAAAAAAAGAAAAGAAAAGAAAGAAAGAAACAACTGCTAGCTAGACAGATCTCCCCATCTCCTATTTTTGAGACTGATTTTTGAACTCACATGTAACTCTTTGTTTAGCCCTATTAAGTTACATGTTTTTAGATTTGCCCCAGTAATCCATCCATACTTGGAATTTCTTTATGAATCCTGAGCCTTTTACAAAGTGTGTTAGCTAGCCATCTCAGCTTTGGGTCATCTGCAAATTAGATAAGCCTGTCTCTATTCCTTTTTTGAAGTTATTGATAAAAACATTAAGTAGCATAGGGCCCAGCAGGGGTTCATGATGCACTCTTCTGGAGTTGCCTTTCCAGCTGACATTGAGCAATTAATGAGTTTAGACATTAAAACAGTTCTGAATCAATCAGATTATACTATTGCCTGGCCCCACATCTCTTCATCTTTCCATGAGATCATGAGACACTTTGAATGTGCTGCTAAAATGTAGGCTAACTATATCTCTGGCAATGCACTGATCCACTAGTTTAGTAGCCCTGTCAAAAAATTAAATGAGGTTAGTCCGGCATGACCTGTTCTTCATGAAGCCATGCTGGCTCTTTGTGACCGTAGGAGGAAGAATGTGTCAGTTTTGATTATTCTCTTCTAATAGTACATATTGTTGATTTCTAAAGGCCCAACATGATATAAATGTTTTAAAATAAACTTATTGGGTTTAACTCGTGCCTCTCAAATGTAGGTTTCTGAATTAGAAATGCTCTTGGCAATTACGCTAGGTGAGAAATGCAAGTGGGACCTAAAACTTGACTGTTGAACAACTATTTAGTCTGCTACTGTTATGGGCCAGGCATTGTGTTAAGTTCTAGAGATGCAAAGAAAAGCAAAAAAAAAAATGGTGTCTATCTTCAAGGAACTCACAATCTAACATAAATTTGTCTTGTTTAACCATACTGATTTATGTCAAGGAAGCTCTTGGATGGGAGGGTGATGAAGGAAGGAAAGTTAATCAGGATAATAATATAAGAAAAAAAGAAGGGAAAGAGAGAGGAAGAATGGAAGGAAGAAAGGAAGGAAGAAAAGAAAAGAACGAAAGGAAAGGAGGATTAAAGAGAGGGAGGGAGGAAGAGAAAAGGGAAGAAAGAAAGGGAGGGATGGAGGAAGAAGAGAAGGAAGGAAGAAATGGAGAAAGGGGAGGAAGAGAAAAAAGGAAGGAAAGATGAAAGGAAAGGAGGAAAGAAGGAAAGAAAAGTAAAATTTTCATTGTAATCATTTTAGAAAAATAGAGAGGAAAGTTAGTTCAGAAGGGAAGATAGACAAAGCAGGAAAATGTTAACACCATTATTTTAAATTTAATATATACATAAAAACAGAATATATAATATAGATTCATAGTTTCATGTATAATCCTCTTTCTTTTTGTATATTGAAACATTCATATTTGTTTATTGTTCATAATAATTTTTTGTGGAAACAAGATGTGGAAGGTATCTGGTTCTCAGTTCAGTATTTATAATACAATCAAACTCCTTTAGCACAATGATTGAATTTGAGCTGTAGGAAGAAATTGCCAATCAATGAGAAGATGAGAATTCTGTGTAAGAGTGTCAATGTGAAGTCTTTAGGCAACTTCCCTTCTTAATTATAATCTCCCAGGACAAGATAAGAAGTTGTTTCAGACCTGAAAGTGTTGGACATATTTTGGAAATCATTCCACCAAAAAACTTTTATTAAATGGTTACTGTGTTCCAAGAATGGATGCAAAGATAGCAGTGGAACACTCCCTACCTTCAGGAAGCTTATTTTCTACCAAGGAAGACAATATGTGGAGATAAAAGTATAAATAAAACAAATAAAGGATATTTTTGAACAGAAGGCACAAGTAGCTTGGGGGGAGGAGCAGGTAAGGCTTATAGACAGAAGGTAAGCTACATATAATTGTGAAAAACTAAATGGAACTCATAGAAGGATAACCAAAGAGACAGAAATAGCCTATCCAAATTTTCCTGGTCAGAAATTATCAGCTTAGATTTTAGAAAATGTTGGGCCAGGGTCCAGGAAGAGAGAATAGTGAATCAGGGTGTCCACGAAATTAGAATACTTTTCACCTACAACCGAGTACAGAACAAGAAAAACTTCAAGTGGTCCCAAAGGGTGACTATTGTTTGAGGGTGGGGAAAGGAGATTAGTTCATGGGGGAAAATTCATGTGGAAGTTATAAAAGGAAAAAAATTACAGTGACAACTATTAGATGAGTTGGTTGTTCCTTGAAAAATAAGAATTAAAAATTTTGGTTTTGTAGTTTCGTCTATCTGCTGTACTGATAACCAGACATCTGTTTCATGGAAATATTAGGCTGATTGAGTTAGTAAATGTGCTTCTAAGTCACTAAGTATCTCAGAAAAGAACTTTTGGGAGAAGTTTCACCTTTTGTCTCTAGGCAAAGGCAGCATGGTGCCACAGCTAGAGAGCTGCTCTGGCTGTTAGGAGCATCTGGGTTCTGGTTCCTCCTGTGGCCAAGAGTGACTCTGTGACTTGAGATAATTCATTTAAACTCTGTAGTGGCTTTCTAAGACTATAAGATGCAAGAAGAACTGAAAATATTGGATTGATAAAGTTCCTCAGTAGACAGCTGTAAACTAATAAAATTACATATCATGTGGGAAGGAAGGAAGGAAAGAAGACGAAAGAGAGAGAGAGGAGGAGTGAAAGAGACAGAGAGAGGAGAGAGACATAGAGAGGAGAGAGAGAGAAGAGGAGAGACAAAGAGAAGAGGAGTGAAAAAGAGACAGAGAGAGGAGAGACAGAGAAAAAGACAGAGAGAGAGAGAGAAGAGGAGTGAAAGAGACAGAGAAAGGAGAGAGACAAAGAAGAGAGAGAGAGAAGAGGAGAGACAGAAAGAGAAGAAGAGTGAAAGAGAAAAGAGAGAGAGAGAAGAGGAGTGAAAGAGACAGAGAGGAGAGAGAAGAGGAGAGAGAGAGACAGACAGACAGACAGACAGACACAGACAGAGACAGACAGACACACGGAGAGAGTCAAAGATTAGTGAAAGAAAGAGAAAGACAGAGAAAGATAAAGCAGGGAAAGACAGAATAATAAAGACAGAGGGACAGACAGAGAATGAAAGTGTCAGTCTTCGGCAGGGATGGAATTTCATCAGATAAAGGTGAGCTCCATGAGGGCAGAGACGATTTGATTTTTGTATTTCTAGCCCCACTTTCCTACATAGTTCCTGGCACATTGAAGTCAAGTGTTTCAGCTGGGGACCATACTGGCCGTGGGATTTTCTTGGCAAAGGTAGGAGTGATTTGCTATCTCCTCCTGCAGTGGATTAAAGCAAATGGAGATTAAGTTGTGTAGGGTCACCCAGCTGGTAAGTGTCTGAGGTTGGATTTGAATCCAGGCCTTCCTGACCCCAGGCCCACTGCTTTTTCCACTGAGCCATCTAGCCAGAAAAAGGCTGGCACATCATAAGTGCTTGATAGAAGTTCACCAATTAAGCAAGCTCGAGATTTGGAAGGGTATAATACAAACTGCAAAAAGAAAAACATGAAATGTGATTTCAATTAGTTGTGCTATGCTTGAGGCACAGTAAGTAGTTGTGTTGCCTGGAAACTAGAGTGTGTTTAAGGCAAGGCTGCAAAGATAGTCTGGGCCATAGTGAATAAGGAGTTTGGACTTCTTACCTAGGCAGGCATTGGAGAGCCAGTGGAGGGTCTTGAACCGAAGCGTGGTATGATGGTACAGTAGAATGCTACTACTTTCTCCTAGACATGGCATCAGGAGTTCTGACTTTGAATCTTTGCTGAGATTCACTTTGTTCATTTGTAAAAATCTCATAATGATAATTATATAACCTAAATTAAGGGTTATTGTGAGAAAAGTGCTTTGTTTATAAGTAGTTAAGTTTGGAACCTTTTTTTTTTCAGAAAGGTAAAAATCAGGTTTCTTAAATTATTGCTCTTGTTTTTCAGCAGTATGTGTTTTCTACAAGTAAGTAAGGGAATGATAGACCATCTGAGTTCATTAGGTTCAGACTCCTCATTTTTTCCAAAAAGAATGGAGAGAAAAGAAGGACCCTTCCCATTATATGCTTGAATGCTTAGTTCCTATTGATTGATATATTCCTGTATACCAAAAAACCCAATAAACCCCTAAGTTCAGATAGTAACTATTTCATTTAATTAGATGGTCTTGGGAAGCCACTTTGATTTTCTGGACCTTGGTTTTTCTCATATGTCAAATGAATGGAATGGATTAGGTGACTTTAAGGGCCCTTCCAAGTCTGAGCATCCTCTGACTCATTGTGTATATTCCTGGTGGGGAAATGTGAATATGAATCACCATTTCTGTTAGTGACCCAATTTGAACCACTTGCCAAGTACAATATTATACACTGATCACATGTACACCCAGAATGTATGAAGAAATAATACATGGAAAACCTTTTACCCCATATTCTCAGATGCTGATCAGTTGTCTTGACCAGAGCTTATTAAACGTTTTCCACTTGCAACCCCTTTTTGGCCAAGAAATTTTTACAGAACTCAAGATATAATGGCATATACAATTAGTATACAGATTAAACACTTACTGATAATAAATCATAAAGAAATTTATTTTAATTCTTTTTTATCATGTAATTTTACCACTTAATAAAGATAAATCAAATTTGCCTACTATTGAGATGAATATGCTTATTTTTTCATAAAGAATTAAATCCTGATGAAATATTTGAAATCTTGTACTGCTGCCAATTTTTTTTTGCCTTCCCCCACCATCAGCTAGAATAGTTTTGCACAGAGCCTTTATTAGATATATATATATATTCTGATGGAGTTGTGGATGTATGAACCAGAAAAGCACAGTTATAGTGTCTTGCTGTGAAATATTTGTTGTCAGAAAAGATGTCCAAGATCAGCTAACATGGTACATGGATTTCTTTTAAAGAATACTAAATGTATTGATGAACTCTTTCACAATTGTTCCTGGGTCATGCGATGATTAAGATAGGCTAACTAATTTCTCTCAAATAACTCAAAAAAAAAACAATTAAGTGCCTGATCTAGAACAGTTAAAGCTGATTCCTTAAACCAAGAAAGTTAAGTTCTTCGTTAAGGTAAAAGCTTGATGAATAAACACTAAAGAACATTATTCCTTAAAACTCTGACTTTAGTTACTCCACAAAGCAGCTTCCATGCTTCTGGCTGGAATGTACAAAGTGCTATTCTACCTTCCTTTCTGCCCACTTTGCACCCACGAGGCAGACACTGATTATGTCCAGTGTGCTGCTTTCTCTTTGGGGCAGCCTTCCCCAACTCCAGAAAGCAACAGACAGTGATTTAGCCCAGACAGAGAATTAAAGAATTGGAATCAAGGGAAGAACTCTGGCAGGGGGGCCCTAGCCTGAAGGAAAAGGAAATGGAACTCTCATGGGGCCAGTCCTGTTCCCCCAGAAGCCATTTAAGCCTTTTACCAAGACCAGTAAAAGTGCAAATCCCATAATGTGGCAGCTTTGCAGTCCAACCTCAAGGGTGTTATCAAAGGAGTAGAGGGAATTAAAAAAAAAAAAAAGTGAGTGACAGGAGAATATTAAGGAAAAAAGACTGGGGCACCAAAGATTGCAAGAGGAAGAAAATCCAATTAAAGAGCAAAAAGAAGCATGCATTTAATCTTCAAAGAGAGTAGACAACTTTGCTAATAAATATTACAAGACAACAGAAAGTGAACCAATTCTTCATGAAACACAGAAATACTAATTTGGAAGGCAAGCTGGCGGAACAGAAGCAAAAGGCAAAGGGGATGAATGAGCACATGGTGGCTATCCAAGCCAAAGCCTTTAACCTTACAAGATACACAGATACAACTTAAAGATCACAAAAAGGCATGACAGATCAAACCATCATCTAGAAAGTAGCTCAAAACAATTGTTCAGAACTTCAGAAACAAAGCGCTGATCAAAAGAATCTAAGAATAAAACTACATTTTAAACTCCAAGACACTAGTGATTAAATTTAATAATTAATAACATGCAACAAATTGCCCAGAAGAAAGTCCTTCAAATATAAAAGAATGAAACTTCAAATAAGGTAAGACTTTTCTATTGGTAAGAAACCACAGAAAGGAATGAAATACATTTAAGATACATCCCAAAATGATATATACCACAAACTTGAACCCAGTAACTAATGAAAAAAATGAAATGTCAACAAAAGAAACTTTTGATGTGTAGTACCCCCCCAAAAAAAAAAACCCCACAGAACATAGATGTGAACAGGGTATAATAATATCTTGCAAACTTCTCAAACAGAAACACAAGAAAGATAAATAAGTACAATTATCAAGGAAAGAGTGGTAATGAAACAAAACATTTCAGAAAAATACAGAAGTATTTCTAAAGAGAAAGAAACTCACCAATAAGTTTTTTAAAGTGGAGTTATTGAGAGCTGAAAAAATTATGCACAGCCACTTCTATAAACAGAATTTAAAGTATTGAGAGAAGTGAAGATAGAGTAATGGAACTAAAGCACAATGGTCTAAATTCTATAATTTTTCTAGAGATGAATCCATGTATTTTGTGTGACAAAGTCATAGAATGTATTGTGCATAAGTCATGAGTAGAAGATAGAGGATAAAAGGGAATATGTGATGTCTCCATGTCTGAAAAACAAAGGAATGGACATTCTTACAACCTTTCAGGAAGAAGACACATTGCCAAGAGAAGGAGAGAGGGAGCAGAACAGAGGAATTGAAATTGAAGGAAGAAAAGGAAGAAATCTTAACCTAATTAGGGGAGGACACCCCATTAAAACCCACTTTGATAGATGAATATCTTTGCATGTATTTGGAAAAATAAGATACTATTTAAAAATTTAATTAAAAAGAAACTTAAATCTACTTTGATG
This sequence comes from Sarcophilus harrisii, assembly GCF_902635505.1. NCBI lineage: Eukaryota > Metazoa > Chordata > Mammalia > Dasyuromorphia > Dasyuridae > Sarcophilus > Sarcophilus harrisii. The sequence goes on from NC_045426.1 coordinate 70,873,015, forward strand.
ATAGAAAAGGTATATGGAGGCAGTAGAAGAGAAGGACCTCCTTTAGAGAAAGTGCTTCCAAACACTAACCATAAATAAATGAAAGAAAAAATAAAATATAAAACCACAAGAGGAAAAGACTGGCATACCAGCAAAAGGGAGAGTGGAAAAGAGAATCTATGATAATAGGTTTGCATCAAAGTAATTTAGCAATACCACCCATAGGAATATCATATTGACTGTAAAAGGGAAAGGGAAAAATAATTTAAAATATTTATATTTATTTCATTATATATTTCCCAATTACTTACAAAAAAAATTTCAACAATCATTTTTCACAATTTTGAATTCTGAATTCTTTCCCTCCCTTTCCCATCTTGAGAAGTTGAGAGATTTGAAGTCTATTATACATATGAAGTCAATAAAACTTTTTCATATTTCTATGTTAGACATGCTACTAAAGAATACCAATCAAAAAAAATCCAAGAAAAAAACATTTAAAAATATGCCTCAATCTGCATTCAGAGTTCATCAATTCTCATTCTGGAGGTGAAGAGCATTTTTCATCATGAGTTCTTTGGAAATGTCTCATATCATTGTCTTGATCAGAGTAGCAAAGTCTTTCATAGTTGATCATCCTTACAAAATTGCTATTATTGTGTACTGTGTTCTCTTAATTCTGTTTACTTGTATGAGTTCACATAAATTGCCCCAGGTTTTTCTGAAATTATACTGTTCAACATTTCTTATAGCACAGCAGTATTTTGTCACAATCGCATAGTACTACTTGTTCAGCCTTTCCCCATTTGTTGAATATATCCTTAATTCCCATTTTTCCCACCAAAAAAGAGCCACTATAAATGTTTTTAATAAACATATACTTTTTCATTTTTTCTGTAATATCTTTGAGATATACTCTAGTAGTATAATTACTAGGATGCCTATTTTATAGCTCTTTGGGCATAGTTCCAACTGTTCTCTGCAATAGTTGGACTAATTCACAACTTCACTGCTAGTGCATTAATATCCTGATATATCCACATCTCTGTTGGATTTGTTATTTTCCTTTTTTTGTCATTTCGAACAGTCTGATACATAGAGATAGTATCTTAGTTATTTTAATTTGCACTTATTTAATCAGTAGTAATTTGGAGAATTTTTTATGATTATTGATTAGCTTTGATCTTCTGTTCATATTTTTTGACCATTTATTAATCGGGAAATAGCTCTTATTTTTAGAAATTTGGCTCATTTCTCTATGTTATTAAGAAATAGAATATTAGAAACCATTGGAGAAAACTGAATGGAAATAGAAACTCTGCAAAGCATTAGCATAAAGGAATTTTAAATTTTTGATTGAATTTAAAAATTTGACTAAACCAAAGTTTTGGTTATTTAAAACCAAAAGCTATCCTTAAATGTAATGAGGAAAATATTTTAAAAGCCTCACAATAAATATAGGAGTATAGTCCTCAGTATTTTTGATATAGTTCTGAAATTGAATATGTCTAAGAGGGAAATCTCTTGAATGAGGGATATATTCTTGTCCTAGAGATTTCCCTTTTAGACATATTCAATTTTAGTCTCTTTCTTTGGACAATTCCAAATTGCTTTCCAAAGTGGAAATATCATCTTTTATAATTTATCAATAATAGCAACTTTAAAAGATATTTGTTCAGATTCTTTGACTTATCTATTGTGATCAGATATGTATGTGTGCATGCATATTTTATTTGTACATACACATATAAATGTGTGTTCATATGTGCATAGGTACAGGTATATGAGTTGGAGACTGTGACCTCAGTTCAGGTACTAGTCCTTGAGTTAACAAGCTGCTTAACTATAGACAAGAAATCATTTAGCCCCTTTAAGCTTTAGGATTTTTAGCTATAAATAGATATAATATTATTCATACCATCTACTGAACAGGGTAATTTTGAGCAAAGTTTTTAATAAACCATGTCAAATACTAAATAACTATAATTTATATAAGCTAGTTAAGTTCTACCTATTCCATGAAGTGTCCCTATTCATCCTTAAGTCCAAATTTTCTTAAGTTTTTTGACACCTATCATTTGTGCTATTAAAATTAATACCTTAATGACATAATATCTTCTGTTCTGTTTCTATACTAAAATTATGTACTGTAATATATTAGTATATATCAGGGGTCCTCAAACTACGGCCTGCGGGCCTGATGCAGCAGCTGAGGACGTTTATCCCCTCACCCAGGGCTATGAAGTTTCTTTATTTAAAGGCCCACAAAACTAAGGTTTTGTTTTTACTATAGTCCCGCCCTCCAACAGTCTGAGGGACAGTGAACTGGCCCCTTATTTAAAAAGTTTGAGGACCCCTGGATAGATTAGTATTTGTATATGCAAACATAATGTACATGCATACAAGTAGATGTGCATAATAATAATAGCTAGATTCCATGGCACTTTTTAGATTTGCATAGCATTTTACAAATATTATTTCACCTTCACAACACCACTGGGAGGCAGGTGATATCCCCATTTTACAGATGCAGAGACCTAAGACAAGAAGATTGTGTCTTACCCAGGTTCACACAGCTATTCATTTTCTGAAGCCAAATTTCAACACAGTTCTTCCTGATTCAAAGTCCAACTCTTTATCCACTTTACTACTTCACTGCCTCAAATATATGTCTATGTATGTTATGTTCTCTAGTGCTTTAATTTTATTTGTGAAAGGTTTCTTTTTTTCCCTTTTTATGCTTAAATGCTTTTAACAGACACCGACAGTTGCACTTTTTGGTGCTCTATAGCATCTGGTTTTTTTTGTTTTTGTTTTTGTTTTTGGTGCTTTATATGGGGGATGATAAATACTTATTGGTCCATTATGAGTCAGTTATTTGCAAAGCTAAAGTATAGAAGGAGGAAAAAATCTTGTTGTTCTTTGCTTCAGAGGGCAAAATTAGGAGCCTGGGTTTTTTAAAGAGGCTGATTTAGGCTTGATGAAGGAAACTTACTGTTTTTCCTAAAACATTAAGAGCACTTTAGAAATAGAATGTGTTGTATGGGTCTATCTGCCATCTAGGGGAAGAGGGGAGAAGGAGGGGAAAAGTTGGAACAGAAGGTTTTGCAAAGAGTTGTTGAAAGAAATGCAGACACAGAGTTCAAAGGGAAAACCTCACAGCATCAGATGGAAAAGTGCAGGTAGTTTAAAAAAATACATTTTTGGCACATCATCCTCCAGTAGAGATGTCGGATCCTCCAGGTCTTTATGAGTGAGTGTAATCAAACAAACTTCCTAGCCAGCCAACCTTCTGGTGATAAACCCCTTTTAACTTCCCTTGGGTTAGTTACAGGTATCCACAGTCCATCAAAGGGTGAATATTTGGAGAAACAGAGAATATTTCCAGCATGATGGGACTTGCCAGGCCTTAAAGGTCACTGCTAAACTCAAGATTACTTCCATGCCATGATATTAATGAAGTAAAATGAGTTTTAATTGAAAAAAAAAAACTAGTATAATAAAAGCAATAAAAGAAAAGAAATTAGAATTGATTAGATTATCTAATTAGAAAAATTAGAATTAGAATTGAAAAAGAAACATTTGGGTGACCACAATCCCATTCACCTAAAAATCATACTGTCTCCCAACCCAGCAAACATTCACACCCGCTGGTCCTTGATCCCTTTGCATCAAGGCATGTCAGATTATACGTGACTATTGAATCTCATCCTAGACTGAACAAATACATGGCAGCATACTTATAATATAGTAGATAGGGATAAGAAAAATAGATGTATATTTCAAAACAAGTAATGGTTTTCACAGTTCCTACTTACTTAGATAATCCTTTATTCCTTGGATTTGAGTTAATCAGGCACAACAGATAAGCTGTATTGAATGCTAAGAATGCTGATTCGCTTTGCCTGGTTATGGGCTAGGATGATAAGAATTCCTGCCTGCTTCTTGGAAAGTCACTCTCCTTCAGTCAGATGAAAGGGCCGGGGAGATAGGAGGAGGAGTATTCGATGTGTCTGGAAGGAAACCTCATCAGCCTCCCCCTCTCCTCCTGATGAAGCTTTAAGCCACCTGCCATCGAAGCAAAGCCATTCCTTTTTCCCTCTACTTGCTCCTGGAAGACAGAATTCCCCAGATTATACCCGACAGTGATTTGTACTTAGGATGGTTTTGCATTTTTTAAGTAAGGAAAGATTCCCTTTGGGTCCATAAGGCCCCAGGGAATAAAGATTTGCCTTCAAGCTTTTTTGCCATATATATCTCCAGTCTTCAGTTTAAACCACAGGCATTAAAAGATCATCATGGGCTATTTAACGTGACTTGACATACTAAATTTAGTTTCGAGAAATCCAGGTGTCTTAAATCTGTTCTTCTGTCAGGGATTTTTGAAATCTAACTGCTCATGGAGCTATTAAATTAGTACTCATAAAATCTCTTAGGATCATGCTGCTCCTTAAATAAATAGGAATTTTAGGCAAATGAGATAGATGAGGTTAGCTGGGAATGGATATTTAGTTTCCCTTGCATTTGTTTCTCTAGATTTTTAAAAGGGTTTTTGTTGTTATAGTTTCTTAATGTTCCTTTGAAACTGAAGTAATTATGGCATTCCTTATCTGAAATTTTATCAGGTATGACTCGGTGTCAGTAGGAGTCAGTAAAAATCCTAGACAAATATTTTTAGTGTCCTGAGAAACAATTGCTAATCTAATTGGTTGGCTTCAATACACTGTTCAGGTAACAAAAGTTAGGAAGAACAGAAGAATATCATGTACCTAAGCAGCCATGGAGAGTAGAATGCAGAAGTCCACAAAGGTAAGGGAATAGAAAGAAAAAGATAAGAAAAAATGAGTTGTTGGGCGCCAAATGTGAAGATCGTGTATTTTAAGATCAGCATGAGACAGGAATTCAGGTTAGGGGAAAATCGTCAGTCTTTATTCTCAGTGAAGAAGGATCAGAGGTGGAAGAGAATCCGCGATAGCAATGTGTGCAGCTGAGTCAAGAAGCTAGCTGGACCAGCAGCCACACAACCAGCAGCTCCGAGTCTAGAACCCAGCCCAATCTCTCCCAGCTTGTCTTCCTCCTTCTCTCTCTGCCTCCACCCACCAAAATCGTCATTTCCTATACAACACATCAGGACTTGCAGGGAGAGTGGGCAGGGACCATTCTTTATCCAATCATGTATATTAATAGAGTATAGCCCAATTACTATCTAGCCTCATGTACTTGGGACCTCAGTGCATCAGCTCAAACCTCAGCCCATTACATTCAGTTGTGTCTGACTCTTCATGATCCCATGAACCATAATGTCTTGGCAAAAATAACTGGAGAGATTTACCATTTCCTTCTCTAGTGGACAAAGGCAAACAGGGTTAAGTGACTTGCCCAGAGTCACACAGCTAATAATTGTCTGGGACTAAATTTGTACGTAAACAGATATTAAGTGGTTTATCCAAGCTCACACAATTTGAGGTTAAATTTGAACTAAGGACTTCCTGATTATAGACCCAACACTAGCTCCACTAAAGAATGAGTAAGGCAGCTTAATTCTAATAGCTTAACTGTGTTGTGACTTTTGATCCTAGGCAAGAGGTTAATTGTATTCTTCCCTTATTTTTTCCCACTTACTTGAGGATGGATCCACATGTATTTTAAGTCAGGAAAAGGAAAAACCTTATAGGTTTTACCTAATGAATCCTAAATTTTGAAAGAATAAGGGATCGAGCCTTTAAAAACTATCTTACTGTGCTCTCCACTTCTTTGAAACTATGGGTTGTTGGAATGAGCTCTTACTGGTACAATATTATAGGCTTTCAATGTGGGTTTCCAGAAGTAAGCTGTTAGCTTTTCCATTTAATGAAAGTGCCTTCCTTGAATCAGAAATTTAGTAGATTTCTAGGATCATAGGCATTAATATGGGATGGACAGATGATGGATGGATGGATGGATGAAAGGAAGGAAGGAGGGAGGGAAGAAAAAAGGAGGAAAAAGGAGGGAGAGAGAGACTGAGGAAGGGAGGGAGGAATTCTTGGAAGGAAGAAATGAGGAAGAGGAAAGAAGAAGGGACAGAGGGAGGAAAGAAAGGAGAAGGGGAAGGAGTAAGGGACAGAATGAAGGAAAGATTTATTAGATTGAGATGATTCCATTAGTATCCGAAGCTCCCAATGTGGAACCTAGATTTATCATAGAGTTGATCAATTATACTGTAACTTGTAGAGTTATTTAGTCCAATAAGTGACTTGAAGAAGTTCACAGCAATAGTAAATGTAAGCAATGGTATTGAAAATCTGGGTCTGTGATTACAAATTCAGCATTCAGCCCCCTATATCATGTCACCTCCTAACTGAAGTTGGAAGATGCATTAAATCATTTCTATTCCTTAAGTGCCATTTGAGTACTTTGCTTAATTACCCTATTTGTCTAGTTTCCTGGGAGTCATAAACTAGGTCTTACACTAACTAGAATTAGGTTCTATACTATCCAGAAGCAGATGAATGGGAGATATAAAAAGACCCTCCAAAAGTTAGAGGCCAATCAGACAAAAATGAGTTCCGCAGATGTTCGTATGCATGAAGAATGCTGTGAGAGAGTTGGGGCTATGATGAAATAACATATGTTAGTGAGTAGGTTAGTTATCAAAATGAATGTGGCCATGGATTTGGGCTGGACAAGGGGGTTGTTCAAACCTTGGTGGTTGGTTATCATTGGAGGTAATAGTCATTTCTTGGATAGAATCTACTATAATTGCTATATATTTCCTTCTTGAAATTTTGGCAAACTGTAGGAAGGGGTTGTAGCATTGGCAACCAATGTAGAATACTATCATTAAAAATTCACATTTTATATAATACTTAGAGGTCTGCAAAATTCTTTTCACAAAATCCTGTGAGAATAATCAACTGCTGAGACTTCCATGTTTGGGGATTTATGATCTGTACAGTCAACAATTAAGAAAACAAATTTGTAGTATTAAACTTAACAATTTAGAGTGTGTAAATCCACTTGGCAATTAGGTACATCTCTCCAAAAATAAATAATAGTACTCTTCCTTTGCCAACTATTGATTTATCTTCAATGATTAAATGAAGCAGAGAGGAATAGGAAAGAACATTTCTTGATGATCTCCAAGATTCCTTCAAATTCCAAAAGTTAGTGATTCTAATAATTTTATTCAGAGGTAAAAAGAATACTGAGGTGGTTTGTCATTTCCTTCTCCAACTCATTTTACAGATGAGCAACTGAGGCTTATAAGGTTAAGTGACTTACCCCAGCATCAGCTAGGAAATGTCTGAAACCAGCTTTGAATTCAACAAAATGACTTTTCTTGACTCCAGGCTCAGCATTTTGTCCACTGCACTCCTTAACTGTTCCATGAAACTAATTATTTCCTAAAGCTGTTGTTAGTAATTAGTCTAAAAAACATAGTCTAGATCTATGGGTTTCACTGTCAGAAGGTAATCCAACAGTATGGACTTTATGGATAGAGTTCTAACTTTGGTACAATCAACTCACTACATTTTGCTTTTTAAGATTATTTAAAAACAAATTCACTTAATTGTTTGCTTATATTTCAGCTCGCAGAGATGACAAACAGAATATCCAGAGCTGTCTAATAATTAGAACCATCAGAGATAGCATGGAACTGTTAGCAGGAATTAAACATTCCCCTGGTTGAAATCTCTTCCAAAATGAGAAGTCTCAGCATATTTTTCCCCATTGAGAATTTAAATGCCATCGCTTAGATACTCTCACCAAGGAACTTGTCCAAGAGAGTTGTTGTTTCCCATCACCCTTCCGATGAAAACTGAATTCATAAATTCATTTTCTCTGCCTATCAGCAACTTTGAGCTGAAATAAGCTGGCATGGTGTTTATATCCTAGGTCCACCATTTAAACTGAACTGACGCAAATCCCCAGGATGCCAGAACTACAACATGAACGCTGGCTGACGGTATTCAACTAAAGGAATGACCATCTCAGGAAAGGCTGTACTGTGAGAATAAGAGGGGGAAAAATGTCATTAATAAGCAACCTTCTGTGAAGGGAACTTTGACTGCCCCCGACCCCTAGTGCTTTGCTGGCAGCCATGGAATGGAAAACCATGTTCTTTCGTTTCCCACCAGAAATTGAGATGAAGCTGTCAGATTCATTGACAGCTCCATGCTGCCATGCTCAGCTGATCCTGTTGAATGGTAGAAGGATAATGTTGTCAGTCTGTCTGATCTGCTTTACATCACATGGTCACATCTTGGAAGATAGCCAAACCATGTTTTTGGAAGAAAAAGCAATTCAGTTAAGTTAGTGATTCTGAGTACCACTACTATTTTCCCTCCTCCTAACCCTCACAACACCTGCTTCCTAAAAATGTTAGAGTTTTTAGGTGTTCTGTGTTATTTTCAATTTATTTTTTAAACCCATGAAAGGAAATAATTTGCTGGGAGTGAAATAGAATGTTGGATCGGGAAAGTGGAGACCTGGATTCTTGCCCTGGCCTAGACAAAAGAAAATAACTCTTTAGCCTCAGTTTCTCATCTATAATATTAAAATTAGACAACATCAACTTGCAAACTGTGTGATATGTATTTAAATGGTCTGTGGTATAATCTAGATGTAAATTATCTGGAGATGAGGGAAAAGCACTTTTAAAAATATATCACATTTTAGATTTTTCAAATTTTTAAAAATATGTATTAAAATATAAGTTTATTGAATAGAATTTTAAAACATTTAATTTTTGATATTGCTAAGCTATCCATATGTATTTCTACAAGGACAGCTGGATGTTGCAGGAAGTAGAGCACTGGGTTTGGAATTAGAAAAACTCATCTTCTTAGGTTTAAAGCCAACTTTGGACACGTAGTAGATGTGTGACCTTGGGCAAGTCACTTAACCCACTTTGCCTCAGTCTCATTTATAAAACAAGCTGGAGAAAGAAATGACAAAATCCTCGAGCATCTTTGCCAAGAAAACTGCAAAACTAGATCATGAAGAGCTGGATACAACTGAAATTATCAAACAACTATATATTATACATAGTTTGAATTTAAGATCTACCTGTGTCATTGTGTTTGTATGTATATATTTTCTTATGGTTCAAGGTGCCACTGTTTAAATAATTACTAATTATTTGATAATGGGAACCTTTCTTATTGTACCTTATTGGTATTGGCATTGGTGTTGGTATTGATATTGTACCTTATTGGTATTGTACCTTATTGGTATCTGTGTATATATAAACTAACGGTTCCAGGGTCCTCATACTTTTTAAATAGGGGGCCAGTTCACTGTCCCTCAGACTGTTGGAGGCCAGACTATAGTAAAAACAAAAACTTTGTTTTGTGGGCCTTTAAATAAAGAAACTTCATAGGCCTGGGTGAGGGGGATAATGGTCCTCAGCTGCCGCATCTGGCCCGCAGGCCATAATTTGAGGACCACTGAACTAACCTATACTTATTTAGAATACCATAGCCAAAAAGATAAATTAAAATACTAAGTGAAACAGGGTTAAAACCTGATGTTTTAAATATTGTTCAAAAATACATGTTTATAAAAATGCTGTATGTCCTAATATAGTCTTCAGGGTCCAGGGAGACAAGGATCTCTTATATTTATTAATAAGATAACCTTGAGATTGGAACCAGGATGTCACTGACACTCAAAAATTAAGTATAACTACTAGAAGTCTATGAATCTAGACATTTTCTTCATTCAGCAGGTATTTTGGGCACACACTATAAGCAAGACCTTGGGGGGAAACCAAGACAAACAAATCAGAATTCCTAAAATCCCTATCTAGTATTCCAAGAGCCTTCAAGGTAGCCTCTTCCTTCTCTCCCACAGAGCACAGTAGGTGATCCCCTTATCAGTTTAATTTCTGGGGGAAAAGGAAACCTGTTTCCAGGATACAGACTCATGTTTAGTACAGGTCAGTCAGGTGATACCTAAATAAGACCAGAGGTAGCAGTGTCCTGTGATAACTACTGCTGCTTTGCTGTAGGTTGCTCACTTATTAAGAACCAATGGTCCAAAAAGTGACCCCTGCCTATTTGTCTCCAAGTCTGTTATTCTCAAAGAGAACCCAAAGCTCCATTATCAAAGCTTCTGTTAATACCTGGTTATATCTCCATTCTAGGTATAATGAAGTGTAGTGATTTTTCACCTGTCACTCAAGCTTTAAATGAAACATTCTCAGATTATTTTAATGTAAATTAAAAGTAGTTAATAAAACAACAACAGAGACATGGAAATCAATGCAAAAATCAGGCTGGTACACAGTAAGCACACATGTGCATGTTTGTTTCCCTTCAGTCACATTATTTTTTTTCTAGTATAGTTTTCTTATTCTTGAAAACTTAATTATGAAAGTCATAGCAAAGAGCCAGGAAAAAGAAAATTAATTAGTGGACCTAAGAGCAGTAGATTTTTCACTTTTTATTTACATTCACATTTTGTCATATAGATCTGAATGAGAAGTAGCATAGCACAAGGAGATGAGGTCAAGAGGATCCAAGTTCAAATACATAAATTTATATACGTGTATATTCTTCCCAATGGGGATTTATCTCCATCTCTAGATGTCAGATAGATTCAGTTCTTTATTAGAACACAGTGAGCAGAGAATTACTAGACAAGGATTCACCCTGAAAATTCTTGGCAGTCTAGTTTCCTAAAGGGGGAATTTTGAAATGAATAATAGAGACATCCCTAGTTATCTCAATTATGTTCCAGTGGTTCCTAGGGAGGTGGTCAAAATAAAAGAATGACATAATCATCTGAGGAATACCATTTTTAAAAAGTCCCTTTACATGTCAGAGGAATGAGTAATTATTCATTCTCCCTAACTTAGTAAGTGAGTTTAATACAGATCAGAAATGTGTCTGCTTTGAAGTATTTTGTATTGTTTAAGGAAGGATGAAATGAAACTCTTAATTTTTATTCTTCCATTTCACAGCAAAGTGAGTGGACCTACTACATAGATCTTATGCAGAGGCATTGATTAGCAGTGTACAAAATGGAAAGGGGTAAAATTGCTGTGAGTAGCCTTGCAAACAAGATCATGGATCTATTGATTTATAAAGTACTAGCTACTCTGCTGGCAGTTACTTCACTTGGACATGCATCAACTCTTGTACATCCTGAATATAAATGATTTTATAATCTGTCTTCCTTTTTCTATTGCTCATTACTTTTACTGTGTGTACATCTAAGAGTTCTAGCTTTGAAAGCTATTACATTGATAAATTTTCATTTAAAAATTAACTGTGGGGAAATGGCATAAGAAGATAGAGAGTTGAAACCTGTGGGTTTTGGCAACATGATATGGAAGAGAAGCCTTGCTCCAACACCCATACAAGAAAAGAACTTGACATTTTGAAAAACTTTTATTGATCAATGTGGGCAGGGAACAGGAAACCAAATGACTCTTGCAAGCAAACAGCATTTTGTTCCTTGCTGACCTTTAAACACCACTTTGTGTCATGAGAAAACCAAGGAAACAGTAATAATGGAGAGCTGGGGAAGCGATTTTCAAAACAATTCTTTTTAACTAACTGATCCATATTGTCTACTCTAGCTTTCCTATTGACTTAAGATTGAAACAACTGAGTCAACTTATCAAAGGCCTAAGAAATATCAGAAAATAATTTGAGATGGCATCTAATGTCCTATCTTAACTTGATATCTCTGAATTTGGTGAGAGATGCTTTCTGTGTCACAGGCACTTATAGTATCTAGCATATTGTGTTGTACATAATAGTCATTTAAATTCTTGTTGAAATATTGATAATCGTTTGTGGAATAAATGAATAAGTTGAGTAATAAATGTCTGGTATTTTGGATTCATTGTCACTTTGCTGAGCTGTGAGTGAACCTGTGAGACTGATTTGCATCATGCATGAACCAGTCATTGATCAGAGTCCATTAAGGCTTAAGACCAGTTCAGTTCTGGACAGCTAATAATGGACTTACCAGGCCTATACCCTTTGGCTAGTGAATAGCTTAGTTGTTTTTCAAGAGTCTATTGTTTGGCTATTGGTTCATTTCAGGACAAAACTGACCATCACCATCAGCTGCAGAAAAAAGAAAAAAAGTATTTATTAAGCATCTAATTGGGTATGATGTTCTGGTAGAAACTATGAATAGAGCCATTATGTAGACCTCCTCAGTGAACTTATAAAACATAGGCATGCACATAGCACAGAAGATAAAATATAAAAATACTAAACCAATATAGAAGTGTATAATAAGATCTGTAGTATTTCAGTGTATTAGTGATCTCATTAGCTTCTGTATACTCTTCAGCAATGTTCATCAGAGCCAATTTACTCTCTGCACTCTAGGATAGTTCTTATCAATTTTGAGTTTCTTGTTTAATTTAAAAAGTCTTGATTCCTTGTAATTTTATTTATTTTTTTGTTTGTTTTCTTTTGTTTTTTGGCAAAGATATTTCCTTCTCCAACTTAGTTTTATAGCTGAGAAAACTGAGAGGAATAGGGTTAAGTGATTTGTCTAGCTAGTGTCTGAGACTGAATTTGAACTCAGGAAGATAAGTGTTCTGCTTATCTATTCTTATCTATTCCTTTCCATAAATCCTTCCAAAGGAATCCATCCAATTGCTTTCAAAGTGAAGGAGGGAAAATGAATTTCATGTCTTCCTTAAACAAATGCAAAAATTATGTGCAGTACATTTCCTATAAATAATTAATTCACTCATTAATTTAGTAGTATATTAGTGTAATGTTTTATCCTGTTAATCAGAAATAATGCTTCAACAGATCTGTGATCCTATACTGATCAGAGTCCATTCATCCCTTTCCCTCTTGTGTAGTTTTTATCTCTGCCTTCCCATTAATCTTTCATAATGGATATACCAAATATCCTACAGACTCTTGTTCGGTTCTTTAAATGTTTTGTGGATACCACTGGAACAGTCTCTCTATAGATGGATAGCTCACCTTCTTTTATGGTAAAACAATTTCTTGCTATCTTTTGTGACACTTTTAACACACAAATCATTCATGGTTGCTGATATTTCATAGTAATTTCTTTATACCCATTACGTGTCTTTCCATTGTAGTTTGCTTCATCTTTCATTATGATTGTTTTGTGACACAGTGGATAGAGCACTGAACTCATGGAGACTTTTCTTTATGAATTTAAATCTGGCTTCAGACACTTATTAGCTGTGTGACTCTGCACAAATCATGAAACCATGTTTGCCTTAGTTTGCTCATCTGTAAAATGATGTGGAGAAAGAAATGATAAACCAGTGTCTTTGCCAAAAAAATCCTAAATGGGGTCACCAAGAGCCAAAATACTGAAATGAGTGAACAATAACAATTACCAAAAAAAAAATAATAATAATAATTGCAAAAATTCTTTGTCATATGAGAATTGCTACTTTAATGTTACCAGAGAAGCTATAATGTCTGACAAAAAATAAATATTAACTAGAAACTATTAATTTGAATTTTTGAAATACAACTTTTTGAAAAATATTATTTTAACTCATTTTTGGTTTTGTTTCCTTGCTTGTTTTTTCAGGGCTGCTTGACAACTCCCAACTCCCCATCTGTGAATTCCCGTTCCCTTACCTTGGGTCCATCCCTCTCCCTCAGCAACATCTCAGGAGTGTCATCAGTAAAGTCAGACATGAAGAAGCGTAGGGCACCTCCTCCACCGTCAGCAACACCCTCAGCAACGCCATCAGTAACTCCGTCATTGCCAAGCACTGAGGCATTTGGTCAAGACAAGATGTCAGAAAAGGTAAGGGGAAGAACTGGTGGTTCTGGAATATAAAAACTCTCAGTGGGATATAGGGTAACTATAATTCCTCACTCATTCTATTTCATTGCTTGTATCATGTTGTTGGAATGTACATTCATTCTAAATCAAAAATGGTTTGGATCTTCTATTTATGTGGTTTAATTTCTTGTAGTTTACAACAGATTATTTGAATTGCTGAACCATGGCAATCCTTTATGAAAATATAGACTAGCCAACCATTGCTATTGGACCCCTGTGACTTTCTTTGTGTCCATCAGTCATTTCATGACTCCATATTTTTTTTTCTTTTAATGAGATCCATATCAGGGGTTAATACTGAACCTCATGGTAGAGTAATGCTACTTCTTTTGAGATCAAGCTGAATATCACAAGTGTAGATGCACTAGGAAGTAAACATATATATCCCAGGAACTCTAACAGCTAGACTATTGTATTTATGCAGTGATATTTAATGTGGTGGGAGGAATCTGTTCCTGTACCATTCAATATGTTCTAGCTGAAACCATCCCGCTTCCTTATACCCACCTATTGGGAACCTGTTTTGCTTGTGAATACCTAGAGCCCTGGTATTATTTCTTTGGAATATTTGGTATAAATATGATTTCTTTATTATATGACTTAGAGTTGACTTGTTAGAGTTACTCCTAACAATGAGCAACTCTTTGAGAGTTGACTGATATAGAACTGATCCATTTTGCAGGTGATTATAATGAAGGTAACTGAGAAAAGCAAGGGTTTGAAAAAACATAATTCATAATCTCAAGAAAGACTATCCTTGGGAATTTACTCCATCTATTTATATAATGACCTTTTGGCTTGCCCAATAGATTTTTTGTTTGGGTTTTGTTATGTTTTGATTTGGTTTTTTGTTGTTGGTTTTTTAAGGCTTCCTTTTTTTATGCTCTCCAAAGGAAAATAGAGTCTTCACAGGTAATTAAAATATTAAGTGTTGAAGGAAACACCAGTAAGCATGAGATGCTTGCCCTCAGAGACAGACTTAGCACTTTGATTCCTCCCTCACCCCATTTCTTTGACTTTCTCTTCCTTCCCTACCTTCACATCATATGTATGCTTTTAATCTTTGAAGCATCTAAACACAGAGCTCCTAGTAAAGAAGGAAGTCTTTCATACTGTTCCACAATGGTAGTTTTCAAAGCTTAAAATGTTCCATAGGAGAAAAAATTCTTCAAAGAAATGTTTTTTTTTTTTTTTACTAAATCTGCCTTGTTTTGTGCTATATACATCAGTCTCCGTGTTTCTAATACTTGGGTAGGTTAGGGGTCTGGACAGGTGGGACCCTGCTATCCAAAACTATATATGAGTTTCCAAGGGTTAAGAGACTTACTGTATTATTTATCTTGAAAGATGATAGGCTGGCTTCTTGGAGTGATATATGTTTTAATTCCCCTTCAAACCATGATACCTATAACTACTTCAATCTCAAAAGAAATATGAAAAACATAGTTAAATTCTCACATGTTGATTTCTATCTCTTAGTTGACCCTTCTCCACTATCCTTTGTATCATCTCTTTTGGTATTCTCTAGACTTCTCTTTACTTATGTTATTATATATATAACCAAATTGGCCTTTCTGTGAGCTAGAGACCCCTGTTGGTCCCTACCCCTAATCTCTTGACTTTGAAGACTGACCTCAGATTTCTGGTGTGATAACCTGTGGTTTCTGGTTTGGAAGAGACCTCAAAAGTCATCTAATCTAAACTTTCTGTTAGAAATGAGGAAACTGAGACCCAGGGAGATGAAGTGACCTGACTTCCCAGGTAGAGCCAGAATTTAAGTCCAGGTCCTCTACTTTTGGATGCAGGACCCTTTCTTCTAAGTAGGTACTTCCTTGATCAGATGACTTCTGGTCTTTCTCTTTTGCCCTCAAGTCACTGTTCACACAGTTTTCTCATTTCCATTTGTGGAAACCCCCCCAAAAAAAAGCTCCTATTTTGTCTTTGTATTGCTCGGATGCTTGACACTGTAGAGTTTAGCTCTGTGACCCAGAGAGCTTCTTAACCTCACCTATAGAACTCTGACTCTGAAGTCTGAAAGAACTTCTTGACATTTACAGCCTAAGTCTGTTATATCTCTAGTACATTTACCTTTTTGTAGAAAATTCCTTTTTCTTCCTGTTGAAAAACAGTTCTTAATGTTAATTTTATTTTGCCTTCCCCATGATGCTTCATCTGTCTTTTGACATATAAAGAAACTTAGATACAAATAAAGCAGTACTTTGTCAACATTTCTGATTAATAATAAAAAGAGAACAAAAAAGCTCATTTCTAAGATACACGTATAGTGTATCATTTTCGTTCACTTTGGCTCCTAATAGTATCAGATTTCAAAGATGTGAAATGGCTTCCCATGATAAGTATTTGAAGTAGGATTCACACCCAGGTCTCTTGATAGTAAACCCACAATTAGGCTAGGTGATCTTTTAATTTTTTGTATCACAGGACCTCTTAGGCAGGCTGATGAAACCTGCTGTCCCTTTCTTAGAATAGTGTTGTCATTGTATAAAATAAAATGTGAAAAATAATTAAAGAAACTATATTAAAATAAAAATGTCATTTTTCCCATTCAAGTTCACAGACCTGAAATCTTTCCATGAATCCCAAGTTAAGAACCTTTGATCTACACACACTATGCTGCCTCTGTTCACTTTATCAAGTGTTCTTCGCCTACCTACAAAACAGAGGGAGCTAGATAGTCCAAGGATGGAGCATGGCACTCAAGAGTCAGGAAAGCCTGAGAAAGAAATAGTAGTGGTAGTAGTAATATTAATGACATTTGCTCTGACATTTTACCCTCCCATTTGCAATTGTGTTTGTTTTTATTTGGGAAAAGATATTTCCTTTCTAACTACCACTACCACCAACAAAAAGAACAATTTTACTTTGAGATGTTTCTTGTTTGTGTAAAATAAGTGTTTCCAGAATAGATAGCATATATATAGCCACATCATTATAATTTCATTTTCTCTGATTTTTTAGAATTCTTTTATCCACAGTAAATGAACAAAATTATTTACGATGAGAAACAGTGCATTGTAAGTAGAATTAGTTGGAGATTCTAAATAGGAAAAAAAGTTTTCTTTTAAAAAAAATCATTATATACACTAGATTCATTTTCCTTGTTGCTGTAAATCCTCTAAAATGTTTCCTAGAAAGAGATTCTCCTTATATACAATGAGGGTTTTACAAGGAGACATTTTTAACACAGATGCCTTCTCCTCCATATAACCTTCCCCTGGTATCTTTTTCTAACTAGGAGTTATTTTTTACCTGAATTCATATCAGGTAATAATTTTATTAACACATATAATTTATATTGTAATTATTCTTATATAACTTATTTTCCTTAGTAGAATGTAAGCTTCTTAGGGGAACATGTTTTGTTAGTCTCCCCTAATACCTACCCTGATGCACTGGTAAATTTTAGTTGAATAAATGACTTACTAAAGCTACTTTTCTACATCCCACTTCCTAACAGAATGGACAGCATATAGATTTAGTTTATTCTGTTAGTGTTGGAAGTCTAAAATGAGAAATCAAAAGAAAATTACTGCTGTTCTAATAATAAAATAGGTTATGTCTTTTGTGAGAGACATCGAGGAAAAACAGATAAAATAATGGACTTGGATCAGGAAAACTTTAATTCCAATCCTGTCCAAAATTCTTAGTAGAGGGGCAAGTAGGTGGCAGAGTGGATAGAGCACCAGCCCTAAAGTCAGGAGGAGCTGAGTTCAAATCTGGTCTCAGACACTTAACATTTCCTAGATATGTGAGCCTGGGCAAGTCACTTAACCCCAATTGCCTCAGCAAAGAAAAAAAATTCTTAGTAAAGTGTGACTCTCATCACACATGTTCTTTTAGCCTCAGTTTCCCCATCTCATAGATCATAGATCCAAGACTATAAGAATCCACAAAGGCATTGAGATCTAGCATCTTATTTTACAGAATGCAGGTGGAAGAGTAATCAGTGGACCTGGAAAGATAGATGGGGCAGATTATGTAGGGCTGCAGAAGCAAAAATGAGAAATATCTGTTTGCCCTAGAAGGACTGGAAGCTCCTGTTGTTGGTTAATTAAAACAGTCAAATGATCAGATTTGTGCCTAAGATATCTGCAATAATGAATTCCACCATTTCTATCATTTCTTTGCATAATCTCCAGAAAATCTGTATAATTTTTATGGCAATTACATGATCCTGAATTGCCATCATAAAACTTTCCATTTATTTTTTTTAATCCATAAAACAGTGATTTTTTTCAGTGCTTCTTTATATTCATGAGGCTCTCTTCCATGGAGAATGCACTTATTATTATAATAATTAAAAATGAATAAGGTGACCAAAGTTACAGATGAACTTAATTCAGTTTATTTAGTTTTTCAACATTGCTGTAAAAAAATGTCCTTAAAAATATCATTTACAGATTTCTGGGAAAAGAACACAGAAATGTATTTTTGTTAGTAGTGTTGGGGAAGAACGTCAGTTCTTTCTTAATAGACTTCCTTCCATAAAAAGATAAGATGTTTGTTTAGAAAACCTTATTTATGTGCTACTGTTGCTAACAGGAATATCCTTAAGAAAGTTATTTTCAGTGATGTGACTAGTTGATGAGAAAATTGAAGTTCTTGAGTTTTTAAATTTTTTTTTTTAGGAAAGTCATTGATTTAATTTTTTTTTTCATTTTTGTCATGTTATGCTACAATAATATTACAGTACATTTCTTTATCACAATACATTCAGTATCTCCCAGCTGCTAAACATGAGTTTTTCACATTATAAAATATCCTTTAATAGATATTTTTGTATAATTAATTCTTTTTCTTTTTTTCCAACAATATCCTTAGGAATTTTTTTGATTTTTTTATTGTAGTAAATTTATTTGTTTTGCTTTATGAATCATTTGGGGAGACAAAAATCAGATCAAAAGGGAAAATCCACGGGAGAGATAAAAATAACAGAAAAAAAGAAGTGAACACAGCATGTATTGATTTACATTCTGTCTTAGTTCTTTTTCTAGATTCAGAAGGCATTTTCTGTCCAAAGTTTATTGGGATTGCTTTGGATCACTGAACTACTGAGAAGAACCACATCTGTCATAGCTGATCATCATACATTCTTGCTGTTATTGTGTATAATGTATTCCTGGTTCTGCTTGTTTTGCTCAGCATCAGTTCATGTAACTCTTTCCAAGTCTTTCTAAAATCAGCTTGTTTATAATTTTTATAGAACAGTACTATTTCATTACCTTCATGTACCACAACTTGTTCAGCCATTTCCCAGTTGATGGATAGCTTCTCATTTTCCAGTTCTTTGCTACCACAAACTGCTACAAACATTTTTGCACATATGGATCCTTTTCCCTCCTTTATGATTTCCTTGGGGTTCAGTTATATCAATGTCAGTTATGTTATGTCAAATGTTATGTCAAAGGGTATACATAATTTTATAGTCATTTGGGTCATAGTGTATGATCCTGCTGATAAGTTTCTGTAATCTCCTTGATAATATTTTACTTAAAATTTTTGTATCAATATTCATTAGGGAGATGGGTATGTAATTTTCTTTCTCTGTCTTGGCTCTTTCTGGTTTAGTTATCAGTGCCATATTTGTGTCATAGAAGGAATTCGGCAGAATTCCTTCTTTACCTATTTTTCTGAATAGTTTACATAGTATTGGAATTAATTGTTCTTTAATTATTTAGAAGAATTTACTTGTGAATCCATGTGGTTCTAGAGATTTTTTCTTAGGAAATTCATTAATGACCTGTTCAATATTTTTTAAAAATGGGTCTATTTAAGTAATTTATATCCTCTTCTGTCATCTGGACAATTTATATTTTTGTGAATATTCATCCATTTCAGTTAAATTGTCAGACTTGCCATACCATTAGGCAAAATAGCTCCTAATTATTGCTTTAATTTCTTTGTCATTAATAGTAAGTTCACCTTTTTCATTTTTGAAGTTGGTGATTTGTTTTTTTTTTCTTTCCTTTTTCTGATCAAAGTAACCAAAGTTTAATCTATTTTGTTGATTTTTTCCATAAAACCAACTCAGTTTTATTTATTAGTTCAATGGTTTCTTAGTTTGTATTTATCTCTCCTTTGAGTTTCAGAATTTCTGATTTGGTATTTAATTGAGCAGTTTTGATTTTTTTTCTAGCTTTTTTAGTTGCATGCCTACTGCATTTCTCTATTTTATTCATGTAGTTATTTAGAGAAATAAAATTTCCCCTAAAAACTGCTTTGGCTGAATTCCACAGGTTTTGGTATATTTTCTCATGATTGTCATTTTCTTGAATGAAATTATGGATTGTTTCTGTGATTTGTTGTTTGACCTGCTAATTCTTTAGAATTAGATTATTTAATTACCAATTATTTTTAGTCTATCTTTCCCTGGCCCTTTATTGAATATAACTGTATTGCATTGTGGTCTGAAAAGGAAGCATTTCCTATTTCTGCTCTTTTGCATTTGATTGTGAGGTTGGATTCCCTAATATATGGTCTGTTTTTGTGTAGGTGCCATGTATTGCCAAGAAAAAAAGTGTATTCCTTTCTGTTTCTATTCAGTTTTCTCCAGTGATTAATCATATATAGATTTTCTAGGATTCTATTAACTTCTCTAGTTTCTTTCTTGTTTATTTTGTGGTTAGATTTGTCTGATTCTGAGAAGGGAAGTTTGAGGTTCCCCTCTAGTATAGTTCTGGTATCTATTTCTTCCTATAACTGGCTTTAAATCTTCTCTAGCAATTTCCCTGCTCTACAACTTGATGCATACCCATTTAGTATCATTATTACTTTATTATTTATGGTACCCTTTATCAAGATGTGGTTTCCTTCCTTATTTATTTTAATAAGATCTGTTTCTACTTTTGTATTATCTGAGATCAGAATTGCTACCCATGCACTTTTTACTTGAGCTGAAACGTAATAAATTCTGTTTTAGCTTTTTACCTTGACTCTGTATCTCACTCTTTCAAATGTGTTTCTTGTAAACGACATATTATAGGATTCTTTTTTTTTAATCCACTCTGCTATTTGCTTCTGTTTTATGGAAGAGTTCATCCCAATCACATTCACATTTCACCAGCTCTGAATTTCCTTCCATACTATTTTCTCTCCTCTATATACTTTTGTTCTCTCTTTCCACTCTGTTCTTAGTTTGGTCATGGCTTTCAAGTAGGGCAATACTTTTAAAATTGTCTCTTCTGGATCTATTTTCCAGGTCAGCTGTTTTTCCATTTCTTCCATTCTTTTTAGTTTATTTGACTGATTCTTGCTGTCTCAGAAAGTCATTAGCTTCCATTTGCCCTCTTTTAATTTTTAATGTGTGATTTTCTTCAGTTATCTTTTGTATTTCTTTTCCCTTTGGTTATTTCTACTGTTTAAGGAATTGTTTTCTTCAGTCATTTTTTTTCTTTCTTTTCCAAGATATTGACTTTATCATGCATACTTCTCATTTCTTTTCTCATTTTTTTTTCTTCTATCTCTCTTATTAGCCTTTTAAAGTCTTTTATGAACATTTCCAGGAAGCCTCTTTGGGCTCAAGACCAATTCATATCACGCTTTTGGATTTCTTCCTGTATATTCTGCTCTCTTCTGAGCTTGTATTTTGATCTGTGCTGTCTCCATAGTAGTTTCCTATGGTCAAGGTTCTTTTTTGTTTCTTGCTCATTTTCTTTCCTTTTCTTTTGGTATATATAATTTTTCTTTTTAGATGGAGCTCTGCTTCTGGGGTAAAGGAGGCACTGTCTCCAGCTTCTTGTGCAGCTCTGAGCCTTGGCTTTGAGCACAGGTTATTTGCTTGTGTTTGCAGGCGGTAGCTTTACCTGCTCTATTCAGGAAACAGCCTGGTTTTCCAAAGTTTACCTTCTGAGCTGGGATTTGAAGCTGCCCCACTGCTGTGCTCTTCTGAGCCAAGACTGAGAGTCTTAGTTGCTGATTTGCTGAGATTAAGACCCCTGTCACTGACTTTCCCAGAGTCTATCTGAGCTGGATTGAACACAACCTTTTTCACCCCAGTGAGACTGACCGTTTTTTGAAGTTGTTCCAGTCTATCTTGAGCTGGAGAGAGGTTTCATTCCATTAGACTCTGTTCAGAGGCTTGATTTCATATGTTTTCTGAGGGAAATTTGGGTTTAAACTTTTAAAATAAACACCTTAATATGAATTTTTTTCTTTAAAAAACTTATTTGAAAATATAGGAGTTGAAAAGACAATAATTTCAGCCATTTATTTGTCTTTCTCTATACTTTTTTCCCTTTTGCCTCACCATTTTGATACTAGAATACTCTGAATTTTTCTTTTTGTATTTGGAATTTTTCCCAAATTGATTTGCTATCTTCTTATGTAGATCTGCTGACAGAGGGATTTACCAAGAAGGGATAGGTTACATTTCAGCTGTACATCTTGAATGTATAATAATTTTAGGTTTTACCATTAGGCTTGGACAATGGACATTATCCTGGTCCATTCAACTGGTACATCTATTCATGTGGTTGAGACAAAAATTGCAGATAAACAATGAATTTAATAGAAGAAAGATATTTGAATTGAGAAATTATTTGGTTAATCTAAATATTTTCAATATAAACCCCACAGCAAAAGTGCACAAAGATAGATATAAATGAGCTATAATGTATTGAAGGACCTATGCTTAAATGAGATCTAGAAATATATAACTAGTCTGTGAAATTCTCCACTTAGAAACTTGCTGGTTTGATAATTCTCTCCACTTGACACAGATTTTGATTGGGATCTGTCAGTTTGTTACTTAGTAGGAAAATTCTAGGGAATTATCTGAAGCACATTGAGGTTAAGATGACACAGTTCTTACCAGAAAGTGGCATTTGAATCCATGTCTTCTTAACTCACAGCCTGTCATTACACTAACCTGTCTCTTATAATAATGTTGTTCTTGGAAATGGTGATAAAAATGTGGGTAATGTAAAATCATTGTCCCAGTTTCCCCACATCCCTTTCCATATTTATCATTATCTTTTCCTGTTATCTTAGCCAATTTGAGAGGTATGAGGTGGTACCTTAAGAGTTTTTTAAATTTGCATATCTCTAATTAATAGTGATTTAAAGCATTTTTTTCATATAACTATAAATGTCGTTAATTCCATGTCATTTCAGAAGGAAAAACAAACTAACTATTCAACTAGAATTTGTTATTTTAGCAGACTTAAAATAGGTGTGAGGGTGCTCAGGAACAAATGTATAACAGAATAATCTTACTGACAAAGCAGCAATCTCTAGTAAGGAGCCCATTCTTTCACAGTGTCTTTTCCTCTAAAATTCAAATTAGTGACCATAATATCTATGCATAAAAAGGAAGAATTTTGCCTTGTGTAGGGGGGAAAAGGAGATAATTAACAGCAACAATCTCCTCTCCTTTCTCTTGCCTTTTATTTATTGTTGTTCAGTGATGTCCAATTCTTCATTTCTACCTGGACCTTTCTGTCATTGGGGTATCCTTGGCAAAAATACTGTAGTAGTTAGTGATTTCCTTCTCTAGTGGGTTAAAACAGACAGAAGGTAAGAATGCTCAGTCACACAGAGAGTGTGTCTGAAGCTGGATGTAAGCTCAGATTTCCTGATTCCAGGCCCACTATCCTTTGTGCCAATTTAGCCACCTCTTTTGCCTTTTATATTTATATTGGATATATTAAGGATTCAGATTGATCTTATTGCCAGAGCATTCATCACACAGATCTCCACAGAATGTAAAATACCTACAAGAAAGTATGAAGTATATTGCGTAGGTCTTTGTGAAACATTCACAGAAGCCCAACCATATGATAATAATAAATAGCTAACATTTATAGAGTGCTTACTAGACACCATGCTAACTATTCTATAGATAGTATCTTTTTGATCCCCAAAATAATGTCTCGAAGATAGGTGATATTATTAATCCTCCTTTTACAGGTGAGGAAATTGAGGCAGACAGAGGTTCAAATGGCTTGCCAGACTCACACAACTAGTAGATGTCCAAGGCCAAATTAGAACTAAATTCTTCCTCATTCCAAGCCTAATACCGTTTCTACTGAATCATTTACCTGCCACATGTAAACTAATCATATATGAGAAGATATAGATGTGCTATTTTCTGTAGCTGGTGAGGAAAGACCCATATCTATAAGATTATATTTCCATTGAAATATAAGTATTGACATATTTAAGATTTGCACCTATCATTTAGTTCTGCTAAAGCAGGTCCATGATGCAAAAAAAAAAAAAAAAAAAAAAAGTACCAATTCCTGATTTATAATGCTGTTGAGACTGCTTTCACAAGATGCAAATGGTAAATACTAGATGGAGAATGCAGACAATAAGCACATTAGGACTTTAGAAGAGGAAGGGATTATTTCTGGTGGGGCTTTTGGCAGAAATGGGCCTTGATCCAGGATTTAAAGAATTAAGTAAAATTCATATAAGTAGAAGAGAGGAAAGGGGCATTTTAGAGAGTGGGTTCAGAGGCAAAATAAAAAATTCTCACATTAAAACCAAGTGTGCTTGAGGGCAATAATAAGCCAGCTTGATTAAAACTGTTGGGTTTATGCAAAGGAGTATTGCTATCAAGGTATTATGCCTCCGGAGGGGACAACTTGTTAACCAGCTACAGTGTTCATAGAAAATTATCTTATTAATACATTTCCTTCCCTATTTTTATATATTTTGTTCCGTACCTATTTTTTTTAAATCACTTCAGGAAATTCATTTATTGAGATATGTTCCCAAGTCCTCCTAACTCATGGTCTTGGATTCTCAAATTCTGAGAAGTTAAGTAATTTATCTAGAGTTAAACAACCAGATCTTCAGATCTTCCTGACTCTCAAGCTGACTTGTGTGTGTGTGTGTGTGTGTGTGTGTGTGTGTGAGAGAGAGAGAGAGAGAGGGAGAGAGAGACCGACCGACCCTTGGACCCTTGGAAAATAATTTAATCTATTTGTGCTGCCTCTGTTTCCTTAAATGTAAAATGAAGCGGTCAGATGCAGTAATCTCTAAGATATTTTTTGATATTTGCTCTAAGATCCTTTGATAAATAAGGTGAATCATTTCATCTTACAATTCATGTAATATAACTAATAATAACAGAGATATGTGTATATTCTACACTTTAGAAGTGTAGAACTTCCAGAAAAAAATGTATCTCCAGTTAGACACACTTTAGAGGAAAAAAGATCAAGAGTGTTAAGATGAGCTCTCAGAGATACTTAATAATTTAATTCCAAAAACATAGCTATAAATAAAAACGATGAGTAAGACAAGGGAATAGAGATCTCAGAAGACCAGTCTAACACTCGAGAAAGATTGCTATGTGAGAGAGGTTATATCTAAGCCTCAGTTCCCTCAGTAACCTCAAATGATCAAAAAAAGTGCCAAATAAAGTAAAAATAAATTTTAAACAAGCTAAGAGGGGAAAGAAAAAATTAATTACAAGGAAAGCCTCACAGAAAAATCAACAGACTGAAAAAAAAACAAAACCCTAAATGACTCAAAAGTTCATAATAGGTTAAATAAGGACTATGAAGTAAAAGAATGCATTGTTAAAAAAAAAATACAAGAACATAATAAGACCTTCTAAATTATAATGGAATAAGAAGAATTTTAAATAGAAAATGAAGGTGAAAAAGTAGGATGAAATAGAACTTATTTAGAGTCTTAAAGTTTGCAAAGTACTTCAAATATGTTAACTCATGTGATCCTCATAAAAATCCTGTGAGGGAGGTTTTATTATTGTCTCCATTTTCCAGATGAGAAAATAGAGGCACAGAGAGATTGTGTTTTTCTCAGTATCACATAGCTAAGTAAGGGTTTGGAGCAGGATTTGAACTCAGGTCTTATTGACTCTAAAGTCCTGCCTTCTAACCACTGAGCTGCGCTCCAGAATAATTTTTAAGGTTAATACAAAAATGAACAGAAGATACAAAGATAGATGTTAGGATTAGAAAACAAGCTCTTAAAGAATTAAAAAGACAAACACAAAAATAATTTAGAAGAAGTAATGGAGAATCTATCCATGGACTCCCTAAAAAAAGAGTAGCAGAGATGAACTCAGAAATGCAAACATAAAATAAAGTATACACAGATGGATCTATGATATTATCAATTTGAATATTCTCTTCAGTATTGCAAACTACAACCTTCCCATCTTCTGAAACTCTTGTCCTAAACCTTTCATTAGCTTGCCACAGGAGATCAGTTGTCTTTGAGGACAGAGTATCAGAACAAATTCTGTAAAGAGTACAGAATTCAAGAATGCTTGAGATTTACATATCAAAAGAACCTAATTTGAAGATGGACTATGGAATGACAAACCAAATATTATTAGGCTTGGAGAGAATATGATAAAATGAAAAGCTTGATTCTCATATTTAAGAAAGCATGCCAGAGATTTAGCTAAACGTATTGGATAAAAAGGTGAAATATGTATCGCGGATGCTTCATTTGTGTGTGTGTGTGTGTGTGTGTGTGTGTGTGAGAGAGAGAGAGAGAGACAGAGACAGAGACAGAGAAACAGAGATGGATCTTTTTGTTTTTCTGAGGAATAATATGATCTCCTTCACAGAATGTTTTCAAATGCTCAAAATAAAATATATATAGTTTCAAAGGAAACAAAGTACATTGAAGTAAAGATGTTTTTCCCTTGCCATTCAAGTTCATGAGCCCCTCAAGTCTGTGGAAGCCTTGTTTGACAACTAATGTAAACCCCAATTTAACCTACCCAGAAATGTTGTGGTCAAGTTCTGAGACTTTATACTAAATACTAAAACTTATAATACACAGTAGGGGGGAAATGAACCATGCAAGGCTAAGCCCTTTTTCTTAAGAAATAAAAGAAAATACTAAATCTTAATAAATTAAGAACTAAATAAAAGGAAAGATTAAATCTTAATATGTTAAATCATCATAAAAGAAAGAACTAAAGGACATTTAAAATGGCAAAGGAAACCTGCACTTGTAGAATAACATTCTGAAAAGTTGAACCTAACACACAAAATAGCTTCTTGAGATATTCTTGAGATATGCAAATCCATTTAGTAAAGGTAAATATTTCATATCTCAAAAAGCTATTTTGTATGCACATGCTTCAAAAACATAATAAGGTTAATTTTTAGTAATTACATCTTGTTTAAAGTCATTGAGAAAATTTTTTAAAAATTTATAGGTGAATCTGAACCATAAAGAAGTATACTTCCTCATTGTGTTAAAGAATATTGAGAGATTAAGTTTGTTATTGTTTTTCAGAAGTGGTTATTATGTCAAATAATAATTCTCCAAGAAAAATAAAATAAATTATGAAAATGATTAAAAAATAAACAGCACCATCTAGTTTTAAAAAGTAAAAATAAAAAGTAGAGGAGGAAAAGGGAGAACAAAAATGTTGTAATTATTCCATTGAAGCTTTCCATTGAATTCAGCATTTAAGAAAATAAGACTGATAACTAAGGATAAATACAAGAATGGTATCAAGAAGCCTAAACCCAAATGTATGAAAAATGCTGTGGTTGAAAATGGGGATTTTTATTTTTAAAGGCAGTTCTGAGAAGAAGAAAAACAAGGAAAGTCTCTGCTTAGAGCAGAGTTTGTCAATGTTAATAGATGATGGGGAAAAAACAAAACAAAACTACTTACTTCTTATTTTGTTTTCATCCTTTTGGTCAAGCAGAAGTCATTTTAGGCAGAAAAGAGGAAATAAGCATAACCAAAGGGAATAGGAGCTCAAGTAAATGGGATAATAATACTAGTAAAAAAATATCTAACATTTGTATAACTCTTAAAGGCTTATAAAGTATTTCTTTATATACATTATCTCATTTGACCCTCACTATTTTGCACAATAGGTGTGATTATTAGCTCTGTTTTACAGATGAGGGAATTGAGGCTCAACGGGTTTAGGTTGGAGGGATACACAGTTAGTAAGGGTCTGAGGCAGGCTTCTGAGTCAAGTTGTCCTGATTATTCATACCACCAGTGCTCCTACCTTTTCAAATGAGTTTGACTTTTGAAAAAATTTGAATATGTGATGAACTTTGAAGAATAATTTGGGATGTATTAAAAGACTAGAGATGGGTCAAAATGATTTTCAAAAACAAGAAAAGATTCTTGCAAACTTGTGGATTTTGGGAAAATTTTATAATAAGATCCTTAAACATCTGAAGTATAAACCATTAGGATGTTCTTCATGAGCCAGAATTCATTTCAGAATTTCTAATTGTACAAAGTCAAAAACTTTAAAGAATTTGTCAGAGATGAATGAAACAGTTGCTTTGCAACAGTGAGGACCCTTAAATTTGCAGTGGGCTCTGGCACATAATACATATTCTTGCCTTGCCTTGCCTATTCTTTCTGTTCATATAATTATATCATGCATGATTTGCCTTGATCTTTGTAAACATAAGGTTATCTAGCTTTTACTCTAAATATATACGGAAGGAATTGCTGACTACTGTTTTTGGTCCTTGTCCTACTTAGTTATCTGCAGAGGAGGTAATTAAGATAAGAAATTTACATAAGAATGGAAACAGACCTGGTCCCCCAATGGTACTTTCCTTTGTGTGAGTGTGTGTGTGTTAATGGACTCTGGGCAGAAGTGTTTGCTTATTCTCCCCTTTGCAAACATAAACTTGATTTCAAATTATGCTAACTTTATGAAAGTGAAGTTTTATATTTTTAAGTAGCTTTATAAGGTTTACCACCATTTGCAGAATGTTCCCAATGGCTAAAGATCTTATTATTTAGATTAATTTACATCATTTTAATAAGATTTAAGAAGGTCTTTCCTCCCTCTTTCCCCCCACCTCTATTTATTGGAAGAAGATAATATTGCTTCTTTTCCTTACTTTCAACCATATCTTTAGGGAATGAGCCATGCTAGAGAGCTTAGAATACCTGTAATTAAAAATACTGCTATACTAATAATTCCCCAACTGACTGGATGTTTGATAGAAGTAGGACTATGTAAATTCCACTTAGAAACTTTGGCCCCAGATTAAAATTTCCCTCCTCGTGTGTTAATATTTTTGATCATTTATTCATTCAACAAACGTGTATCAAATGCTAGCTGTGTGTAGAGCACTGTGTTAGGTCCTAGGGGAAATAAAACAGTTTAGATAAAGAAAGCCCCAACCCATATGGAAGCTAAAATCATCATATAAAACAACTCTTTATTTTACCTAACCAGAAAATTGAAATAAAACCTACTTTTGGTCAAAACAGACAGGATTATTCTTATAATATTTCTCTACTGATAAACTGCATTATATATATACTCAATAGCATTATATATATATATATATATATATATATATATATATATATATATATATATATATATATATATAATGTTGTTGAATGTTGTTAAATTTTTCTTGGGCAGTTGCTCCAAAGTTGTGTGCTGGTTGGTTTGTTTTTAATCTCCTATGCAGTAGTAGAAAGAGCACTGGAATACATCAGTCCAAGGACTGGCCCATTTAAGGATAGCTCCAATCACTTGGCTAAATCTCTTTGCTTTTCAGAATCACAATTTCCTCATCTGAATAGTAGAAATAGTAATATCCAGTTGTCTGTTAAACAAGTCTGTTAGAGGATCAAACAAATAATGGATGGAAGGTATTGCATTAACCATGAACTGCTGTCTAAATGAGTTGTTATCTTTATCATTTAAACTCTAGAATCACGTATCTTGATAGTCTGGGCTAGTACGCAAAGCTACTGAGCATGTGATACAAGGTGGCTCTTGCACTCAGGAAATCCCACCCCCAGACCTTTGTTATTCATCCTTCATTTTTGAAGAGGACCAAAGACAAAAGTTGCAAATGTATCCAACTCAAGTGAGATAGTGTTGCACAAAGTAATCTGCCTTGCTCTTTTCTCCTAACAAATTGTTCTCATCTGCCTGTGGAAAGTTTTTACATGCTTGCAGTAGGCATTAATTCACTGACAGGTTTGAGGTCCCTCTCTTATGCTTAACCTAGTCTAGTCTTTCTTTTGGGACTGTTTTACAGGACTGTGGCCACTATGTATATTATACCTTGTGGGAGCCACAGGTGAGATGTAGGTGAAATCTATCTATCTATCTATACCTATGTCTATATCATGTAACATCTATTTTTTTTCTATCTGTGACTTGGAACATCACTCATGCATTTAGTGCTTATAACAAACTTCTAAGATTCTGAGCTGCTAAGTATCATGGATTTAGAGTTGACTTTAGAAGGCATCCCTATAGATGTAAAAACTGAAGGACAAAAAAAGATAACTAATTTGTCTAATTTATAAGTGCCTAAGGTGGGATTTCCTAACTTCTAGGTCCATACTCTCTATCTACTATACAACATTTTCTCTATGTCTTATCGGTCATTTAGGGAAGGCCTTTGCACCTAAGGAGTTTCTTACACTGATGAACTCAAAACTCTGGACAAAAACAACAGCAACAAACAGAAAAGCTAACAAAATATTTCTTATTATGAAATCTGGCCATGAAGTGATAATTATTGCTTTCACTAAGAACATTCCTTTATCCTCAGATCCAAGAAAAAAACTGCCAGCACATGAGCCATGGAAAATGCAGTTTTGCCTAAGATTTAAGTTGCATTTTGTTTGAAAAGGATAGTCTTTCTAAAATGGGTTATTAGCAGGTATAGGAAAAGTTGCTCTCAGGAGAGTCACAAATATGGGAGATTGTTAAATTTCCTGAGGAGAGGGGAGGAGAAACACTATTGGTATAACCTGGATAAGTGATTTGTTGAAAGCTATTGGTCTTTTCCCCTCCATGATTAATATCCTGGAGTTAAGGTAACATACTTGGCCTCTGTCTTTAATATGGGCCTTTACATGAATCATTTGAGTCAAAATCAAAAACTACATTTTACAATCTCCCTGACTGTAATTCAATAAATACTAAATTCCTACTATATGATAAATACTGTGGGTACAAAGAATAAAGGGTATTATTTCTGTGCCCTACAGAAGCTTACAATCTCTGGAAGCTGGGGGATACATAGACATCTTCAAGTAGAATGTAGGGTAGAGAGCCAAAAAAAAAAAATCAGCCAGTTAGCAAACATTTGACTAAGCGTGTTCTATATACAAGTTCTGGGTGCTAGGGATACAAAGAAAAAATGCAACTTCTATCTTCTTGGTTGACTGGATTGCAGGAGAAAACATATACATATACATATAAATGTATGTATGTGTGTGGGTGGGTGGGTGTGGGTGTGAGGGGGTGGAGAAAGAGGAAGGGAAGGAGCGAGGTGGGAAGGGAGAGATAGGGAAGGGGGTAAGGAAACAGAGAAAGAGAGAAGAAACAGAGAGAGGGAAGAGAAGAGAGAGAAAAGAGAGAGAGAGAGAGAGAGAGAGAGAGAGAGAGAGAGAGAGAGAGAGAGAGAGAGAGAGATTGATTGTGCTCTAGCTTAAAATTGCTCTAAGAGGACACCTTGTATAAACAAATATAGAGCACAAAGTCTGGGCTCACTGTTTCAGTTCATTCCTAGCAGTTGGTCAGGTACATGGATTGTGAGTGCTAGTTCTCCCCTCAGGATTCAAGGGAGCAAGCCTGAAGAATATAAGATTTTCTCTAATGGGCAAATTATTCATGAATTCCATTTGAATATATTTTCCCCATTGATTATCAGTTGATAGCTAGCCAGACTTAATTAGCTTTTGGAAACATTTTCTTTTTTACTTTTTTCAACTTAACAAGCCTTTATTTTTTTTTTCTCCCTCCTGCCTCTTTCCTAATGTGGGGAAGGAGAGAATGCTCAGAATAAATATGTATAGCCAAGCAAAATAAATTCCTCCTTTGTCCATGTCCAAAAATGTCAGTCACATTCTTCATCTTGATTTGATCACATCTCAATCAGGAGATGAGTAACATGCTCCATCAGTCCTTTAGAAACATGGGCAGATATTGCATTGATCGAGAATTCTTGTCATTATTGGTTTTTAAATTTTTTTATCTTATAAACATTTATAGATTACTCCTGCTTCTTGAGAGGTTTTTGTATCAGAGTCAATTAAGTGAAATTAATAATACAGTGGATAGC
Organism: Sarcophilus harrisii; assembly: GCF_902635505.1. NCBI lineage: Eukaryota > Metazoa > Chordata > Mammalia > Dasyuromorphia > Dasyuridae > Sarcophilus > Sarcophilus harrisii. Next base: position 70,904,841 of record NC_045426.1, read on the forward strand.
TAGGTGATGCAGTGGATAGAGTGCCAAGTATGGAGTCAAAAGACTCATTTTTCTGAGTTCAAATTTTACCTCAGACACTTAATAGCCATGCAATCCTGGGCAAGGTACTTAACCCTGCTTGCCTTAGTTTCCTTATCTTTAAAATGAGCTAGAGAAGGAAATGGCAAAGCACTCCAGTATCTTTGCCAAAAAATTTCCAAATAGGGTCATAATGAGTCAGACATAACTGAAAAAAACAATTGAAGAAAGATTAATATCTTTCCCCCTTCAACATATATACCTCTTTATTATTTTTTTGATTTAACAGAAATTATTTTATCTCCTGCCCATTCTTCCCCATCTCACTGGAGAAAAAAAAAAGAAAAACTAATTTTTTTATTATAAAAGTAGTTCTTGTAACAAATAGTCATACAAAGCAAATTCCCTCAGTAGATGTATACAAAAATACATTCTCATTCATATGTCTTTCTCACTCTTATGTTCATTACCTTTCCCATAATGTATGGTATGTTTCATCATCAGTCCTCTGAAATTATGAATATTAAATATTCCAATTATCTGGGTGGGTGTATAACACTAAGATGTATTGGTGAATACTTCACAGCTCCAGAAAGTAGTACAGTAGGAAAAGCACTAGGGTTGGAATCAGAGGACCCATGTTCAAATTCTGAATCTAGCATGACCTGAGCAAAATATGTAATCTTTTTTTTTTTTTTTTTTTTCAGTTGTGTCCAACTCTTTATAATTTGTAACTCTGGGGTCTTCTTGAAAAAGACATCAGAGTGCTTTGCCATTTCCTTTGGTAGCTCATTTCACAGATCAGGAAACTGAAGCAAACAGAGTTAAAGGGTTAAATGACTTGCCCAAGGTCACACAGGTAAGTGTCTGAGGCCAGATTGAACTCATGAAGATAAGTCTTCCTGACTTTAGACCCAACATTCTTATCCAGTGTGCCACCTAACTGCCCTAACTTTTAGGAGGCTTCAGTTTTTTCATCAAAATAATGAGGCTGGACCAAATAACCTTTTATGATTTTTTTAGCTCTGGAATCCATAAATGCTGGATTTGAGCATTCTCTAATAAGCAAAGATAGTAGTACCCACCATATGTAATTTTTTTCTGAAATATTTTATAATTTTTCCAAAACAGGATCTCCATGCAGTATACTGAATGTCTTCTCTAGCCCTTTGAATATTTAACTGGATATCTGTGTATCTTTGTATTATTTGTCTTCCCTTATATCTCTCTAAATGAGTGGGCCACTTCCCATCAATAATATTATAATGAAATGCTTATAATTAGGCTTTATTGGTGACTAGAGAGTGAGAAGGTGTGCTTCAATTTAAACATATGACTCCTGATCATTGACTCACAGTCTCATTTTTTCCCTTCTTCTCCCACACTTTAAACAGCTTCTGTCCTGAAAGAGAGAGGGTCTATTCATGGTCTGCCAAATCTGGCTTCCCTCTTCCAAGTCCTTCCAGCACTGGTATTAACATGTGTGCCTTAGAAACAGCCAGTGCTTGCCAGGACTAGAAAGTATCAGAGTATATGACAGGTTCAGAACTCAAAACTGACATCCAGCTTCCGTTTCCTGTACTGTAAATATGAACCAGTCATTTTCACCAGACGACTTATGCTGACCATAACCCTGGCTTTAAAAGGTGAGGTTTAAAAGGTGGCTTCCTTAAGGACAAGAAGGACTGTGTCTTTCTCTAGTGTACATCAGTTAATCCAGTAGATATAACCCGGAAATGCTTTTAGTGATGAGGTTACCACTTGAAGAATGGGACTAGTATAGATAAATGTGATAAATATTTTGCTGCTGCCCTGTCAAAAACCCCATTAGGTCCAAGCCTTTTGTACTTCCCAGTTTCCTCTTCACAGCCTAGAAACCAGAGATATATAAAGAGCTGCCAAAGATACACTTTCCAATGAGAAGTTTTATCCTCTGAAATAGAAGAATGTAAAAATTATTCATCAAAGAAGAGAGTTGATAATTTTATAATACTTGGCTAATTTCAGGCTGCCTTTTCTTCTGAGGAATATGTATTTTCCAGATGTATCAATCATCACACCTAATAGCTAATCAATTTAGAACAAATATTTGGGGACATGGATTGCTAATGCTAGAAGGGACTTTGAAAATATATAATCTACATGCCTTATTTTATAGATGAGAAAACTGAGATCTATAAAGTTTATGGCTTATTCAAGAATCACAAATTGGATGATTTGAAATGTCTGTGTAGGAAAACAGCATACAGTACTCTGAAGGTCATACACACATGATCAATCTCTGCCTTCATTATTAGTTAAAGATAATATACACTGAGAAGAAATATGAATATTTTCCCCATAAGATCAGTTATTGAATTGTACATGAGAGGCAAATTGAAAACCACAGGTCATTTGGGACAAACTGTAGTCAGATGTACCCATCACTTTCCCCTTCTCTCCCTGCAGGTGTAGCCTAGTGGACAGAATCAATTCTTATTGATAACTTAAAAAAAAATGTGAATGGAAAAGAATTCTCTTTATAGCATTGGCTCTTTCCTCTGTCTTTATGAGTATACCCAAAAAAAAAAAAAAAAAAAAAAACTTAGGAGGAAGGAGGGTGACTAGGTTGAGGTGTGGTTTCCTTTATATAAGGGGCAGCCAGCCTGAACAGCTTGAATAAACTTTATTTTAAACAAAGCTTAGAAACTTTCTCAGCTTAAATGAGTTGCCAGAAGACCCTTTAAGGTGCAGCAGATTTCTTTTCGCTTCATAAATGATTCCTTGAGTTGATACCACCTGAAATGGTTTGCATTAAGATGGACTCGTTGAATTTCCTTTTATTTGAGTGTTCCTGTGCCTTAAGCAAAGGTCAAAAAGAATAATCCTGAACTTTAGTATCCCATGTTTTGCTGTAAGTGCTTACCGCAATAAAACATTTCCCCCCAGACTAGTAGATTCAAATTACTTATCTTCCTCTTACAGGTTGCACTGAAGTCAAACATTCATCTCAGACCTAAGACCTAAGGAGGTATTTTTTTTTTTTTTTTACTTTTCCCAGAAGGCAGGAAGGGAGGATTCTGCATAATAGGTCCTGACCTATCACTTCTCTCAGTTTCTGATTTGTAATGTGTTTCCATTCTCTTTTAGCTTGTAATAGATGTGCTCCTCAACCCACCTCCCACCCCCAATTGTCAAAAGTCTCAGTTAAGAACATTAAATACTGTGCCATGATGGGCTTCTCCCATCTCCTTTCCTTTTTCCTTTCCCTAGTTTTCCAAAGCAGGATATCACAAAGCTTATTTCCTCTAGTAGCTGAAGCAGTTTTTCACTGCATTTCCTTTTCATGGAGGACAGCAAAGCCTTTTCAACTTTTGTCCAGGATTTTCAAGTTCCCTAAGGACAAGAAAAACATTAGTTCCCAAAGAACCAAGAATGACTCCCTCTGCCTTTTGACAGCAGTGGTCAGTTCTAACAGCAGTGAAAGGAAAAAAAATATTTAACAAGCACTTCAAAAGCATTTTGAGAAAATTTCTTCATGATTGTTCCTATCACATTTCAGTTTTAGTCACTTCATTGGTGTATTGAGATATTTCAGGTATTTAATGCCAGAAAAGGATTTCACAATATCTTATTATTTAGCTCTTATTTTCTCAGCAATTTTTTTTTTTAATGAACTATTCACAGGCTTCAGAGGAAGGAAAGAGGGAGGGATGAGAAAGTGACCATTTTCATAGATAAAAGTCTTAAACTTAAATTACTTTCCCTTGGTTTAATATTCTAATTTCTAATTATAATTGAAGAGAGAGTATTTAAGTATTTGGTGCCTCTCTACATTTAACAGATTAATCAATTAAAAGAAGTAGATATGTTAACAATTATTAATGAATTTTATTAGTTAATTAGAAATTAAGTTTTCTCCTGTCCTTAGGATTGCATTATCATTCAGGACTTTTTGAAGTTTATTCATTGAATGCTGAGTGCGGCCAATAACCTGTTGTTTTGGAAGAATGCTTGATTTAGAGTTAGGGAAAATGGGCATTTGAATCTGTGGCTGCCACACTTGAGATGAGAGGTATAAGTAGCTCCTGGAACCTCTGAGAGACTCGCCTTCCAGGCCTACAAAAATGGAAATATTGACCCTTGTACAGCTTCTTTCACGAGATTGCTCTGAGGAAAGTTAAGGTATGCAACTTGCAGACATTTGGACCATTGGTTTTTGTGTACATGTTTCTATAGCAGCCCAAAAGTTTGTACATCAGTTGTTTGGGACTCAAAGCTATTTGAAATTTGCCTGCATAGTAGCACAGTCAAAAGAAACAATGCTTAAGAAGGCAAAGAGTTTGACTTAAATTAATTGGTTAAGGGAGAGGCATTGGAATAATAGAAGGACAAGGAAAAAGAGTAGATCTGCCCCTCTGTGTCCATTAGGGATTATTAAACACCAAACCACTTAAAACTCCAGCACTTGAAGATCTGACAAGATTCTCTTCTCTTTACATAAGAGAAGCTTTTGTAAAAGCAGTGCACTTCTGTCCCCCACATTGCTTTGTCAGGTCTGGAGCTACTCTGGATTTCTCTGGAGACCTCTGCAGGTCAGGAGGTGGGGAATTGGTGTCTGAGAAAGAGAAGGAAAAGGGCAATGGGACTGACCTTTGCCAGAGTATTAAGGAACTAATCAGCTTAGCTCTCATATTTATTTTTAGCTAGTTAGCTAAGCTCCCTTGTAGACAAAGTGATGGGAGAGAAGAAAACTCAAGAAACATCATTTTTCTGCCTTGGTGAGTGAATTTATTCCCAGTCTCATTGGAAAAGTAGAATTTTCCCTGGGAGCAAAGGCTACATTTCTGTCTCTGCTTCCATTTTTTAAAATTCACTTCAGAGCTTTGTGCAAGAGACTGTGCAGGGTACAGGGATGCAGAGTACAGGGATGCAGAAATGAAAGTGAGGGGAGCAGCTTTCCAGAAGGTTACATTTTAGCAGGGAAGGGTTAAGGCCCACATAGTAACTGACAATTGGAAAATGATGAAAAGCTTAGTCAAGGACAAGTAGTAATATGAGAATTTCGGAGGAGAGGAACCCCTGCTCACTGAGCTAATAAAAGAAGATGACACTTTAGCTGGAGTGACAAGGGAAGGGAATTTTGTGAATATTTATACATGCTCACAGTTTCAAAAATAATATCTTTTTTAGCCTGGTCCATGTTTATAGAGGTGGGTTTTTTGTTTTGTTTTATTTTTTAAGATGCCAGGGCAAAATTACAGTAGGCTTGTGTTTCAAAAGGTTTCTCTTCTGGGGATTTCTTACTTGTCAGAAGATCACTCAATTAAGCAAGCCTCTATTAAATGCCTAACACGTATCAAGACCTGTGCTAATGTCAGTAGATACAAAACCAAAAATGAAATAGCTTCTGCTTTCAGGAGACTCACATTCTATGTACATATGTGAGTATCTACTGAATATTTACAAAAAAAAAAAATAGTTTGGGGAATGGAAGACCTGAGCTGCTTTGTGGATCAGAAAAGATTTCAAGCCGAAGGTGATGCTTGAGTTTTATTTTGAAGAAATCAAAAAATTCTGGGAGGCAAAAGTAAGGAGGGAATGCATCCCAGACATAGGGCACAGCCAGAGCAACAAATGCCATGTTTGAGGAAGCAAAAAAAATCAGCTTTGCTGAACCATAATAATAATAAAAGGGAGTAGTATATGATGCTGCTGCTAAGATAGGGTAAATCCAAGCACTAAAGAGATTTAAAAGGCAAACAGGAGTTATATTTGATCCTCAGGGCAATACAGGGTGTTTAGAGTTTGTTGAGTAGAAGGATAGAGTTAGAGTCCTGTTTAGGGAAAATCTTTCATAACTGGATAGAGGATGCATTTAGAGGAAAGATATGAAGCAGAAACTTGCAATAGTCTGGATGAGAAGTTATACAGACCTGGACAAAGGTCATAGGGATTATAGGCCTAGAATTTCAAGGCTGTCTAACTCAACCCTCTCATTTAAGAGATGAGAAATTGAGGTTCAGAGAAATTAAGTGATTTGTTTGGTATGGTAGGGGGAGTAAATGGAAAGACTTGAAAATGGGACTTGGAGCTTAGCTTGCCTGATGGCTAAAAGTGCAGCCCTTCAAGTGCCCCATAACTGTGAAGAGATATTGTAGAGGTAGAAATGAAAAATGTAGAAACATTTGTTATGTGGATTATGGGAATGAGGAAACAAGGAGACTAATTTGGAACCTAGTCTAGTAGTCCAGAATTAAGAAAAACAAGCACTCACTAGTTTGAACCTGGGAAACTGGAAGAATGATTCAAAAAAATAGAGAAACTTGGAAGAAGAATAGAGGAGAATGATAATGATTCTGTTTTTGACATGTGGAGTTTGAAATGCTCACAGGATATTCAGTTTGAAATGGGAAATGGGAATTGATGATGCAGACTAGAGCTAAGGAGAAAGATGAGCTTTTGATATATAGATCTATGAATTGTCTGCATGGAGGAGATAATTAACCCCATGAGAACCAATGAGATGACTAGGAAAAGAGAGTATTGAGAAAAGAGAAAAGGATCCTGGAGCAATTCTTGGAATATGTCCTGAGTCAGCAAGGGAGAAGAGTGAGTAGTATATAGAAGATAAATCCACAAAAGACTGAGAAATGATCAGATTACAGAGTTGTGGATATAAGACTGGGAAAGATGTATAAGCTTTCTAGTCCAGCATCTTCATTTGTAATAACTCCCTTCTGTGATGCTTTGGTTGGCTTTCAGTTGCCTCTTAAAACCAGTTAGAACTCTTAGATCCTGAGCCTACATCCCTTCATTTATCTACAATGTTTACCCATCTATTCCCTCTGGCTCAGTCAGTTTACTTTTCCTGGTTAGGGAAATAACATGTATTAGAAAAGTTCATCCAAATGGCTCCTCCTATATGATGGATTGGCGATGGGAATGTGGAAACAAGGAAACTAATTTGGAAGCTAGTCTAGTAGTCCAGAATTGAGAGAATCAAGCACCAGAACTAGGGGCGTGTCAGTAGAAAGGAAGCAAATGACAATTTAAATACATAAAACAGAATCTGGAGGGCATGTAATTTTTTTGTTGAGTTTTATCATAGACATAGGGGAAACTAATTATTTTAATGTTCCTGTCTCAAGTTTTATCACAAAGAGGGAGTTGATCCCTTTTCTGTATGCCAGTAGGCAGGCTTGCCAAAGACACTACTGGAAAGTTCACAGAAAGTCTCAAAGAAAATAGGAGTTTCCTTTTGTACTCAGTCAGTGCTAGATCCTAAAAAGAAATAGAAAGTTTAAACAAAGAAGTCAAAAAGCATTATGGCTACTATCTAGATGTTTAATGTTCTAGACACTTCATGTTTTACAAAAAGGTGAAATATATCTTTCCTGCAGAATTTCCAAACTCAATCAATAACGCCCCAGATTAGAGTAATTTTGATTAATAGTTCCAGATGGACTAACAATAATTTTCAGACTCCACAGCTTATCCTAAAATGAAGATTACATGAACAGAAAGTTAATTGGTGTTATAAGTCAAACTCCTTTAGGTTGAAATTTAGATTGTTAAAAGCAATTTTAAATGGATTGGAATAATCATATATTTATCTCCTGATAAACTCTCATATACTACACAGAAGCACTTGAAAAAATTTTTAAAGTTCTACATTTGTCTCTACTGTAGAAAACATTTTTTTAAAAAGTTCTACATTTCTACTGGGCCATCAAAAAGTTTGCCTGTGAAGTTCAAATTCTGGTAAACCCTATCAACCTAGAAGGGTTTTTTTTAAGAATAGCTGTGGTGACATATTAAATCTCCTGAGGACCAGCCTATTTTAATCCATAGAACTTCTTTACATAAGCAGATTGTCCACTAATTGATGAGTTCTTTCAGCAGGGTTATCATCAAAACAAGGAGAATACAAAATAACCTCTCCAATCCTATTGATCTTTTTCCTTTTTTGTAATTAACTGATGGTAAAGAGCACAGAAGGTATGAAAAATTATCACAAAACTTAGCTTATACACATTAGTTTAATTATTGAAACACTAAATGTGAGATTTTCATCCAGTGATCAATAAATTGATTTCTCCCTGAAGGAAATGAATGATATCAATTGGTGTTTTAACTGTTGCTGCAAGTCAACAAACATTTTATTAAACTCCTATTGTATGCTAGGCATTCTAAAAATTGGAAATATAGAGAAAAGCATAAAAACAGTCCCTACTCTCAAGGAATGAATGAATGAATGATTTGTTAGGCATATGCTTAGTATGGAGATACAATAGAAATGTCAAATTGTCCCTAATGGAGAAAATAGCATGCAAATTATCTAGAAAGAAGATAGATGATAAACTGGAGATGGTCAACAGAGGGAATTTATCAGCATCAAGGAAGATTTATTTCAACTGAAACTTGAAAAAAGGTAGGGAAGCCACAAGATGAGGAGGGAGGAAAATTAAATAAATGAAACCAAAAGACATTAAAAAAAAAAAACTTGCAGCAAAATGGATAGATGTGAGAAAGGGTGCACTTGGAGGAAAAAAATTGCACTAGGATGCTTTGAGCATAAGTAAAATGACCAAAATGAAGACAATTGCAGATTAAGAACCAATATCTGTTGCAGGAGGAAAGAAAAATTCCGTGATGAATTTGCAAAGAGCCTCCAAATTGTCTACATATATCTTGCTTTTTGATCATTTCAATACTGGCATATAGAGGAAAGGATGACAAAGAATTTGTTATAAAATATTCTTTCAGTTACAAAATGAAGCCAAAAAATACTCAAGAAACCACATTGCTATTTTGTCTTCTTCAAGACAGTCCAAAGAGGCTTATCAGTTGGAAAATGAGTATACCAAATATCATGATGGAACAAAGAAAGGGAGAGAGGGAAGGATGAAAGAAGGAAAGCATGAAAAAAAAAGAAAGAAAAAGAAGATAAATTTCTTTTTTTTAAAGAGAAAAAAATGTGACTAATGTAGTCATTTCCAAATCAGTTGTCAAGAAATTGGCAAAACATCAACTAGCTAGAGCATTAAACCCCACCACCACCACCACCAAATTAGAAACTTTAAAGATGATTAAAAAAAGTGCCTCAAGTTACAGTTATTCCTGTAAAACACCTCACTGAAAAAGTTGTTCAAACAAGTTCTTGACATCCCCCAAAATGGTATGGGGCAGAGAGGTGGAGTAGAGAGAGGTGGACTGGGTAAAGTTATTTATTTCATTCCCTTATTTATATAAACGTATACAATATAAAAGCTTACTGAACCCAGAAGGCCAGAGTATTCTACCTCCATTACATTGTAAACTTCTTGAGAGCAAATAGTGTCTTTCTTTCTCTCTTTCTCTCTCTCTCTTTCTTTCTCTCTCTTTTTCTCTTTCTTTGTCTCTTTCTCTCTCTTTTTCTTCCTTTTCTCTTCTCTTCTCTCTTTTCTTTTCTTTCATCACCAATACTTGGTGCCAGATCAGTAGTGGGTATGAATGTTGATTGATTTATCAGCCAGCATCAACCTAAAATAACAAATGTAGGATCTCCTTTCTAAGCACAGATACTTGATAGACAAGGATAAACTGGATTAGCCTATCAACCCAATTATAAAATTGTGTAGAGAATGCATAAGGCCTCATTAGGGTCACCTCACTTTTACTATCCTTCAGGAGTTTTTTAATCATTCTATCCATGCCTGCCCATTTCTTTATTACCTGCCACAAGAACCCCAGTCTGTATACTGGGACCCTATTCCAGATCTAGACAGTCAGTGGATTTCAGTGGGACAAACAGGTTCTTCAGAAGTTATACTCTTCAGAAACCACTACAGGGAAAAATAAGTAAAATAAGTCTACAGAAAGCTTGATGGGAGCTCCATTTAAGCCAAATCACATACTATGAGCATTTAGATAGGACAATATAGAAATGACAAATGATATAGATTTGTCAGCATTTTCATAGCCTGTTAACATCACTGATTATAGTGGGGGCACTATATTTCAACACCTCAGTTCCCATTTTCTATAACAATACAGGAAAGTGGAACTAAATAAGGTGAAATTAGTAAGACCACTTGGACCACCAAGTGACATAGATTTATATCCAGAATGAACACTAGAACTCATTTAGTGCAGTCCCCTCATTTTACGAAAGGAAAAACTATAGAGAGCTCAACTTACTTGCCCTTACAGGTAGTATGTGGAAGAGGTAAGTTTTAGACCCAGGTTCTCTGTTTCCAAACCTAGTATATCTTCTAAGGTACTCTAAATTGCCCATAGAACTGAAGGTGACAATTTTGAAAGCAATTTTAAATTTTGGTTTCAGTTTTAAAGATTTCTGGTTTTCCAGAATAACCAACTTTGCCTACAAGTCGTGACTATGGGCATTTTGGGACTTCCATAACTTGAAAATGGGAGTCAGAATAGATGTCTTCTAAGATCCCTTCTATTTATGATTCTATGTGCCTATGATTTCTTTGGAGATTTCTAACTTAAATGAATATTAGACACAGAATCCTAGATTCTTTCTTTTTACCATCTTTGGGAACTGGTCTCTCCTAAAACTTTTTCTTATGGAAAAGCTTTACTCTATATCTTCATCTCTTATTTAATGACTGCTTCTAATATATATATATATATATATACATATATACATATATATGTATGTGTGTATATATATATATACACACATATATATATATATATAGAGAGAGATAACTATATAAAGAGATGTAACTAATATAATATATACCAAACATCCATTCTCCACATTCTCCATCAAGAAGGTAACCTGAGTTGAGTGAGTAGCTCATGTTTGAATGTGCTAATAGAGAATTTGTGAGCATGAGTAGTCTATTGAAGTTAAGGAACCTGGCTTTGTAGAGTTCATTCCAAAGGTTGGAGAGGGTTAGCTCTTCTGTCCAAGTAGCACTGTAAATTGAGTGTCATTCCTAGAGTCAGGAAGATCTGAGTTCAAATGTGGCTTTAGACACTTACAAGCTGTGTAACTTGGGTGTTTACTTAACCCCTGTTTGTCTTAGTTCCATCATCTGTAAAATGGGCATACTTCCCTCTTCCTTCTTTCCTGGTTCTCTCCAAGTTCAGGAGCTATATTTTTTTCTTAAGGATCATATCTCAAACCCAAATCACTCTGACTTCCATTGATAGGTCAACAAAAGGTCCCAGGCCAAGCCCATTTGGTCTTTGTTTTGGCCCTGATTTTCCTCAGAATAAATATAAATAATAATTGCTGTTTTGACCAGAATCCTAAGGGTCTTCCTGTCCTGGATTTGATTCCTTTTTATTTTAATTTATTTAAGATAGGTATATAAATATAAAAGATCTGTGACAAAGGGAGAAAGATGTATATATAGATCAGTATATCTATAGATAGGTATAGGTATATAAATATATCTGTAACAGAAATAGAGATACAGAGAGAGACAGAGATTTATTCATTAAGGACAAAATAATCTCTTAAATCTAAGCCCAAGAGTCTAGTGATTGAAGGACCTAGCTGACATCTTAGTGAAATTTACTGAGGTCAACTTCTTTTGAACTTCAAGGCAGATAGAGATTCTTCATTAAATAGAGCTTCAAAAGAAGTTGGGTCATTCTCCAATCAGTGTAGGCTGAGCCAAGAACAGTGAGCACTTTGGCTTAGACTCTCTTTCTTAACTTGTGGCAGAAGTTAACCCTTCAGTTGCAAGCTAAAACTGGAAAGGATGGGAAAATAAACTAGTCTACAACTGATAGGCTGCCAGTCTGCATCTCCCACACCTCCTAGCCTGCAGTTCTATTTCTCATTGAAGCTAAAAATGAAGTAGAAATAAAGACAGTTTAGCAAGGGGTGGGGGAGAGAGAATAGAAGGAAGAAAATAAGCACTAATGCAGGGGTCCTCAAACTTTTTAAATAGGGGGCCAGTTCACTGTCCCTCAGACTGTTGGAGGGCTGGACTATAGTAAAAACAAAAACTTTGTTTTGTGGGCCTTTAAATAAAGAAACTTCATAGCCCTTGGTGAGGGGGATAAACGTCCTCAGCTGCTGCATCTGGCCCACGGGCAGTAGTATGAGGACCCCTGAAGAGCCTACTGAGTGCCTGAGAGCTGTACTAAGCACTTTACAAATATTATCATTTTTTGAGAAAAAAAAATCACTTAATTATAAAATCAATGAAAACTCAGAGGAATGATTTGCTATAATATATGGTGTTTAGAATCTATAATTTGTGTTCAGTTGGCTTGGCATTAGAGTAAATAATTATTAGGGCCAAGATCACCTCTTTACTCCCAGTAAGGACCAATTGGTTAAACTTTGTCTCCCATGACATAGTAAGTCACTTTGAAATGTATTATGAGCAAATGGACATCACATCAAAGTTAACCAATAGATGGAGGTATACATCTGCAGTTATCAGTCAGTAGCACAGCATTTTTTAAAAATCACCATCAAATAAGTCTGTTTTTCCATATTTGTATCTGAGTGAAAAATAAAACTGGGAATACAAATTTAGCATCCACATATGTGTGTGTATATATATATATATACATATACATACATATATATACACACACATAAATATTCCAAGTTCATATATGAACAACATTAGAAAATACATGTTTACTTAGAAAATCATGTTATGATGTTTATCAATACTTTTTGTCCTCACAGATCCCTAAAAGGAAACAAAGGACAGCCTATCTCTATTTCAAGCATTCATTGTTTGCACTTTTTAAGACCCTCTTTCTAATATCTCATAATTATTTTTGATATCTTCTCCCTCCTGCCTCCAAGATATAGTAAACTCCTTGAGGGAAAATTCTGTGTCTTACTTGATATTTATATCTCCACCTTATAACTAAATATTTTGACAACAACAGACAACAATTTTCATTTTATAAATGTTATTTTTAATTAAATGTACAGAATGATTTGATTCATTTAACTAGTCAGACCAGTGATGTCAGTCCAAAAAAAAAAAAAAAAAGAAATATTGAAAATTTAAATAAACAGCATGATACAATGTAAAGAACACAAGGTTTGAAAGCTAAGGACCTAGGTCCTAGGTCCTAATCTTCACTCTGCTTTTTACCACCTAGCTGGTCTTAGACAAATTGATTAATGTCTCCATTCTCAGTTTTTTCACCTGTAAATAAAGAAGCTGGATAAGATAACCTCAAAAGGTACATTCCACTTCTAAATCTGTGATCTTGTAATTTATCAAACAGCTGCTTGCTATATGCTAACAGAACTTTGAGGAATATAAGATAAAATATTCAATCAGAACCCCCCCAGAAATAGGCAAGTCAGTCAAAAGTGGCAAAGTTTGTGCATTTGGGCTCTGTTTTCTCTTATTTCTGATTTGAAAGTTGTTGTTTTTTTTCTATTATGAATATATTTTTGAACTATTTTAAGATATGAAATAAGGGCATTAAAACATCAGTGTTATGTGAAATAATTTCTTAAAACTAAAAATGCTTATTATACTTTGGGAAGTTTTTTGTGTACAGTGCTTTCTATTCTTGATTTTTTTGGGGATCCTTGCTGGGGGAAAGGACCAGTGCTATATAGTTCATATAAAGCCCAGTTTTCTTAGTCCCAAAATATTGAGTATTTAATCTCTAAATAGTTATCTGGAAAATCAACACATCTTTTCAATTAACACAGTGACTATTATAAAAATTGTTCTTGCTAAAGTACAAGGATATTGTTTCATCTGTGACTTTATCATGCAATCACAATTTTGTTTTATGTGTCAAAGGTGGGATTTGAACAGAGATCTTCAAGACCATTTTGCCACTATACTAGAAGTTTACAATCTTTTTGTTCTCATGACATCTCTATAATATTAAAATTTATTTATTGAGGACCTCAAAGAGCTTTGGTTAGATGGGTTATATTTGTGATTATTTATTTTATTTGAAACTAAAAGATCTTGGTGTTATTTTCAAAATAGTTTAACTTGGTCTCCGAAGGCTCCCTTGACCATACTTTGTGAACTGTACTACACTAAGGGCAGTTAGTTGTCTTTTTCATCAGCTTAAATCTGGCCTCAGACACTTAACCCTGTTTCCTCAGTTTCCTCATCTATAAAGTGATCTAGAGTAGGATATGGCAAACCACAAGCCACTCCAGTATTTTTGACAAGACAACTCCATATGGGGTTATGAAGAACTGAAATGACTGAATAACTACAAAGTCTTATGCCATGTTGCCTTTTTTTTTTGTCCTTTTAATATAGAGATAGTAATTTTGAAAGAATAAAATGGAAGAAAACCTCATTTTATTCACCTATTCCTGGAAAATGAAGCATTTTGCTTTTTTTTTTTTTTAATACAAAATCACTTAATTTTTTAACCACTCATCTTCTTGAAGAAAACTTTCCCATTGCTAGCAATATCCCTAGTCTTTTGCAATCATGCAGTTCCTTCTGGCTACAAGTTGGGGGAAGAAGTGCCAACTATTTTTTAGCAGACAATACAGTCTGTCTTGGGAATAATACCACAGCTAAACATCTGGTGAGATCAGGATGGAATCACTTGACCTCCACATGTGGTCTCTGTCAAGTAGATCAATTCAAACTGGAAAGATAGTTAGCAAGCATCTTCACACATTGTTCAGAATAACTATGTCTCTCCTGCGTGGAGACAGGAATTAATTTAACTTCATTTGGTTTATTGGTCTCAAAGACCAACAAAGCTATCAAGTCTGAACTCTACATGGTAAAAACTTGTATATCAAACATTATTCAAATAGGTGACCATAACCTGCTAGATCTACCTGTATTTGTGCACTTGTGAATGCTGGAGCCCAAATGTGAAAATCTGCCATTTCGCAGATAGGCGTGTCTTTATGCAAGTGTGTATAAATGGACTTTCCTCTCCTTCACCAAAATTTTGAACCATATAAGTTTTTCTAAAAATGTGGAGTAGTCACAAACCCTGTCAGTGAACAGGAATAAGACTAAAGCTAATTAAGTAGAGTTGTGTAATGCTGATTCTGGAAGCTATAGCCATCTTTGGATTCCATGTTTTACTTACAGTTTTCCAATAAAAGATTTCCCCAGGGAAACGCAGTCTTTACCTTTTAAATTTTAAAGCATTCTATTTTTCTCAAGCGAACTTGCCTGTTTGTTTTGTAAAACTCACAACAGAAAGCAACATATAAGTTAGCCATCTGCATAATTTTTCTGTAATAAACAACTGAATTATTTTAAGTTTACCCCCAAAAAAGTTCAGCCACTAGAAAGGAAAGGAAAAAAAAAAAGCATAACCGTGAGATAGGAAGATGGCATACCTCTTTTTACAAAAAGGTCAAGGAAAAACGGAATTATTTGAGGATGTTGTCTCTGGGTGTTTAAGGTTGCCTTCCTTTTTAACTGACTATGGCAAAGAAGAGGATTGCATTGTATTCAGAGGAAGTTGAATTCTCTTGCCAAAACAAACATCCCGAGAAACCTGTATAGTGTACACATCTTAACGCATGTGGAATTATTTGGTGTTACAAAGTGACTTCCTTGAGTGGAAATCATATGGTAACTAATAATGAAATTTTTCAGAGAAAGGAAATTGCAGCTATTTTAGTCATTTAACATCTCAAATTTGTTTATGGATCGTTTCCTGTCTGACACATTCAGTTGAACAAGTTAGTGTTTGAAGGAGATTATTCATTTTTAACTGGCTTTCGTTTGTGACATTTCACAAAGGGTGTTTTTAATAAAAACAAACTGAAAAGTGAATCTACTCCTTCTCCACAAAGTGACTTTGTCTTGACATCAATGAAAGAAAAATACAAAATTAACTTTTTTTTTATGGATTTATGCTCCAAGCACCCAAGCTTTGTTTGAATTCATGCTTGGGTCTTGGATATAAAAATGGTCAGCAGACCATATCATTTTTATCATCCTAATTTACCTATAAAAGACATAAACGGTGAAATGTCTCTTACCCTCAATAAGAAACTGGTTTCCAAACAGTTTGGAATTGTTTCTCCTTACTATGTACATCTTCTCTCAGATTTTAGATTATACTTTTGATTTGCTTTTATAAAAAGTCTGAAGATTATTTTTTGGATTGCAATCTTTTAGAAAAATGCTTTTCTAACCCTAATCACTTTTGTCTACCAGAATCATCAAGCAGGCTTCCTTTTTTCCTTACTCCCTAAGTGACCTTATCTGCCTTCTCAATTGCAGCTGTAACTAGTAATCCTCAAATCTTGAAATCTCTCTGACATATTTCCATGCAGTATCACATCATCTAGGGCTTGTTTTTCCTTCTATCTTTTTTTTCCCCTGGGAAGGGATGAAAAAGAAGAGTGGGAGAGAGTTATCAAATCTATCCTTTCCTCAAATTCTATAGAAAAGAGCTCATCCTTATAGCTTTAGTGAATATAATATCTCAAATTGCCTTCTCTAGGCTTGAGCCAATTTTTTTTGCCTGCCATTTTTTGTTATTTTGTTTTGGTAGGCGGGTGTAAATCAGTAATATGTCTATAATATATAGCCTTAGAGAGTTTTGGGGACGCTGGAAGGTTAAGTTACTTGCCTATGGGATAAAGTCAAGGGCAGGATTTGGAGTCAGAAGAAAACTGAGTTCAAAGCCAGACCTTTGTCCACTATACCATATTGCCCCTCTCAGCCAGTGTGTAAGAATCATAGAGTTCTTTGTTGTTTCCGTCAATTACTGGACATGCTTCATTTGACAGATGTAAAAAGACTAAATTTTATTTTCTCTTACCGTAACATTCATTATATATCACCAATACCAACAGTACAAACCTCTGTTTTATGTTGAAAATATAAAAGGCTTCTTGACTTTTTCTTCAATCATACCTTTATTTTTGGACTCTCCTTCAACTGAGTATATCCAAGTTTTTCCTCCTTTAAGTCTGCCTCAGTCACACCCTGAATTTTCTCTTCTGTCACTAGCATTCAAAAATTACCAAATAACATTTTTATCTAACTTCCCTTATTTGTCTTTAAACAATCTGTTGTCAGCCCACTAGAATAAAATTTTTAAAAAGTTTCAACCTACTTAGGAGAGAATAGCTGTAAGCTTTTTAAAACTACAGTCTTCATAGTTGGCTAATCTGGATCCAGACTGTTAATTTCTTTGAAAAGTTCACAGGTTAGGTGTACTATCTTTGACTTCACATCCTCCACAGAAAGATATATATTTAGTGTGAGAGAGTTAGAACTAGGAAGGATAGCAGAGGTCATAGGGTCCAATCCTCTCATTTTACAGATGAGAAAACTGAGACCTGGAGAGATTAACTAGTCCAAGGTCAAACTGGTTGGAATGAAAAGCCAGCAGGGACCCCAGTTTCTCCAATTCCAAATCCAGTGTTATTTCTTCTTTAAACAAGATACTTAGCAAAAAGATGGCTCATTGAGACTCTGAACCCAAATTATTTCCTTTCTTTTTTTTAACTGCAGCTTTTAGATCTTGAGTTATATGAGGCTAAATCTACACAACATAAAAGCAATGTATGGTCTTGCCAGTCAAGGAATAGGTCTGAGTTCTGTAGAAAGGCAAATCATTAAATTCATGAATTTTTTTTTCCTTCACTCAACAGCACCAAACTGCTTTGCAGAATAAATCACTGCAGCTCTTTGGCTTATGGCTTTGCCTTTTTAGGACCTGGGCTATGGCATAGTCACTACACAAGTGTCATAGGTTCCAGCATTTATTGTGAATATTTGAGTATAGTACAGGGCAGTATTGTTCAGGTATGAAGGGTGAATGCACACAGGGGAATGAACTTCCACTCTTGTGAAACTTAACACTTAACAGAAAGAAGACAGATTTAAAGCAGTCCAGAGAGGCCTCCCACTCAGGATTTGGAGTGGTGAAAAGGATTAAGATAAGTGTCCCAAAGGTCTATTCCAGGTTGCCGATAGCCATTGCATGTGTCTGAGTATGAAATGGCTTAGTCCTGCTGATGGGTTCTTAATTTAAGTAACTAGAGCTCATAGTTGGGCCTATTGTTGGAATCAGACTTTTACAAACCTTAAAGCACTAGATAAATGTCAGCTAGTATTATGTTTCATGAACAATTAAGTGTTTCTTCTATGGTCCTTCTGGGAGAGGACCATAGACAAGGAGAGAATAATCCCAGAAGGTAGATGCTACATCATTTTACCACTTACTTACCCAACTAGCAAGTGTCTGAGGCTGGACTTGAGTTCGGGTCTTATTGAATCCAGGCCTAGTGTTCTATCAACTGTGCTACCCCCCTAGATGAAAGATAAGAAGTAATAGAATAACAAGCTCCTAGAAGAACTGTTGGAGATGTTGAGATCAAAGGTAAAAGTAAAGGAGTTGGACTTGACATGGAGAAAGGCTGCCTTTTGGAGAAAATGTAGATTTTAAAAGACGGACCTCAATAGAGAAAGTTCCATTTCCCCTATTAAAATAGGAAACAAGGACCCCTATTAAGGGGGTTAGCAAGTCAACAATCTAGGCTAAGTCTAGGAGTACAAATATAAGCAGAATGGAAGATAGTCTCTGTCTTTTAGGAACTTACAATCTAAAGAGGAAAGAAATACATCTAAAGGAATTAAAAGGGGGAAACTGGAGTTGAAGATGGCCAAAAGGCCAAGTGGAGAGAATCCTATGTAGATGAGTCAGCAGTACAACCTGGGGAGAAATGAAGTGATTGACCTGGGTTTACTCATCAAAACGGAGGGTCTAGCAACAACCAGCCAATTGGAGGCAGAGAGACTACCACCGAAGGGGCAGAAAGTACTTCCAGTTTGAAAAGTAGTCCTAGGGTGAAATAAGCTTCAAGGGTAAAGAGGTTTCTATGGCTTAGCAGAAACAGTTCTGTGGAAAATTATGAAGACTAAGAGGATTGGGAAGAACTGGAAATCCTATGAAGAGAAGGTTTGGATTGACTGCTGGTAGCAAGAGTGTTGAATTTTTAGCTTCTTGAGAGGGCAGGAACCATTTCTTTCTTCATCTTCATCTTCTTTTGTTTTTGTTTCCCAGCTTCTAAAATGGTAGGTTAATAGATAGGACACATATTAAGGGCTTAGTAAATGCATATTGCATTAAATGCATTAAATTGATAGGTGAATCATTATTATAGTCTTCTATGATCAAAGAACTTTGGCTCCTAGTGAGAGGTTCTTAACCTAAAGTCCATGAACCTTTCTTTAAAAAAATAACTATGCTTTAGTATAATTGATTCTCTTTATAATACTGCATATGTTATGCTATGTATTTATATTATGTATTATGAGGAGTTCATAGGCTCAATCAGACCTCAACCTCATCCCTCATCTTAAGGTCCTGTGAAATAACTCCTGATGAAGCATTAACAGGGTTTTAGGATTAAGAGCAGGAAACATCCTAGAGACAATCTGGTCCAAATCCTCTGATTTTATATATAAGGAAACTGAGGTCCAGTAAAGACATGTGATTTTTCCCAAGGTCATAAAAATAATAAGCAGAGCCAAGAAGTTAAATCATTTCACACCAAAACAACTCTCCTTCCACTATCCCTCACTGCCTTTCTCCCAGTCTGCAGTCAACTAGACAATACCCCAGAAAAAGAAAAGGAAAGAAACTTCTTTTTGAATTAAAAACCTACTAGGAATCTAGTTTCCTGGACTCTAGTGTTGAGTATACCCTTTTTTTCAAATATACTCTTGCTTTGCCTTGTTTTAGCCTATCTAATCTGTACTCCTTTGAATATACATTTGCAAAAATCAGCTTTAAAATGATGATTTTTTTCGAACAAGCTCATCATCCTTGGGCAGATTCTAACATCCTCTATAAGCCCAGAATCTAATTAAAGTTTTGATTTTTCACAATAATACATCGTGCTTTCCACATTCTTAAAATATTCATTCAATACTGTAAAGATCTCTCAAAATAGCCTTGTGTCCAGAAATGAATTTGATTGAAAATCTCCTCTTGCATCCTGTGTGGTCTTCCAAAGAAAGAGGGCTGAGGGCTAAGGGTGGATTGTACTTGTCAGATTTAGGTCAAATAAGAACATTTTATCTTAATTATAAAATGGCCATTGTATTCAGAAAACAGGCAGTCTTGTAGACAAGTTGGCTCTCTGCTGCTAGGTTACAGGAGAATAAACCTTAGAATAATCTCATCAAGTCTGGCTTCTTATTTTTCTTAACCTAAAAAAAAAAAAATCTAAGCATCGGGAACAGCAAATATCAGGGAAGGAAGGGGGCTGATAGCAAAATGTGGATAGCGAATTAGTTTAGATCATATTGTTAGGATCTGGTTCCTTTATAAAGGAATCAGTCAGCCATGACAAATGAGTTTCAAGTTCTATTGTTTGGTTATACTTAATTCAAAAAAAGAAAAAAGAAAAGAAAAGAAAAAAGAAACAATATCCTTTATGTAGTTCTTTTGTCTTTTTTTTTTCTTCCAGGTTTACTTCCCAGATCAACCAAGGTTGATATTAAAGAACCAATTGAATAATTTTTATATTGTGCCCTAAAATTGAATTAAAGTAAAACGCTCTGAAAACTTTTTAAAAAATCAATAACTAATAACTGCCTAATAGAAAATGTTTAAGAGGGAGATGGAATATTATAAAGGCCCTTCTTACTGAAAAAAAAAAAAACTAAAGAATTTGAATTAATTTTATAAGAAAGTTCAGGTTCTTTCACAGAGGATTTTGTTATGTAGATTTTTCTTAGTAGCACATTTTAACTTCATGTAACTTTGCCTTTCTTTTAATTTTAACTTATAGTTGACTAAATAAGAGAATAAGTTTTATAAGGTTGATTAAGCTTTCCTTATTAAAATGGTTCATATTTTGTTTCTCTTATCTCTCTTCTAGATTAGTTTGGGCTAGACATTTTTTGCTTGATCTCTTAAAAATTCTTCTAGAGTTTAACTTTTTTTTTTAAAGCCATCACTTGTAAGGCAGTATAGACTTTCAGAGTAGACTATCATCTACAAAGAAAATCCATTCCTTGGGTAAATAAGGAAGTGATACATCTCTGAGGAATTTAACTGTGCTGGGCTAATGCATTTTACATACTCTCTTGTCTCCAACAAGTACCAAGGGAGCTTTATCGGTTACAAAAAAAATAAAATGGTGCTTCTTGGTTGCCTCCCATTTCCTTCAAATACTATGTATCCTCTGTGTGCCTAGACATTTGTATTTTCTCTCCTGTTGAAATGTATGCTTCTTGAGGACATGGGCTACTCTAGTTGTACTTCAGTTTGTTGTTGTTGTGTATATGTATATTTTACTTTCTTTGTATCCTCAGCACTTAGCATGGTGCCTGACACATAGTAAGCAATTAATAAATGCTTGTTGAATGACTGACACCAGGGAAGTATAGTTGGATGGGGGAATATAAATGATTGTCATCTCCAGGTCCAGGAAAGATTACAAGAAAACCTGGTTAGAGGATGAAATGATAAACTTCAGTATGGCGATAATAAACAGAGTTTAGGCACTTCCTGAACATTTTCACCTAAAATTAATAGTCTAAATTGTTTCTTTAGGAAATTGCAAAAGACTAGTCTGGGTTTAAAACTAAAAAGACTTGTTGAATAAGGAGTCATTTTTTGTTATAATTGGTATTGATTTGAAATACATTCTCTACTTAAATATTAATAACTAATAAAATTTCATAGTAATTATTCTTAATTTCTAAAGGAAATGCATCCATCCTCCTAAAACAGACATTGACAATCTTTTGCATATAAAATGCCATGTGTCCAAAAAGGGATGACTCCTACACCTTCTTCGAGCCACTTATATCTTTCAGGTTTCTCTTAAAAAACAAAAAAAAATTTCCTCCCCATTCCTAATGTTCAACCTCTCACCTCCCTTGGTCAAGGAAAAAAAGATTGCTTTGTTAAGCACAAATATAATGATCACATGCCATTTTAGAGGAAGAAACAATTATGTCACAGAGCTTTTTCTCTGCGCATGAACTATTTTGTCTTGTGGGCAGGAACTGGATAACTTATGTTTCCCTTAGAAGCAGCAGCAGCAGCTTGTTTCAGGAGTTAAAATACTAGACTTAGAGACAAGAAGACCTGAATTTGAAACCTACCTCAGACATTTATTACTTTGGGGGACCTGGATATGTCACTGTATCTTCATCACTCTCAGTTTCCTCATCTGATAATAGATCTATTTCACTGGGTTGTTTTGAGGAATAAATGAGGTGATAATATGTAAAGACTTTAAAAACCTTAATATGATAAGTTAATATTAGTTATTTTTATGATTTTTATTAGAAGTGATACAGTATTTGGCCCATGTCCTTGATAAGTTTTTTTTTTCATTCATTTAGTGAAAATTAAGAATTGAGGTAAAAGATGTCCTAGTTTGCTTTTATAAAAGAGTTAGCCAGGGTAAGATCCTCAGTTTCTGGCCAGAACAGAAACAATTGCTAGATATACTAACTCTGAGCCATCAAAACCCAAACAATGACTTCAAAAAGGTCTCCCCCTGCTTCCAGGCCCATTGCCCAATATCCCAATCTATGTCTTTCCTGTGGGTTTCAATGACTCTGGAGGACAGAGTGAGACAGATAACTTTGCCCAGCTAATCCACTTGCAAGTCAATACATCACCCTCATGATGCCATTGGTACTCTTTAAGAACCAGGGATGGATATAAGAGCAAGCAACTACAATATCAGTAGTGAAGAGGAAGCTGAATACGTAGTTAAGGGTGTGGATCTAAGATGGAACTCAGTCTCCTACTCCTTCTGGGACATTAGATAAATTCTTTAACCTTCTTGGGTCTCATGTGTAAAATAGCACCAACCTTTTTCAACTCTCATCTGTGATCCCATGTCTCCAAAGGCACCTTTTAACAACAAATTTGTGATCCTAAAGCTGTAGATACCACCCATAACAACTACCAAGGACACCCCCATAATTATTAAGTACTTATTCTGTATAAGGTACTGTAATCAGTAACTACCCTATAAACATAAAAGCAATCCTATTCCCAATAACTTTGCAGTTTAATTGGACAAGAAACATTTATATGAATAATTGTATGATAAAAGGGACAGTTAAATAAGTACAAAGAAGAGATTTGTGCAAAGTGCTGTAAGAAATTTGAAGAACTAATTTCTCCCTGAGGGAAGAAGGGAAGAGAGAAAACCAGAGGAAGCTTCATGGAGAATTTAGTCCCTGACTTGAACCTTGAAGTAAGGGAAGTCTTTTGCCGGTGTGGTAAGGCATTATGGGGAGAATATAAGCCAAAGGCACAGAAACAGGATAGAACAGGTTGAGAGCACCAGGCAAAGAGTATCTGAGGTGTGTCAAATCGTAGCTTCTAGGATAAAGTATGACATGAAATTAGGTTAACTTACCTCTTCCTCAAGAAGTCAGTTCATATGTAATCTGCAGGATATCTTTCTTGTTCCCTTTGATTGTTAATGTTCATCCTCTTTCCTTCATTTTAGAATTATCTTGTGTCTATTTTCCTGTTTATATGCTCTACCCCTCCACCCTTGGTAGAATATTAATTCCATGAGACTAGGAATTTTTTCTAAATTTGTTTTTTCTAAATTTTGCTTGTATTCCCATGACCTTGGTCATCAACAGGCACTTAATAAATATTTTATGAATTGCTTTGGATTGGCGGGGGGGGAAGGGGGGGAGGAAGTGTACATTAATGGGGTGAAGCTTGAATAGCAAGATGATAACATTATATTTTATTCTGTAGGTAATAAGGGAATTAATATAAAATTAAGTTGATGTAAAAATCAAATTGAAGAACCTAAATTTATAATTAGAAGGTTCCATATCAAGTCCCTTATATAGTAAATAAGGAAATGGAGATCCATAGCCCATTGTCACTAAGGTGGTAAGGGGTAAGAGTTAGTCTTTGAACTCAGATCTTTCAAGTCCACACCCAGTGCTTTCTGAAACTATGCCATGCTTTTTCCAAACAGAATGAGGCCCTCCCTGAGGTTGAAACTCAGCAATTTTAGCTTATGGGATTGATTTATTGTCACTTGCACTAAGAATGCCCCTAAAAATTATCCCAAACCACATTATTACACAAAGAACTTTTTTTCTTCCTCAGGCTCTCTGGCTTCTCCATTAATCCATTCAAAGACACACACACACACACACACACACACGAAAGCTAGAGCAGGGCACCTCCCCAAACACCCCATCAGCATCCCACAAGGTCCTTCTTTAACCAAAAGGATTATTTCCTACAATGAGATGGGGAGGGAAGATATTTTCCTATCCCTGTTAGAGGAGCTCTACTTTTACAGATCAAGGCAATTCAATTCTGATGTTTCTTCATGCTGTGTTATTGGCTAAGATTCTTTCTTTAAGCCAAAAAGCTTTTTCCTTACCTTCAGTTTGGGAGGCAGGGAATATTGCCATAGAATCTGTAGTTAGAAATACTAGCATTTATTTCTGTATCCTGAAAATGCTCAGTAATTGTTCCCTATTATTTCTTTTGGAGTTTTTTGTTATTGTTATTTTTTTTTTTCTTTTCCTCTTGGCTCTTAAGACATATACGTCAAATACTTACAGACTTAGCTGTGTATGTATTTCCACATAAGAATTAAAGAGCAGATTTTTTTCATAAAATTGTGAATTATGAAATGTCCATGGCAATTGCTTATACAAATATTTCTAGCTCAAGTCTGTTATAACAAGAAAAATATTTTTTAAAAATTCCAGGTGGAGCAAAGATGGTAGAAAAAAAAAGATGGTCACTTGCCTAAGTTCTCCCCAAAATAACTCTGAACACTTTTAAAGTTCCATAAAGCAGTTTCTGGAGCAGCAGAACCTACAAAAGGACAGGGTGAATTAATTTTCCAGCCAAAGACAAGTTAGAAGGTTGGCACAAATGGTCTGTACACTGGGATGAGAGCAGAGTTCAGGCTACACCAGGACAGAATAGGCCCTAGCAAACCAAGAGCAGATTTTGGGAATCACTGAATCAGCAGCAACTGTTTTCAGAGCTCTTGGCCCATAGACTGTAAGGAGGCAAACAGTTGATCAGAAGGAGTTTACAGAGGTCTCTTTGCTGGCTTTGGGGCCAAGATTCCTTTGTTTTGCCCTTTCTTGAATCCAGGTGGCAGTTGTAGGATGATAACACTAGCACGCTAGAACTTGTGGTAGAGCAGGGGACCCTTATCACTGTTGTGGCGGATAAAAGAGTGCTTGTGGTCACTCACAGACCAGAGCATAGGCCAGAAGAGTAGTAAATATGTGTCCTCAGCCCATACTATCTTGGAACAACAGAAAATTGAGAAGTCCTAGAAGTATCTCTGAAAACAGCTAAACAAAACCCTTGAAACTTAGGACAATGCACCCTCCACTCTGAAAACTGAACCCTACTTTAACAAAGAGTTAAAAATCAGAAATCCAGATTAGAAAAATGAGCAAACAATCAAAAAAATTTCTGACCTTAGAAAATTACTATGGTGACAAGGAAGATCAAAACAAAACAAGATAATAAAGTTAGATTTCCTACATACAAAGCCTCCAAGAAAAATATGAATTGATCTCAGATCCAGAATGACTTAACAAATTTTGGAAAATCAGGTAAGAGAGAGAGAAGAAAAATTCAGAAGAGAAATGAATAATGCAAAGAAATTGTGGGGAAAAAAAATCAAAGCTTGATTAAAAGAGACTCACAAAAATACTGAAAAAAATAACACCTAAAATCCCCAAACTAGGCCAAATGGTAAAAATAGTACATAAAACCAGCGAGGAGAAGAATGCATTGAAAAACAGAATTGGCCAAATAGAAAAGGATGTACAAAAGCCTACTGAAGAAAATAGTTCCTTAAAAATTAGAATTGAACAAGCAGAAGCTAATGGCCTTATGAAAAACCAAGAAAAAATGAAACAAAAACAAAAGTGTGAAAAAATAGAAGACAATGTGTGAAATATCTCATTAAAAGATTAACCGACTGAGAAATAGATCTAGAAGAGATAATTAATAAATTATTGTCTGCCTGAAAGCCATAATCAAAATAAGCGCCTGGACATAAATATTATCAAGAAAAACTGCTCTCCTGAAAGAGATCCCCAAAAATGAAAAGTCCTAGGAATTCAGTAGCCACATTCCAGAGTTCCAAGGTCAAGGAGCAAATATTACAAGCAGACAGAAAGAAACAATTCACATATCATGGAGCCACAGTTAGGATAACACAAAATTTAGTAACTTTTACACAAAAGAATCTTGAGGGCTTAGAATATAATATTCTGCAGGGCAAGGTAGCTAGGATTACAAGGAAGAATCTTCTACCCAGCAAAACTCAGTATAATCTTTCAAGAGGAAAAAAAGGATATTTAATGAAATAAAGGACTTTTAATAAGCACTCTTGATGAAAAGACCAGAACTGAGAAGAAAATTTGACTTTCAAGTATAAGACTCAAGACAATAATAAAAAGGGAAATAGAAAAAAGAAATCATAAAA
This sequence comes from Sarcophilus harrisii, assembly GCF_902635505.1. Lineage (NCBI taxonomy): Eukaryota > Metazoa > Chordata > Mammalia > Dasyuromorphia > Dasyuridae > Sarcophilus > Sarcophilus harrisii. Next base: position 70,931,251 of record NC_045426.1, read on the forward strand.
AACTTAGTAAGATTAATCTATTTATAATTCTACACGGGAGATTGATACTTATAAGTTATAAGAACTTTTTTGTTATTAGGGAAGTTTGAAAGGATATATATATATATAGACAAAGGACACACAGGTGTGAGTCCAATATAAATGGATGATATGTAAAACAAATAAAATTAAGGGGTGAGAGATGGATGCTCTGAAAGAAAAAGAAAGGTAAAATGGGGCAAATGATCTGGTATAGGAGACAAGAAAAAGTTGTTTTTTTAACAATGTGGGGAAGATGTTGGAGGTAAAAGAGTGTGACTGAACCTTACTTTCATAGAAATATTCTTACAAGGAAGGAATAACATACATACTCAATTAATATAGAAGTTTATCTTACCCTATAGGAAAGCAGGAGGCAAAGAGGATAAAAGAAGGGGGAGTGATAGAAAGCAGAACAGATGGGGGGAGGTGATAGATGAAAAACACTTTTGAGGAGGGATAGGGAGAAAGGAGAGGTAGAATAGAACAAACAGAGAGGAAAATAAGATTGAGGGAAAAAAGTTAGCATTAATAACTATGAAAAAACATTTTGAACCAAGTTTCTCTGTTAAAGGACTCATTTTTCAAACATATAGAGAACTGAGTTAAATATACAAAAATAAGAGCCATTCCCTAATTAATAAATGACCAAAAGATAAGAGTAGTTTTCACATGAAGTAATCAAAGCTATCGATAGATATGAAAAATGATCAAAATATATGAATAGTTTTTACATGAAGTAATCAAAGATATTCTATAGATTACTCTTAACTCTTTATTGATTGGAGAAATGCAAATTAAAACAATTCTGAGGTACCACCTCATACTTATTGGATTGGTTAATAGGAAAGAAAAGGAAAATGACAAATGTTGGAAAGTGAGAGAAGTGAGACATTAATGCATTGTTGTTGAAGTTGTGACTTAATTTAATCATTCCATAGAGCAATTTGGAACTATGACCAAAGGGTTATAAAACTATGTATATCCTTTGACCTAGAATTATCACTTTGTCCAAAAAGGAAAAGGACCTATATGTACAGTAATATCTATAGCAGCTAGTTTCTGTAGGCAAATAATTGGAATTAAGGGGATTTCCATTTATTGGGAAATGGCTAGACAAATTGTGGTATGTGATTGTAATGGAATATTGTTGTGCTACGAGAAATGATGCACAGGATAGTCTCAGAAAAACCTGGAAAGACTTACAGAAACTGATACAAAGTGACATGTACTGCGTACAAAACAATATTATAAGACGATCAATTATGAATGATTTAGCTATGCTCAGCAGTATAATGATCCAAGACAACTCTGAAGGACTTAGGATTTGAAAATTCTATCCATACCCAGAGAAAGAACTGATGGTGTCAAAATCCAGATTGAAGCATACTTTTTAAACTTTATTTTTCTTGAGGATTTTTTTTCTTGTTTTCTTTCACAACATGACCAATATGGAAAAATGCTTTGCATGACTTCACATGTATAACCTATATCAAATTGCTTCCCTTCTCAATAAAGGGAGTGGGGAGAGAGGAAGAAAGTGAATTTAGAACTCAAACATTTTAAATGAATGTTAAAAATTGTTTTTACATGTAATTGGGGAAAATAAAATCCTAAAAAAAAATTGTTCATTTAAAAATGCCTAACACATGATGAATGTTCCTTGTTAATGCATTTTGTTCTTAAGTGAAGTAGAAAGAAATTGCTTGAACAGCAACTTTTGTTTCTTCTCATAACTTTCCATGAAGCGTGCCCAGTGTTATTCTTTCTGGAATCACCAAAGATGGCAGTGATAGGATTTGTTTTCACTGGCACACCTGGAAGGAGGAGGCCTTAGGCTTCTAGCAAATGAAATGTAACATAAACAACCAAATGCAGTGACTTAGTTGACCCTAGGGATTACTCAAAATTTGGGTGGATTCCTCTAAACCTTTCCTAGGAACTGTAAAATAAAATAAAACATAGAACAAAAAATACTCAGGGAACAAAGACTTTTCCTACTACTATAAACACCCAGTGATCTTATCTCTTTCAAAGTAATGTGATTCTAGTTCTCTTATTTCTGGAATGTTCCCCCAAAGTATAAATGATAAGGTAGGTTATATCCTGAAATCTGTCTGTATTCCACTACACCAATTTTGAAGACTGAATTGTCTGAATTCAGGATTAAAGAACTTGTAAGTGGAGTTAAATGTTTCAACAATATTTAAGGGGCATGTATCCTAGAGAACACCCAAGAAATACCCCAACATTGTTCAAGTGGGAAACTGATGATCCTTGTTCTGCTTAATCTCTGAAAGCAAAATGCAAACCAATCCAGTTATTGTTACAAGCACTATATGTTCACTCAAAAAAAAGAAATAACTTGTTAATAGTTAAAGATGGAGATAACGGATTCTCCATAATGGATAATGGATCCAGCACAGGCTGGAGGATCACTCTTGAGAAGTGTTTTAATAGGTATTCTTGCTCAGACATGGTTCAGGCTACAGAGATTCTTAGACTCCTCCCAGCTTTGAGAATCTATGAGTCTATTTAAAGCGATTAATTTAGTGATACCTACAACAAATGAATGTTTATTTTTATAGAATCAATATATGTCATAATACTGAGGCAGCAAGGTGACAGTGCATAGATCTCTGAACCTGAAGTTACAAAAGTTTGAGTTCAAATTCACCTTAGCTGTGTGACTCCTGGGCAAGTCATTTAAACTTGTTTGCCTCAGTTTCCTTATCTGTAAAATGAGAATCATAATAACACCTACCTCCCAAAGTAAAGTAATTTGAAACCTTAAATCTTTATTTAAGTGCTGGCTATTATTTAATATAATTAATATATTGGCTATGTATAAATTTATGTATCAATTATATATAAATATATAAGCTATATAGAAATACTAGCTATTGTTATTATACTTTACAGATTGCTCCTACAAGTGATGACCACATTTGTAAAATGTGAATTGACAACTTTTCCCAAGGTTTGAACATCATCCCACCTTCTATTATAGGCATACTTCCCCCTTATCTTATTTTTAAAACTCATGGCATTTTAATCATTCATTTCAATTAGACCTGAAGATACTGGCTTCTGAAGGCCCCTTTTAAAACACATACTTATTACCTGGGAAGGAAGATGGGGCTGGAAGGGTGGAAGGGACTAGCTATGTTACAATAAAATTGCCATTTTTCAGTTTGGGAAAACAAGGAAATCAGATCAGAAAGATGTAAACTCAAGAGGCTGAACCATAATGTCTAAATCTCTATTAGACTATAATTTCCATATGAGCAGAAATAACGTCTTATCTAATAACTTTTCATTATACATTTTCCAGTGCTCCATACTCATAGTTGCTTAATGTTTAAATGACTGAATAAAGTAGTAATAATAGTTTAGCTCTATTGGTGGAAAAAAAGAGGAGATATCAACATGTATTCAATTAAATGCTAAGTATATAAAGTAATATTCTTTTCAGATTGTCTTCATCTACTCTGTGTATATATACTGTTATTTGCATGTTGTTTTCCCCATTAAAATGTGAGCTAGTTGAGGGCAGGGACTTTTTTTGCCTTTCTTTTTATCCCTAGCACTTAGCACAGTGCCTGCCGTATAGTAAGTGTTTAATAAATGCTCATTGACTGAGTAATACAGTGAATTGAAATCATCACAGTCAAGCTAGATCCCAAATTTCTGAAAGAAGTAACTATGTAATTGCTTTTGCATTCATCCTCTTTTTTTTTTTCTTCTTGCTAGCTTTCCAAAATCTTATGTTGAATTGGCTCTACATCCCTCACCAGTTCTCTTTAAACAACCCCCCTTTTTTAACTTTTTTGAAACTGTGTCTTGGTATCTTCCAGATTTCATTCTTTAGAACTTCTCTTTCCTCTTGAACTGACTTTACCCTATACAATTGTTGGCCATGAGATTCTGTTTATGCTTTTTTGACTCATTTTGCCATCAGCTCTTCCCAGACCTAGACAAATGCCTACCTCTTTCACATATTCTAAAATAGAGTGATCACTTGTCCCCAAGGTTCTCATTATTTCCACTTCAGCAATCAGTTTCTCCTTGTTGGTAAGATTCAAATACAGACTAACAATTTATGCCATTTCTTCCTCTCCTTTTTTGATGAATGACATTATTAAGGCAAGCCAAAGATTTATTGCTGCTCTGCCTTGGGCAGAAACACCAACAGCAATTGCCTAGATAATTGAAGTCCCTCCATCACTGTCATATGATGTCTTTGTATCTATTTTAAAACGTTTCATGACCTGCTTCTCTTTTTATGGGCTGTTTCCTTCTTTTGTCTAAGTACTCCCTCAAGTAGTCTCTCTTTTCATTGATCAATCAAATGCTTCCCATTGTGCTTTCCTGCCTTGGTTCCAGGATTTCCTCAAATAAGTATATTTTCTTCATATACAATCTTGGACCACCCATCCTTTTCCTTTCAATCTCTTCTCATCTTTTGTTAGGCCCTTCTATGGCCTTTTTCTAGGCAACCATAATCTAGTCACAGATGCCACAAGAAGTCCCATTGGTATCTGTGTATGAGAGCAAATGTGTCATCTTGTGTTATTGTCCATATTTCACCTTGCTTATTACTTGGAGATTGTGCATTTATAAATAGGCACATAAAAATGGATTTTGTTGCAATTTTCCTTTTGGGATTTCTTCTCTTGTGAATTAGTAGGCAGATGACTGGCATAGTTGATAGAACTGGACGTGCAGTCAGGAATATGAGTTTAAATCTGGTCTCAGATTTGGTCTTTTGGCAAGACACACAATCTCTATTTGTCTCAGTTTCTTCATCTGTAAAATGTAGGTAATAATAGCACCTACTGCACAAAGTAGTTATGAGAATATTTATATTTATTTGTGAAATTATTTATTTATTTATATAAATATTTAGTTATGAGATAATATTTATAAAATGCTTAGCACAGTGCCTGGCACATGGTAGGTACTTTATAAATGAAAGTTAGCAGTAGTAGCATTGAATCTTTTTTCTTTCTCCTTTGTAGCCAGGTGGCACAGTATATACTGCTAGCTCAGTGACCTTTGAGCAAAATTATTTGATTTCTCAAGAAATCTCTCAAGGATTAAGCCATATATTAAGCTTCTATTATATTAAGATATATATATATATATGTATACATACATATATACACACACACATACACACACATCTAGAATAAACTATACATTATATATATGTGTGTGTATGTGTGTGTGTATATATATATATATATGTATGTATGTATATATGTAAAGTTCCTTTACCAGGAGCTACCTGCACCAGTGAAAATTACAGGTCCAGAACCCTTCCTTTAGAAAATAAAGAATCAACCATTGGAATACAGAATCAGTTTCTAACAAACTATGTAGTCACTCACCTGACACAGCCTCAACTTGACATTTTTCCTTCCTTGTTTTTTTCTAGGTATTTCAAGTATCGCAGAACGAATTACAGAAGAAAAAGAGACGTGCTCCAGCACCGCCACCACCACCGCCGCCGCCATCAACTCCCCTCATCCCAAACAGGACAGATGACAAGGAAGAGAATAGGAAGAGCACAATGGGTGAGAGACAGCTTTCTTCTCTTAGTTTTTGCATGTGCCTTGTATATTGGTTTTGCTTTAATTTCTAGACTTACCATTAACAATGAAAACAAACTTGTCTCAGAGTTACAATATAATGTGGAAAAATATTTATGCTGAAGAAAGAAAGTCTGGAAATGAAGGCTTTTGGTAGGTTGTGTCCACCTTGCCACGTGAAAACTTTGTAGATGAACACTATCAGTAGGGCAGAAAGTAAGGCAAAAGTGAGAGGAAGTCAGGAAGAAATAGAATGAGTATGAGTTTGTGTTGTGTGAGAGATTGTAAATCCATGCATTTGGCACTTGTGGAAGTTTTTTTAAAGGACATCTGCTGAAAATGGTTATTTTTAGACCCATGATATTTGTACATCATTTGACCATGTTCAAGAATCATTTGCTTTTGACACACCAAGTCCTTGAAATTAATCTCCGTTTATAAACTCTTTACATGTAGAGGCCCTGAAATACTTCAGGAGGAAAAAGCATAGAAGAAAGTAAACTTTAGGTAACTTTTCTGCAGGAAAAACATTCATTGATTCAAGAACAGATATTTTTAAAATTATGCAGTAAGGGGATTTTTAAAAATGAATTGTATTAAGAAAACAAACTTGTTTCTGGAGCATAAAAAAGTCAGTTTTGAGAGACTACCCAGTCCAGCTCATTATCCTGAATGGTAATGTTGCTGAATATGCTCTCTAATTACCTACCTTTGACTATGTTGCTCACAGGACATCTAAAACAGAATCTGCTCCTATGAGGGAATTTCCCACCATGTCTCCTTATGGGAATCTGAAACTTTAATAAGAACCACTTAGCTCAATTCACAGTCTGGGGAGTTAATTATGCTGACAAATAATCGAGCCCATATTTCATATAATTTTCTTTTTTTATTTCAAAATCCTATTTTCACATCATCAGTATTAGTTTTTTCCCCATTCCCATAATGAATTATCTTCTACCCTCAATCATTATTTCTGCCAAACACCTGCTTATTCAAAAAATTATCTTAGACTTTTAACAAATCTCATATGTCCTACCATAGGCTTATTCTTAAAACCAAATATCTATCGTCTTTTCAAGCTCTCTGTCTGAAAATGGAAGAAAGATTTAGATGTGGGGGTCTAAGAATCTTATCACCATATCTACTACCTGTTGTTAGAAACACAAGTGACAACAAGGGTGTGATCTAGTCAGACTACATCTGAACTAGAACTATTCTATTTCAGGAGAGGAGATGCACCTGCTAGTCCGAAGGGTTTCAGTCTAGTGTCTGCCTTTCTTTTTCTTCTCTTTCTCTCCCTCCTCTTTTCCTGCACTCTCTCTACCACCTTATTCTCCATTTCTCTTTTCCTCTCCCTTTCCCCCTCTTCCTCTCTCTTCTCTGCCTTTTTTCTCTCTTCTTTTCTCCCCATCTCCCTCTCCTTTTCCTTTTCTCCCTCTCCTTCTCTCATTCCTCTCCCTCTCATTCTTTCTATCTCCCTCTCCTTGTCTCTCCTTTCCCCCTCCTCTTTCTTCTTTCTCTCTTTGCCTCTCTTTCTCCTTCTATTTTTCTTCCCTTCTCCTACTTCCCCCTCTTAAGCATACATATACATTTAGATTTCAGCAGTATGAGTATCCTTCCTCTAAACAGATCATACCTCCTCTTTTTAAGAAGACAAACAAATAAATGTTGCCCTCTCTGAACTGCTGCTCAGACCTCTCTACTAACTCCATAATGAAACATTGGAATTAAAATTTATATACTTCTCCTTTACATACATTCATACAAAGACACACACACACACACACACACACATACACACACACACACAGAGTTAACTAAGTTGTTCTTTAAATTCAGCTACTATATATGAGTGTAACTGAACAGGCTAGCCTGTTAAATATGGAGTGATATATTAAAGGAGTAAGGAAACTGTGTAATTAATGAGAACACATTTTAAATGAATGACCATTTAGGGGAGAAAAATCATTTTTACTTTTTAAAAAAAGTTATTGAGCTTTTTTTTTTAAATAAAGATGGTCTAAATTACGGACAAAAAGAGATCAACTAACTTGTTAGACTTGAACTGCCCTCCCCTTCTCTATAAAAAAAAAATTTATAAAATGTACCAAAAAATTTTAGTATTTTGCAAACTTAAGCTTAATTTCTTTCCTGTATGTCTTTTTAAGGTCATAGCCTACAAAGTATTGAGGGTGGTTTTTAATGTGTGACTTTGAGAAGTAATATCATTTTATCATCACACTTTATGCATCTTTAATCTTATTAATATGTATATGTTATGACCCAGAAAATGATACTTGCTGAAATGAATTTTATTCTAGGAAAGAAAAGTTGTAAGCAAGGTGAGACCAGAGTGCATTATTTATTTAGATTTTTTTTAAGTCAATATCTAATTTGCTAATGGTTTCATTCTAGTCTATCTGAAAAATATTCAGACACAATCATATAATTGGATTAAATTTTTAAAACTCAAAAAAAAGATAGTTCCATCTTCATTATGAAAGAGTTCATAGTGAAATAAGTAGAAAGATATCATTTGATAGTTTTAATAAATAATTTGAAAGAAAAAGTACCCAGTAAAATCAGCTAGTTAGCAGATGATAGTAGAATATTTCATTTCCAGAACCTATATTTTCTAAATCAGTAAACTGAAGTCTAGTAATGCTAAGTGGCTTTTCTCATAACTAACAGCAGAATCTCTTCAATGGCATTAGTAAATAAGAACCCATATACCCTGAGTCCCTGTATTGATCTTCCCACTACACAGTGAAACTTCTCTCCTAAACTCATTCATTTGAGCCTTGAATGAGACAGTATTGGAACAAATAATAGAAAGCACTCTATGAGAAGCAGTGTGGTATAGTGAGTAAAGCCAGCCTTGAATCCAAAGCTTAACATCTCTGACATCTATACTGGCTATTTCTTCCTGGGAAAGATACTTAAGTTCTTAGTACTCTAAGCAATTCTCAAAATGTCTTAGTTGCAGAGAAAATACCAACCCATATTAGTAGTTTCTCCTGTCAGTCTAACAGAAGTAAATTAAAATTTATCTCCCCAAGAAATACTAGGTATGAAAAAGTTTGAATAAATACACCCATGATCAACCCATAGCAGCTTATGGGTAGATTTTTTAAAAAATTAACATTAGATCGATTCATTTGTTTAGTGATTATCTTGTGCTGAGACATTCATTGTTCAAGTGAAATTAATATTCCCTTTTAGCTCAGTAAATGGAATAATCAGTGCAAAAAAATTTATAAGCTTTACAAATGTCAGTTGCTATTATTATAAATAATAATCATATTCACTTTTAGTCATTTTCATTTTTAAGTTCAGAATTAATAGGTTTTCTGCCACATCTGCCAAACTACAGGTAGGCATTTTATCTTTTGAACCATAACATATCTATCCTCAAATAAAATGTACAAAGTGTATGTTCACTTGGATTTTGTGTGTGTGTTGTGTGTGTGTGTGTGTGTGTGTGTGTGAGAGAGAGAGAGAGAGAGAAAGAAATAGAGAGAAAAACAGAGACAGAGAGAGAGAGAGAGAAACAGAGACAGAGAAAGAGAGAGAAAGAATGAAGAGAGAGAGAGAGAATAGAGAAACAGAAACACACCCAGAGAGAGAAAAGAAATATGATTAAGTATGTCTTAGATTTCTTTTTGAAAGGAAAGGTGTTTCTCAGCTGAAGCTTTGGAAGTAATTAGCCGATTGATTCCATATAGGTGTTGGACGGCAGGTGCCACAGAAGCCTCCTAGAGGCACTCCTCGAGGTCCACCTCAGTTAGTGCTTCCCCCACCCCCACCCTACCCTCCTCCAGACACAGATATTGTGGATTCTCCAGGGTTTCACAGAGAAGCAGATGGAACAGAATCCTCAGAACTGGGACCCAAACGTAGGTGTTTTATTTAAACTCTCTTTATTCTTCATTTCTCTGATGAACTCCTATTGAATGAGTTTCCAGACTTTGCATTCTGGTCTTTGGACATATATGTTTTTCCTTTTCAGCCTCTCTTCTTAAATGGACAATGCAATATGTTGTGTTTTTAACATGGAATGCACTATGGATGAAATACTGGAGCATGCAGAAACATATTTAATTTGTGTGTGGTGAAAATTAAAGCCAGAGTGATACTTTTGTGGCCAAAGACAGTCAATAAAGATAGCATGTTTCTCTCATTAGAAATGTCTTTAAAACATCTTTACTGATAGCATAGACTGTTAAATGAAAATGCTGCTTTGTTGTATTTGGAGGCTAAGCAGATAACTTTGCCACCAGATAACTTTCAGGGTTTTTACAAATACAGAATGTCAACAGCATAATAGCTAATGGCTATTCTACCCTTTAATAGTTAGCTGCCAGACTCTGAATGAAAGACCCCTGTATAATATAAAAACAACAACCCTATAAGGAACTTGCATTCTTGGATGATTTATTTGGAAATAAAAACACATATCATGCTACCTCTATTTTCTTTGACTTATACATTTGAAAGAATATACTATGTCAGTTAGCAGCTTGCACTTTCAAGTATTTTAAAATTCCCAGTCCTCGTACCAACAGCATTCCTCGTGAAGGCAAAAACATACCAATTAGTTGATGATACTCATTGCTGGAGTGAAATTTCAGCTTTTGATATTCTTTTCCTTGTCTTAGCCATCCCTTGATGTCCAGTACATTGAAAATGGGCTATCTGATTATCATCACCAATATGTAATAGTTTAATAAATCCTGTAAGGTAGATTAACCTGAAGTCAGGGGATACTTATATGGAAAAATCACATCATTGTTCAGGTCAAGCACTTGCTTGCCTTTGTCCCTTTCAAGTGTGAGTCAACATGTGGTGATACATGTTTAAAGCTAAACTGTCTTGGGATATATAAGTAGGAATAGACCCTTGCAGCATTTTCTTTGAGACATGGGGATGGGGGAGGTTTCATTATAAAAGGTACACAAATGAAATGAAGCACAAAGAAAGGGCCAAAATCGTGGAAGGAGAAATTAAATTTTCTTGCCCATTGACTTAGCCTTCCTTAATTCTCTTCAGAAAATAGTATTGTCCAGTTGGCTGCAGTATATTTAACGCAGGGTGTTGTTTGTATTGTTCATTTATTTCAGTCAATCCCGGATCTTCATGACTCCAGTTGGAGTTTTCTTGTCAAAGATGGTGGAGTGGTTTGCTATGTCCTTCTTCCACTCATTTTACAGATAAGAAAACTGAGGCAAACATAGTTAAGTGACGCACAGAGTCACACAGATTCCAGGCCCAGCACTATCCATTGTACCACTGAGCCTTCCTGCTTAGTTTCCATTCTCAAGTTTGGTTTTCTGGAAGATTAAAGCCTTCAGAACACAATCCTATTTCAAAAGATATTTCTGAATTCTTTATGGTTAATAGATAGCTCATGGTGGTTTAGATTTCTGGTTTTTAAGGCTTCAAATCTCATTCAATTCTCACAACAACCTGAGTTGTTCCATTTTAGAGTTGAGGAGACTCAAATTCCAGAAAGGTCAGAAAATTAACAATGGAAAGGGCATTGGATTTGGAGTAAGAATTTAGTTATTGTTTTTGAGTCATTCATGTCCTCTTTCCATGACCCTTTGGAGGATTTTCTTGGCAAAGATACTAAAATGGTTTGCCATTTTCTTCTCCAGTTCATTTTACAGATATAGAATTGACACAAACAATTAAGTGATTTACCCAAAGCTATATGGCTACTAAGGACCTGAGGTCAAATTTGAACACAGGACCACCTGACTCCAGGCCTGGAATTCTATCTATTGTGCAACCTAACTAGCTTAGAGAAAGAAAATGGAATTCATATCCCTTCTCTGCTTTTTTACTGGGCCTTTGCCAATTCCTTAATTCCTTTGGGCTTCACCTGTGGTCATCTAAAAAAATAATAGGATTGAATTCAGCTCTAGAATCTTTGGTTCTTTTATGTTTCCAAATTCACATATCTATTGAAGAGGCAGACCCACAAATGATACCGATACTTTTTTAATAATTCAATGAGAGTTATGATTTACCTAGAAAATATGATACATTGAAGTTCTCTTCATCATTTCTCATCAATTATCATTTTCAATCCTTAAAAGATTTTTGTTTCTTTTATGTCTGAGAAAGAAAGTGCTTTTGCTGAAATTATGACATGTTTGAATGTCAGGTTTGGAGATATAAGTTACCAATTTGGGAAGGGTACCCTGAAAGAGAGCTCCGTTTGGTGGAGAAAGTGTAAGAGATATTCATAGAAAAGAAAATCTGTAACCTCTTGGGCTTCTACAGTGTCAGAAAGAGAGAATCTCTTCCTCCCCAACTTGATTAGGATTTAAAGAAGGTTAATTTCTGAATCAAAACTAGGGCTTAAGAACAAAAGAAGGAAAGAAGGAACCTCAGTTTCTTTATGTCTCATGCTTTAATTTCTCCTTCCTTAATCCCTCTTTTTGGTCCCTTCTTTGTGCTTCATTTCATTTGTGTATCTTTTACAATGAAACCTCCCCCAACCCCCTTGTCTCAAATTAAACTAAGGAAAATATACAGAATACCCCCATACTATTCTTTATCCTATTTTACACACACATACAAACACATGCACATCCCCAACAACCTACCAACACACTAACATCCTTACACAGAAATAATAGAGAGGAAAGACCTAAGAGTCAAAGATACTATGATTTCCTTAAGATCCAAAACTGCATCTTATTTTATCTGGTATTCTTCATTGCCTAGCATAGTGCTTTATTTCATTGAGAGAGTCATAAAAAAAGTCTCCTTTTTCCTTCTTCTTTTCCTCCCAGTTCCACTTCTTCACTGTCATCCTAGGAACCATGAAACTGAATGGATTCTATCCTGAATCTTTCTTTTCTATAGTTAGTACACAGTTATACCATATTATGTATGGATCATTCAAAACAGTGATCTTATATCTCTGACTGAACTAAATGCCTTAGTGATACAGGCCTGGGGTGGAGAAGGTGAAGGGAGAGAGGAATGATAAGACAAAATGAACCTATTATTTCCCCTTTGATTTTAGTTTTTTTCTCTAATATTTAACTGTACAAAAGTCCTACCCTCACCCATTACAAGGTACCATACAATCCATTATTGCCACAGAAAAGTTCAGATTAGGTAGTTTATATTTCTGTCCTGGTACTTCTAGGTCAGCCTCTTTGGTCTATTGGTGACTAGACATTCTTGGCTTCCTGACTACAGATATTCTTGGACCAGTTTTCAGCAGCTTTACCTATCAACTTCCATTGAACTCATTTTAATCCTCTCTTCTTTGTGACATGAAAAGATATTCATGGAAAATGTTTTAAGAGGTAACTTTTCCTTTCACATATACTGTGATGTTTGGTCAACAACAACAATGATCTGCAAAGACTTTAAAAAAATAGATACAACTAGACAACCCTAAAGTAAAGACACTATACTTGCTGTCTTGTGCCCCCTTCTCAAAATCTTAAACTTGAGAAGATATATTTGTAGCCCATTCACTCACTTTCATCCATTTTTTTATCACGTGTCTTGGACAACCTTTGAATCACTGTTATTCTGAGAAAGTTTTTCTTATTCCTTCAGTCTTTTTAATATTTGTTATCTTGCTTTAAAGCCTTCCAAATGGCCTTCCTCTCACACTTCTTCACAGAAATTCCGATTCAGAAGAGACCAGAGAAATCTTATAGTCCCATACCTGAACAGTAATGTCCTCTATACTAACCCTCAACAGTTAATCATTCAGCCTCTGCCTTGAAAATGCACCATCTCCTAACTAAGTTCGTCTGTGTCCCTTTAGGTGATTTTTGATTTCCTTCCATCACAAGAGAATTTGCCTCTGCAACTTCCACCAATTTATCCTGCTTTTGCCTTTTGGCACCAAGAAGTCTTGGTATCCATTATCACATCCCCCTTAAGTCTTCTTTTACCCAAGCTAAATATTAACATCCCCAATTCCTAAATTCTTGTCTCATGATCTCTAGTTTTCTCCCTTGTTCTGGATGTTCTCTTCTGGAGGAACTCCCAATTGTTAGTGTCCTTCTTACCAGTCCTCACTCTGACTCATTTCCATTAAGATGGGCTGTTGTTAAACCCAAGGTTCTTGGCTCAACCATAATTATAACTTTCTATGTAAATGTAGCTTTTTGCTGCCCATGTTAAAGCTTTAAGCTGTGGTTGAAGTTTTCCACAAGGTCACCATAAGTAGATTTACTTCAAATCAAAAACGATTGGGAAAGCATTCTTTCCTGGTAAGTATTGGGCAATATAGTATTATTTTAAAAAGGAATACTCTATGTAGACACAAGTTCTAGGTTATTAGATAAAATGAGTTCCCTGTCTAAATCTTAAAAGGGGGGCACTGAGTAGAAGGATCGCTACACTTTCAACTTCTTCATGTCAAACTCTAGACTGAGACCATAATCTAACTTTGGTCTCAGGTTCCCCATTTGTTAAAAAAGAATAATATTTGTGCTGTCAGACTTACAAAGTCAGTGTGTAAATAGCAAGTTATTAAAATATAATAGATAAGTATTGTGCCATTATAGTTATTAATATCATTGTCACCAAGAAGCTCTATAGCAAATTAATTTACCATATGCTTTGTTCATAAATACTTACTTTGTAAAACATTTTCTTAGTGCCATCATGTTGGACATTAAAAATTCACTTTGGTCCTGTTAGATAAAGGTGTAAAGCTATAGTTTATATGTAATTATATATATATATATATATATATATATATATATATATATATATATATATATTTAGATATTATTTGAGATCCCATTTACTTTTTTTTAAATTCTCCAATGCCAACCAAGAATTGGATACAGTACTTACTCTGTAATTACTTCTCTTCTCTGGTTGCCATTATTTAGTTTGTAGAATATAGGACATGTTCAGATCAAATACAAATACAGAAAAGAATACTGTGGCAAGCATTGAGATCAATATAGCTAAACTGAAATACTTGGCATAGTCCAATATGAATCCAAGCACAGAAATATAAAAGAATACCAGATATTCACAGCATACCACCTCACTTCAAAACTCTGTTCCCACACATCACAGTAGATTGTTAAGAATCTGCTTCAGAACAGGATTTGGAAATACTGACTAATCTTCCCATTCTGCAGCCCTATGAATCTTTTTCAAGCAGTTGGCAACTGAGATAGAATGGTAGTTTCAACTTTAGTTATTGAGAGAGTAAATTCTATCCAGAAAGTTTGTTAAGAACCAATTATATGCTAGGTAGTAAGAATCCCAAGACAAAAGCAAAATAGTCTTTGCTCTCAAGAATCTTGCATTCTACTACAAAGATGTGTTTTATGAATACCCACGGACTTATAGAATTTGAAAGTGAATAAAAAACATATAAAACTATCAGTCATATCTTTTTTAAGTTGATCTTAAAAACAACCTTGAAAATATAGGTATACAAAAATTCCTGGAAAGAGAATTAAATTACAAATGAATACTTGTCTTGGGCATTTATAAACAACATCACTTTACCTCCCTGTTCAAATTCCATTGGGCAGTAGCTAGGGAAAGGGAAAGGTTTTCCATCTAGATATGTTGTCTGCCAACCAAAATAGAAGTCATACCAATCTTTTCCTCTATAAGCATCTGTTTCTGATCTGGTCGAGTCACATATAGCTACTATTTTTCTTTCTAAATTTTTCTTCACCTTCCCCAGGAAGTTGAAAGCAAAATCTATGCCGTATGCATTTCAAACTCTGGCCCAGATTATATGTCTTTGGGAGTCTTGCTTTTTTTTTTTTTTTAAAGGATAGGTTAGTTTTGAATCAAGGAGGTCTTATCCTATCAACAACAGAAAGTCACCTCCCCAGCCAAATCATAGAAATAATTGCTTATCTCTTTTCTAGAAGTTATTTCATAAATACAAGTTAATGAGGTTGAGTGGTGAGAGTGACCATTATTATATTGTCATTCCTAACATCTGGATGGTAATCAGGTCAACAGAGTGATCAAACTAATTGCATTCTGACTACAGCTTCTCTTTCTTCTAGATCCCTTGACCTTTGCTATTTTGTCTAGAGAAGCTCTTGGTAATTAGCCCAAATTTAGAAACAGTAGGAACTAGTTCCTTCTTAATTAGAGAAAAATATTAATATCCATGAGAGAGATCCTTATTTTGGGACCTGGGTGGAAGTCAGGAGAAAAGCTGTCATCTGAGTCCTTCATTTGGCTGACCATCACCTACTTGGGTGTACGATATGGAAAGCATGATTATGTCTCCTTGAAATTGAGTTCCTACTACAGAGAGTTCTTTCTTGTTAAAGATACTGGAGGAAAGGCTGGGAGAGGTGTGTGCTTCAGGAACAAAGGTCTGTTTTCAGCTGTTGCTTTGTGTCCATTAAGACTCATTCCTTCCTCCACAGTTCATGACATCACCTTCTTCCTGGCAGCCCCAATCAAATAAGACAGCTGTCTTGTTAGGCAGCCCCAAGCTCAAGTGGGAAGAATACTTTATTACACACAATCTGAGAGAAACAATTGTGCCACATCATTTCTCAAACTTATGTGGAGCAGAAGTCGTTTGTGAATAGGGCTTTTAGGGATGGATTTGAGCTCTCCTGGAGAGGATAGTAAGAGTCCGTTTTCTTGGGACAACGGAACAATTGTTCTGCCAACTATTTGCTTTTGAATCTTTTTATTCTCATTAAATGAGCTTTCCCGTTAACCTTTGGACATCTCGTCACATAGCTCTGTGTTTTGTGTGTACGTCTAAAACAATACATTTGTGCTCATGTTTTTTTTTTTCCTTTCTTAACTTTCTAATCAATGGCCAATGATTTAATCTGTACTGAACTTTTAATGTGCTTCATCCTTCCTATGCTCAGTCACCCTGTTTGCATTGGGCCTGTTTTAGTCACATGGTTTGCAGTGCTGCTAATGAATGGACTGTTAACAAGCAATCTATTACTTATCCCAATTAAAGGACTTTGGGGATTTTAGGGTCATTGCACATGGAGTTTAAATTACAGTCCCTTAAAATGGTTTGAAGTAGAACAGATTAAACTTTTAGTTCTTACCTTTTCCTTGTGTATTCTATCCATTTGGATGTATCCATCATGTCTTTTTGATATCACCAGATTATATATTTAGTACTAGAAGGGATCTTAGAAATCACCTAATCTAACCTTTATCTAATTTTTACACATGAGAAAGTTGGGGCCCAGAGAGGTGAGATTAATGACCTAAGGTCACCTGGACAATAAATCAGCCGAGCCAGAATTTGAATCCAAATCCAGAGCTCTCTCTACTGTACCACCTACCTTCCTTATTAAAATATGAACATATGGAGTAGGGAGGGGAGGAGTTTGGCTCACCTCCATCTCTAAATAGATAAAAGCCCCATCTGTAATCATCACCCAGGTCTTTCTTCCCTTGTACTTTAGTTTATGAGCCTGAAGTTTCCTTCTAAAGAATTTTGTGGAGATTGGAGTAAAAGAAAGGAAGCTTGACTCTCAGATGATAAGCATATAATACTATAGCAATATATTACATTATAAAAATATGATATTGTTTTTATTGTTTTTGTTAGAAAAACTTCTAGGTTTTCAGAGCCATGGCCAAAGTTGAGGCAATGAGATATGGTAGAGGAGGCCTGAACTCAGTTGTCAAGACAACCTGAGTTTTTCTGTCTCTGTTTCTAATGTGCTGTGTAATCTCCAGCCAGTCCATTCTGTTCCCTGAGCCCCAGCCTCTTCCCATGTACAATTAGAAAGTTAAATTAGGTTACACTAAAATCTCTTTCAGTTTCATAATTCTATAATCTCTGATGATATTACATAAGCTTGTAGAAAAAAGACAATAGCATTTTATTTTGATACCATGTTTTGCTTGGAAGTAAGTTTCTGCCATGATTTTTAAAACTGTAGAGAGGGAAACAGTCCACTTTATTACAATAAAAAAAAAGCTAATTCTAAAAGTGGATTGAAATATAATCTAAAAAGAAAGATTATTTTTTAAGGGAAGAATCTCTCATCTGCTATGTGTTTAGGGAATTTTAGAGACCAGCTCAGGTAAGCACCCTTCCCTACCAAGTGTGTTTGCCTCTGAAATTCCCATTGGCAAGTATGTGAGCCACACAGCTGCTCTCCCTGCTATGGGAATAATCATTGAATCCATGAAAACAGGAAAAGGATAATGAACAAACTGCCCTTTCACGGAAATTTAGAGGAAATTGTTAGCTGTGGGAGCAGCCTGATAGGACTCTGTTCCTATTCAGAAACAGATCAAAAAAAGGTAACCTCTTTTTTTCTGTGCAATTCCCACTAAACTAACTTAAGCCATGTCAATGAAAGTACTTTAGAATTAAATAGAAAGTAGGTATTAAAGGGGATGTGTTCAATTTAGGGTCAAAGGACAAAAGTGGTATAGATGATGTGGTAAACTGAACAACTTTCTTAGAGTCAAGTTCTGTGTGACTGGAGAAGTCATTTAACTTCTTGGGATCCACCAGAAACTCCTTAAGTCTACAAGAAGTTATACTATCTTGTCAGTCTGCATTGTTGACTAGGAATTCTACATTGTGAGTTTCCTACCCAGATGACATCATAAGCTCAGAGCCCTCCTAAAAAAGAGCAACCACAAATAGGTAATAGTTATTGGTATACATAACATAAGTTTAAAAAGGATTTTGTATTTACTAAGTCTACTCAAGACTCTATGCTTAAGCTCCATCACTTAAGAGGGATGTGGAGAACTTAAAAAAAAAAATGGCTCAGAAGAGAGTCACAAAAATTAATGGGAAAGGAGAAGGGAAGTGAAATTATTTAGTTGAAGGGCAAATTAATAATTGTCTTGTGAGTTATCATAGGAAGAATTATGGCTTGTCATCTTCACTGAGCATAGAACAAGAGGAAATGGACTTTGACTGAAACACAAAAGAAATTAAAATTAAGTGAGAAAAAATGTCTTGACATTGAAGCTTTTAAGACATTCATCTGCCAAGGATAGTTTAAGTCTATGGAGTTTAAGTCTGTGGATGAATTTGATAACTGAGAATCTTCGAATTTTTAGAGCTGAAGAGGAGACTGCCTTACCTTTATTTTTACAAGTGAGGAAACTTTGTACCAATAATGTTGCAACTTCTCCAAAGTCAAATCTCAAAAACTGCTACATAACTTTTGAAGCTTTGGCTTATAAAAAGTAAAACCTTGATAAAAGTAAGTTATATTTTAGATGGTCACAGAGAAAAGGTCATACTTCCAGACTCATTTGTGTAGAGATTTTTATGAGCTAATGGTTGGATGGCTCCACATTCTCTTAGTCTCCCAACCTCTGCTTTTGTGATTTCAGATGTATATTTTATTAGTTGATACTTTTTGATAGATAACAGGCACCTGATTAATTTAAAAATCAAAATTGTTTTTGTTTTTTAAGTTCCATCCTTTTGGTATGGTCCTCTGATTCTGGCAATGTAGGAATTCCAACTGAGGAAAGTTCCACCACTGATACAAATTTACAATTTGTCTGTAACATGTTGCCTTCAACATTGGGGTTGGGGTGAGGGAGAGAGAGAATAAATGCCTTAATGAGTTGCCAGTGATCCAATAGTTTATCTGTGTCTGAAGCAAGACCTGGCTCTAAGACCAGCCTTCTACTAATAAGTAACCTTATTTCCTCATTTTTAGAACTATAGTTCTAATAAAGTCATTTGCACCTGAAGTGTATTGTTAAATCAGTCTATTATTCACTATAAACAGATGGCCAGGGTTCTCATGATCAAAGATGTTCAATCCTTGCCTGACCCAATTTTTTTCGATCATTTTAGCAGACTAAAAAGCAGTAACTATGAAAACAGACTACCCATTCTGCCATGGAAGGGGCAATCCATCTATACAGCCCATTAGCAAGAATTATGGCAGAATCTTCCCCGACTTTCCACTTAGTCTGAAGGTAGCTTTTCCTCTGCTCCGGGTAACTGGTAGTATCATCTTTCATGGGCATTATGGTGTTTGGTAAGTGAGTGATTTGGCTTCCCTGAAATAGGATTCCATGTGCATTGCTAAAATCCCCAGAGCGCCTCCCAAATGAGTTGTGATGGTAGACCTTTTATTTTGTCATGGTTTCGGCTTTACATATTTTCCCATTTATTTTCCCCCTACAGTTTATTGTTGTGCATCATTCCCTACACACGGCAAGCGCTTCTGACAGACTTTGCCTCTTCCTCAGACCTTCATACCTCTGGTATTTTCTGGTGCCTTTCCTACCCTCCAGCTCTCCGGCTGTCCCTTTCTACTTGTAGGACTGACATTTTGACTTTCTCTTCTCTGAATATGTATATCACCTCCAAAGTTTTATGGGTTGATTTTGCTAAGGTTTATGTGCCTTTGTTAGGAAGTAAACTTATTTTTATATGTAAATTCTCTGTTATTGTAGACTGACCTCTCTTTGAAATTTTCCATTTATTAACCCTTGGATATTGGCCCATGTTCTTATGAAAATGTGTGATTGGTTTGGTTCATTTTTAATTTCATTATAGACTTGATCATTTTCTTATGTGCTACTTTCCCTTCAAGAATTTATATAAACACATTACAGTATTATTTCTTGTTTTCTGTTAAATTTGATGAAGATTCTTATTATAAAAGTATATTCAATTTGCATAGAACTAAGGGGGAACATCATGGTATGGTAGAAAAAGAACTGGATTTGGAGTCAAAAAATAATCTATACCTGAATCTTAGCTCCTCTGGCAATAAACAGTTCAGCTTTTCAGGGCTGAGCATTTCTTCATGTAAAATGAGGAAATTGGATTCTGTTATTTCTAAGATCCCTTCCAGTTCTCAGTGTGATCTCGCTCAGGTACATTATATTTAATATGACCTCACCGGGCAGGAGAGGCAGTATTACATAGTGGATAGAGTGCCTGATTTACATTGGGAAGACCTGGATTCAAATGCTGCCTCAGATACAGACTAAATTGCATGATTGAGTAAATTACTTAATCGTTCATAGCCTCAGTCTTCCATTCTGTAAAATGGGAAGAATAATAATAGCATCTGTCTCATAGATTATTGTGAGAATCAAATGAGATAATGTATATGTACTTTGCAAACCTTAAAAGCGACTATTATCATTATTATTACATGAAAATACTAAAAATCAATCAACAAAGATGTATTTAGGCACTTACTGTGTACCAGATGTTATGGATGCAAATACAAAGAATGAAATATTCCTTACCTACAAGAAGCTTACATTCTGATGAGGGAGGAAACAAACATAAGGAAAAACATGTAGCACAAATATAAAGTGAATGAAAATATAAATGAAAATAATGGTATTGGAGAGAAAGAGAAGACTCTTATTTGAGGAGAATCAGGAAAGATTTCATTCAGAAAATGATGAATAGCCTCAAGAAAATCAAATCTCATGAATATATCCAATTTGTCAGTGTTGTATAAGTGAAAGAAACCTTAGCCCCAAACATCCATGTGAACATAGGTTCACATAACAGGACATTGTGCTATTTGTATAGCTCATTCCTTTACCCCCACCCCTAACCCCTACCCCACCCCACTGCCAAAAAAAATTAACATATCTAAGACTTTGGGGAAATACAAAGTTTCTTTATATTTTTGGCTACAGATTAGACTGCTGAGAACAACCTCAAAGACCATGAGACTGAGAGAAGAGCTCAAAAGTAAATAAATTCCAAGTTCAAAATTTAGAAAATAAAAATTATATCTAATGCTGTCTTTTATGTAATTTGAGGAGTTAAGGTAAAAATATATCATTAAATTCGAAGTATTATCATATCTCTGGAAAAATAGCTTTGAATTCTCTCTAAAACAGGCAAATATGATATATTACTTGTACCATGTTATCTGGTGCATTGCAGTGGAAATATCAGCTATTACCTATTGTCCAGACACCTAAGATTGACTATTAATTAAAGGTTAGGTGTTATTATTTGTTAGATGATGGTATGGTGTTCATTTCCATGCATCACACATCTATTATTTTATTAATGAGTCTATTTTAGAAGAGTTTCTAGTATGATAACTCTGTCAGATCTTGGGCTATACTGGTATAACCTTGGAAAAGGTGGGATTACCTCCTTGCCACAAGGAGGTATTTATTTGGGTAGAATTTCATTGCAAACATATCTCATTACTTCCATAGAATAGAAATTATTGTTGTTTTGACCCAATCTTAATGTTAGACATCAAGTGAAAAACAAATGAAGCAGAAACAACTCTAAAAGAAATTTTTTTAAAGACCAGATAAGAAGTGCCTTCATTTTTCTTTGGAATAAAAGACTTCTGTCATATAAAAGTTGTCGTTATTTTACCTCAGTTCATTAAAAGGAAAGTCCAAATAAGAAAAAGGTAAGTTCTGCCAAAATGTTGTGAAAGCATCAGGATTGTGATAGCTTATGTCTCAGATCTCTAATGTTGTAGAAAATTAACAAGAATTCTAGCAACAAACTCTTATTTGAGAAATATCTATTTTAAAAAATAAAAATGTTGGCAAAGAGACATCCATAATGTTAATAGAAGGACTGGAGAAAGTCATGTTGTTTATTGGTTATAATTCTCTCTTTTTGATTCAAGGGTGTGAATTAATTGATTAAAGGAATCACTCTCAGGAAGGAAAGTTCTTTTTTCCATTCCAGATTAGCAATTCTTCTGCAATTTCTAGACTTAGAAATTTCCCTGGGATATTGAAAAGTGACTTTTCCAATATATATTTCAGAACTTGAACTCAGATTTTCCCAACAATGAAGCTGGTTCTCTATCCATTATACCATGTTTCCTCTCATGACTTTAGGTGATAAGTAGAGCAAATTTCAAATCTAGAATTCAAAAATTAAGGTCAAACCATATTGAGAAATAATATTCATAGGTGCATGCTCAAAATAGAAGGCAAATGGCTGGTTGTCACCTTGTTATGTCATCTTTTATTAACTCCAGGCCAGATCTGTGTGACCAAAATAACTATAAGACCATGCTACCATTGGTTTGATAATTGCTAAAGTCAAAATAAAAATAATCATGATTTGTTTTAAATACTACCTTAGTGAACTCATATGATAGAGAATATTGACCTGATCCAATACTGAATAAAATCCATTCTAATTCAGTAAAGTTTTTTTTTTTTAACATAAAAATTTCCTAGCCTTCGAAATATTCTGGCCATAGAGAATTATATTGAGTAAAGAGAAATCACCAGGTCAAGTATTTTTACTTTCATACTTTGCTTTCTAAGAGTATTTACTTCTGACTCAACTTCATAGTATGTTGCATGGTTAAGATTTCCCTAATATGTTTTATTTTAATTTTGCTCCACTATTAGTAGAGGAAAATTAATGTTTCACAACAGATAAGTTCAAGTTTAAATTCCCTCAACAAATATTTGAACCTGTGCTTCTCATACCGAGAAGCTATAAGCACCATCTTCAAAAAACATCTCATTTTGATGCCCTATAATGATATGAAGATGAGCAGATACCCCAAAAGCTTCATCAATAGAATAAAAGCTTAGACAAATTCTATTAACCTATAAAAGCTCTGAGTGTGATCCCAGTGGAAAAAACCAGTTCACCTGAATATGAAGAGGCTTACCACCATTAGGGCAGGATAGTAAGATAGTAAGCACTAAGTAAGTGCTAAGTAAGATAGTAAGCACTAAGAATCATAAAAGTTGCATAAAAATGCAACTATATGCATTTATTTAGCTTTAGGATGACATTCTTATTCAACAACCAATGTTGATTAATGTGATACTAGAAAGATTGAACCATATCATTACAAATGAAAACAGAAGACATAAAGAAGATACAATTAAATGAAAGAATAACTCACTGGCCCTTTTAGGAGACAAATAAAGGAATTAAACAACCTCAGTTTCATTGTATCCTTAAAGATATTGAGAAATATTTCATGCAATCATTGGTTCATAGCTCTAGAGATAAAATTCTCATAAGAGGGGGAAAAAGAGATTCAACACCACATTTGAAGAAAAGGTAAAGATGAGAAGAAAATGCATGCAATTACAAGAACTCCAACGTGACATTTTCAGATAAACTATTGGAGTTTAAAAGGAGGAGGAGAATTAATGAACAAAGGAAAAGACATTTAATGTTACCAATTACTAGCATTAAGCAGTCACCATAACAAGGAGGCTAGAAAAGAGTAGAGTTTTTATCAGCATATATGGTAGGCAATAAGTAGTAGTGTCACTTCATAAAACAACTGAAGAAAAAAATCTACAAAAAGTTATGTGTTAAAATCATATATCTTCAGCCAGATCTCTCTACAATAGGAATTGTTAGCCTTTTAAAGTCTGTCATGGACTTCTTTGGCAGTCTGATAAAACTTATGGACTTCTTTTCAGAATAATATTTTAAAATGAGTAAATGAAATGAAATGTATTAAAAATTTTAAGTGTATAAAGTGAGATCCAGAGGATTATTAAGGAGACCAATTATATTAAAACACAGTTATAAATTCACAAGCCCCAGATCAAGAATCCCTGTAATTCATTTACTTATTAAATAGAAAGGGCCACACACAGACAATTTAAAAAGAAATAGATTTTGCATACTTTCATCATTGGTGACATTAATGATGTTAACATGATAATCAGAGAGAACAGAAATAGAAATCAAGAAGAGTAAATTGAAGGGCAAAAACCATATTAAAAGCAACACAATTTTGAAGTATTGATGGATTCATTTTCAAGATATTCAAAAGAGAAGTATAACAAATTAGAGGGGAAATAATATTATTACCTAATGTAGTTGGACACCTGTTTTTAGAGTTACCTTAGGTACTATGAGGTAAGTGATTTGCCTAAGAGTCACAGAGCCAGTTGACTTTCGCCCAAATCTTCCTGATCCTGAAGCAAGGTCTTCATCCAGTCTTTCATGCATTTTTTTCCTCCTCATTGGTGGAGAGAATTTTATCACAAGGAAATTTTCTGTACCAGTAAAAATCTAAAAATTGTTCTCCAAAGAGGCTAGAGAAGAGACAATAATTACTATTGGAATGTCTAATTTCTCAGGTAAACATTTATATGAAAAGGATGCACATTTTGAAAGTGTGTTGGATGAAAATATGAAAAAATAATAGGTAGGCTTTTGCAAATTATTTTCTACCAGAGACCACTTCTTTAAAGACACACAGTTAACTGGGTTTAGAAAAGACAAAAGTTTTTTGGATTTATTAAGTTAAATGAAACAAAATAATAACAATAATAACTGATTCCTTAGAAGTCACTCCCCAATAAGGAGATATATTTATATAATACAGTATTCCTCAGTTGATATAACCACTGATTAATTGGTTCATTGGGCTCAATAATTATCAACGAGCAAGGGATATAAACAGATATAAAGAAAAATGATATTAGTAGATATAGGTACAGACTTAGCAAAAGTGTTTTCCTGTGTCATGGAAGTTTTTCTGCCTGAAATCCAAAGGATGAAGGAATGGTAAGGTTCTCCAGTGTTTCACTTTATTTATGCCAATATGCTAATTATATCATGTCCCAGAATATTACGGTGTCCTTACTTAAATAACAGCTCACAAGAAATCACCATAATAATCTACACTGAAAAAAAATCAGATAAATAATGCATTTTTCCCTTAGATTTTGTGATATGTGGTGAAGAAGCCTAATGAATTAGTATTATGTCTTGCAACTACAACTCAGAACCAAAAAAAATTTCATAGGGTTTCTAGTGATTCCAAAGCCCTAGGATAGAAAAATCTTGTTTTCTAACATCAAGATCCTTCCAGTGGTGGATTTAAAAAAACAAACTGGAAAATCAGAAACTTTGAAAAATCAAGATTTCCTGCAGGCCAAAAAAGCAACAGAGAAATGTATCTTAAGTAAGTCATAGCATATTTCCAATGCAATCACTAACATCTGAAAACTGGTGTCAAAGGCGGCGACGAGTAATACATAGCCCAGATTTTGTATTTGAATCCAGGGGATGTTCAGAAACTTGGAGGAAATCTTCCAGTGTATTAGGTAGATCCATTATAAAAGATTCCTAGGAATACATGGCTTACAATCACACAGGATCAGAAGGCATGAATGAGTGTGATCTAGACTGATAGAGAAAGGAATACATACATTGCTAAGATCATGGATCCACTTAAGTATGAAAAACATAAGCACCTTGAATGCAAGGACTAGTTCAGCTTCTGCTCATACCCCTAACACGGTTAATGTTTAACACAGGCAAGCCATAGCTATATTTTTAATAGATCTGTATTGAAAAAGAGTGTAATTCATGACTGAATGCTACCATTTCACATCTGAAGGCAGCAAGAGCTAATAAAATTGATTGTTTCTTTGGAACTGTGCCAGTTTACCACCATACTGGAAAGTTTCCTTGGGAATACCACTTTTATAGCAAGGATACCAATGGCTTAAAAGAAAAAAAAAATAACTTCTTCTCAAATTTAAGATGGATTAAATTTGAATGTGTTAAATCTTAAGAAGACGGTATATATCAGACGCTATATGTAATCTGTTTTTACTTTTAGCCAAATCCATTTCATAAGATGTGTTTCTCATGGTATTTGGCCAGTATTATTGGAGCAAATGTTTATGAGCCAATTAAAAAATCTTTGGAATTTATTTTATTCAAGAATTGAAAATTACCAAGTTGTGACGATAATATAAAAAATGACCAATTTCTTTATTTTACTGATTAAGAACTTCATATCATATCCACAAAAGGAGAGACTGTTAATTATTTACTCATTAACATTCAGTTTTAACACCTGTTAGAATCATTATCACATTATGTCTGCAAGTGGATGTGATGTTTATCAAGTGCTAATTTTCACACTTCTCACTTTTTATGAGACATATTTTAACTTGGTTGTTTAATAATGATATTGCTTTTCACATGTTTTATGAATACTGTAATCTGATCCAAAATTGTTCATATACAAAATAAGCTCCACTACAGAGCAAACTTTCCATTATTTAAATATATTTAGGTCAAAGCATATTTGTCTATCTGAGATAGGAGAAGCATTCTCCACCCCCTCGAAACTAGTACCCAAAATACCATGAACTGTACTTTAACTGAATTAACAATTTCATAACCTTACCCACATTTAGGTTCCTGATTTTCCCTGCTATTGCCTTGTTTGGGACTATTTAGGTATTTATGTAAAAATTCTAGTAAAGAAAAAAAGGAGAGTAGTAACCATGTAAAAAGGCTTAGGGGGGAATAGGTTGGAAGAAGTAAATAAGTTGAGGTTTGTGGATTATTTGTGGGGTTTTGCTATCCATTCTCTCCTTGTCACCCATGGCAACAGAACATTGGATAATCCTTATAAGTACAGATAACTCTTTGCTTACTTGGAGGTCATGTAATTGAATTTTCTCATTTTGATTTCTTTTACTTATAAAATACTTTATATAATGTTTCTTTCAATATAGTAAACTGATTATTATTGTAAATAGCAAACACTAATAGACAAAAGTGAGCAGACTGTTTATTTCTTTTTTAGAAAAACTACTAAAATAATAACAATCTGTTTCTCTGTTTCTAGTGATGGTGGTTCTACTCAACAGGTTTTTTGGAGGAAGGGGGGGGGGGTAGAGAAATAGTGAAAATAGTAGAAACAAAATAATAAAGTCTACATAACCTATATTTTAAAGAAGGTTTTGCACACTATAGCTGTTGATTTATGTTTGATGAATGAGGAAGTAAGTGAATGAATTGACATTGCCATAGTTTCATAGAAACTCTGTAGCCTGGAATCCAAAGTTCCCTCCTATCTGCTCCCAACCTGCATTCTAACTTTTCACATAGCATTTAAGCCCTTTCTCATTTATACCATATTAGAAGTAAAATGAATCCTGCACCTCCTGAAAATATTCTGTGACTTCTTCCTTCTTTCCTATTGCTTCCATACTGATCTTTATGCCTGGAATGCCTCATCTTTGCAATAATATCCTACCCATTCTTAAAGGTCTAAGTGAAATGCCATCTCCCCCTGCAAAGCCTTCCTAGATCTCCTTTGCTGGAAAGAATACCTCACCTTCATTTGAAATCATAACATGTCTCTAATACATTAACCACATTCTAATATGTGTTAATATATTATAGTCATAACCTTATGTCTGAAAAGAATAGAAAGATCATCTGGTCCATTATCTTCATTTTTCAGATGAGAAAACTGAAGTCCCTAAGAGTCGACTGATTTGTTCAAGGTCATATAGTTCATATTTTCTCCACATAGCACACTGCTACTGTTTTTATTTTTTTGTATATATCTTAGACTCTGTTGGTTTGTTTTTCCCCCATTAGATTTTGAGCTACTTGAAATCACTGGCAGCCTTTTGCCCCTTTTGGATCCCCAGTGCTTAGCACACTGTCTAGCACTTCGTAGACACTTAAGAAATGTTTGTTTTCTGACTGATCTTACTAAATTTTCAATTCCTCAGAGAGAAGTAGCTTACTTTTCCTTGAATTTGTTTCCTTCTACCCACTCAGAACAGTGCATCTTATATGATATTTTAAGCACTCAAAAAATGATGAGCAGATGAATGAATAAATGAATAACATGAAGAATAATTCTGTGTTCTCTGCTATATCAGTAATTAAGAAGTGATCAGGTGTGTGAATACCACTGCTATAAATAACATCTAGGTTATATATAGCATAATTTCATAATCTGTAAGCAGATCAATAATCACATTGGTTGGTACCCATGTTAAACATTCATGACACAAGAAATGGCTAAATCTAAAATCCATTTTTTGCTACACACACACACACACACACACACTCCTTGAGAATACTTCTTTTATATCCAGGTTGTCATAAGTATTATTATAGAGAAAATATGGACTTTACCTACTTGTGAAGAAGCACACATCTTATATTGCAGGCTTTAGATTTGCTAGCAGAAAAACAAGATAACCTAATGAATATTAAATTGATGTAATGTTTTCTGACTGTAAAGTCATATTAAATGTTTCCAAAATGAGAATATTCTCCCCCATCTTAGAAACATAAATTGTTTAATCAGGCAAGCTGCAGTCCAGGATTAGTATTTGTGGAGATTTATAGTGATTATCTTTTTCCTTTTATGTTCCTCTATGGAAGCACTGTAACCTTCTGGGAAATGTAAGTACAATCTATTAATAAATGTTCAACCAAAGAGCTGCAAAGTTTTAATAAAATCTGGATAAAGTCTTTTGTTAAAAGTAGAATTTTTTCAGGGCCAAATATGATGAACTTGATAATATAGTTATCCTTTTGAAATGTGTTATTATTAAGAATATTTTCATAGTCAAGAAGGTCAATAATTTGAACTCGATATCTTTAAAGGAAAGGCAGATAACTATAAATCCTTAAATAATTCATCCTTTCTCATCATACAGTTTCAAAAGATTCCGTGTTACACATGGGGAAACTGAGTCCCAGAAAGAATAATTGATGTGCCCAAGGTTACACAATAAGTGGCAATATTTTGATTTAAACTTGGGTTCAGTGACTCCAAGTTCAGTAATGAAATATGATTTTTTTCTAAACCATAATTTCTTCCCTTTATGTTTAAGACTGAAGAAGTACATGGATATATTTAATTTAATCCTGTTTCTTTTGCAAAAAAAAATGCTAATCACAATTTGGGGGTGTTTCTTTTCCCTACCTTTAGTAATCTTGGAAGGGAAGGACTTTTGTGACTTATTGCCAGAGATAAGATTATAGCAGTTACCAGTACTGTCCTCGGGATTCATTGCTTTAGCAGTTGGTCACATAACCCTATGCTATGGTTTCTTCCTTTACTCTTTAACTACAACCACAAAAAGAAGTCTGTGAAACAACAAAAGACTTCCCCTTACTTCGCCCATTCCCAGCCAATAAGTAATAATATATTGGATCATGCTTGATTTTTCTAGTTTGTTATTTCAGCCACCAGAGGGAGCCCTTATGTCCCATTCGTTACATATTCAGGATAATGGGGAAAATGCCTTCTGTAAATAGCCAGGGACCTCCCAACCTCCTACAAAAGATTGGATACCTGGAGATATTTTTCATTCACCAAAGCCATTTCAGACTTGGAGAATTTGGTTAGCCCCCGCATTTATATCGCTATGAATACTAAAGTGCCCAAAATGATCCCATTCACAGATATCTCTTCTGGATTTTGCTCCATCAAGCTAACTCTTACTCCTGTAGCTTCTCTTATTAGCATAAACTTCTTATAGCATAAGTATTTTAGCGCTCCCCTAACCTTAAACAAAGCAAAACAAACAAACAAACAAAAAAAAAAAACAGACTTACATTTATTGTCACCACATCAAGCTAATATTATCTCTTCTCCTGTGTTATAGAATTTCTCATCTACCTTCACTTTTCTTTTTCTCTATTCTTTCACCTTCTTCACCCCCTACTTCAGTTACTACCTCTGTGCAAATGACATTTAAATCTAGCTCTCTAGCTCTGACATCTGTCCTGAAGCCCACTTTTGTATTTCTCATATCCTTGTCCAGAAGGAAATGTGGAGAAGGCTATGATAGCCTTCTCCACATTTCCTTCTGGACAGCCATTGGACACTTCAGACTTCACATATCCAAAGCTGAAGTCATTGATTTCCCTCTAAGCTTGCTCTTCTGACTTATTTACCCGTTTTTATCGATGGCAGCACAATTGTCCTTAGCCCAGAATCATCACCATTGACCCCTTTTCTCCGTCATTCCCCATCTCCAGTCAGTTGCTAAGTTCTAGTGACTCTACATACAAATCATTTAGCAATAGTCTTTGTACCTGATCTCTCCCAACTCCAATTCACCCTTCATGCCATTAGCAACATAATCTTCCTCATGTTTATAGATCTCATCACAGAACTCCCCTGTTCAAAAACCATATCAGAAAATCATAGAATCTCAGAATTGAAAGGGTCCTCACTGACCATATGGTTCAACTGATAGCTGAAAATAATACCTTTATAATATACGAGTTTTAAATATTGAAAATCCCCACACCTTTCCTGGTGACCTAGTCTACTTTAAGGTAGCTCTAGTTCTTAGGAACATTTTCCCTTATCTTAAGCCTCATTTGTCTCCCTGCACATTTTCTCCACCACCCATCTTCTGACTCCTGGAGCCAAAGACTACAAGGGTAATCCTTTCCCATCTTTGGATACTTTATGACCACAGTGATTCTCCATCCTAAGTCTTTTCTCTGGGATAACTCCTCAATTTAACTAACTGGCACCCCCCAAAAGATAAATTTGGAGGCTTTTAATCCTGGTTTTTCCCCCTGGATATTTTCTAAAATGTGTTTCCCAAAACTGAGTACATTGCTCCAAATGATGATAGCCCCATCTGACCAGGACACAGTACAATGAAATGATTGTTTGTTCTTGAACGTCAAGCACTCCTTAATACAGCTCATGATCATATTAGCTTTTTTGGCTGCCATATCACTCTTGGTTCATTGTAGTTCACAGTCCACTAATGCCTCTAGATATTTTTCAGACAAACTGCTTTCTAGGCTCGCCTCCCCCAATTTGTTAGGAAGAAAAGAATAAGCATTTATATAATATTTCCTATATGTCAGGCACTATGCTAAATGTTTTTACTAATATTATTTCATTTGATCATTTGATTTAAACTTGAGAAGTTGGTTTTTAGAACCCAAATGTAAAGTCTTTACATTTTTGTTAATGTTTTTTTCTTAGATTCGTCCCCGTGGCGTAGCCTACCAAGATCATTCTTTTATCCTGATTTGAATTATCTATTCCTTCCAGATTTGTGGCATCCATAAATTATGTAGCATGCCATTTATTCCCTTATCCATATACTTGACAAAAATTTGCCTCAGCACTGAACCACACACATATATCCACATCATGGCACTAGAGATTTCCTTCTAAGTTGACATTAAACAATTAATGGCTACCACTTTGGGGTCTGGACGTTCTACCAGTTTTAAATTTGTCCAATTCTATTATTGTCAGCCCATATGTCTCCATATTTTTTTAAATTGCATGGCACTTTATCAGATGCCAGAATCAATCAGCATCTACACTATTACCTGATATACCAATTTAATACCTTTATCAAAAGAGAAAATAAGGTTGGTCATTACTTACTGAATAAAATACAAAGTTCTTTGTCTGTATTAAAGACTATTCACAATATATTATCTTAGCCTACCTCTTCAGACTTATTTCATACTCTTTTCCTTTATATGCCCAATTTTATAGCCAAACAAAATCACAAACTGTTTTCTAATCTTGATCCCCCTATCCACAGGCCCTCCCTCAGTCTTATTCCATCTCTCTTTCCCCTTGTTCTTTCTCTTTCTTTCTCTTTCCTTCTCCCTCTCACTCTCCCTCTCCCCCTCCCCTTCCCTCCATCCCTTTCTCCCTCCCTCTCCATCTCCTCCATCTGTCTCAAACATACACACAAAAAGAGAATAAACTTCCTCCTTTACTTCTCTATCTGTAGAAATCTTACTCCCTCGAGGCCTCTTTCAATTGCCACCTTTTCTGTCATTTCAACAAATTCAGAGAAATAACTGAATTATGGTCACAAAAAGAGAGCATCCTCTGCTGGTAGCCATGATGAGCACGCCAGTCTCTCCCTAACCCCAAGACTGCCTCTGAGAACCATAGCAAAGCATGGAGAACTAATACTTGGGACTGATGTTTAGACTGGACCATTTTAATGTGCGTCCTTGCTGGATATTTTAGGAGGGGGCCACAGGTGACGGAACATGTGGTTTTTGAGTTACTTAGCATTCTTGGGTTATACTTGGAGTTTTATTCTTCTTTGTGGGTTTCAGGTAAGGTTCTGTATACTGGGCTATGTCCTACAAGCTGCCTGAGGTCTTAGACCATTTTCTGTCACTGAGAGAAGGATAGCTATGATGTGATAGCACCTTTTGAGCTACTTATTTTCTTGGGTGTGTCTGGCCAAGAGTTGGAAACTTGTCCTTCCCTGATTTCCTTAACTAAAAATAATTCTTATTTCCTTCCATCTATCAAGCTATTCTTTCTGTTTGACCTTTTTCTAAATATTTATTCATTTCCTAACTTTGAGTTATTTGTGCATATATACAGCATTAGCATCCCTCTTGAATTCCATTTAGGCATCATCGGCTGCTTGCTGAAAATCTCCACAAACATCTCAGACCCAACATATTAACAGCAGAACTCATTCTTCCTCTAACTGTGCCCCTTCTCTCCAAACTTTCCTATTTTCATAGAAAACATGACTATTTTTCCATTCATTCAGTTTCACAATTTCAGAGTCATCCTTGACTCATTTTTTGATCTTAATTCTCCAACCCTTCATACCAGTCATTTGCCAAATATTGCCAATTACGTTTCCATAGCATCCCTGACATTCATCCCCTTCTCTTTACTCAAGCAAACAGTATGCTTGTCCAAGCCCTCATCACCACTCACCTGAACTTTGGCAATAAACTGCTAATTCACTTTCCTACTTTCAGGCTCTTTTCTCTATCCTAAGTCTTAAACACACCTACCAAAATAATCATCCCAGTTTTTTTTTTTACTTTGATGGTATTCATTGCCCATAGAATCAAATAAGCATTCCATTCTTTAATTGAAGTTTTCTATTTTCAAAACATATGCAAGGATAATCTTTTCAACATTGACCCTTGAAAAACCTTGCATTCCAATTTTTCCCTCCTTCCCTCCACCTCCTCCCCTACATGGCATGTAATCCAATATGTTAAATATGGCAAAAATATATGTTAAATCTAAAATAGGCATACATATTGATACAATTATCTTGCTGTACAAGAAAGATCAGATCAAAAGAAATGAGAAAGAAAATAAAATTCAAGCAAACCATAATAAAAAGAATGAAATGCTATGTTGTATGTGAATGTATGTGAATATGTTGTAATTCACCACCCCCAGTTCCCACAGTCCTCTCCTTGGGTGTAGATGGGCTCTCTTCATCACAAGATCATTAGAACAAGCCCGAATCATCTCATTGTTAGAAAGAGCCACATCCATCAGAATTGATCATCATATAATCTTGCCATTGCCATTTTTAATGATCTCCTGGTTTTTGCTCATTTCATTTAGCATCAGTTCATGTAAGTCTCCCCAGGCCTCTGTGAAATCATCCATGGTGATTGTTTCTTATAAAACAATAATATTCACATACCATTACTTTCTAATACAAATTCCTTTGCCCATTTGGTTTCTCACCTACTTTTTGGACCTTACGTCATATTGTTCTCCCTTCTAGCCAAATTAGACTGCCCAAATTAATGCTCCATCTTTTGCCTCCCAGCATTTATACAGGCCATCCCTTACTATGAGCCCCTCTGTTCATCTTTGCCTCTAAGAATTCTTATCCTCAAAGCTCAACTCAAATGCTGCTTCTTTCTTGAATCCTTCACTGTTGCCTAAGTTTGTTAGTGCCCCACATATCTCCTTATGTATGATACAATGGAAGATCCTTGAGGGCAAGAACTATTTCATTTGAGTATTTCTATCTCCTTGTATAATGTTGTGCTTGTAATAGATATTAAATAAATGTGTTTGAATTGAATCCTTAAGTGCAGGGACCCTTTTTCAAGGAGGGGCCTAGAATTCCCAGTATCTAGCATAATATTTCTATTAAGCACATGTTCATTTAATTTAAGTTAAATGTTAGTTTTTTGAGGCTTACAAACTTTTCTTTAAACATTTTGTAATAAAAAGTAACTTATTTTGTTCCATGCCTCGTATGCTTCCAAACGCTTTCTGTTCTTATAGAGCCAAAAATATAAGTTCCATACAATTTAATACATTTTTAGGTCTTAAATGTCTAGTATAACTTCTATTAACTTCTGGGGGAGCTGATGAACTATTCAAGTCCTTAATATGTTTTCTATATCCATTGATGACCACCTGCTATTCCTTTGCATTGTGCAGTAAATAAAGTTTATGCAATATCAAAAAAATGTCTAGTATTAGGAGAATATGCTCTTCTTGCCCAAATGTCTTATCTTTCAGTTATTGTCTCTGGCTAATAGAGATAGTTAAGTAGACCCTTGGAATCATTACGTCCAAGAACAACCCAATTAGTGTAATCAGTGGTCAGTTTTCAACACCCACCATCACCCCAGTTGCTTGGTTCCTTATAACTGCCCCTGGAAGGAAACACAAATAAACGCCTATCCTCTCCTCTGCTGACAGTCCCCATGCTTCCCAAAATAAAATTATCAGCCCTAAAGTTCTGCCCCAGAATCGAATAAATAGATTTACACAAATCTGTAACAACATTTGGTTGTAGGGAGGTGCCTTGACCCTGAAGGAGTATATGGACCTATAGAATATTACCAAGTTTCTCTGTGCACTAGTTTATGAAAGTAGCTTTTCAGCCCACCAACACTGATACATTCAGCTGCAGGTAGCAGCCAATTGGTAGTCCCAGCTGTACTTTCTGCATGGATGCTCTCTACCTGCTTCCTATCTATGTCCTCACATAATGTAGAGTACAAAGCTCCCTTGACCCAAATTTTGGGGTAGCATGGCCTTAGTCAGGGTTTTTCAATTTCTTGCTAGCCTCCTGCATTCTGCAGAATTCTGTTGATTGCTATGACAAATCTAAGTAGCTGACAACTAATAACAGAACTTCTTTAGTCCCAACACTGAATGGACCCCAATTCAAACTGAGGCCATTGTTGTTTGATTGTTAAATCAGGGTTCTCAGGTGCTTCATGACTGCACAGGCCCTGTTTGTGTACTTCTCCTGGGTGAATGAGCCAGGGGAAGTCAACAAGACTGATTTTTTTTTTTTTTGGTTTCGTTTACTGTTTGGCCTATGGACATGGCCTTAAAACACTCATCTCTCACCCTTTCCAAACAGTATTTCTGTTTATCATCAAATATCTGGCGGGTATAACTCCTTTTATAATGTGTGTTCCTGGATCTGCCTCATGTGACACTTTTTCTCCCAGTAATAACATTTACCTGAGCCTATTACTTCTGTAATTGGGGTCATTTCAGTCCCCTAGTCCTATAAAACACCAAGAGCACACATAGACTACAGAAGGCCGGGCTGCCAGTGTAGAGGTCTTTAAAATTCAATAAATACAAGAAGACCTGAGTGGAGATAAATGATTCTTGGTGTTCAGAAGTCCTGCATTCAGTCCCTAACTTTATCACATCCTACCTGTGTGACCAGGGGCAAATCACTTAATTTCTCTCCCTGACCCCTGATTCCCTTCTCTATTAAACACAGGCAATATTTGCTCTCTTTACCTCTTGGAGTATTGTGAGTTCCAGTTGAGTTAATATACATGAAAATACCTTGTAACCATGAAGCTCTACATAAATGTCAGCTATGCCTTTCTTTAAAGAAGAGATTGTATTGCTTGGGAATTCGGTCATGGCACATGGAACTTTTCATTCCTGTGTCATTGATTTGAAACTGGCTCGTGTCAGCTGGTGGACTTTAACTGATGGCCAGTTGCCCACATCAGAGAAACCACAGCAACACGAATTGGAACCCTTTTTTCCCAAGTCTCAGCAATAAGCCCAAATATCCAGTGGGCACAAAGACTGTAAGTTACGCCCTTTCTCTACAGTAAGTGCTATGACTCAGGATTCTGATGTCACATCTGGGTAATGTGAAGGAAGTTTGTTGAACAGCTGTACTTTGAACTAATTTATTTGGCTCTCTCTGCCTGTCACCTCTTGCAGGCACTGAATCAGCCTCAGTGTTGCTGTGTATCCCTAAGCATTCACACTGGCTATGTTCCAGTTATATCACTCGATCAAGTTTGTAGGCTGTGAAGACTAATTTTATACTATTGAGACTGAAAATGAGGAAAAATGAGACCATTACTAAATATACCCCTTTTCCAAAACTTTTTTCAGCGCATGAGAGAGATAATGATATGTTTTCTTTTTTCATTTTAGGATTATTTTAATCACGTTGATTAGCTTTGATTGAATCAGATTGGAGCTGGAGGTGTTTTTCCTTTCATAACCCATGGGTATCTCAATAAAGCCTAAGATAATAATAGGAAAGGGATACACAGGGAAAGGTAAAAGATCCAGGCTCAACATTTTACCAACAGCAGTCAAGTTCAGCTTTTGGCATATTTTGAAATGAAATATTGATAAAGACATAGATGCTTTTTAGATGCTTTTCATGAGGTAATTTGAGACACATTAAAGATGGAATAATCATAGTTACCAAGGAAAATAGCTTCTAGATTTTTTACAGACTTTTGACCTCTGAAAACCTGAAAGAGCCAATGTTTGAATGAGCCAAAGTGCATATTCTAACAAAGAAGAGGTAGATAGAAATTACCACAAACCTATACCAGTAAAAACCTATGAAATGCTTAGACTCAGTTTCAAAAGGCCTGTGTTCAAATATATAATTTATGTTTATAATATATAATAACACAATTTTATTTATATTTACAATTTGTAACACAACTATGTAATTTTGTGCAAATCATTTGATTTCTCTGAATTTTTGTTTCCCCCTGGACAAAAGAGAGTAAAGATCATTCCTGCCCTTCCTTTCCCACAGGATTTTTAACAAAAGTCAAATGAGAGACTCAGAGAGGAACAAAGATTTAAAAGCCAGTCATGTGCAGAAGAAATTAGATCTGTGGGTTTTTGTTTTTTTTTTTTTTTTTTTTTTTTTTTTTTTTGGTTTTTTTTTTTTTTTTTGTTTTTTACTGTTTAGAACCTGAAGCAAAGGGCAGAAGTTGCAGAGAAATCAAATTAGGCTTGGTATCAGGAAAAAAACAAAAACAAAAAAAAAAAAAAAAAAAAAAAAAAAACTTGCTCACAGTTTGGACTATCCAAATATGGAATGAATTGCTTTGAAGAAGGAGTGGGTGGAATATGAGACTTTTATCTGAGAAACTTGATATAAAGATATTTTCCTAATTGTCATTTTCCTTTCTCATTTTTACATTAGATTTGTTTGTGCAAAATCTTTTGAAGTTGAATATAATCATAATTTTTCATTTTATTTTGTGTGAGCTTCTCTGTTGTTAGTCATGAATCTTTACTTATTCATAGGTCATCTTTGTTCTTTACTTTGCAAGATCATCTTCTACCTAGGTCATGAATCCATTTGGAACTTATTTTGGTGTGTGGTGTGAGACATTGGTCTAAACCTAATTGCTGCCAGACTTCTGTCCACATTTATGAGAATTTTTGTCAAGTAGTGAATTCTTCTCCTAGTAACTGAGGTTTTTGAGTTTCTCAAAAATCAAGCAACTGCGTTTGGTTTCTTCTATATATTGTATCCTCAATCTGTTACACTTATTGGCCTGCCTCTCTCTCTCTCTCTCTCTCTCTCTGTCTGTCTCTCTCTCTCTCTCTCTGTCTCTCTCTCTCTCTTTCTCTCTTTCTCTCTCTTTTTTTAACCAGTACCAAATCATTTTCATGATTCCTACTTTGCAGTACTTTTTTGAAATCTAGTACATCCTTGGACATCTTTGCCAGACAAACATTTATTGGATATGTTACAGTAGAAATACCTTTTGTGAATAGGTTGTACTACATGACAGCTAAAGCAGCTTCCATTTCTCAAAGAGTCTATGAAATGATGGCCCTGAAACAATAAGACAATGTCATGTAGATCTTGTGGTTTTAAATGCCCTCCAAAAAATCATGGCTTTGAATTTTAGATACAGAATTATTCTTCTTCTTCTGTGACTCAGGCACCAAACAAGAGTATCCCAGATTTCTTAAGTACAAAAGTATTTCTAGTGCTCATTTCCAAGCTGCATAAAAGTTATATTCCCTCTACACATGAATATACATTGCAGGAAACTTGCCAA
Organism: Sarcophilus harrisii; assembly: GCF_902635505.1. Lineage (NCBI taxonomy): Eukaryota > Metazoa > Chordata > Mammalia > Dasyuromorphia > Dasyuridae > Sarcophilus > Sarcophilus harrisii. The sequence continues at coordinate 70,969,678 of NC_045426.1, forward strand.
GTTCAGGGGAAGCTGTACATGTCCAGAAGGGTGTGGAAAAGGCAAAAATGGGAAAGGCTCCAACAAGCAAATTATAGGTATTCTTTCTCACCAAATGTTTTCACTTGGGAAACTTGGGTACTTGAGGGATAAACTACCCCCAAGCATCTCCAGTGCACTGAGCCATTGCTTAATCAGCAGATGGCCCTGGGTATTGCTAACTCTGACAACTGTGGATGAGACAGATGTGTGGCGAAGCTCACATTTCACCAAGATGAATCGTTCTTATACAGTGTTTATACAGTAGTGACTGCAGGGTTTTATTTTGCTAGAGGGAGAGAGACCCATTTATCCATTAGATAAAGAGCTGTGTGCCCCCAAATGCATGCTTAGGTCAACTCTAATTAAGGAATTGAAACTTGAATCTGAAAATAGACTATTCTGAACTCTAGATGCCTGTCTTACTAGTAGTAGTTTTTAAAATTTCCTAATAATAAAAGAGTACTCTACTTTCTCTTCTCTCTCCCCAGTCCTCAAAAAAAGGGCAAAATGTTTCCTGACCAATCAGTGTATTTGTATATTATTATTATTATTATTATTATATTAGTGTTAGCTATTATATGAATGAGGTTGTGAGCAGACACAAGCCCTCCACAGTGTTTGCTTAGTTACAGGAATGTCCCGTTAGTCACACCTTGCCTGGACAAGAGGGGAAAATGGGCAAATGTTGATAGCATATAAAGCATGGTGCTCCCAAGCACTCCAAATGTGCTTTTCTTTTCTTTCTTTTTAATATAGGCTGGAAAGTACTATTGTTAGCTGAATTTTGACTTACAAATCACTCCCTTTGACATCTTTACTCTATCAGGGCTACCTTTACTCAAAACATTATACAAACTTCCCATTTGGAATTACCATTAAAGCCAATTTAAAAGACATATAAGAAAATCACTCTTATGACTTTTATAGGCATATCCAGTCTTTATCCCCAAAGAATATTACCCAGCTTGTTACCTACTTTAATTGCCAAACTCTTGCATGTTTATAAATTTGAGAGCTTTCCTCAAAGGATTGTAAATTTGAAGATGGAAGGGACTTGAAACATCATTTAGCCATTCAGTGCCCTAGTTTTAAAGGTAAGGAAACTGAGTCCCAAAAAGGTCAGGCAGATAATAAATAATAGGATCCTTTAGTTCTGACTCCAAATTCAGAGGTATTTACACTGCATCACACTATCTCAAGTAAGCTCATAATTATAAAATGAGTTAAGTTTACACAGCACTTTCCTCCCAACAGTGCTTTGAGTTAGATAAAACAAGTATTATCCACATTTCATAGGTGAGAAAACCAAAGCTCTGAGGTTGAGTGTCTCACCTAGAGCCAGCCCTGAGGAAATGCCAGAATACAAAAACTGAGATCCGATGACTTTACTCCTCTTAACACACAGGGAGGATGAAGATTTATCAGAGTGAAAATTTATCACCATGAAGTGTAATAAAAAATTGCGATATAGACTGAAAGCATTTCAAGAAGAGAAATTCCAAAAGTGTTTTGAGCCAGTGACAGCTATCACAGGCCAGACTTGACTCAGACGAGCCTTGTACCTTAGGTTCAAGATTAGAATGAAATAATATACTCTTGATCCCTATAATTATTAACAAAAGGAAGCTCACTTTGCCATAACAGAGGAAGGATAGTCCAGAGAAAGTGTTCACTAAAAAGGATAGAACCTTGATTCAGTCAAGCATAGATTTCCTAAACACATGTTAACCATGCTGCTAGTCTGTAGCCTATGTATGCTAGATGTTAATTTTAGTATCCAATATTAATCCCTTAAGTGAGTTAAATCTTGAGAACAATTGTAATGCCTTTTAACACCAAAAGGACAAGTCACTTCAATATCTAGAGATGTGTGTCTACATACACATAGATATACATGTTTATATCTATGTGTGTATAGTAATTTTACTCCAGTTTTATTGTAATTTCACCTCTTTGCAGATAAATGTACTTTGAAAACAAATAATTGCAAATAGATTATAATTTTACTTTTAAATAAAAATTCCCGTTCTGTTACCTCTATTTTGTTTGCCTTAAGTAGTAAAAAATATATATTGCATCAATTGACATAGCTTGGTATTTCTAGGTATTCTTAAATTCTGATCCTTAAGGGAATACTAGTCTAGCCTACCCAGGGCTGGGCCTTAGGATATTGATGTTTATTAAAAGGTCAGTCATGTTACTGTCAAATAATAAGATCATAGATTTGAATAAGAGAGAGACTTTAGAAGCCATCTTGTCTGGTTCCCTAACCTTTCATTTTATGGTTGAAGCAAATGTAGTCAAACTTCATGTTATAACTAATTCTATGTGGGGAAAAAAGAATAAGGGCAAGTATATATTAATATATGTATAAGAAAATAATTCATTACTAAAGCCACTTGAGAATGAATTAATAACACTATATTTATTTACATAATTTTTCTTTTGCTCTGATAAATGTCATTCTAAAATGGAGTAGAAGAGATGTGTCCAAGTCCATAGCAACTTTAATTAATATGTGAGATTCTCACTCCCATTTACAAAAGAAAATCTCTCTCCTTGAACACAGCAATCAGTGGAAATGTTAATTGGTATCCAAATCTAACATTTCTTCTTTCCTTAAGTAATTCCTTGATTAGAATGAAAGCCTGTTTAGTGTATATGTGAAAGAGGAGAGAAATAATTTGCAAATGATTCAAAGATTATATTTACTTGAGGGATTTTCTCTCAGATTTAAAATTTAAGCATCTTTTGTGATGGGAAAGAAGGTGTTCAGAGAAGGGCAGCTAATATGGTGAATGGCCTTGAGTCCATGACATATGAGGGTTGGAAGAAGGAATCAGTCATCATTAGCCTGAAAAAGAGAATACTCAGAGGAGAGAAGGGAATGGGTAACATGATAAGTGTTGTTAAATATTTAAAAGGCTGTCATATAATAGAGCAATTATGCTTGTTTGCTCCCAGAAGATAGAACCAGCACCAGTGGAAGATAGTTGTAGGGAGGCTGATTTAGGCTTCCTGTCAAAAACAAATAGATAAAACAACTCTTTAAATTTAAATCTGTCCAAAAGCAAAAAATAAATAAATAATTAAAAAAGGCTTTTGAGGTGGATTCACCCTCCTTAGAAGCCTTCAGGCAGAGGCCAGTTGACAAGAGCCTTCTTTTTCAGCTAGGATTCCTTCCTGTATAAGTTAGACTAGCTGACCACAGTGGTCTCTTCTTACTCTCAAATTTTGAGGTTCTCTGGCCAGATAACAACCCAGCTGGGGCTCCTCCTATTTCTCACAGTATTGTGGTGATGCCTGGAGACAGATCTCTAAACCCACGACCTAAATGAGATACCAAGGAGATAGAGAGGTAAATTCTAACTTGAGCAGCCTTCTCTCTCCCTTCTCTTCTCCCAGAAAATAAAAAAACAGCTACCCCAAACCTTTCACTTAAACCTTAGGACTAGTGCTGTATTTAAAGATATTGACAACACTATTGCTCTTTCCAAATAGAAAAAGAAAAGGAATGGGGAAGAGGAATGGAAATAATGTAAGGCAAACAAATGTCTTAACATTATTTAAATATGTTTGAAGAAAAGGGAAATTTCATTACAAAATGACATTAGGAATTTCGATGTTTTTGAGTCCATAGCTTCTCTTTCCCCACAGATTTCACTCCAATGGCTGAATAGGAAAGATATGATTCACATATAGGATCAGTGGCCTGGGTTGAGGCCTGATATCTCTGAATGACTCCCACTTTAGTTCATTGTCTGATCATGGAATTCCAACTTTGGGAAGTTTTAAGGTTCATAAAATTTGGACCCAGAAGAATACTACTCTATGGTATAATACTACCATATGGTAATGAGACCTTGACTAAAACTAGAACTAACAATAAGAATTAAAACTGATGGGAAATTATGGTTGAGAACCTATTTAACATAATAGATAAAAGGCTATCCCTGATTAGGTCTTACCCATGACACATAGCGACTATGTGAGTATGAAGAAATCACTTAATGCAAGAAGCCCCAGGCACTGGCAATGTGATAGAGTGAAAGGAGGACTGGATTTAGAATTCCAAAACTTGATTTCAAATCCCAGTTCTAACTTGGATAAATCATTGCAGATCCTACCCTCCCTCTCCCCACTATCCACCACATCTCTGATTGAAGTTCTTCATCTATAAAAGAGATCAGAATCAGAACCAGAGACCCAGAGACTAAGGTGCCTTACACAATTTTAGATTATGATCTCTAAGACTTTAAATTGAAAGTAAGTTGCCAGTTTGCACCAATGGAAGGAATTTCCATGCTTGGATTTTCCTATACTGAAAAAATCTTAGGTCTGAACTGGGATGGGAGGGAGCTTCAGATTTAACTCTGAGAGAACTGTTCCCATGAGCTTCTAATAAGGATGATCAAAATGGGAGTCAGACTTGCTGTGGAATTGAGTGAGCAATGAGCATTAAGTCACTTTTGGACCTCTTTTCCTGTTGCTTGTTCTATTTACTGGTCCATCTGAAGAACTCTGTTTAATTTCTATGTATAGATAGCAGTTAAGGAGATTATTATTGAAACTTGGGAAATAGATTGGAAGCATTTTATCACATTCTGAACTGATTCATCTTGGTAGTGGTCCAATGCACTTTAAATTTTAGTTTTGTTCTGGAGCTGTCTCATAGGATCAACCCAAATTAGAGTAGGCTATATGGACCCACTCTCAGTTAAGATTCTAACCTATCAAGTTTTTATAGAGCAATATACTCTGGACTTCTCAACTATGCTAGGAATTGTAGAAGTTGGAGATGAAAACATAAGTAGCCTCTTCTCTTGAGTAAAAGCCCACCGTGCTTTTCTCCATTGCCCTCTGATCTGCAGAATTTCAAAGTTAGAGACTGGCATTCAGTTATTTAAAGTTTTATAGCATCTCTGAAAAAAACATTGATTCTGAAAATGTACTTTTGTTTCACAGAGAAGCTTAGAGATCATTAAAATTACTTTGTATATTTCCAAAGACATGCTGCCCCTTACTGACTTACTCCTATTGAATTGTGAGCCTAGTTTATTGTCCATCTACACTATTACCCCAAAAGCATTAAGAGCTATTTACCTAGATATGTGTCATATTGAACAGGGATTCTTCATCCACTTGGTTTTTCTTGTGTGTATAATTAGTCTGAACCCTTTTGAGTGACATTGGACTTCACTGAGGAAGCTCTACAATAAGCTTCATGCAGTGGCTGGAAAATACCATCTGCAAGCTGGAAAATCTGAGCATGTGTACGTAATCCCTAATCCATTTAAACTCCAGTCAGCATCATTTATTATAGTGACAAATTGATGACTCACTTAAAATTAACAAGAAGCAGGTTAGCAAAGCAAATTATTTCTGTTATCACATTGGATCTTGTGTCATTTAAACTTATACATGGAAAATAATGACTCTTTTTATAGAGAACTTTGGATAGAGCCTTCTTCTCTACTGAATCAAATGCTTTTTTAATCAAGAGACAACAGCCATAATATATAGCTTTTGGCAAATTGTGTGATTCTAAAAATCTCATCTACTGAAAGCCTACTTGTTCCCATTTCATCTTGTCATTTAGGATTCCCTTAATTTCTATGTAGATTATTATCCTAAAGATTTTGTAGCAATGAGAAAGTGGTATTATAGATCTTTTGTTGTTGTTGTTGTTGTTGTTGTTGTTGTTGATGGCATCCCTGATGTTTTAAGAAAGATACAGGATTTAGTTATTGAGTGTGAAATGAGTTCCATCATAGTCATTATCTCTATTTAGATTAGAATTCTTTAAACTCTTTTGTCATGGATCCCTTGGGCAGTCTGGGTGTAGTCTGTAAATCCCCTCTCAGAAAATTAAAAGTGCATAAAATAAAATGTATGTAATTATAAAAGAAACAATTATATTGAAAAGGAGTTAACAAGATATTTTTAAAGTTTATACGATAAGAAATCAGCTTAAGAAGCCCTGGTTAGATCTACATCACATCCCAAAAGTCTGAAATAATTCAAGACCAGTTAGTCTGCCAAATCTCCCTATGTAGCAGGCTATCTTTTCCTAACTTTACTCACTCATACAGTTGGCTTCTCCTCTTACTGTTTTCTCCAAACTAAATAGTTTGAGAGGGAAAATAAAGCCCAGTGGTCCATTTCTCCTTATGTAATTTTCCTGTTGAAGAAAAGAACTAATAATGAAGTATTTTTATTGGTTAACCTTTCAACCCATTACTTCTGATAAAATGGCAGTAGAATCAATCTGATCAATATTTATATGTACACAAATACACATTCATTACACACACAGAGAAAGAAATACATACATATATATACATATATGTATATACATATACATATATATGTATATGGTGGTGGCAGGTTCTCTATCCCAGAGCAGTGATGATCAGGCATATAATATTTGAAATTTCTCCAGTGAGTAGGAAATAGGAACTCTAAGATCTCTTCCAGCTCTAAAATATAGTAATTTACCCTGTGCTCCTTGAGACTTGGCAATAAATGCAAGTATTCTGAGATCGTTAAAACAAGATTTGTTCCTGAGAACTAAAAAAAAAAATTGTATGATTTTTTTTCATTGATTTTCTGGAAATTTCCCAAGATTTAAAGGCAACTTAACTTTGTCATCATATTTTGATAGTAGATATTATTTAAAATAGACTAAATAATAGCTAAATTTCATTTGTGTGACATAAACTGATTGAATTAAATATAGTAAAAATGTATAGGGGAAAATTGTGATCTTTTATCCTATATAAATATATATATTTGTATTTAAACATGTAAAATTCATTCAAAGATATAATTTTCTTTGAGTATTTAAGATAATTAATTTCAAATAATTTTCAAAGAAAATCAATTCCTAGAAAGTAAAGCTTTGTGCTGGCCCATTTTTATCTACAGCAGAAGTTTTTTAACCTGAGTTGTCATGGATCCCTTTGGCAGGCTGGTAAAGCCTATAAAAGATCTGTTTTCAGAGTAATATCTGTTACCTACATTCCTAATTGAAGGAAACACTGAATTTGAGGTAGATCATATGGGAAAAGATGTAATTTTTTTCCTCATACAATTTTTCTGATTCTTCTTTCTAAAATTTATTTTTAGACTCTAGGTGAAGAATTTCCATTCCTAATAGAATAAAGCTTACACACACACACACACACAAACACAAACACACACACAACTAAGTGATAGTTAAAAATTTCAAGAAATGGAAGAAAAGATTATTTCACATACACTGAAAGAGGCAAAATATATCTGAATTCTTGGAACTGAGTTGTTTGAAAAAGGACTGAAAATCTAAATCTGGAATTGAGTAGTTCAAGATCTTTTGTGAGGTTATTTCAGCTATTGGTGGGTTTTGCTGAGGTGTGTGTTTTCTTAGCCAATACAGTCAAGTTATTTTGGGTGGCCATAATTGTAAGTTAGACAGGTGGTTTGTGTGCGAAACATTTAATTTACTGACTGTGCTGTCTGTTGACTTTGGATGAGGTTAGAAACAATTCTATACAAGTTTTATAAAATGATGAGCTACAAGACTGCTCCGTATACTTAGCAAACAGAGGTGTGCATTAATGGGGTCAGTTAGACTTCAGCAATAAGTACACTATGGAAAAAAAGAATTACTTATCATTCTCATTAGGTCAAATGTTCCACAAATGTACTCTCCAACAACAGTTTGTCATTCACAAAATGCCTTCCATATATATAAGGTACTATGTTAGGTGCTGACAGAGATACAAAGATATATATTCAAGCAACCTACAATCATGTACTTCATAATATACTTGAATTTACTTTTAATTAGCATAGTGGTTATATTTTTGGTTTGTTTTTTTTTTTTTCTTCATGGGCCTTTTCTTATTAGCATTTTCCTAGTGACTTTCAACCAAGGCTGCTTTTTTAAAAATAATTATAAAATTATAGAAAAGAATGATCCTGAAAAAAAGAAAATTGTTTCCAATTTTTTAAAGAGTAAAACTTTTTTTTCATGAGTAAGTTTGCATTTTGAGTGAGTTGATCATCCATATTCACTGTTATTTGCTGATCTATACCAATTGTAATCTGTCATAAAAATGGCTAAAATGAAAGGATTGATGTAAATTGGCTATTTGTAATCCATGAAGTTTTGTGGAACGTTGAAGGTCTTGGAGCTTCCCTTCATAGATCCTCTGACTTTCTTATTTTTACAGCCCCATTGTTTTTCTTATGAGAGATATCTGATAGTGATCAATGCATTGGCTGATGCTTATCACCCCCCACCCCATATACTTTGGAAGAGCTCTTTAGAAGAATCCATCTAGCCTTTCTGACAGCAAACTTAATTACTAGCCTGATGTTTAAAGTCTTTCGAGCCTAAAACTCACTGGACTTTGAATCTCTGGCATTATTTTGGTAGTATGACAACTTCAGAATTAAATGGATCCTTGATTCCACTGGTGAGTTCTTCTCCAGTGACCTAGATTACAACTCAACACATTCGTATCTTATATTGTGTGATACTAGTCTATGTCCTCCTTCAGTGGGAGTCTCCCCAGTAGCTGTTGGTTTGACATTACTGCTCTAAATGTTCACATTTATGGATGACAATGCAATGGTTTTAACCATGGTACCTCACATAGCCTCCTAAATTAAATTCATGGTCACTCTAAAGTTTGACCTAATGATCACCAAAAAACTAGAAAGATATTTATATAGTCAGATGGGTAGCTCATAATGCTGACTGTTTAGTGAATTTAATCTGGAAAATGAATTACAAGTGGACCGTATTATTAGGATAAAGATTGAAATAAGATATTTAAATACTATTTAATTAGGATTAAATCTGACAAAGAAAGAGGTTGGGTTGCATCTAAGAAATTGCATAATCTCTCTATTGACCCCAAACTACCCTATGAAACAAAGGTTCTTCTTTTTAACACCAGTATCATAGCAATATGCTAAATGACTATGAATTATGGAATCTCCAAGGATCATATTACTCAAAAAGCAATGGAAACACTTGTAGTAGAGGTAAATAGGTTATGGCATATTACCAACCAAGATTTGGGGAGCAGAAACCAGTGTTAAAAATAACCTTGTTAATTTGTTGAAATTGGCTCTTACCTTCTCCTCTTTCTCATTGGACAGATAAAAGGTCATTTGCTATCCATTTAAAGATTATATCTTACTTGTTTATTCTCCTTAAGTTCAAAACAGTGAATCCATTAAAAAGTACTTAGAAGAAATTTTGCCACTTAAAATATTACTTTTATTATTTTGCTTATTATTTTAAGAAGCAGAAAAAGGCAACCAAAAGCAGTGACCACCACAGCAGAAAGATATATTTAATTGTGCTTAGTTTTCACATTGTTGCTAATAGTCCTAATAGTTTTTAATAGCCTTAAATGAATCTTCACCCTTGGTTTGGATAGTCTGGCCATTTGTAAATAAGTAGACCTATTTTTAAACAAATGCATGGAGAATAAAATGAGATAATATAAGTAAAGCTAGCGCTTGTAAATTACAAATGTTATATTCCTAAATTTTCATTCAGGAAAAAAATAGTATTTTATGTCTTCTTTCTATAATATACATTTTTCAATGGGGAAAAAAAACAGAATATTTACAAAAGTTGGCTCTTAATGATTCTATCAAATTGAAACATATAACTCTACTGTTATGGTGCATAAAAATGAGAGAAAAGTCCTTTTTAGATTTGGAGAATATTTAGTTGTAAATTATACTATATTCAAGATAATTACTTTCATTAATCCAATCTACTAAGTACCTACTAGATGCTGGAGAAGATAAACATTTACATGAAGCATTATTCCCACCACAATGGATCTTAGGGCCTAATAGGGAATGATTCACATATCCTTCAAAATAATATATAAATGATGAGAGTAGTACAAGTGAATTACTTGTTAGTGTCTGAAGGAGAATACATTGCTAATTATTCAAAGCATCAAATGCTTTTTAAAGAAGGTGACTTTAAAAAGTGGGTAAGAATTTAACTAGTAGAGGGAAGGTTGTAGATTATGGAGAGGGACAGCATAAGAGGAGTAAGGAAAAAAAAATCATTGTTTGAAGGGTAATAAATGTAGAACTGGATCTGTGAGCTCATTTGGCCCTACTCCTTCACTGAGAAAACTGAGACCCAAGGTTTCAGAGTTAGTAAGCAGCAGATGTATGTATGGGATCTGTACACAGAATAGAAAGTAAGTCATTCAGTTAAATTGATTGATTAGATGAAGGCTGTGAAAAATAAGCTAATTAGCAACAGATTGTTAGAGTCCTTAAATGTCAGGCGAGAGAATTTGAATTTTATTCAGTAGGTGATTGGGAACCATTTAAAAGTTGTACAAGTATGACTTGACCAGATACATGCACAAGAAAGACTAGTTTGGAAGAAATATTAGAGATGGGATGGTGGTAATGATCTGGATGAGGATAATGACAAAAGGAGGGGACAAGATAGCAAAAAAAAAAAAAAATTTGTAAATAGCAGTATCTGGCAGATGGTTGGGTAGGGAAGTAGAGAGGGAAGTGTCAAAAATAAAGCAAAGATTGAGAGGTGGGGAGTAAGGGGAATGGATTGTGAGGTATACTGACAACAATAGTGATGTTAGAAGAAGGAACAAATTTAAAAAGAAAGATAATGTGTTCTATTTTAAACATGTTGAATTTGATGTCGTTGGGGCATATAGAGAGAGATGACATTTAGTGTGAAAGGGTTTGAGATAATCATTGTGGGTGATAAACTAGGGAGTTACTGGGTGTAAATTAGAAAGGCTGACCAATAGGAAGGTACCAGGTGAGATTATGCACCTTAAGGAGCAAGAGATCAAAAAGGAGATGAAAAATGATATATTGGGAGTAAAGGAGTAACAAAAAGAGAGATGGAAAATATCCAGCAAGGATATCCATAATGTTACCAGAAAAAAAATTAAATACAATAATACACCAACCAAAAGTCATGACTTAACATTAGTAGTATAGAGAGAAAAGAGAAAATAACTGAGGAAAATCTTGCCAAATTATTTAAAATTTTAATTAGCAGGCAAATCTTTTGATCAATGTTTTCTTTAAGTTACATTTTATTTTATTTGTTCTATTTTAAATCCATGTTAATGTGTAAAAATAAAAATCCTTTTTAGCCAATAGCACAAGGTCAGGAAAATAAGGGGCAGAGGTAGGAAAGATGGTGAATCTGGATCATGTAAAATTTTTCTAAAAGAGATTTTTCCTTTTTTTCTTACATAATCCTGAAGCTGGTGAAAGTCTATATCAAGAGTTTGGGGAATGCTTTGTATACACCTTCCCAAGATTAAGTACATACACCTCTGGATGTTGGGTATTTTTGCCTGCTTGTAGTTGTGATTTTTCACAGCTCAGCTGACTGCTTTAATAGGGACAAGTTTTCTTGTGTGTTTAACAAGAAGGTCACATTCTTCCTAGATGAGTTAGTGTTCTTATTGCCCCTTCATGCTCAAGGACAAAAATAAAAGGCCTAAAAACTGGAAAGGCGGGAACAGAAATGTGTAAGTTATAATTGACTGAACTGTTCAATCACATGAGAAGAGAATGAACAGGATGGAGAAAGAAACTGTATAGGAGGAAGGGATAAAGATTACAAAGCAATTTTGTCCAGCCTATCACTGCCTATATCCTGGATTTGAGATGATCCCTGGCACATTGAGGGATATTTTTCTAACTATAGTAAGGAATTAGGTTTAACGTTCTATGACATTTTAATATTGATTGATAGAATATACATATAGAAATTCAGGCAACTAACCAATAAGTCAAGTTTGTCAATAAATCACTAGAAGAAAATGTTTAGGTATGTATAAATCAGTGGCCATATTTTATTTCTACATATGCACTCCAGTTAGCAGCCATGTACCAAAAAAAATTTTTTTTAATGCTATCGTAACATTATTTGTTACTTTCACATATATTGCATTGTACATTTCCTTCTAAAAATCAGTCTGTCCATTTTGTCTTTTGCTCTTCACTTTTTCACTCTTGTGAAATTACTTTTTAAAACACTATGCTTACTTTTATTTCATATAAATATATATATATGTATATATAGGAGTTTTTAAAATAGTATATTGATGGATTTTCTCTTTTTTAATATTGATCGCATGTAGTAGTATATCCCTGTTTATACTATTTTAGTTGAAATGTTGGTAATCACATGAATTATGATTACCTGTTTTCTTTACTATTAAAGTATGTGATTACAGAGACTGTGCCTTCAAAGATGCTAATATGTCCTGTACTTAATGTTTGCTTATTAAATATTTGTTTCTGGGATGCTTAAAAAAACAACAGCAGCAACAGAAAGAATTACAACAGCTCTTATTGCATGACTTCTGACATACTGCTGGTTAAATCAAGTACCTTGAAACTTAACATCTGTGTACAATAAAGACTGATATAATGACTCCCCTTTAATATGACCTGGGTGTTAGTTCTATCCTCCATTACTAGAATTATTAAGGGATTCCACTTTGCATAAGACTTTCCATGATCTTTAAGCCACCAGAGCCCTAGTAATAAAAATCAGGTCAGGATAACGTAATAACATCTCCAAATAGCTAGATAGATGGACAGAATTGCCATAGTGTTCCCAATCATTAATATTAATGTTTGCCAGAGCTTAGAGCTTTAAGAGTGATTTGTAACTCTATGAATTTTATTGCTTCTGCTGTCAGAAATCAATTTCAGTGCTTAATGGCAATGTAACCTCAGCCAAGGAGACTTTTTTTTTTGGTTTTGATTTTATTTAATTTCACTTAAAGTTTCTCTCACAAGATTGTTCCTTTTTAGACAAAGTAGGGATTGTCTCAGAAATAAAAATGAAAAGAGAGCTGAATATGTGGCTAATATTTCAGGTCAAGATGTCACATTTCCATATGAAATACTTTTCACAAGTCTGCCTTGGTTTATTTAAGTTCTGAGTTACTTACACTTCTAAATGGTTTAATTTTCTTTAACCTATAAATTAATTATTTTACTAAATGAAATGAGGCCCAAAAAACGGAAATAGGAGAATTTGAAATTTATAAAACCTTAGTTGTTGAAAAGATTTGCCTATTGGATTTATTTAATTGGATATATCAAAAAGCCTTTAATGTAGTAATTTTTAAATCATGAAGGATAGTTCAAATTTTAAATAAATAGAAGACAAAAGAACTCATGAATAACATCCCTCAAAAATCATCATTTTAAAAGCTTAATCCATATACTTAATTCTCCCATCAATTACCCAAAGACAATTTTACTGAGTTTTATTCCAAGGTAAAATTTAGCTCTAGCAATTGACTTACTTTAGACAAAGCAACTTCCAAACTTCATATAAGATTAATCGGGCATATGGATGTGATATTTATTACGAAATAAAAAAATGGAAATGGTTTAAATTTAACTATCTCTAATATGTTTTATTCAGTAAGCCTGCCACTCATCCACAGTAGTAATTGTTCCATGGATGGTGGGATCACCGAACTGTCTGAAGTGGAAGAGACGGCATCGGTGAGCAGCTGCTTTGCATCCGAAGATACTACTACTGAAGACTCAGGAGTCGTGAGCTCTCCATCAGACATCGTTTCTCTGGATTCACAAAACGACAGTGTAAAGTCCAAAGATAAGTGGGCCTTGGATCAGGAGGATGCTGCTTATACCTGTGCAGCAGAGCATGGTCCCCCACGGAGCACTTCACGGGACAGTGATGACTCTGGAGTTACTCATCTGAGGTGAGTCATCTTCCATGAAAAACTGATGTCACCTGAACGCCTGAGATCATGTTCTCCAGACAGTAATGCCTTATTAATGGCATCAGGAATGAAACATGTCATGTTGCATTCACAGAAAGCCAATTTCCTATATGACTTCCTCATTTCATTAATATTCATTAATTCCTGTCCACTTTTCAGAGGGAAGATGAGAGGATATCTAGGAATCGCTTTATCCTTATTTATACACACACACACACACACACACACACACACACACACACACACATACACACATGCATATATATATTTAAATTTATATATATATGAAGGGAGATATGGAAGTGGGAGTGAAAGGAGGGGAAAGAGAGAGACAAGGGTCAGAGAAACAAGGATGTTAGCTAAAATGAGGGAGATAAGTTGAGATTGGCCTGTGAAGGATCCACAGAAACAGAAAAACTATCTAATTAGTTACAAATGTTCATGAAGCACCTATATTGTGCTAAATACCAGTGCAAGGACAAAAATAAAACAAAACTTGGCACTCAAGGACCTCATACACTCTAGGGAGAGATACCATGAATACATATAAGTTTATACAAAAGTGTCCTCATCCCATTTTTAACTAGACTATGAAATAGCTTTCCTCAGTAATGCACAGTAATTTCCAGAGTGATCCCCAGTTATGATTTCTTTGTATTGGGTTGATGCAAATAGATAATCATACATCCTGAAACTAGTCAGACACACTTACTAGAAGGTAAGTGTTCTGGTATTTTTTTTTTTTTAGGTCTTCCAGTTATAGACCAGGAACTGGCAAAAATTTAAAGGTCATCTAGCCCAATCCACTCAGTTTATAGGTGATGACATTGAGATACAGGGAACTTAAGAGACTGACCCAATTTCACATAGTTATGAAGATGAAATTTTAACCCAGTTCCATCTGGGATCAGAGCAAATCCGACAGATTGTGGTTAATAGCAAATCAGGTAGATTGCCATAGGCAAGGAAAACATATCATCAAAAATCTTGGTCATGGAATTCATTGAGACAGCAGTATTGAAGCCATTTAGCTATAGATTTCTATTAGTCACTCTCAGTGACTTGCCAGCAGGAGAGTGACAGAGCTGGGATTAAAATTCCCCAACTATAATTTTTCAGGCTCTGCCAAAATTTTGTGAAAGGCGATCACTTAGAGAAAGTGTACCATCAGAGAAGAAATATTCATGAGCAGGAAAGGCAGAACAATGGGATATTGTGTTCACCTCATCAATACTTCTTTCAAGAAAGCTACAGATTACTAAACAATAAGGCTTAGATTATAAAGAATTTATTGCTTGAAAAGTAGTAGACATGAGATGAGAGAATGAGATGAGATACTATTCCACTCTTCAGGGATGTCACAAACTAGCCCATTTCCATTTTCTTCACTTCCTACGTGGTAATATAGTAACCTGCTTATATTTTTATTTCACCCTTATAGCATATGTATTTATATACACACACACACACACACACACACACACACACACACACAGCGTTACCTCTGTTAATGAAAAGAAAATGTCACAGTAGAAAGCTTTGCTGTCAGAAACTTTGGTAACAGGTAGAAATACTGTCATTCTAGAAAGCATAGGATAGGGACTGTGAGCAGTCCCTTTGTCAGCAATAAAATCAGGCTAGCCTGGAAATCAGAATTAGATAGAAGTTGAGGCTAGTAGGTATTGACCTAAAGTCAAGTCCATTGCGATCAAATCCAAGGAGGAACATGAAATTGGTATGGACCTAGACAGACAAGAGATTGAAATAGAAAAATCGTTTTTGTTTTTTGTTTGTTTGTTTGTTTGTTTTTCAGATCAGCAACCAAGGGGGCTGGGAAACAAAAGTTCGGGTTCCCGAAAGACTGTCTGAGAAACAAAGAATAGTCACTTCATGAAAGTTTGTTGATTGCCCTACTTTCATAGGGTCTCTCATATGTGACCCCTTTTTATCATTTGCACATAGACCATCCTAGTTCAGTCCATAGAAAGTATTTCAGCTTCTACTTCTAATAAGTATCTGAACTTCTATTATAGACTTCTAATTAGTCTTCCTTATTCTCCTTTCTTCCTTCTGTAATCCTCAAAAACATCCAGTGGTTTCCCCAGTGTCTGTCTATTTTCTATCTATAATATAAAATGCAAACTTATTAGCCTTTCTAAGGAATGATTTCCAATCACCTTCCCTGTTCTTTATAATGCCCTCACAAACTCTACTTTGCAGCCAGACTGGGAAACTAACAGTTTTTTTTTCTTTCTTTCTTTCTTTCTTTCTTTCTTTCTTTCTTTCTTTCTTTCTTTCTTTCTTTCTTTCTTTCTTTCTTTCTTTCTTTTTCTTTCTTCCTTCCTTCCTTCCTTCCTTCCTTCCTTCCTTCCTTCCTTCCTTCCTTCCTTTCTTTCTTTCTCTCTCTCTCTTTCTCTCTCTCTTTCTCTCTCTCTCTCTCTCTCTCTCTCTCTCTCTCTCTCTCTCTCGCTTTTTATTTACAAGATATATGCATGGGTAATTTTTCAGCATTGACAATTGCCAAACCTTTTGTTCCAATTTTTCCCCTGCTTCCCTCCACCCCCTCCCCCAGATGGCAGGTTGACCCAATACATGTTAAATATGTTAAAGTATAAATTAAATACAAAATAAGTATATATGTCCTAACAGTTATTTTGCTGTACAAAAAGAGTCAGACTTTAACAGTTTTCTCTTAAACTTAAACCTCCATGCATTTATTCAAGTCATCTCCCTACCTACCAAGTTTGGAATACCTCTCCTCAGAGTCCCACACTACACTTTTGAGTGTCTCAGTTTTCCAGGTTCAGTTCACATGTCTCATTTTCTGATCTATCAGGGATTAATCAACTATTAGGCCCCTCTCCCTCGGTTTTTCTTGTAATATGTATGTATGTGTGTGTACTTGTGCACATGCATTGTATTCCCCTTCCAGCAGTGTACCAACTCCTGGAGAGGAGAGATGGTATTATTTTTGTTTCCTTTTATCCCTAATTCATAACATATAATCCCTTATGTACATCTACCACTTAATAAATATTGTTGATTAAGTTGAATTGGAAAAGTCCTGGAATCAGGAACTGAAGTCTGCCATTCACTTGCTAAGTAATCTTGGGAAGTAATTTCACTTTGCTGGGGAATAAAGGGTTCTGTGGTTAAATTCCTATTCTGATAGTCTAATTCAATTTTTCCTTCATTTTATTCTTCTATGCCCCTGTTCTTTGGACTTTAAAGCTGACAGATGTAAAAATTAATTTATATCTAATTGCTTTGTGTAATTTACTGGACTAACATGCCCCAGTCATTTTCCAACTAGTATATTAAATAAAGCAGCAAATGGCAGTGTATGTGACATTGAATTGTATTATGAACCCAATGTGCCTTCACATAATAAAAAGGGAGAATTTTTTTTAATAGGATTCAACTTTGTGATTAAAGATATTCCTTTCCTAGACGCCTCTTTAATCAACATGTCACTGGATAGGCAGTATACTTCTTGTACTCTGGAATGTTCAAGATGTGGACTAATAAATATTGAACAAAGATTTAATTATGAAAAACATTTACACTTCTGGACTTCCATAAAGCTATTCTTGTGATAGAATTATGGGGCTATAGTCTGAAGAGCCCATTTGCTTCCAGGTGATGCAATCCCAGACTAATAGCTGTTTTGCATATATTTTCATATATTAACACCACAGATTAATTTTCTTTTTAATAAATGAAAGCTTTAGATTGATTCTGGTTCTCCTTGAATTCACAAACCCTACTTTTAGTTAAGGGCTAAGGGCCTGTGTCCAGAGTTGACAAATTATTTTCTCCTTTCCTTCCCCTTCTCTTATAACTTGAATTTGTTTAGTCTCCTCATATTCTTTCCTCCTTCTACTTTTTCCCCACTCCTCTCTTCCCTTTAGTCTCCTCTCTTGCCTCTTTCCCATCTTTCTGATTCCTCAATAATGTGGAAAAATTAGTGATCACTGAATGTCAGAGTCTGTTCAGATTTGGAAGAGTGATATCATCTCCTAGATTTCCAGCATTTTAGCTCTTCAAACAAATTTAAGAAAATGATATACCAAAGGCAAGGAAGGCAGTGGATATAACAAAGAAGAATAGATTTGGAGACATAAGATATGGGCACAAGTCTCAGCTTTGCTGCTTGCTAGTTGTGTGACTTAGACAAATAATTTGATCTCTTTGAAAATGAGTTTCTTCATTTGTAAAATAAAATTAATACTTCATATCATTTTCCTTATTAAATTGCAGTAAAGAAAAGATTTTGTTAACTTTAAAGGGCTCTACAACTCTGAGCTGCTGCTGCTATCTATTCATAACCTCTTGAAAAGTAGCAAATGTGTTATTTCAGCTCTGTTCATATTCATTGCCTATTTACTATGCAAGATAACTGGGATTTAAGGGTGAGTTGTTTTTTTGTTTGTTGATCTGTGATTTCTTCAGTGAAAAGATAAGATTCTGAGAGGAATTCCCTCCACCAGTGCAGATCACTTTCTCTTTTATAGCTTATTGTCACTGTCAATTGCCTGGGCACTGAGATATTAAGTGACTTGCCCAATACCACACATTCTCTTTGTGTTAGAGACAGGACTTAAGTCCCCAGTTCTTTCTTATTCTAGGGCCAAACTTGAGTCCACTTCACCCTGTTGCCTTTCATTAGGATATGTACAGATATTTATCTATATTTATAAATGGATCAATCAATAGATAGATAGATAGACAGATAGGTAGATATATAGATAGCCCCTGCCTTCAAGGAGCTTACCTTTTACGCAGGGAAATAGAAAAAATACATAGATATAGGTATGCTATCATGTAGGGATTGAGGGTTGCAAAGGTGTGCTCTAAGAACAAAAAGAAGTCTTTCCACTGGAGATAGGGAAGGACACATGGAGGAGAAAATCTCTCATTTGAATATTGAAGGAAGATAAATAATATGAGACATAAAGATAAAGAAGAAGTGAATTTATTTCAGGAATGGATTCAAGTATGGAAGTAAACATTTATGCACATGGCTTTTTGATTATATGTTGGTCAGAGAAAGCATTGGGGACTGATTTTGATCAAATAGTGCATATGTGTTCAGAAAATCATGCAAGAAGAATACCAACCATGAATGGAGAGAATATCAAGTAGAAGTAAAGGCTCCATTTATAGAAAAAGTAAAGAAGACACCCCAACTAGTCCTGACCTCCACTGACCTTGTACTTAAGGCCAGTTTTACCTGTCTTTAGAAAACATCATAAACCAGAGATTGTCTGGGATTTAACATGTCATTTCATGTTAAGTAAAACCATCGTCAGAAAATAGATTCTCCCTTTTTGCCATTCTCATATTTGCCAGAAGCCCCTACCTTGACTTCTTATAATTTTTGTTAAGTTACTAGCATTTTTTAAAATACCACAGAATTGCCAATTCTTGGGATTTTTGACTCACTTTCTTTTTTTTAAATTTGTTCTCTCTTTCTTATACCATAGTTATCCCAAGCGTCTCTCTCTTTTTCCAACCAGAAAGACATCCCTATAATAAATAGTATTTTTAAGAAGGAAAAAAAGCAAATACATTTAAAAAAATCTAAAAATATATTCAACATGTGGACTCGTCATTGTCACTAAGGTGTGGATTGGGGGTGTCTTCTATTCTAATTCAGCTTGATCTATATAATTGTGTTACGTTCACTTTTGATTCTTTGATAATGTGGTAATTCTTCCCATTTATATTGTTGTAGTTATTATGAATATTTTATGACCTACTTTCATAAGGATAGTATTTTTGCTCCAAAATGTTTCTGATTCTGTACCTTAAAAAATATAATCTGAATTCAATCTTTGATTTTTTAGCATAAATTTCCTTGAACAATTAAATCACTAAAATCTTCAGGTATAAACTAAAGTACTTTACTTGATTCCTGATTTAAGAAAGATGCTTTTCATTAGTCACTCAGTAATCATTTCTTAAATGTTATTTTTTGTTCTACAGGGGCTACAAAGACAAAAATGTGGCAGATCTTGTCCTTAAGGTCTTGCCCTTAACTTTGATCTGAGCAGTTTATATTCTAAGCATCAAAACTTGAAAGTTATCATATCAGAGTCACAAATGCTGATTAAGTTGTTTAGGATTTTTTGTTTGTTTGGAGATTTTATTGCTTTTTAAATTTCTTTCAAGATCTCAAAAACTATCAAAATTTCTCAGGTATAGTCAATTTTTCTGAAGCTAGTTATTGGAGAATAATATGATTTATAAGAGTTCAGATCTAAATAGAACAAAACAAGAAAGAAAGAGAAAGAAACAAAGAAATGAAAAAAAGTGTCTACCTTTTGTTACAGAAGATCAGGATCAGAAAGACTAATGTAATCCCTGCCCTTTTTTTCCCATAGATGAAGAAAATGTGACCCACAGAGAGGAAATAAGTTGCCAAGGTCACCTAGTGAGTTAGTGTTCGAGGCAGGAAATTCCTGAGGTCACAGGTCTTCCTGGTAAACTTTTCCTTTTAACAAATTAGGTATTTATCTATTGTTTCTTACTCTGCCACTGAGACTGTTTCCTAGTCAGGCCCAGGTGTCAATGTACTCCCTGCCCTCTTCTCTACATCCTGCTTCCTGTCCACTTCTTCCAGCCCACAAGTTTTTTCTTTGATTATTTTCAATATCTGTCAATTCTTTTAAGAAATAGCGACCCAAGTGTGACTGACACCCAGTAGTCATTTTGATCCTGCCTGTTCCATAAGTTCTAGATTTTACTAATGATGATGCAAGAAATGATTTTTTTCTCTCTTATATTAACAATCATTTATTGTTAAGGAGTTCTAGGATTTTTTTTCTATTTCCTCATTCTCTAGCATACTCCTCAATCTTGTTCCCAGCTGGGAAGTCATCAAAAAGTAAAGAAATTCTACTTTAGGTGAATTCTAGCCCATTGTGTTTTCAGTCAGATATAAATTTAGGTGGAAGTAGATTCCCCTTTTTGTCTAGATTGCCCTAGACGGGTGGTAGTCTAGTATAGATAAGTCTCTGTGTCCAAAACTGAATGAAGAGTCTATGTCTCTCAAGCTTTTTATATATTGCATTAAAATCTGCCAGGAAGAATTTGAGTTCCTGGTATTGGAGCCCTCCCAAAGTGTTAGATTAACCTCCATAGCCTATTGATAGGCCAAGAAGAAACATGTTATTAATAAAGTAGTCATAGCATCTACATTAAATAAAGAATCCAAATAAAACTGGATTATAATAAAAAAGAAAAACTTCATATGTTTAATACTTTAGAGTTTGCTAGATCCTTAATATATATTATCTTATTTGAACCTCATTATTCCCTTGAGAGACAGATGCTATAGATGTTACTATCCTTGGCTTATAAATGGGGAAAGTGAGGGAAAGAAAGGTAAATGACAAGCTCACAGAGATAGTAAATGTCAACGGTAGGATTATGAAGTATGTTAAATTGAGGGTCTGGTTTCTTGGAGATGATCTGGAGTTCTTCTGTCTGTATCCTCATAAATAACAAGATCAAGAAAGATACTTCAATTAGATAGTCTACAGGTTTACAAATTTCGCAAAGCCCAGGCTGTTTTCCTGGAAGGACCTTGATCTTTCAGAATCTCTGCCTCCTATAACCAAGAGAGTACTAGTCAATTGACCCTAACAATAAGCCTGCTTTTTCCAACTTAAGTTTAGCAAGTAGCAAAACCAAGTTACTGTTTGTGCTATTTATTTTAGATATTTTATTTATTACTACAACTCTGATTGATTCATAGATAACACTGCATTTTACTAAGACTATTCAGACCAAGGTTTCAATTTTTAAAAATATAAAGAATATTAATAATCATATATGACCAAGGATGAGTAGTTTTAGTAACATTTTGAGATATAGGCTATATTTAGTAGCACTATCAATTAGAAAACTTTTGGTTGTTGAGTTATTTGCCAGAATCCAAGTATTTACTGAAGGTAAAATAACTGAACTCAAATATTGAACCCAAATCTCAGAGATTGCTGAGATCACTTCTATCTTAAAAGCATGTGATGCCATGACTTAATCCAAAATCCATGACTGAACACTGTATGTAAGGGAAGATTCCAACAAAAACTGCAACTAATAAATCAACCAGTCATCATTGGTTCTACATAATAAACCACACAATCTATTAATACAGACTGATTGAGGCATTAAGACTATTAAGATTTCAGGGAAGATAATTTTTAAGTTCTATCCAAACTGACTCAGCAGGGATGGTCTTTGTTCCTTGGTACTTAAATTATTTATTTTGTTGAAAATGTCTTTCCTTTTGAGATTTAAGATCCACAAATCTATAACTAACCATATGGTCCTTCTGCTGGTAGACCAATAGTTCCTGACCTTTTTAAATGTCATGGATCCCTTTGGCAGCATGATGAAACCTATGGATTCCTTCTCTCAATAATTTTTTAAAGTTTATAATTGAAGGAAATACTATATTTGTTAGAGATTAATAAAAATGAAGATATAAATTTTCCCACTCAAATTCATGGATCACCCTTCCCCTTCCAAAGTCTCCGCTTGAACCCCAGGTTAAGAACACATGCTTTAGACCATCAACTCTCTGGACCACACAGATCTTTAGACACTAACCGTAGGTAGATCTGCCAAAGGTTGGAATGTGATTTTTATCTCATGATCTTGAGAGTTCAAAGATCCTTGTTAAGTTCATAGATGTGAAAATTACTAGAATATGAAGTTTAAATAAGAAACATTGCTCAACCCAGAAGAATATTGTCATAGAAAGACCCATACCACAAATCAGTAGGAAGGGAGGAGTATAAGAGATTAAATAGAACTGAAGCCTAAAGTTTTGAAAAGGAGTAATAACAATTATAGCTTACATTTATATTGCATTTTAAACTTTACAGGTGACTTTACATATATTGTCTCATTTGATTCTCACAATATTCCTGTGAAGTATTTTTTCCATTTGAAAGATGAAAAAACAAGCTTTAGAGATTTAAATGACTTGCCTATGATCACACAGTTACAGTGATATAGGAAGAATTCTACCCCTTATGTTTCTGACTCCCAAAATCCAGCAAATTCTGCATCACCAAAAAAAAAAAAAAAAAAAAAAAAACCCTTAATGAGTTTAGATGAGTGGGTAAGCACTGGTCACTGTGGTAGTAATAAGAAGAGAGAAAGAACACAAATTAATATAGAGCTTAAAGGGCATATAATACAAAGTACTTTGCATGTACCTTTTTGCCTTCAATACTCTCAAGGACATTGTGATGTAGACAAGGCTATAAATCTAATACTTGCCTGGGATCACAGCTAAGTTAAGGCAGAATTGGGTCTTGAACTCAGATCCTGAGCATCCAAATCCAGGATTCTTTTCATTATTCTCCTGGTTCTCCAGGGAATATTGAGTGTTTGATTTATGCATTAAGAACTTATTTTGAATTTTTCACAAGAAGTTAATTTGAGGACTTATTTATGCTCTGAGATTTTTAAGTTTGATGAGTTGTAATTCTGGCAAGAATGCTCGATTTGGATGAAGAGAGGGGTCTGCATTTGAATCCTGTTTCTCCTTGTTTGTATGACCTCAAGTTAGTTATTTAACCTTTTGGGGCTTCACTTTCTAATTTTGTAAAATGGAGGGAGGAGGAAGGTGAAACAAACTAATTTCTAGTATCATTTCAGGCTCTATATAACTCTAGAAATTGGCCTAACCTCATTTAGTATCATAAAAATATTTGTTTTATTTAAATAAACTATCAGAGCTTAAAACTGCCCTAAGATTTTTGGGACTGTGTGTTGTGTATGTGTGTTTTTAATTAAACTAAGATTAAAACCCAAACTCTCTGCTTTTACAACCATTGTTCTTTATATACTTGGTTGAGAGACATAGTCTGAAATCCTGAATTTCAAAGTTACAGTGACTTCTGATAATAAAATAGCTCATTTCTTTTATAAACAACACATAAAAATCTAAGCAATGGAAGATAGGTGATCACTAAATGTAAGTACATCACAAATATTATTTCATTTTATCCTTATAGCAACTCTAACAGGTAGGCGTTATTTGTAAAACCCTATTTTACAGTTAAGGAAACTGAGGCACACAGATTAAATGACATATTCAAGGTTCACACAGCTAGTGTTTGAGGCCTTATTTGAATTTCAAGTCTTCCTGACTCTAGGCCTGTCATTCTCTTTCTTGCATTCTTAGCTGTAATAAAATACAACTTTATTTCTCTAGATAGTGTTCCTACCTACCTGAAATAATTTTGAGCAATCTTGCTCCTTTATGACATGCACAAGTACATAATCAGTTAGAATACAATGGGAAGAAAGGAGAGGTCCAGACAAAGTAGTTGGTGAAAATTGAAGCTAAGAGATAAAACTTGCGTCTCTTCTCTTATCAAATCTTTTATTAGTGTTCCATATTTCCCCTCTTTTCCTGGGCACCTTATGGAAGAGATGAAACAGTAGGAAAGGAGAGACAAAATTAATAAATACATTAGTCTTTTCCTTAATGTCTACAGGCAGGACCCAGTTCTAATTTTAAGAAAGTAGTTATACTTTTGCTTGGTCATGTATTAGAACTCCAATTCTTTTTAATTAAGGAAATTGTTTTAAAATCAAATACGTAATGATGGTGGTCATTAACTAAATGGCATAGATCTTTTTTTTTTTTTTCACTTTTAAGTTATAAAGTTTTCATTTCAAAAATGTTTTATTTTCTCCCCAAAAATAATCCTTTTAAGAGCACTTTGATTTGGAGCAGCTAAATGAAGAAGTAGATAGAGCACCAGCCTTAAAGTCAGGAGGACCTGAGTTCAAATGTGGCCTCAGATACTTAATACTTCCTAGTTGTGTGAGTCCAGGCAAGTCACTTAACCCTAATTGCCTTAGCAAAAAAAAAAAAAAAAAAAAAAAAAAAAAAAATACTTTTAATCCTACCTTCCCATTTTAATATTATTGGCTAGAACATTGTTCACATCCCTAAAGATCTCTTTTTTCCCCACTCTTATGAAAAAAATAGCACTAGAATAACATGACTTTGTTTTAAAAAAAAAAAAAAAAAAAAAACTCAAAATGCACCAGTTCTGCTATTTCTTTCATTTAATAAACTGTCATGAAGGGCTATCTCCCACGGTGCTAATTTGAAATCACTGCTATCCTATCTTTAATTTTGTCTCCAGCTGGGTAAGTGGTTGCTAAAGCTTAATTAGACATTGTGGTCTCAGCTCAGTGGAACACAATCCCTGCTGCTCAGCTACCCTCAGACCTCTGTATTCTTTGTTGGACAAATCCTACAAAGGGCAAGGAAGACCTAGGACTTCGGCTGACTTTTTTCTCAGGCTTTGACTTCAGATTTACTAGCTCTTGTCATTTGAGCACTTCTCATTTTACGACAGAAGTGGTCTGAAGGTTATCATGCTCTTTACAGAATCACGAGCTCTGTGTGAGAAAATGCCATTGGTAATGTTTATCCAACACATACAACCTGATCTCAGAATTGTCTCATATTTTTCTTGGGCTTGAGCCAAAATAAAACCGTCAACTAGAAACAGAGCTCCAGGTTTGGAATGGGAGAGTTTTTGAGGGAAAATATTAAGCTCCTATTTACTTCTGCTATAGGACTATTGTCTGGCCCAACCTAAAATTGGCTAATGTTTCAACCTAGTGACTAAATCTTCACACTTATATCCTTATCAGCTCTGTTGCCAAGCTCAAGACAAGCCTTTTTGCCTTTAATCCAATAATAATAATGATCTCGATAATAATAGCTAATATTTATATAGCATCTTAAGCTCTCCAAAGTCTCTATAAATCATCTCGTTCTGTCTTCACAATACCTGGGAGGTAGATACTATTATCATCTCCATTTTACAAATGAGAAAACTGAGGCAAAACATTTGTCCAAAGACACACGACTAATAAAAATCTATTGTGGAATTCCAGCTTAGGAGCTTTATCCAAATATTTGAGCAGGAATGGAGAAAATAGATTATGAAAGTAACTTAGGTTTGGGGGATGAATTGGTGTAGTTGACAGAAAGATAAATAGCAAGGGATTCAGTAGTAGATCATAGCTGAACTGGTCAACCATCAGGTAAAGATTGTGAAGGAAAAAGAATGGGTTTATGAGAGGAAAAACAGAATAAGATGTGTCTCATTCATTACTACCCAATTTTTTTTAAAGTGGAAAACAAAATGGTTCATATTCAAGATTAGCCAGTCTTAGAGAACATTCAGGGACTTGAACTAGAGTCTTCAGGGAAGAATCACTTTTCCAGCTGAGCAAGAAAGAGTAACAAAGGCCTCACTGGTAATCTTCATGCCCTTGTTGGATGTCCCTAATTTTCTATTCAAATTACCATTATTGGACTGTGATGTGCTGGACTTCCAGGGCAGGGTAGACTTATTCTGATTGTGGTTCACTCTTGTTTGAATTCCATGCTTAATAAAAACTTCAGTCTTTAATAGCCACAGGACTGAAAGCAAAATTTTTGAAGCCATATTTTTAATCCCTCAAAACTGCATTATACTTTGGTCCAGAAGGATAATTAAAAAGAGAAATCTTCTTTTAATGTATGTTCCATTATTAGAAATGGAACCACCAATATCTAAACTAAAAATCCATTCTCTGTTCTTATGTGGATTGATCTTTTCCAGAACCAGTGACCAGTAAATTTAAAGTCAATACTGAGAAAGTGACTACCTCACTACATCAAGTCTGTAATATAAAATGAAAGAATAATCTTAAGTATTGTTCATCACACTATATATATTTTCCTGAGAAGCATTGTATCATAATGGATAGGGAGCTGACTGGGAAGATCTGAAATACATCTTGGACATGTTACCCTGAACAAGTCATGTAACATGTTAGTCTCAGGTGAAGAGTCTAAAATCTTTTTGAAAAGAAACTGCTCTAGTCTTACATATATATTAAGAATTATAATGGACAAATCAAGAAGTTTCTAGAATTTATGCAAAAATCCCTAGATAACTCTCTTAAGACTAAGTAAACGTTAACCTATAATAATCACAGTATTCTTCCAAAACAAATATACCAACAGACATTCATTTAATATTTACTCTCTATCAGACACTATGCTGAGCATTAGGGAGATGAGGAAAAAACAAAAATTACCCCCACCCTCAAGGAGTTTACATTCTAATGAAAAAAATAATTTTAATCCTCTTAAATTAGGATCCAAATGTTCCATAAATATTTGACCTTTGGATTTTGTAGAATGTAAAATATTATAAATTTTCCAGATCATGTGGGTCCATGTTATTTATTGTTTTATAGATAAAGAAATGGATGCCTCAGAAAAATAAAATGACTTGCCAAAGACTCTGTAACTAGTTGTGGGCATTCAGAATGCTATTTTCATTTTCCATTTTCTACTTCTTCATATTTTAAAATTAAACTTATAAATTTAAATTCACTTAAAATGATGATATATAATTTCTCATGTAGGAGAAAAAAGTAGGGGGAAGAGGGAAACCATCCCAAGAAATACATTTGAACAATCTGAAACCAAAAATAAAATCTTGATGTTTTTTAAAAGTAATTCTTCCATTATTTCTTAATACAAATTATAGTTTATCATATAAATATGCAAATGTATACAGTATCCCTGTAAACTTCTTGAACTTAGAGAATAGTAGTGGTGGAATGATTCTTAGACATTTACTTGACAAGTGAGCAACCCTCTCATTTAATAGATGAGTCAGAGGAAGCTTAGAACTTCAGTGATCTACTTGAGTTCACACCCTGAGTTCACAGAGAAACCTAAGGCTTTGGTAAATGGCAAATTGGAAGGTTGGTAGAGGGCTCCAAAAACCCAGTGTTTACTTAAGGAGACCAATTTATCAGACTGAATTATGAATTTAAATAAAGATTGTGGAAATTGTATTTGACACATCCAAATCTGAGGGGAATTCACATTCATCTCACTTTTACCATCTGCAAATATTTCTTTAGATTTCATTAGATGTTGGCTGTTAATCACTTTAGAAATATTTTCAAGTTGGTAGTACAATAAGAAAATTAGTGTGTATAGTATATAGAATACTTCTTACAAAAGACTTCACAATCTAAAATCTATGAGATTTTATGTCACTAATCCTTCTATTGCCTATATGAAATAAATCATAATCATAATTATGATCCCACTTAATCCAGACAAAAGTTGTCTATTGATAGTCTGTGTCCTTATTAGGATGTGCGTGTGTTTTTTTAACATATTTTATTTTTATCAATTAAGCAGAATTTGTTTTCTCTCCTCCCACCTTCCTCCTACCCCTGCAATTGAAGGAAAAAAAAAAAAAAAAAAACCTTTATAACACATATGCATAATCAAGCAAAACAAATTTTCACCTTGGCAAAATCCAAAAGCATGTGTCTCATTCTGCAGTTTGAGTCCAAAATCTCCTTATTAGGAGTCTTGAGAGAGGAAAAATTAATGATACTACTTCTTTTCTGAAATCTGGATAAAATTGTGCTGATAAAATTGTTCCAGTAACAAACCTCCCAAGATTGAGCTTCCTGTTTGTAAAGTGAGCCTTAATGATTTGCATAAATCTTAATTACAGTGAAACATTCAGTGATGTGTACTGTAAGATTATTAGATGCAAGGCCACTGGACTCACTTCTGAAAGCTATAGGACATGGCATGAGCCATCTGCCCAGTACAAATAGCCCAGGATTGGAGAGAGGACTGAAATGAAAATATATAAAGATGCTCAAAATGGGTCTTATAATGAAGAGTTGCCCCTGTCAAATAAAAGCTTCTTGAGAGAGTTTTTGTTTCCGTTTCTCCAGTCCCTCCCTAACTACAATCCATCCTCTACTCACCTGTCAAAGTAATTTTCCTAAAGCATTACTCTGACCATGTCATCCTACCGTTCAGAAGCTCTAATGGCTCCCAAGTACTGTTTATCACTCAGAGCTTTCTATTCCTATTTTTCCAGTCTATTTTGCTTTCCCTCACAAAGGAGACTCCATCTCCAAATCCCTACTCTGTGCCTTTTCCCTAATTAGCCCCCAGGCCTGCAATTCTCCCCTTCCTCACCTTTGCTAAGTAGCTTCTTGATTTTCTTTAATACAGCTCAAATCTCACCTTCTGCAAAAACCTTTTATTGTTCTATTCTCCCCTCCCTCCATCCTGGACTTCATTGCCCCTCAACTCTCCTTCTGCCTCGCCTCTGAAATGAACTTCCTTCTACTCTATATAGTACGTAGTTATTCACATGTTATCCTGCCCAATAGAATATGTTTGTTTAAAGGCAAGAACTATGTTTTTGTCTTTCTTTGTAACTTAGTTTTTAAATACTTAGCACATTGTAAGGAATTAATAAATATTGTTGGTTGATTAACTGACCTTTTATCTCCAGTACTTGCATAGTGTCTGGAACAGATTAGGCAATTAATAAAAAATAGTTGAATAGATGAATGAGAGTAAGAGCCATCCTTGTTCTTAATAGGGCTTTCAATTTCCTTCAGCTAGGGTTCTGTGCTGTAATAAGGGGATACTTAGCTTGAAAAGTAGGACCCCAGAGTTCAGTCATAGTGAACTTTACCTGCCCTACTCACTCTATCAACCCAGCAGGGCCTTCCAAGTGAAGACCCAGAGATCCCATTTTATTCCCTCAGCCCCCAACTAGTAGTTTGGCCACATGGCTAAATTTAACAGTTCAGAGCCCACCCAGCTGGATAACCTATCTGTTCTTTAGGAAGAAAGGCGTGCATTCCCGTATGTCAAATATAGCCATATGAGAACATGCTGCAAAATTCAACCGCAGACTTTGGAAACAGAATAATTCTGAAGTTTCCATACAGTATCAGATACTTGCCCATCCAATAGTCTTGCATTCCATATGCCTGGATGTTTTGTTGTAACTCAGATTTGTGTATTTGTATATCATTTGTCGGTGACTGCTTTAGAATGACACAGATGTGCAAACAAATTCTGTTTGCACATTAAGTTTTCTTTGTACATCAGAATTAAAACTCAGACTCACTGACTCCACAGTGAATGGGAACTATTTCTTTGTGACATGGATTTTATTAACCCTTTATGTACCTCTCCTGGATGAATGTATTTAGTCAAATAGTGAACCCCAAAATAGGGGTGTTCCAGAGGGGCAAATGCCCGTTTGTGGTTTGAATTAGTTTATTCTAGTGTTTGCCAAAATGAATGGATTTTTTCCCCCTGAGTTTTCATTCAGACCTGTGTTTTCTTCAGTACAGGGAACTCTTTAAGTATAGAGACCACTTCTATTAATGTAGATCAGAAGCATTTGCAGTTTACAGCATTAGAGATTTACCTGGATGGCCAAGAAATGACTTGTCCAGGATCACACAGTGACAGAGGAAGGACTTAACCCTAGTTCTTTCTCACTCCAATGCTGGCCCTTCTAGCTACTGTTCCATTCCGTCTCTCAGAATGGATTTGAGATAAAAAATTTTCCCACTTAATAGTATTGTAATTTTTCCAATTACATGTAAAGATAGTTTTCTACACTCATTTTTATAAGATTTAGGGCTCCAAATTTTTCTTCTTTCCTCCCCTTTCCTAAGACAGTAGGCATTTTATTTAGGTTATACATGCACAATCATATTAAATGTATTTCCACATAATTCATGTTGTGAAAGAAGAATCAGAACAAAAGGGAAAAACCATGAGAAAGAAAAGAAAAACAACAAAAATGAAAATAACATGCTTCAATCTCCATTCAGACTCCATAATTCTTTCTCTGGATGAGTTTAGCATTTCCCATCATGAGTCTTTTGGAATTGTCTTTGATCATTGTATTGCTGAGAAAAGTTCAGCTAATCATAGTTGATCATTATACAATGTTGCTGTTACTGTGTACAATGTCCTCTGGTTGTGCTTATATCATTCAGCATCGGTTCATGTAAGTCTTTCCAAGCTTTATTGAAAGCATTCTGCTTAGCATTTCTTACGGAACAATAACTTTCAGTTAAGTTCATATACTACAATTTGTTCAGCCATTCTCCAGTTGATGGGCATCCTCTCAATGTCTGTTTTTTGCCACAACAAAATTGTTGCTATAAATATTTCTGTACATATGGATACTTTCCCTGTTTGTGATCTCTTTTGGATTCAGACCTAGTTATGGTACTACTGGATCCGAAGGGATGCGCAGTTTTATAGTCCTATGGGTATAGTTCCAAATTGCTGTCCAGAATGGCTGGATCATTTCATAGCTCCACCAGCAATACATTAATGTTCCAGTTTTCCCACATCTTCTGATACATTTTTAAAAGAGACTAAATCTGTTAATTTTTCTTGATTCTTCTCCAGAAATGAAAAAGCAATTACAGCAAAGGATGGTGATGACATCTTTATTAATGGCCAGCTCCAAAAACCCCTAGCAGAATATTATGAAGATCTAGAAGGTAACTCTACTTCCAAAACCCTAATTTTAATAGTATTATGTAGCTATAAATTCCTATGGTTTACAAATGCATATGTATATATACAAAAAGACATGTTTAAATTCATCTGAAAATGCATAGTGTATATTCACATATAGGTATATGTGTGTTTGTGTATATATACATGCATATATGTATAGTATATATTTACATACAGGTATGTGTATGTTTATGTGTAGATATATACACGTGTATATTAAATATGTGTATGAAATATAAAATGTATACATATTGCATGCATGTATATGTATAGTTTTTAGAGATATACACAGAAAATCATATGTGTATATATATATATATGTATATGTACATATGTATATATGCATATAATCCAGACTTGGTGATTTCATCACTGAAAGGAGCTCTCAAGGAGGCTATTTCCCCAGTCAATTGGGGCATTTACTCTTCTATAAATTATAGTCTTAGAGAATACTTAGACCAAAACCATTGAGTCACTTGATGAGAGTCAGAGAGTCATGACTTGAAACCACATTTTGTGACTCCAAGGTAGCTCTCTATCCACTGCACTATGACATCTTTCTTATATGTATTTAAATAAATGTGTGAATAACATATGTATATTATTCTTTATAGCTCCCCAATATATTTTAGAGAGACCAAGAAATTTGAAAATGAAATACTTTATGTGTATATTTGTTGATATCCTATTGTTTGGATTGATAACTTATGTTCCTTAAAATAATTTTTTTCATAATGTGACTGTTAAATTAACCATCTCTTCTAAAAATCATCAAATGTAAGAATCAAACCAAAGTCTGTTTTTTTATATTTCCAAGGTAAGATTGATGCATCTTTTTGATGACTAACACACAACTTCAGAAAAATAAAATCTATATGGCTTAGATGATAGAGTATTTGTTTTTAAAGACGTAGAGAAGTTAAATCATTATATTGAATGTTAGCAATATGGGTATTAGAGATACAGTTTCCCTTAGTCCCTTCTATAGTTGAAGAAGCCACCAGAGTTCCAAATCTGGTTTCTAAGAGTAATGAAGGTGGTAAGGTATATTCTCCCACCATAAGGGGAAACTTCAAGGAGGGAAGTTTAATTTAATTTAATTCAGTGAACAAGGAAAACAGCTTTGAAACAAAAGGATCATTGAAACATATAGAAAAGAATAAGAAAGAGATTGAGAAATCTGCAAAATAAAGTCAACAGGGAGGTTTGTTTTTTTTTAATAGCCTTTTATTTACAGGTTATATGCATGGGTAACTTTACAGCATTGACAATTGCTAAACCTCTTGTTCCAATTTCTCCCCTCCTTCCCCCTACCCCCTCCCCCAGATGGCAGAATGACCAGTAGATGTTAAATATATTAAAATATAAATTAGATACACAATAAGTATACATGACCAAACTGTTATTTCAACAGGGAGTTTTGATGATTTATATTCAGAATAACTGAACTTCACAGCACTGTACATATAACTTCTACTTGTTCATCAGTCAGTAAAATTCACAAAGCAGCTAATGTGTGAAAAACATCATATGAGATGCTGTTGAAAGGTAGAAAATCCAGCCTATATCTACATTCTTGGCAATTTGACAGCTGCAGGAGTGTTCCAACCATAACTTTAAGTCAAACCAAAAAGCCATGGTCAGCAGCAACTGTGTCTTGGAATCTTTGCTAATCACATGCTATGAAGACTGATCATGACTGATTGATTTAACTGGAAAGTACAACTGGGAACAGTTATGAAATCATTTTGCCATTTTGTGTATGGATATAGCCAGTGAGTGCCAAGTATTTTCATGGCACTTACATTCTAAATGGAGAACAAAGTACATACATATCACATAACATATAAATAAGTAATGTGGTATAAACTGGAATTCTCAGCATCTCCCAAATACACATCTCAATGTTGAGGGCCTCTGATTTCATGAATATGGAAATTATCTCCATCATCAGCATAGCCCATAGATAACTTAGAGCGTCTTAAACTGTTAATTGCAATTTTGAGATTCAAAGAGACTATATGATTTAGGATCACAGGATCACTGATGTAGAAAGAATTTCAGAAATCATTTTATCCAATAACTACATTTTACAGATAAGGAAATTGAGGTCCAGTGAAATCAAGTGCCTTACTTATGTAGTCAAAGAGCTAGTAAATAATCTGAAATGAGACTTGGACCTAAGTTTTCCTGACATCAAGTTTAGCACTGTTTACTAACTACATTGTCTCTGCCATCCACAGATTAACTTTCTTCTACTTCCATGTTTATTCATGCCATCCTCATAATTTAGGTTTAGAATGCCTTCCCTCTGCTGGTCCCGACTTTCCCTTTTGGAAACTTACTTATCTTTTAATGGTGGAATTCAATTGCTGTCTCTTTTTTTAAGTATTGCTTCATCTCCCTTTCTCTCTCCCAGATCTCATTGACAAGTGAAATTCTGTGCTTTAAACATCCTTTATTTTTTAATTGTATTTTTTGTGTACATCTTCCTTTACCAAAACTCCACTCCCTGAGATCCTTGATGGTAGCCTTTTATCTGATTTATCTTTCTTTATTCCTGCTAGCAGCCAGCATAGTAGATTGCACATGTAATATAAACTCAAGAAATTTTTGCTAAATTATAAAATGAACAAAACTCAATACTAAGTAATATGGGGACTAGTTGGGAAAGTACTCCTAGAAAAATGTCATTTTAGTAGGATTTTGCAAATGACAAGGCTTGAATTAGAATAACACGATTAGAGGGATATTTGAGAGATGGTTGCATCATTAATGAATAAACATTAGTATTCCAGGAGCTGGTTAAGTTCTCAAGGACCTTCTAGTTCAACATTTATCCAAATAGAAATGCCTTATATAGCATCCAGTTTTGGTTAAAGATCTCTAATGAGGGAGAACCACTTTTCCCCAGTAAAAGGAAACTGCCTTTTACTTGTACTAAATTAATACTATAGAACTAAAATTAATACTATAAAATGAATTTCTGTTAAAAGAAAGATAGATATAAATTCCATTTAAATCAATGAACACTTATTAAGTATCTAGTGTATACAGTGTTCTGCTGGGAATATAAAGACAATATCCATCAACTGTTCATTGAATACCTACTATATTCTGGGAACTATGCTCAAAACTAAATAATATCTACCCAAAAGGAGCTGGTAGTATGAGGGGAGATAGTGAGTATATAAATGTTTGTACATAATAACTCTTAAGTAGCTAACTGCTTATGCCCTCAAGGAACTTATAATAGGGAAAGTGGGATGAGGGTCAGGGAATACAATATGTAAAACCTGTGTTTATATTTTACTATACTAAGGAACTTATTCTAAGAATAAATTGAGAGCAAAAGAGAATCTTATTCTAAGAATTTAGATTCTCTCAAGCAAAACTCAAAACTGAGTTATGAAATTGGAAATCAAATGCAGTACAACTGAGAAGGAAAATAACAGACTGTATCATATTTTATTGAAATACCTTCAATATTTTTCTTGTGCAGCAATTTATCTAAATATATATATATACATATATTGGATTTAACTATATTTTAACATTTGTAACATGCATTATATTACTTGCCATCTAGGGGAGGAGGTAGGGGGAAGGAGGAGAAAATTTGAAATGCAAAGTTTTGCAAGGGTCAGTGTTGAAAAATTATCCATGCATATATACTTTGTAAATAAAATGTTTTAATAAAAAAAAGAAATACCTTCAATAAGCTACTTTATAGACTATGTCTCTGGTCAATTCAGATAGTGATACAGATGATGGACTTATTTGACACATAATTTGTGTTTATATGTGAAAATTCTAAATCAGTCTTGCCACAATCTCAGTGTTTTAAAGCCTGCTTCATAATTTAGGGCTTTGAAAAAGGTTTATAATGATTTTGTTCCTTTCTACTCAAGCTGTCACCATATATTTCATTAAGGCGTGATAGTTGGAACAAGTTTCTGGTGTCTTATTTTGCTTTACTTCAGATATCATATGAGGAACTAGGAGGTAAAAAGCTAAAATGAACTTTGAATGTTGATGCTCTAAAGCTGTTTAAACAAAGGGTTAGATTTAGAAAACTATTTTTAACTGTAAAAACAATGGCAGAATGTTGTTTTAACTAAGCACCTCACCTGGAAACATCATAAACTGCCAACATTTCTCCCATCACATTATGTAAGATGAGAATCTGGCCCAGGATATATGTAGATTGTAAACTGGAATGACTTGTAAATATATGTAAATATCTTATACAAATGTTACCAAAGAGAACCAAGCTCATGGTTATGACTACACTGAAGAATTGGCATAGGAACTATATTACTGGGGCCAATTTGAGAAAATGTTCCTTTCTATGTTTTTTTTTTTTCAGAAATGGAAGATAGTTATGAAACAGAGACCACTTCTTTAACAGATTCCACAAATGGTGGGCTCAGTTCCCATGGACAAGAGGCTATAGTCTCTAAAGATAATGCTTACACAATTCCAGTGACATTTATAGGAGAAGTTTTAGATGACCCTGTTGATCTGGGGACTTTCATCAATAAAAACAATAATGCAGGTTCTTTTGATATGGAGCGTATGACTAATAAAGCAACTTACATAACTGAGAAGCCCTTGTATGACCAGTCCTACAAGTCAAAAGCCAGCAATCTACATGTGAAAAAGAGGGAGAACATGTTTGAATCTTACGTTTCTTCAAGTGAAATGAAAAAAGAAAAAGAGTTGATATCATCCAATAATGGCAAAAATACTTGTCCAAGTGAACTAAAGCCCAACGTGGCTTCTTCCACCCCTAAACCTGCAATGGGTGACTCGTGTTTGAAAGAAAAAAACCATCAGGACTATGAGTCAAATGGCATTCAAAGGTCCCACATGTCAAAGAAAATTATTTCAGAACTGATGATGGAAAAGCAAACCAGTGATAAAAATGATCTCATAGTGCCACCATCATGGTATTGTCGGGGCCAAAACCCAGTAGGACCTAAAGCTGGCCTTACAACCTATAAAATTGTTCCTCCAAAATCAGAGAGGAAATGCTATGATCGAGGAGTGTCCCTCTCAACTGGTGCCATTAAGATAGATGAATTAGGCAATCTAGTTAGCCCACATGTTGATGGGAAGAAGTCTACCGTGATACCATCTGTTGGGGAAATGGAGACACTCCCCATTGGGAAAGTAAAGGAATTCTGGAGATCAAACTCCATAGAGAGACATCCTGACGGACCCCTAGATTATGCTAAAAGAGCTGTGGCTACTCTGCCATTAAAACAACATCATAAAGAAACTAAACTCAAAGCAGAACCAGAAATCCTGGGCCCAAAGCTAAAACCATCACAGACAGCTGCCCACAAAGTGGGTGAAAACAATTCTGAACTAGAAAAAAGCAAACCACCTGCCTCGGTCCCCAGCACAACTCAGGCAAAAGCACCAGTTGCCACATCAGCGAACCCTACTGGAGAAGTCCTCTCCTTTCTTAAACCTCAGAGAAGAACTTCAAGCCAATATGTTGCCTCTGCCATTGCAAAACGGATGGAATCTCCTCCAATCAACACGATTTCCCTCCACAAGAGTGAGAGAGAGCCAAGCAGATGGGAAGGCAGGAAGTTCAGACAAGACTTAGCCCCTCCTCCTGAAAATGAGAATCTATTAAACAGTACCCATCCCCTAACAAAAGCATCTAAAAATGATCCCAAGAGGTCCTATTCTGATTGTTGGGTTGGCCATGGAAAGGAATCGGTTAAACTTACCCCTGGAGCTTCTTCTGAGATGGAAAACACAGGAGCAAATATCAAGCACACTGTTCAAGACAGTTCTGCAGACAGTTACAGGCAAAGAATTAATGGACCACCAACTAAATCTCCCCCCAGTACTGATTATTCCATAGAGGAAGTTTGTGGTTCCAATGGAAAACACAACTACCAAAAGACCACTTCTGAATGTGACTCAAAAGGCAAGGCAGAAAATACAAATTCTTTGGTCCCTAAAAAGTCACCAGGATTCCAAACTTCTAGTAGCTCTGCTTTGAACACCACTAAGTGGCTTTGTGTCAACAATAGTGAGCAGAATGGTGCAGGTGTAAACAGCCAAGATACTTTGAAAAGGGAAGATAGATCAGATGTCTTATCTGATCGTGATAATGAATTTGAGAGTCCCCTACAAGCGACTGTATTTGGGCCCAAGAAGAAATTCAAACCTGTTGTCCAGAAACCAGCACCTAAAGACACTTCATTGCACAGTGCTTTGATGGAAGCCATTCAGACAGCAGGAGGAAAAGAAAAACTCAGAAAGGTAAAGGAAAAGCTTGGCTGTGGATGTGGGGTATTAGGAGCTCTCCAGGTCAGCATTAAATTTTGTGCCTTCTTCTACTGTAGGAAAGAGGGACTACTGTCCCTGTGATTTCAGTGATAGAGGAAACTCCTCAATAGGGTAACTCCTTCCAGTGCAGGTTGATATTTTCTTGATAATTCATGGTCTTAGAGAGTTTTATAGAGTACTGAAAGGTTGAGTGACCTTTCACTCATTATGTTTCAGGATCAGAGATTGAATGCAGATTTTCTCAGCTCTTAGACCAGCTGTCTGTCCATTCAACAAAGTTGGAATTATAACTAGGCTAAGCTTAATTTTTCTGAGCCTAGAAAATTATTTTTCTTATAATTTAACCTGATCCCTCAATAAATAGTTGGCTAAAAACATTGACAATAATAGCATTTCTAATAATAATAGCTAGTATCTATCTAGCGCTTTAAGGGTAGCAGAGCGCTTTACAAATATTATCTAATTTTATTCTCATACTCTTGGAAGGTTTTATTACATCTTTATTTTAAAATTAAGGAAACTGAGGCAAGCAAGAATTAAGTGACTTAACTAGAGTCACACAGCTAGTAAGTATCTACGGCTAGTTTTTTAATTCAGGATTTCCTGACCCCATGTCCCGATCTCTACACATATCTCTTAGCTATCAAAATGAGTGCATTAGAATTTCCTTACCTCTCTCTAATTCTAGAGGCAGAAGAGAAGGGCCATAGAATAATCTATCAATCAGTAACTTTATAGGTTAATATTGAGGCAGTAACAACAGATTTCCAAGCCTTTTGGGTGCTTTCTGAGCTTGACTAAATGACAGAAGTTTTTAAAACCTGGTGATGTAGAAACTAAAGAATTTCTATTAACCATCTTGCTCTATTATATTATTCAAGAGCTTCTTTTGATTCTATAAATACTCTATAATTCAATAAATAGAATACTCTAGATTGAAACACTCTAAAATGCTATAAATAAATATATTGTTATATTGTATAGTAGCATCCTTCTATACCAGGAAGGAAAATGATAGGAGCATATTAAGTGAAAAGAAATTGAAGTTAATGACTAATATCACATGACTATAGCTAGTTAAAGGTCATTACAAAAACAGGATTCTATGTAGAAATTTTTAATATAATCTAACAGGTATAATTGGGGGGAAAACAATTACTTGGCCCCAACCAGTATTTAGTGATTTTCTTTTGTGCCTTCATAAACATTTTCTAACCACTGAATAAAATCTGTTGAAACATTAATATTCTAGACTGCAGAACATAGCCCAGAGGGAAGTCTAAAGAAACCCTCATACACAGAGCCTGAGAGTGAAAGGTCAGCCCTATTAGCAGCAATCAGAGGTCACAGTGGTTCCAGCAGCCTGAAGAAGGTAAGGAAAGAGCAACTCTTCCTTTATTATTAAATAGCATCATATCTGAATAAGTTGATATTTTGTTGATTATCTTGGGCATATTCTAGGCCAGATGCTGCAGAACAAGCTGTAAGGATGGGAGGAGGGGGAAGGGAGAATTCAAACATTTAATAAAGGTCCTTCTGCCTTCAGCATTCTTTCTGCTTGGGTCTCTCTAGGAGAGAGCATCCCTCACCTACCCCAAAGACAAACAATGGCCTGCACACTCTTACATGACCCATCCCTTCAGAGTAAAATGTTTCTGCTTCAAGGACTTCCCTCCTCCCTTGCCTAAACCACTGAGTTCAGTCTCTGAAAACAGGAGTGTCCCACCAATCAATAAGTACCAATCAATAAGAATATTCAGTCCCTACTGTGTGCCAGACCTTGTGCTAAATATTAGGGATACAAAATTACATGGTTCTGCTTCAAGGACTTCCCTCCTCCCAGTGTTTAAACTACTGAGTTCAGTCTCTGAAAATAAGAGTGTCCCACCAATCAATAAGTACCAATCAATAAGAATAATCAGTCCCTACTGTGTGCCAGACCTTGTGCTAAATATTAAGGGTACAAAATTACATGGTTCTGCTTCAAGGACTTCCCTCCTCCCAGTGTCTAAACTACTGAGTTCAGTCTCTGAAAACAGGATAATGTCCCACTAATCAATGAGTACCAATCAGTGTAATCTGAATATTCAGCCCCTATTATGTGCCAGGCCTTGTGCTAAATGTTAGATATACAACCTACACTCAGAAAACTTTCATTTTATCAAAGGAGACAACATGTAAGTTTATTAATATTTTATTTACTAGAATGGGTTATTCAGACCCAG
Source organism: Sarcophilus harrisii (assembly GCF_902635505.1). NCBI lineage: Eukaryota > Metazoa > Chordata > Mammalia > Dasyuromorphia > Dasyuridae > Sarcophilus > Sarcophilus harrisii. Next base: position 71,009,472 of record NC_045426.1, read on the forward strand.
CTTCCCTAATGAGTGAGGAAAGGCCCAGAAACTTGTATGGGAAGTGTAGCTTCAAACACTTGCATTGTTTCCTCCCTACCCTGGGAAAGACAGAGGTTCTCAGGGAATGTATGCAAGGATTGCAGGGTTTGGAGGTGATTCTAGGAGAGATTCAGGGAGCAAAAACTGCTGCCTCAGTATAAAAGTTGATTTGGGTGGGGGAAAAGCAAGACAATTTTCTAAGGAAGGGACTCTGTAGGATTTTCCGCATCATACCAAAGTGACATTTCTTTGCAGTACTAAGTCACCACGTGTCAGGAAACAGCCAGCATGGTGGCCATCCCCAAAGAGCTTGAGTGCTGAGCCTGCATATACGGTCAACCCAAAGAGCAGCCACTAGCACAGCCCTTGGGACGGCCTTCTTTCTAAGAAGTAGGGACAGAATAAATACAAGGTAATTTTGGAAGAGGGCCAGCACCTGAAGGGAGCCAGAGAGGTGGATATGGAATAAAGGAAAGGAAATTCTGAGCAGGAGGATGTTACAGAGGATGATTAGTGCATAGCATTTGGATGTGGAACAGCCCATGTTCCTAGAGAACCCTGGACCTCCCATTTGCCTTTGTGACTTCTAACACTGAGTAGCACTTCTCAGTGTCAGTGTTTATCTTCAGACGGGTCCTCTTGGATAGAAATTGTTCTATTTTAGTCTTCGAAAACCCAGCACCAAACACAGTACCAGGCCCATAATAGAAACTTCATAAATACTTACTAGTTCACGTTCTAGTTCATTGTGGAATCACTTTCAGCTGCCATTTTTCCCAGAAATTCACCACATTCATTCAGTCACAGAGAAGAGGAAGGTTCTTTGGCATAGAGCTCTGCTAATTTTGTGCCTTATTTAGCTTCAGATGGATGAGTGATGTCCGCTGGAGTCCTCATTTTCCATTCTCTGGTTGTCATATTTGGTCATTTTCCTCCTCACAATGTCCATCCTCTTCTCTCCTTTCACACAGCTACAATTCTAGTTCAGGTCTTCATCACTTTGCTCCTGAATTGTTTCAGTAACTTTCTTCTAATTGCTTTCTCAACTTCCATTAGAAGGTGAGCTTTTTGAGAGCAAGGGACTTATGTCTTTCTTTGTGTCCCCAGTAGCACAGTGCCTGACCCTTGATAAGGTCTTAATAAATGCTTGTTGATTGACTGGCCCAGAAAAGAGAATGCTGGAGGCTGAGGGATGTTCACTCTTGAAATCCCCTTCCTCAGGCTATGTATTACCCACTTCTGGACCATAGAATTTTGAAGTGAATTAAAAGAATTAAAGTAACATTCCCCTAATATTTATCCAATAGTGTTAATAATGTCAATTACTGAGACAGCTGGGTGGCTCAGTGGATAGAGTGCTGGGCCTGGAATCAGAAAGACCAAGTTTTACATCCAGACTCATGAGAGACTGAGAAATAAGAGAATTTGAAGATGATTCCTCACTCTTGAGTTCCTTAAACTGTAGGAGATCATACAGACCCCCCCCCAAAAAAAATAACTTAAGTATATTTACAGAGTAGCATATCTAATGATAAAACATTAATAAATAATGAATTGAGCAATGTGACTGAACAAACCTGTCTCCCATTGCCTTCCTTAAGAAGTAAGATACACAGCCCCAATGATCTTGTGATGGAGAAAGCCATCTGCACTCAGAGAAAATTCTGTAGGAACTGAGTGTGAACCACAACATAGCATTTTCACTCTTTTTTTGTTGTTTGCTTGTATTTTGTTTTCTTTCTCATTTTTTTCTTTTTGATCTCATTTTTCTTGTGTAACAACATAATTGTATAAATATGTGTATATATATATATATATATATATATATATATATATATATATATATTGGATTTAACATATTTTTAACATGCTTAACACATACTGGATTGCTTGCCATGTAGGGGAAGGTATGGGAGAAAGGAGGGAAATTTGGAATACAAGGGTCAGTGTTGAAAATTATCCATGCATATGTTTTGAAAATAAAAAGCGATTAATTAAAAAAAAAAAAAAAAAAGTAAGGCAAAAGGAAGCCAGTGAAATTATGAGTGTGGATCTGAGCCACTTTCTTGTGTCAGACTCTTACTGGTCTATTAGGGGTTAAGTTCCAACTTTAAAACAATTCAATTGTTGGTTGAAAGAAGTCTTAGAATTCTAATTGCCTTTTGGATTAGGCGTGGCCCAAAGTGAAAGTCAAATTTATGGGCTCTCTAGGCTGCAAAGACCAATAGTTCATTTGAATAGTGGTTCTCACAGTTTTTCATTCTGTGACACTCCCTCCCTCCACCCCCAAAGGTTCTTACAATAGCCACTCCACCCCAGTGGTGCTGACACTTCCAAATTACAAAACTACATTAATACTCTTTTCCTCCATCTTGCCTTTCAGGGATTGAGGAGAATAGTTAAAAAATGTAAGGATGAGAAAGACTATGTTTCCTTACGTTTAACAGGATGCTTGGAAAAAACTGGATCTGGGTTCATTGGCTCCTGGATTCAGAGATAAAAGGGATTTTAAGGTTCACCCAGTCCAACCTTATTTTTACAGATAGCTACTTCTGATTTCTACTTCTTTCTGATTTCTACTTTTATACCCTACTCGCCATACCACCTTTCAAAGGACATGACTTTGAATCTAGACTTTGATCTTATTACATCTTGTTTTCGCAGTATTTACAACTTGAATCCAACCTAATTTCCAAGCCACATTGTACATTATAGACCTGTATGGCCCAGCCCAAACTCTTTCTCCTATCTCCATGCCTTTGCACTAGGTTGTCCCTTATTCTTGAAATTTGCTCCATCTTTACCTTCCACTCTTAGAATTTTTCACTTTTTTTAGGAAACTCCTTCTCTTTTTAGTATCTCACATTTAGATACTCTGTCCAAAGGAATATAAATTTCGATTTTATACTTCAATAGGTATCTTGGAGTTTGGGGCTAGATTTTTTTTCTTCTTTAATTATTTACTCATCATTGCTTTTTGCTTTTTTCTTTTCAAAAACCAGAGACACCTCTTTTGTTTCATGTAGTTTTCATTTATGATCTCTTGAATTATAGCTCTGAAAAAAACAGGCTTTGATAAAGCCCATTGGGATTCAAATGAGCTACTTGAGTATGCCTTTAAATCCAAATCATTCTGGCTCTCACTGATTGGTCAATAATAGGTCCCAGTCCAAGCCTCACTAGCACATTGTTTTGATGGCTGAGAATGAGTATAAATAGCATCTGTTTATTGTTCTGGCCAAAAACTCTGAGGATGTTTCCCTCCCTGGTTGATTCTTATGTGAAGGTAAATTAAGCCATCTTTTCCTTCAGTTCTCACCTAGCTTATAACTGCTGAATGAGTTTTGCTCCAAACAAAACTGAGCCTGGGAAAGATCTTAGCTTATAAAGGTCAAAGTCTCCCATTGCATCCTAGGTCATTGCAATAACCCTGAAGTCTTGCCACTGGACTCTGATGACTCTTGAGAAGAGAGGATAATGACTTTGCACAGCTCTGCCTTACTTTATTCTAATTTACTTGCAAATCAAGGCATCCCTTGTGGTCCATTGGTCCTTTTTGAGAACAAAGAACCAACAACAGTAGCACAATCAAGAAAACTATATACTCAATTAAGTACAGCAATGTAAATGGAGAGAACAGAATTGTATGTTGTGAAATTATAATGAATAAGCATGGCTGAAAAGAAGGGATAAAAGAAAACATTCCCAAACCACCCCTTTGAAGAAGTAGGAGACCTACAAGCTTGCCCATCATCGTTTTTCACACTTTTTCAATGTATTGATTGGTTTTTTTCCTTTTTATTTTTGTCTTTAAAAATACTATTTAACATATAAAATACCGCTAAGAGAAAGGGAAAAGGAAACAAAAATAATAAAAAACATTTTTAAAACTACCATCTTTTCTACATTAAATATTTCCTGATCCCCACCTTCCATTTGCAAGTGCCCTCCTTCCACATACTTTGTAATGTTTTTTATTTAGTGACAACAATTATAATTAATAGTAGTAGTTTGTATATGAAACTTTTTAAAGTTTACAAAGCACTTTACAATAGTTATTTCATCTTATCCTCACATACACCCTGGGAAGAAGGTGCTATTATTAGTTCCATTTTACAAATGAAGAAACTCAGGTACTGAAAACTTAAATGATTTGCCTAGGGTCATACAACTAGTAAATGAGTAAAACTCTGAACGTAGGTCTTCATAACTTCAAATGCTGTGCTCTAGCCCCTATGCCACCTACCTGCCTTAATAGTCTCTATATTACATGCCTTCATGGGTAAGGAATACTTCTAATTCATTTTTGTATCTCCAATGCCTGGATCATGGCAGATGAGTAATAAATACTAATTTGATTGATTGATTATTCAATCTGGGGGGTTTAATCTATTTCCTCCTTTGATAATTGAGGGGATTGAATGAGGTGAAGTTTTCCACTTTTCCATTTTTGTTCTTAGTAAATAGTAATTTACAAAGAACCTTCAAAAATATTTTCTCATTTCGTCTTCCCAGCAGCCTAGTAAGGCAGATAATACAAGTAGTTTTGTTCCTTTTCTATAAATCAAGGAAACAAAGGAAACAAAACAAATAAGTGATTGATCAGTTCAGAATCTGAATGTTGGATCTTCTCCCTCTTAATCAATAAGCATTTATTAAGCACATGCTACCTGCATTGGGGATACGAAAAGAGGCAAAAAACATTTTTCATTCCAGTTCTTCTCTAGAATTACTGAAATCACCCCTTTACCTTTCAGTAAATTTGCCTATTAAATATGGACAATATAGTTAAACTGTCATCTTTCTTTGCAATTGTAGCTTAAATGGTAGCAAACCATCTCTTGTTTTGTTGTTGGTTTTCTCCTCTCATTTAAGCTACTAGATGTGTGAGAATAAATAAGTTAAACAGTCCAATTCTCCCAATGACTTAATGAGCCCAATTCTCCCTGGATTGTTAGCCAGATGCTACTCAATTACAGTTTATCTTAGAGTCCTCCAGGAAAGAGGATTTTTTATTGCTTAGAATACACTATCCTGACACCAAAGTATTTCAGCTGATTGACATCAAAGGCACATCCTTTGGTCACCCACCTAAAATGGAGCAACTAGTAAATGTTTATAAAGTATAAAAGCATCAGCCACTGACCTTATTCATTTATTTATTCAATCCAATGTTTAAGTGCTTACTATGTGCAGAGCACTGTACTGTTGGACACTAACGAGGAGAGAGAGACATAGAAATAAAAATAACATGCTCTCTCTGCCTTCAGAGGGCTTACAATCATCAGAACAGAATTCTCTCTAGACATTTCTGAAACTTATTTCCATCCCCTCCATTACTGAAGATGTTGAAGCTTGCAACTTGCATTTACATGGGTTTTGAGGTTTACAAAGCATCGTATACCTATTTTCTGTTTAGAGCCTGACTCTATCACTTGCTTGTTGGATAACTAGCCAAATAATGTCTCTGAACTTCAATTAACTAAGAATCATGGAGATGTTAAGTATTTTCATAGATTTTAAAGAATTTAGAGTCAGAATATTCTCTAGAGATCATCCAGTCTAGTCAATCAGTAAGCATTTATTAACATATCCATTGAGTGCCAGGAAGAATCCTTTTTTTTTTTTTTTTTTTAATTTAATAGCCTTTTATTTACATGTTATATGCATGGGTAACTTTACAGCATTAACAATTGCCAAACCTCTTGTCCCAATTTTTCACCTCTTAACCCCCCCCACCCCCTCCCCTAAATGGCAGGATGACCTGTAGATGTTAAATACATTAAAATATAAATTAGATACACAATAAGTATACATGACCAAAACATTATTTTGCTGTACAAAAAGAGTCAGACTTTGAAATATTGTACAATTAGCTTGTGAAGGAAATCAAAAATGCAGGTGGGCATAAATATAGGGATTGGGAATTCAATGTAATGGTTTTTAGTCATCTCCCAGAGTTCTTTCTCTGGGCGTAGCTGGTTCATTTCATTACTGCTCCATTGGAAATGATTTGGTTGATCTCGTTGCTGAGGATGGCCAGGTCCATCAGAACTGGTCATCATCATATAGTATTGTTGTTGAAGTATATAATGATCTCCTGGTGCCAGGAAGAATCCTAATGTTAGTTCTAAACACCCCTTATTTTATAGATGAGCAAACTAAGGCCCAAACAGATGAATTGCTTGCCCAAAGTCATAGCAGTAGTATTTTGATAGAGTTGTGATTCAAACTCAGAACCTTACACCAAATTCTACACTCTTTCCACTGTATCACAAGGCTACTACATACTTCAAAGTTAATCATAATAAATAGCAGGCATTTGTTTAGTAATTTAAGGGAAAAAAAATCTACAGTTAGAACTGAAAACAACATTGAGATATTAAATTCTTTGGGTGATATTATCCCAATTTCCAAGATGAAATGTTCCTGATGATCTCACAATTCCTAAGTGTCAGAGGTGGGTTTTGAACCCAGGTTTCTCTTGACTCTAAACCTAAGGCATTTCCCACAACTGCACACTGATATGAACTAAGCACTTTGTAAATTGTAAGTTCCCATGTAAATATGAACAATTATTAATTTCTCTGTAGTGCTTCTTTTGGTGACCTGAATAAGGTAACAGCTTCCAAAGCTCAACTGGTCAACTAAGGAATCACTCTGGTCCTATAAGAACATAGAAGAATATGTATAAAAGAATTGCACATGCTTAACATGTTGGGTTACTTGCTCTCTAGGGGGAGAGCTGGGGGAAAAGGAGGGAAAAAATTTGGAACACAAGATTTTGCAAGGATGAATGTTGAAAAATATCCATGCATATGTTTTGAAAATAAAAAGCTTTAATAATAAAAAAGAAAATAGAATAAATAAAGAGACTTAAAGAATAAAGGTGCTGTATAAATGCCAGTAGTTGTTCCTTGTAGGACTGAGGAATGCAAAAAATTTACCAGCCGGTAGTGTCAGCCACTGCCGAGAACACAGCAACCAGCTGGATCAGTGGGATCTTAACTCTAATGGATTATTTTAAGAATAATATCTCCTAATCAGCCTCAGTTGCTGTTCTTGTCTGCCAAGGAAAGTTAAAAGATAGAGGAGTTCTCAGAAAAATAGTAAATTGCCTTTCTGACATGAAGTCATTGCCAAATCCTTGATGTGATAATCTCATTGAGTGATGTGAAAGTCCAGTACCAGATGTTTCAGTCAGTGGATAAACAAAGGCTCTAGAGCCTGATTGCCAGCAAACCATTTGAACTTCAGGGGGTATTTGGACTGTCCAGGAATGGCTTGGTTATTTTTCACTTAATTCTTTCCTTGATAGGTCTCATCTTTAGCTTCGGGAGAACTTGAGAGCTTCCGAGAAGCAGCCCTCTCTAAACAAGCTGCAGAAGCCCATCCTCGAGCAGAAGAGGCTTCTGTTCCACCCCCACCTGTAGCACCACCACTGCCTTTTCTTGTTTCCAAGGCATCTACCGTGTCAAAGACAACACCCAAATTCTCCATAGGCCCCATCAGTGATTCTGTGGATGCAAGGCAGGCTCTCATGGATGCTATTCGCTCTGGCACAGGGGCCGCAAGATTGAAAAAGGTACAGATAATCAATTTTGTAATTTTTTATTAGCAAAGAAGTGCATTTTAAAAATAAACATTAAGTATCCTGTCATCAGATATCAGAGGTAAAATTTAGAATGATCTTCTGTGTCCAGAACTCCATGTCTGATTCCACAATGTGGGAGAGATATGATAAACTAACAATGGAATGGTCATCAAGAAGAAGCTAAAAGTCAGGGATATTTCTGGAGGAATCACTGCTTTTGGAGGGAAGTTGTTCATAAGCTCTAAGAACTAATGGACTCATGAGTGAATGGATCTTTAATTATATCCACCCTAGAGTGATCTTCCTAGGAGAATCAAGAATCAAGCAAAACCATTACTATCATGAGTCAAAAACAAAATAAATAAATAAATAAATAAAAAACACAGCACAATGAACCTGCTAGAATTGGGCAAAGCCATTCCATCCCTTCTATTCCATCATAAGGGGAGAAGAAAGAAATAAAAGCAATCCTTCTACTTCCCTAGAGCCAGAGTTTCCCAGTTAAGAGTCTAATACTAATAGAAACTTTTCCCATTTCCCAAGCTGGCTGATCAATCAGCCAGGTAGGGTATACTCACCCTACATTAAAACATGACTGGATCTAAATCATGATTTAATCTCATAAAGGATCTTGGAGACCATCTAGTTTAAGACTCATTTTACAAATGAGAATAGTAAACCCTAAGAGAAGTTAAATGACTTACCTACAGTCACACAAGTACAAAGTAGCAGAGTTGAAACTTGAAATCACTTCCTCTGACTCCAATCTCTTGTTCTTGTCTCTCCACCATGTTGCCTCTGAGCCCTGCCTCTCAAGCTTAACCAATAGCCAAATTATTTGGAAGTTTCTCTTGGTAATTGATACCAGTATTTAACCTGTAAGTGTAAACTCTCAGTGTGGAGTAATAATTGTATCAGGTATTGAACATTGTAAGTATAAAAAGTATGCTTCCAAGATTTCAAGGAATTTAAACTTAGTTGACAAGAAGTATATGGATAACATAACCATAGTTCAAAGTCATGAAGGTGTTGATGGGGTAGTTTTCCCATAATTTTTTAGAGAGAATATTTTTGACTAAGAAAGTTGTTAAGAGGGGAATGTGTCAGATAAACTTCCGGGAATGGTTGTGAGGAAGAAAACACTAACTAAAGAGCATGGGGAAAGTAGACTGAGAGAAGAGAGCAGACTGAAGAAAGCTGTTAATGTTACCTTGGATTTGGGCAGAAAGGTAGCACAAGTTGATGGTAAAGAAGGGACATGTGTCAAAAGCACAGTATTTCAGGAGGAAAATCACAAACTTTTATTAGCAAAGGAGAAGGATGATTTTGACTGCACCACTTGGAACTGATTAAAAAGGGGAAAGGTTATGTAGGAAGGCAATGTGTTTTTGTTATACATGTTTTTTTTCCTAGTCACCAGCATTTATTTATTTATTTTAATTATAGCTTTTTATTTTCAAAATATTTACATGGATAATTGTTTGACATTCACCCCTTCAAAACCTTATGTTTTAATTTTTCCTTCCTTTTTCCCCACCCCCAGTCAGCAAGTGATCCAGTATATGTTAAACATATGTAATTGTTCTCTATACATATTTCCACAAATGTCATGCTGCTCAAGAAAAATCAGATTAAAAAGGAGAAACATGAGAAAAATAAAAATTGTGCATCTTTTAAAATAGTGTTCTTAACAATTTAAAATTACATCAGAAATTCCAGGATCTGTGATTTCTTAAAATAGTCTGAATTTTTTTTTTTTTTTTTGGTAGTTGTTGTTTTGCCTCTTTTGCTCTGAAATCCTCCAGAGTAATTTATTTCTGATGACTTAAGCAGGTTACAAGTTGGCCCATGCTAAAAGTTTCACTGTCCTCTGCCTTATCTGGGGTGTGCTGTTGAATTCTGGGTGTAAGAAGTATTAGAAAGACATGAATAAGCTGGAATGTCCAGAAAGATGAAGAGCCTCAGTCTATGTCACATGACTGTCAATTGAAGAAACTCAGCATGTTCAGTTCTGAAGATTCAAGGGGGATATGAGAGCTGTCTTCAAGCATTTAAAGGCTTGTCATGTAGAGGGAGGGAACAACCTTACTCAGCTGGACCCCAGAGGGTAAAGCCAAGTTGCAGAATGGCCAATTTAGATTTAGCACAGAAAGGTCAATTTAGATTTAAGGTCAAAAAAAACTCTTCCAAATAATTCAATATGAACAAAGGTGGAATGAACTGGCTCAAAATATGGTGGCTTCTATCCCCCTTCATGTGATCTCTGGACCAAATGCTTGCTGACGTTCCTTCTAACTCTCTAATTCTGCAATTCTCTGAAAAGTCTGATTTTGAGACCCATGATGAGCCTGCTATTCTTGACACTGCTTAATGTCTTTGCTGACACTGCACCTAAATGACCCTTCTCTTTCTCATCTAGACAGATCTCCTTGGAACAAAATAGAACTTGCTGGAGAAAATGTGCCCCAACTGTCCCATAAACAGATCAGTTGCTCTCTCAGCAGGGAATGTCTACTCTCCAGCTTAAATTGGGGAAGTGTGCATGCACAATGACCCAAACTTTGACCCATCACTTGAAGCAAAGTTTTTATGGGATCTGAAGGAATTTATCTGAGTTCATTTTACAACATCCTCCACCCCCAGTTCTTCATTTGTTCTGGACACCAAAAGTCCTAAAGCATTGTGGGAAAGATTATTCATGTGGCATTTGGAGTCCAAGCCAAAAGCAGGGAAGGCTGGAAATCTATCCAGCATGTCTTTTATCGGGCAATTTTTTTTTTCAGCCAGGCTGACAGATCATAGAGTCTCAGATAAGAATTACTGAGGACAATGAACTGTTGAGTATTTTATCTAAACTGAACTTCAAACCTTTATTCATGATCACTCATTTATATCTCTTCCCTTTCTTTAGCATTTTAAGCATTATCCACTTTCAAGAAAAAAATATTAAATACAGAAAACACCCTGCTTAATGATGAGATGCCATTATTTTCCTTCCATTCCCCATTAACCTGGCCACCATAATAGAAAAAATTTCACATAACTAGCTACACTAAAAAATCAATACTGAAGACAGGTCATAGCAGAGTTTCTTATTTTTCTAGAAGAAATAATATTAAGAGTACTGTTAGAAGTATGGTCAATCTAATGGACAGGATGCTGGGCTTAGAGTTAGGGTTCAAATCCTATTCCTGATGCTAGCTAATCATATGACCCTGTACAATTTACCTAAACTCTGTGTGTCAAAGACAGTTCTGTCAGATTTATCCTCCAAATCATAGAAGGTTATTTTCTCCATTGATGGAGGGAATTCCTTGTGCTGCCAAAATTATGGATCTTTTGATAATATCACATAAGTGCATAGTATAAGACTTCCAGTTAGACAGTTTTGTGGGATGTTATATAAAACATGACACAGCTCAGCAAGGTGAGACCATCGGTGTGCAGTTTCCTTTTTTCTGCTTTTAAATATTTTTTGTCAGATATTAAGGCCGCCTCACCCTGTAGCATCCAACTACCCCTGCAGTCTTCTCAATATGGTATATCTCTCTCTCTTAGTCCCATTGGTATATTCCTCCTGAAGTCTCCATTTTGTGGAGGGGCCTTCATTCCCCTCCCAGTCTTGTTCTTGTCTTCAAAATCATCTTCCTGTACCAGACACTATCCCTCCCCATTTTCAGCTCCTTTATCCAACAGAATATAAGTGTCTTGCAGGCAGAGGGTATCATTTCATTTGGATTTGTATTCGCTACATTTTGTCTGGCACATAGTAACTGCTTGATAAATGTTTTTTCCTTCCTTCTCCCCAACTGTTTTCCTGTCTCCCTCCTTCCTTTCTTTCTTCTTTCCTTCCATCGTTCTTCCCTTCCTTCCTTCCTCTCTTCCTCCCTTCCTCCCTTCCTTCTTTCCTCTCTCTTTCCCCTCCCTTCCTTCTCCTCTCTCTTCCTTTCCCCTCTCTCTCCCTCCCTCCCTTCCTCCCTTTTTTTCTCCCTTCCTTCCTTCCTTTCTGGTTGGCTTTGGGAGCATACTGTGGATTGGTTTTCTTGATAATTGCCCTGTTTCTCATGCCCCCCTCTCTTGTCTTTTGGTACCCAAGGTCCTTACCAAGCTTAAATCAGTCTTTCATAGTTAGCTCCAGTGGAACATGCTTATTCATTAGTCTAGCTTAATGCCATCCCCTGCTAGCTTTTCTTACACGTTTTTGCACACAGAGAAAGTTTTAGTGTGATTTCCACCACTTCCACCACTACCCTTCTTTTTCATAAATAAAATATAGATCATCAATTTTTTTTCTTAAAGGAAATATGCTTTGAAAAATAAATAGGTCTATAAGTATAAATTCCTCTAAAGTGGGAAAATGTTGGAAGAGATATATGGAAAGAAGAAGCAGCTTTACTATGGATTTTTTTTTTATTCCCCATAGAAGGTCTACAATATTTCATGCATACCTGTCTCACTCAAATCCCCATTGATGCTTCAGCATGGTATGGCAGTGATCCTTGGTTCTCACAGACTTTCAGAAAAATGCAAGCACTAGGCAGCCATACTCAACTGGAAAGATTTTGACTGTAGGTCTATTGAGGGAATATATTTCTTCTAACCAAGGACTGACAATAGGATGATGAGTTTTTTAATTACTAATCAGGAAATTCCTGAACACCTTCTGTTTAGCTCCTGAAATATTGTGGCCTGAGATGGCAGAAGGAGTACCACGCTGACTAAATCTGACCTTTGAATTACGTGATTTTTTTTCCAGATCTGTAATTTGTTCAATGAAATACCTTGTGAGGAAACCTCCTTCTGCCAGGGCAAACCAGCAACTCCTCTTTAACTCAAATTCTCAACAAACTGCTCAGAATAGGTTAAGTCATTTGCCCAGGATTACACACCCTGTGTGTGTCAGAGATAGGATTCAAAAGCTACGTGTTTCTGACTCTGAGGCTAGAGTTCTCTGTCCCCTATACCACACTATATATGTACATCCATGCACAGCTAAGTATTTACATAAACATGTCATATTATGTTTATGTATATAAATATGATACTAAGTTAAAACAAGTTTGGGTTTTCAACTATTTCTTTTGGAATCTTTGCCTTTTATCCAACTTATCCCCATCACCAATTCTACACAATTTACTAAAATTTTATTTCACCATCTTAATTTAGCATTTTAGTCATCCTAAAAAATAGCAAGTGATGACAAAGCTCAAAATTCTAATGAATTCATTTCTTTGGGTGCCTCAGTTTCCTGAGCAAAGTGAGAGAGTTTTAGTAGATCTTCACTAAGGGCCCTTTCAGCTCTAAAATTCTGTTAATTGTGAGCCTAAGATTCAATTTCATTGAATCAAACACTCTCAGCTGTCCACATTTTATTGAGAAAAAATGAATATGTAGTGATTTGCCAAGCTTATATATTTTGTAATAAAAAGAAACATAAGCAGCTTCAGATGGCTTTTATACATCCATTCTTCTTGGTAAGACATCATCCTTGCTTTCTCTTCTAGAACCCTTGGGTCCAGTGGCAAGATATAGATCAGGATGACTGAAGATGATCCTGGATGCTGTGGGAAACCTTGGCTATTTTAAGCTAAGGTCTTTAAGGCCATAAAGAATGGCCTCTTTTACCTAGTCAACCATATCTGAAACCATAATGACTCTGACTCTCATTCTATGGCCAACAATAGGTCCCAGTCCAAGCCCCACTTGGTCATTGTTTGAGACCTGATTGGCTTAGAGTGAAAGAAAATAGCAGTTGTTTCTGTTTTGGCCAGAAAACCTGAGGGTCTTGCCCTCCAAAATTGTTTTTTCTTTGTTTTTGCTAGGTAAAAGAAGCCATTGTCTGCTTCATTTCTTACCTAGCCTTAATCATTGATTGTTTCCCCAATAGAACTGAGACCTGTTAACGATCTTAACTTAATAAGGTTAAGGTCTTCCACTGCATCCAGGGCCATCTCCAGTCATTCTGATGTGTATCTTGCCTCTGGACCCAGATGTCTCTGGGAGAGAAAGTGAGGCGGATAACCTTGCCCAGCCCTCCCTCACTTAAATCTAATTCACTTGCATGTCATGGCATCCCTTCCCTGATGTCATGGTCCTCTTAGAGAAGGAAGGGCAGCCAAAACCAGGTAAGAACATCTTTCCTCACCTTATGACAAAAGCAGAAAGACAATGAATCAGCCTCCTGATGAAGAAAACTTGGCCCTTATATAAACCCCTAGTATTTCTCCATTGCTTTTCTATCTTTTTAAGCTGAAGCATCTATTATTGCTGATTTTAAAGTCACCATGAGATACATACACCTTGTTAATAGTCCTTGGACTATTTCCCTTGGATACGCCCCATGGCTTCTAGATACAGTTTTAAATTATCTTAAATCTGAATCAGCCTGCTTCACTTACTATCCATAGCTTTTCTAACATATTTGTCTTTTTAGTTTGTCAGTTCCCCAAAACAGAGCATTTAAAACACAGTTAAATGAATCATTAGAAATCCTTTAAACAAATTCAAAGTGGTTTCTTCACTGGGACAATAAAATAAAAAAGAATTAGTCCAAAATATGCTAAAGAGAATAAATGCTGATTGGGTTTAAATAAATTGAGATGGGAGAGTGGCTCAGTTGGGTGAAATTTAATCCTTAATGAACACAGGGGTTCCAGGTGCAACCCTACTTCCAATCAATCAGCTTCTCTTGCAGAATAACTGTTCCAAGGTAGTAATTCACAGAACCTTAACCTGGCCCATGTACATGGATGCAAGCTCAGTCATGTGCAAGACAGATTTAAGAGTACTGATGTCTCGGTACAAATTCATCATCAAACCTAGAAAAATAATTTCAAGCCACATGTTCTAAAGAAGATTAGGCAATAATAGATGATAGATGTCATAATAACTCAGTTTCCTCATATCTAAAATGAGCTGGAGAAAGAAGTGGCAAAACATTCCTGTATCTTTGCAAAGAAAACCTCACATGGGATCAGGAAGAGTTAAACACAACTGAAGACAACTGAACAATAATTATTTCCTATCAGCAGTTTCATGTTAATAATAGAACTATATGCCCAAATGAAATACTACCATGAAAACTAAATAAGTCATAGTAAGTGTTTTTTGTTACTCTTCTGCACTTAAGGGTTAATTTTAGATAGGACATTTTTTTCTTGATATGTCTAAGCATCTCTCCTTCAAAGTAAATGTTCCATAAGAAATTTTCTTGGCAGCCCTTGGAGATATAGAAAATGAGAATTTGATCTTTCACTCTGCAGAAGAGAAAAGTAGGCAGAGAAAATGTGGATGACTTGCCCAGAGTTTTACAGCAGATGAGTATCACATCCAGGAGACAGACATCTTCTCTGGGCCAGACTTTTGCAATTCATGTCCATTTTACAAACCTCTGACTCTTCACAAACACAGGTGATTCTCTTCCCACACCAGGAGTCTGCTTATGTCAAGTATAAAAATGCAAATAGAATTTGACCTTGTCTGCTCTCTGCCCCTTGAGTAATTATTGAACAAACAGTCCAGGAGCTGTAAAAGATCCAGGGTTCCTGAGGCACAAAACAAGAAGAAAGACATGTTCTTTTCATGTAAATCCAGGTGTCCTTCTCAAAATGTGATTGAAAGAAAGTGAAATCTGGATTTGTGGTCATTTGAAAATAGTAATAACAGCTGTTGCTGTATCTGAAAATTAAGCCAAATAAATTTATTGGATATATATATATAGAGTATCTTTTTAATATACATATGCACCAAGGCTTAAATGATCTGCTGCTATCCATTAGTGATTTACAAGGGCAGATAAGGTTTTTGTTTACACAATGTTCTCAGCTAAATGGTTTGTTCAACCAGTGCTCTTAGACCAGAAAAGGGCTCCATGGACACCATTTTGATGTGCTACTTAACCCCTGATGAAATTGGTAGACATAAATTCAACACCAGTGTTGCTAGCTAGCTATGTGATTTACTTTAGATATCATTTAATCTCTTCTCCATGTAAGAAATAAGACATTGCATCACAGATCCTCTAAGAAGTCCACTTGAGTTCTAAAATGTCATAAAGTGTGGTGATGATTAAGTTGAGAATAGAATTGTCTTTGCAAGTATAATCTAGTTCATTGTACAATGCTGTACATGTGAAAAATTTCTTGTTTAATCTAGAAATTAGGACAAGTGTGGATGTGCCTCTTGGTATGGAGCAAATTCCAATATTAAGGCGTTACTTGGGATAACATAGCAATAAAGAAGCTAGATAGATTTCTCAAGACAAATACAAAATTATTCAATGTATTTGGACAGATACTCATATAATTAAAATTTTAGTGTCAGAAAAGACCTTGGAGAAGGATGCCTTCTCTAACTTCCCACCTAATGAAGGAATTAAGAACATAGGATCTATGGCAAAGGCCATTTAGCCTTTCCTTGAACACTTATAGTGATGGAGAGATCACTTTATCTACCTGTACCACTACTAGGGGCAGCTAACTAACACAATAGATAAAGGGATGGGCCTGGAGTCAGAAAGACTCATCTTCTGAGTTCAAATCTGGCCTGAATCACTAATTAGCTGTATGATCCCGAACAAATCATTTAATCCTGTCTGCCTCAGTTTCCTCATCTGTCAAATAAGCTGTAGAAAGAATTGGCAAGCCACCCCATATTGCCCAAAAAACCCTCCAAATGGTGCTACAAAGAGTCATCTTTGAAAACAAGCAAACAAAACACAAAATTCCATTGGTAGTTAACCTCCATTGTAGATGTCTCCTTTTTTAAAAATCCATGTCAGTTAAATAATTCAACAGACAATTCTTATTAAGCACATATTCAAGGCCCAATGCAACACATTGGAGATACACGGGCAAAAATGAAATATTCTCTGCCTTCAAGGAGTTATCATTCTATCAAAAGAGGAAGTTGGTCATACCCATCTGTTGTGATTTGATCCTCTGGAGCTATACAGAATACATCTATTTATCTTCTACAAGATAGCTCTTCAAATATTTGTAGATAATTATTTTATCTTCCCTCAGTCTCAAGTCTTCTTTTCCCCATGATAATAGTCTCTAAGTTCTTTCAAAATTTTTCCTATATGTGGTTTTGCCATCCTGATCATTATTTCCTGGACTTTATGCGGGTTGTCCACTTCCCTCTTAATGAGAAATGCCCAGAGTTGAATACGCTATCTAGAACCATGTAGTCTGATCAATACAGCTCTTAGTGAATGTTAATCTCTTGATTTGGAGATTTGAGCTTGGTCTTTTTTCACATGAACTGCTGCCAATCCAAGTTTCACCCCCATTCTGTATTTGTGCCATTGTTATCCATTTTCACAATTGTATATGTACTTTTGTTCAATTTCCTCATCTTAGTTAAAGTGAATGCTCCAAGTCTGACAAAATGCTTTTGAATTTTGAGTTTGTCCACCACATTAGTTCCCCCTTCCAACTTATGTCATTGGCCCCTTCCAACTTGTATCCTTGGCAGATTGCATAAAGCATGCCCTTTTCCATGTCTTCATCCAGATCCTTGAAAACAAATGTTGAAAAGGTCAGGGCCAGAAACTACTTAAATCAGAACTGAATCAAAGACTTCCTTTCTTTCAAACTGTTTTTAAGAAGCTAAAATAAGGCTCCTTTTCCTTTTCTTGCTTTTTTTTATTCACTTCTCTAGCACCTGAGTTTTGCATTAACATTGTGTCTTAACATCCTAAGAGAGATTTCTCTAGGGTGCCAGGAATGGAATACAAGTCAGCAATTCCTGGGCAGGGTCAAAGAGTTTTTGGTGAATTAAGAGACTACTTTTGTTTGCAATAAAGTTAATTTTTTATTTTGAAAGGAAGTTTGCAGGGGGTTCTTCTAGATGGATCATAGAACCCTCAAGGGCAAAAAGCAGTACACCAGACACCTCTCACACTACTAATCCTTCCTGCAACTATTTTAACATCAAAATCCATTTCATTGTTTATCTGTCCCCTCACCTAAATGGAGAGTTTTTAAATTTAAAAAAAAAGTATATATATATATATATATATATATATATATATATATATATATGATAAATATTTATACTTTTAAAATTATTAGAATGAAAATATTTCTTCAATATTTTAATAGATTCATGTTTTCTCCCCCAACAATGTAGGCACCAGCTTGTCTATGCCTTCTCACCTTCTATAAATCTTGTCCATTTCTATAATAATAATAGCATTTATGTAGTGCTTTAAGGTTTTTTTAAATTAATTTATTTTTTTTTTAAAGAGCAGAATTGAAAAAAGAAAAACATAAAAGGAATGCAAAACAAAATAAAACAAAACAAAAGAGAATCTTGTCATTAGGGAGGATTCAAAATATATAACAGTGAATTACCAAGTCAAGAAAGCATATATATTAATAGAAGAGATTATATTCATGAGTGTCCATCTTTACTTCCTTGTAAATTGTTTTTTTGTTCTCTGCTGTGCAACTTTTTTTACTTTATTCTTTTTTTCCCCTTTCATCCCCCTCCTCCCTCAAGCACACTTAAGAAAGGATATATTTTACATACACACACACACACACACACACACACCCTGTTCCCACACATATACATATCTGTCTTATCCTTGCTGACTCTTTGCTTTAATTCAGCTCCTTAGTTTGCTTTGCTATTACTTAATTTCTCCCCACCTATGTGGGGGACACCCATTGTCTTCTTCCTATATCCTTTGCTTCCCCATCCACTCATCCCTTCCCCCTTACTTTTTTTAAAATAGATTTTGGAGAATGCTGTACATTTCATGGTATATAGGTAGTGTTCCCTATTGAGCCATTCCCTGATGTGAGTAGGTTTTCAGAACCACAAACCTTCCTCTGCCTCTGTGTCTATTCTTCTTCTGCACCTCATTTGTATAGCATAATTACTATTTTTAACCTTAACTCTGCCCCACTCTTTTGAGCTACTCTAATGCTGATGTCAATCTTAAACATATAGTAAACAATTTGTCCATATTAAATTCCTTGAGAATGATCTTTGAAATAACTCTTCTTTGTAAAATTTTTTATTTAGTTTCGGTCATAGAAAGTCCTGAAACTCTGAAAGTTTGTTGAATGTCCATTGTTTCCTCATTTGATATTATGGATAATTTCACTAGATATGATATTTTTGACTACAGGCCTAGGTCTTTTGATTGTCAGTAGACATGATTCCAGGACCTGTGATCTTTTATGGTGGCTGTTGCTAAGTCCTGTACAATTCTAATTGTAGCTTCAGCATATTTTAATTTTTTTTCTTGTTTCTTGCAAAATTTTCTCTTTGATTTGGGGGTTTCAAAATTTGGCAGTAATTTTCCTATGTGTTTTCCACAAAAAGTCTCAATGAAGTGGTGATAAGTGGATTTTTTTTTTCTATTTCTGCTTTCCCCTCATGTTCTATCCCTCTAGGACAATTTTCTTGGATTATTTCTTTCATTATTGTATCAAAGAGTTTTGTTTGTTTTGGTTTTTTTGGTCACAACTTTTAGGGTCATCCAATTGTTCTTGTATTTTCTTGATCTATTCTTCAGATCTGTTGTTTTTCTTATAAGATATTTCACTTTCTCTTCTATTTTTTCATTCTTTATAATGTTTTATTATTTCTTGGTCTCGTACAGCTTCACTGGTTTCCCCTTACCTGAATCTAATTTTCAAAAAATTATTTTCATCTTTGAGACTCTGTATTTCCTTTTTCTAGTTGGTTAATTTTTTTTCATAACCATCTTTTTTTCTTGGATTTTTTTAGTTTTTCCTCTCATTTGATTTTTAAATTTTTTTTTTTGAGTTCTATAAATTCTCACTGGACAAGAAGCCATTTAATGTTACTCTTTGGGATAGAAGAATCTTTTTTTTTACTTCAGCGTCCTCCTCTGAAAATGAATTCTGCCCTTCCCTGCTCCCATAGTAAGTTTCTGTATTTGGATTCTTTCTTCTTTTCCAGTTCTTTTTTTTTAATGAGAAGTATTAGTGTAAACACCCAATTTGGGTGGGTGGGGGAGTGTGGAAGAATAATACCTCTAGCTTCACTTTAGCTCTCCTTTCTGACCTGGAACCCCAACCAAAATATCCACCTTTCTACAAGTGCCCAGAGCCAGCAGCCTTCCTATCCCACTGCTTCTGCACTCCCAGTACAGTGGTTCCTTCCTGCCCAAGAGCTCTTCTCTGCAGCACAGCTTTATCTGTCTTTCCTAATCAGCTAAGATTCCCTCAGTCTTCCCAGACTCAAACCTGGGACTCACGCAACCATGGAGGTGAAAGGCTAAGGCTCTAGCCAAACCCAGCTAGCCACAGGTCCCCACTTGGTGGTTCTGAGGAGCTAACCAGGAGAGTTGTACTTCACACTGGTTCCAGCCTGGGGTCTTTCTCCAGATCTTCTTGTGTTGTACCAGGAGGACCCCTGTTCTGCTCCAAGTTTTCTTGACTTTTTGTCAGTTTATATTTACCCTGAGGCACAAATTTGTTATTTGAAGGGAAAAAGTGGAGAGCTTGAAATTTAATAACCTATTCCACCATCTTCCCAGAATCCTCCCCCGAATAAGGTTTTCAAAGTGTTTTGCAAACATTTTCTCATTTTATTTTCATAGCAAACCTGAGAGGTAAATTTGTTTACAAATCTTGCAGTAGCATCTATTTTCAGATAGTAAATTTTCTTTTTTTGTGATAATATTGGGTTCTTGCCATGGCCAATTCCTTCTTACTCTCTTCTAAAAGAAATACTATTTATGATAAATAGACTTAAGATTTTTGAGGAAGATACAAGTGCCTGGTCTTTTTCATGTTTTGATCTTAAAACATATTTGCCCATTGTCTATTTTTTATTACTTTTCTAGATAACCCACTTTCACATTGATACTACTAACAGTAAAAGCAAATATTGACAAGCTTTGAAGGATCTTGTCAATTTCTTCTTAGAATTGAATGTCAAAGGTGGAAGGTAATGTGGATGTTATCTAGTCCAACTTTTCTTATTTAAGGAATATAAGATTTTTTATGCTCCCACAACTGCTTCAACCCTCCTAGAATTTCTTTATTTCATCCTCTGTAATCGATACTGGAGCATAAATGGAAATTATATTCATAGTGTGTTTGCATTTTGTTTCTTTTTCACTCATTCTCTTCTTGAGTATTTCAAATGATCAAGGAACCCAGAAATATTTCTTGTAGACACATGAACGTAGACACAAATTTATAGTTGAGCAGGACTTTAGAGACTATCTTCCCTAGTCAACTTTCTTTTAAAGATGAAGAAGGAACCTGAGTTCAAGAAAAGTTAAATGGCTAAAGATCACAGAGATAGTAAGTAGCAAACAATTTGAATCCAGTTCCTCTAATTGTCTAAATTCAATTCCCTTTCACCTGTAATACTCTAAAGAAATCAGACCTTCTAGTCTCATTATCTTTCTCAGGAAAACCTTTGAATATCCCCACCTTTCAGATACAAGTTCTTTATATCTCCTAAAAATGTCAATATTAGTGTTTGTTTTTTCCATTAATGGATCAATCCCTTGATAATAACACAAATATCTCTTCTGGCCAAAGTGCCAAGTTGTCACATATCACTTGCCACCAATTTTGTTGTTGAGTTGTTTTAATCATGTACAGTTCTTCATGACCCCCTTTAAGGTTTTCTTGGCAAAGATACTGATGTGGTTTGTCATTTCCTTCTCCTGCTCATTTGACAGATGAGGAAACTGAGGCAAACAGGATGAAGTGACCTGCCCAGGGTCATACACCCAGAAAGTGACTGAGGACAGATTTGAACTCAGGAGATGTCTTCTGACTCCAGACCTGGCACTCTGTCTACTGTGCCACCTAGATGCCCAGTTGCCACCAATTACATTAATGTTTTATCACGGGTCTCCAGACTATTCAATTCTTAGCATTCTCTGACCTACTCTGCTCCATCTGCTCCTCCTACCACAATCACTGCATAAGGAGAAGTGTTACCAGACCCACATATACTTGTCTTTGTTTCACAAGTTGTTTTTACCAAATCATCCATGACCTAGTGAGCAGTTGATTCTGATGCTTTTTAAAATTTTTTGAATTCGGTTTAAGATCATAGTTTTAGGGTTGCAAGGAGCCTCAGAGGTCAACCTACCCAACCCCCTTATTTTATAGCTGAAGAAAGATCAGTACCTTGCCCAAGGTCACACAGTCAATAAAAATCAGAGGAAAGATTTGAATCCAAATCTCAAGCCAATTTTACTTACCCACATTGCTTCCTTATTTATTTGATAAGCCAAAATAGCCATTTGCCATTTATGATTTATTGAGTTTGTCCATTCCTAGGTAGACAGAGAATGTGTACAATGTGTATACTAGGGAGGGAGGGAAAAAAGAGGAGGAGGAAGAAGAAGAAAGAAAAAAGAACATATAAGGCATTCAGGGAGTAGCAAGTCATTCAATTTGACTCATACCTATCAGGAAATTTAGCTTTGCACAATGCATGGCACATAGTGGATAATAGTTGATAAAATGAGGTTGGAGATGGTAAAACTGAGAAAACAGGTCAAGGCCAGATGGTGAAGAATCGTAAATGCTTTATTAAGGAGGTTGGACTTTATTGCCCAGATAATAGAAAGCTGTTGAAAATTTTGAGCAGAGAAGTGAAATGATTAGCTCTGTGGAAGATTAATGTTGACATATATAGGATGAGCTAGAGAAAGAAGTGTCTGGTGGACATGGCTAGTTAGGAAGCGTTGACAAGGATCTAGGAGAGAAGTAATGAGTCTGTCACTGGCGTGATCTCCAAGAGGATTGAAAGGAGGGAAGGATAGGAGAGGGACTGTGGCTAATTGACTGCCAACCCTGGAAGGAACTTAGAAGATGGAAGAATTCAGAGGCCATAATGAAATTTTAAACCTGGATGATTGAGAAGATGACATGACAAAAGTAAAGAATTAAAGGAAAGGAGCTGATTTGATGGGAATGAGAGGAAAATGAGTTATTTTGATCAAGGTTGAGTTTGGTTGAGGTTGAGTTTGAGGTGTTCATGGTGCATTCAACAATAAACATTCATTAAACACTATGTATGAGTGCCTGAGTATGTATATGTGTCTCTGTGTATCACACATGTAGCAACAACATTGCATCAGGCACCTGGATACAATAACAAAAAACAACAATCCTCGGGCTCTAAGACTTTGTATTCTCCTGGATAGAAACATTCTTCAGGGGAAGAGGGAACTATGAACAGTTTGGGAGTTATCCACATGGAAATGTTCATTGGGAGTTCTAGGAGCAGATGAGCTTTGTAGATACCATCAACATGGAAGAGAAGGCTGTGAATAGAGCATTATGGGCCACTTATTTCCAGGAGACAAGGGGGAGGAAAAGGAATCAGTCCATAAACATTTATTAAGCCTCTTTTGTGATACCAAAAAAAAAAAAAAAAAAAAAAAAAAAGAAGAAGAAGAAGAAAAGGTAAAAAGTAGAATCTGTTTTCAGGGTGTTCAGTCCAGTGGTGGTTCTAGTTCAACTATTCAGTGGTATCTGACTCTGTGGACCATATCATGCCATGGGATTTTCTTGGCAAAGATACTGGAGTAGTTGGCCATTTTCTTGTCCAGTGGACTAAGGCAAACATGTAAATGACTTGTTCAGTCATACAGCTAGTAAGGTCTGAAGTCGGATTTGAATTTAGGTCTTCCCACTCCAGCACTCTGTTCACTGAGTCACCTAGCTACCTAGTTACAAACAACTACATACACAAAAATATATTCAAGATAAATTGGAAGTAGTCTAAAAGGGAAAACCCTAAGAATTAAAGATGACTAGGGAAAAACTTCTTGTAGAAGTTGAGATTTTAGCCGAGACTTACAGGAAGGCACGAAAAGCTAAGAGGGAGAATGTTCTGGGCGTGAGACACAGCCAGCGAAAATGCTCAAGGACTGGAAGATTGAGCATCTTGTATAAGGAACAGCAAAGCAGGTGGTATCATTGAATCAGGGAATAGGTAGGGGGAGTTAAGTGTGAGAAGACAAAAAAGTCTTTAAGTAATGAAAGACTTGACAACCAATCAGAATTTTAAGGTAAAAGGAAACCTCTGAAGTTTATTGAGTGGTGAGGTGTTATGATCAGGCTTGTGTTGTAGGGAAATCGCCTCAACAGCTAAATGAGTTTTGTAGTGAAGAGAGACTAAGCAGCAGGCTAGAAATCAGGAAGGAAACGAAAGAGTAACTGCCAAGAGGGAGGAGAACCAGAACATGCATTGGTAGACAGAGTATCTGTTCATCAGTGCCAGATGTTACAGAAAAAAAGTTCCCTTCCAAGAATAAAAAGAAGAATAAAAATGCTTTTTTAAAAAATACTTAACACAGTAACTGGCACATAGTAGGTATTATATAAATGTGAGTTCTCTTTTCTTTCCTTTCCCTCTTTAGATATGATTAATCCATTGGTCAGCAGTGACTTTTAAGAGTGGTTTCTGTGTAGCAGTAAGTAGAGTGATTCAGGTTGCAAAGGGATTAAAGGATTGAGTGAGTATTGATATATTGAAACAGCAAGTGTAGTCTATGCTGTTGAGGAAGTATGGCAGTTAAAAATAGAAAAAAAAAATAGAACAAATATGAAGGAAAGGACTGTGTGTGTGTGTGTCTGTGTGTCCGTGTATCTATATGTCTGTGTCTGTGTCTAAGCATAGGAGAGGATTGAAGTTGTTTTTAGGAAAAGGTGAAGGAGCCAACAAAAAAAAAATTTGAAGTTGCAAGACATAATGGGAAAAATTGAAGGATCCAGGGGCAGAAAACATAAGGATCCTGGGCTCAAGAGTACATGTGAAGGAATTAACCTTGGAAGGGTTATAACCTAATGATAGAGAGAGTAGAGATAGATCTTTTAAGTGAAAAGGAAAGAAAGAAATTGAGACTTGTTCCTTCCATGGCAGGAATCCATTCCCTCTTCTTCTCTCTGCCTTCTAGAATCTCCATCCTTACTCCAAAGCTCAGTTCAAGCACTCTGTCCTACATGAGTCCTGTGATAAATGTTAGGAAATCAACAAGATTTGAATAAAAGTTATTCTAAAATAGTATCTATAGCCCAACTGAGATTAGTTAACGTGGACCCAATCAACAGAGTTTTATGGTTTTCTTTGGCAATACTATGACTTGAATGTAAGAAGTGAAAAGGGGGGACATGGAAGCCAAGATTGGGATGAACAAAAAAAGCTGAGGATGGTATTAGTATCAAAATAATGAGTAACCAGACATGAAGCAAGCTAAGTTAAAAAGGTAAATGAAGTCAAAATGAGATGAGAGAGAATGAATAAGCAGGAGGTCAGGCAACAAGAGGTCATAATAAGAATGAAGATCCAGTTCCTTTTGTATATGATTATGAAAGGTTCGTGTACAAGTATGTATACATTCCCCTTCCATTAGGAAACCATAACTACCTTTCTAGGGCTACTTCTGATGCTGCTTAAAGGCACTTTTATGAAAAAAGAAATGTGTGGATGGCCATTTTAAAGTTTTGCTTTAGGTATAATATATTAAACTCAAGTTAAAGTGCCCATTATTTTACAAATATCTATTACAAGAAAATATGTGATATTCCTATAAGTGCCATTTAACTTAACATTCCCTATTGCCCTCAGAGGCCCATGCTCTGTCTTAAAATTTTCATATTTATGCTTTCTAGTCATGGAGCAAAGTGATAAATACTCAAGCCATTATCTCTGAATAAAGTATGGCATCATAACAACATTCAAGATGGGTAGGAGAATATTTTAAAAATTCTTTTATATGCTATCTTGATGGCAGAGAAGTAACAGATAATGGGAATGATGATGGTGATGATAATAGTCACTTAGATAGTGTTTTAAAGTTAGCCAGATTTTATATGTGTGCACACATGTTCCTACTTGTATCTTACAAGAGTAATGTTTCTATTGTTTTTATTATTTCTGTTTGACAGATAAGGAAGCTGAGACTGAGGTGAAGTTACCTACAGTAACACACATACATACATTCCTACTTGCACCTCACAAATAAAGTCTTTAGTTTATTATTATTATTTCCATTTGACAGATAAGGAAGCTAAGACTGAGGTGACCTACAGTTACCTACAGTTACACATACATATTCTTGTACTTCACAAATAAATTCTCTACTTCATTATTATTATTATTTCCATTTGACAGATAAGGAGACTGAGGTTGAGATGAAATTACTTAATTACAGTAACACAGCTAGTAAGTATAGAAGGTGATACTTGAACTCAGGTCTTTGAGATTCAAAGGCTAGCATCATTTCCAATATACCACCTTTCAGCTCATCCCAGTTAAACACCTTGCCTGTGCATGGTGCTATCTTAAACATAGTTCTGTGGGGCAGTGGAAAAGAGCACTGATTCTGGAGTTCTAAGACTTAGGTCTAAACCCCACCCATTTCTGACATTTATAAGCTTTGTGACCTTAGTTAGATTACTTAAATCCCTTGGACCCAAACTTCTTGCTTATAAAATAAAGGGATTAGACTAGATCACTTCTGAGATCCCCTTCAACATAACTAGAGTTATGATCTTGTAAACCTTAGTCTCATTTTCTGAAAAGTTTATTAACATCTATTCTGGGAATTTGCTCCAAGGAACTTAGACTAGCAAAAGATGGTTCCTTACACTTATGCAAATATTGGCAGCATGCTAAACAAAGGCTGGAGGGAATTTGGGCAAATTAATTCCTGAGTCTCAGTTTTTTCATCTTTAAAACAAAGGACTGTTAACATCATACAAAAATTTTGTGTATCTGTATAGGGCTTTATGTTTTATAACACACCTCACAATCAATCTTTGTTAACAAATAAACAGAAAACTAGAAGAAGAAAAAAATGAATTATAGGATTTAGAGCATTGGATCACAGGGCTGGGAAAGAACCTTAGAGCCCATTCCACCCAACTCCCCTATTATAAGAAGGGTAAACAGAGGCATAGACAGGGGAAGTAACTTGCCTGAAATCATCCACACAATAAGAGGCAGTGCCAGGAAATGAACCCAGATCCCCTTCCTCTAAATTCATCATATTCTTCACTGTTGAAAGCTGTTTCTAGTTTAGATTAAAATGATCTGGAATGTTCTCTCAGATTTTAATATTTTATCATCTTTATAGGTGAATCCAAAAGTACCTTAATGGGGGCCAGTCTGTCTTGGTTTAATCCTAGGAAATTTAATCCACTCCAGATTTGGGGATTCCAGAAAATGTCCTTCACCTTCCAAGGTCCTAGTTGTCAAGATCCCAACAAACAAGAGCCTTACCCAATATAAGCCCAGTCTCCTACAGGTATTCTAGCCAGAATAAGCAGTGGTATTTGCAAGAGTGAATTCTGCCTTAGTGGTATAGGACTTCCTTCCAAACACTGATCCATCTTATTTCCTATTCAAAACTAGGTCTAGACTAGTTGGGAGTTTTCATAGCAAATAAGTTAAATTTGTTTCCAATTTAATTTTCTTAGATTTGGGGGAACATGAGCTCTGATAGAGCAGGGGTGGGCAGGTTTAGGAAGAAAACCTCTAATTATGCTCATGCAACCAAGAGACTTGTGATCTGTCATCTAAATTCTTCCACAAAGCCAATTTTACTCAGTTGATCAGTATGAGAAGAGTATCTAGGGCTGAGCTGATGGTGATAGGATTTATAAGTTATGATTCCCAAAGTCTAGAATGATGCTTCAAATTGAATAGAAACCTAAGGATTGAAAAGTCAGTAAATATATATTAACATCTGTGAAAAGGAAGTTCAGTTCATAAACATTTATCAACAGTGTGCTGTTCTGACTTTTAAAATTTTTTTTTATATTTGAATAATCCTTTACTTTTTACAAAGCTTCTTCACATTGGATCCTCAAAAACAAATGAGGGGAGACTAAATCATAGAATTTAGAGCTGAAGTTTCCTAAAAGAAGTCTCTTAGAAGTCTTTTCATTCACCTTCATTATATAATGAGAGCATTAAGTTCCAGGGTGCTTAACCTTTCACAACTTGCCCCATGCTGAATCTCCATCTTTGTTACATATTACTACTCTTTCTGTGTTCTACAACAAGCAGTCAAATTGGCCCTGCTGTTTCTCACACTCAACACTCAGCTTCCCAACTCAGCCCTGTCACACATGCCTAGAATGCACTTCGTCTCCACCATATTACATCCTGGATGTCCTTCTTGTCTCAGCTCAAATAGCACTTTGGGAAAAGTCATCCTGATCCTTCAGCTGCTAGTACCATACCTGTTTGGTGCATATTTTGAATATACAGATACAGATGGGTAGATAGATAAATGATGAGAGACAGACAGACAGACAGACACATGTTATTCCTTTCACTAAAATGTAAGCTCTTTGAAGATAGGTGCTGTTCCATTTTTTGGTATCCCTAGTACTAAACAAAAAAATGTTCATTAATTGATAGGTTATGCATTTTGCCTTGAGACCACACAAGTAACAGAGGCTGGATTCCAACTCCAGTCTCCCAATTCCAAATCTAATATTCTTCCCTCTAAAACACACTTCTTTTCACTTTACATATCAATTAGTCCTGATTTTACAAGTTAAGAAACTGAGGTCCAGAAAGATTGATTTGTCCAAGATGATAATGCCAATCAATATTTAAACCCAGAATTTCTACCTCTCTACTACCCCAAACTGCCTCTCCTCTTTGTTTTCCAAAACAGATCATATCTCCTCTAGGGGTTTTTTAATTTTACCCAAAGCATCTAGGCCTTTAATAAAATAAGATCTATATTTTGATTTAAAATATGTTAATGGCGATATATATTTTTCTTCATTGCAGGTCCCATTGCTTGTTTGAATAGTGTATAAAGAACAGATAATTGCAAAAGCTAACTCTGTAACACACCCATAATCATCATTCAAGGACTTGGAGCAGCAAGGAACATCACAAGTCGGTATTACTTTCTTGTCTATAGGCCAAAATATATGTAGTTAATTTTCAGCCTGTTCCTGTATAATGGTTCAAAGGGAAAAAATACTTTTTGCTGCCCAGCCTGTGTGCCAAGGAAATGTGTTCTGCCTCTGAACATTTAAGGTTGCCAATAAACTATTCTTGTTGGCAGGTTAATAAAAATATAAATATTGTGTAGCCCAGCACTACAGCACTAACACTTAATTATCCATTTGGACAAAATGGAAAGGAGGTCTTTGTCCTCCACTGATTACAGACTGCCGCCAAGCCTTTTTACCATATACAGCTGTTTGAAAAACATCTACTCGTTTGAAATCTGCAAGCAGAAGATAAAAGGGTCAGTGACCAGTTAAATGGAGTTGGAAAGTAATACAGGGCCTATATGTCTTGGAAGGAATTTTTAAAAGGGCGTTGTTAAGTTTTTGAAACTGAAATTGTCTGATTCTTGCCTCCACATAGATTGGGGAGCATAATTCCATGTTTCATAGATCAGTATCTGACTCACTGTTTTTCTTTGTTTAATTATCACAGTCCCATGATATTTATCAAATTCTTTCATGTGCATAGGATCCATACTGTGAGGGACTGGAAAGATAGAACAGTTTCAGATGCTCAGAATGACCAGGAAGTAGTCTTTAGTGACCATAGAATAGATTGTCTCTGAAGCTTGTTACATGTGGGGATATGAAGTATAAGCTACAATTGCACTGCTGCCTACTGACCCCAAGGAACATCCATACCCCCTCTTGATCTCTTTGCACTAAGAAGGGGGAAATCATGTGTTTACATGCCACAGAGATTGAATTGTTTTGGGAAATGACTGAGAATTTTGCTTAATGGTTCATGATCGGGGACTCAGGCTTGTCCCTTTCAGCCTGCACTCCAGGATTCCTGTCTTCCCCTTCATTGTACTATAAATTTTCTTGTAGCATCCTGTTTGGTGTCACCAGTATTTATAACAAAGTTTAACTACTCTCATAGTATTCTGTATATATCCTTAAAAGTATTTTGTTAAATTGAAATAACTTTAAAAGATAAATAGCAATTATGAGGATTTCTTTTCTTATTATCTATGTCATCTTTTAAAAAAAGGAAATAGAAAAATCTGTATTTTAATTTTTTTATGATCACATTAGCTCTGGACGTCATCCAAAATGAAAACCTTGCTTTTCACTGCTTAAACTTAAACTAGAGCTATACATGTCACTAACTTTCCAAAATGAGGAGAGCATTCAGCCAATTGCTTTTATCTGCAACTGTCTGTATTATCTGACTGTTAGTGCCACAAATAAAACAAATTAAGTTGCTATAATTGTGTGAATTTCTATGACTCCATTTCTTATTTTGTTTTGGGGGTACAAATATCCCTGGAGCACATGTGTGGTCATATCACACTGTTGCTCCAAGATAATTGGTTCCATCACCTAACATTTAAAGCCCTTCACAATCTGATCCAAACTAGCTTTCTAGACATATTTCACATTATTCCTCCTTGTACAGTCCCCCTAAAACAGCACTAGAAAGATTACTTTCTTGCTCTTCCTTATACTTAACAGTATGACATATCCCATTTCTGTGCCTGAAATATACCCCCTTCTTCCCTATACCTCTTACCAACTCTAGTTGCCTTTGAGGTTAAATTTTATATGAGGTATATATACATATATTTGTATCTGTGTGTGTGTGTGTATATATATATATATAGTCTACCTGATCTTTCCATTTATTAACACCTTTCCCCTAAAAATTAACTTGTATTCATTTTTGTCTTTTTACACAATATGTGTCCTCAGTCCCATGAGAATGTCAGCTCTTTGAGAATGAAGAGTTTTCTTTTTTTTTTTTGTTTTTATATTTACCTCATTTAGCACAATGTTTGGCACATAGTAAGTACTGATTAAATGCTTGATAAATTTAGAGACATTTGTTCCATTAATATGGCATACTCCTTGTTTCCCCTTTCATAACTCTCTGAGCTTCAGTTTCCACTTTTGAAAGAAGGGGTTGTGGACTGGGTGATCTTTCCGTGTCCTGTATACTTTGAGTTACCACATAAGCTTTGCATTCTAACTCTAAGGAACATAGAAAATCCAGAGAGCTGTTGATTCTGCCCACAACCAAAGATTTCCTTCCAATAAAGATTGAGCCAGAAATCCCCCATGTGTGTTACACTGTCAACACTGCTTGATGTTGTCCATACAGAAGAAGGTAGAGGCAACAAAGAATAGAGGTTATATTTTCCTGTTGAATGGCTACCTGGTATTTCAGTTTTCTCAGGAAGAAAAGAGGACAAAACATTGTAAATAAAACATCTTCAAAAACTTTTCCTTGGTTTAAAAAAAAAAACAAATTTTCAAAACCTCTTTTTTGAACAAATATGAATTTCAAAATACAAAACCAAAAAACAAAACAAGATAGAATGTGCAATGAATTATATTATAAAACATTATATAAACGCTAGCTTTTATTATGAAATCAATTTTTTTTCAAGTTGCTTTCATAAGTTTTATCTCATTATTTGCAAAAATTAATATTAGCCCCATTTTCAAAAATGAGCAAACTGAAGTCCAAGAATGTTACATGATTTGTCCACGTAGTCCAAGCAGTAAGTTATGCATGATTTTGGAACTAGGGTCTCATGGTATGTGGGATGGTGAGCTTTCCACTCCCACCATTATGTTAAGAAGGATTAGAATTCCTCCTTTGGAATTGGGTGTTCTTCTAGACTTTGAACATTAAAAGGAAGGTATCTACTGGTCTTAGATGTTTTAATTTGTTTCTCAAGACTAACAGTTTAGAATATGTCATTCTTCTGAATGGATCAATATGTCCAAGACCTGTGGATTTTTCCAGTGTGGAACTCTCACTACCAGTGAAGATTGAAACCTGTCTGTGATTTTGAGAGAGTTCTCTAAGTCTCCAAGATTAGTGATTTATAAAGTCTTTTAGGCATTTGAAAGCCCTTGATAACCTGGCTCCAACTTGCCTTTCTGAATCGATTAGACATTATTTTGCTTTATGAACTTTGTGTTCCAAGCAAACTGCCCTCCATGATATTCCACCTATCTAATATTCTATCTGTCTCCCACTCCCTTGCCTTTGCCCAGACTATCTTCCATACCACAGCCTCCTTAATTATGCTTCATGGAAGCCCTAGTTCCCTTCAAAAGTTACCTCAAGGTACTGCAAGCAGCCTTCCTTGACTTCTCTAATTGTTAGTGCTCCCCTTCCCACTAAAATTGTAAATGAATATTTTTCTATTAAATTATTTATATGTGTACATGTCATTCACCCCATTAGAATCCAAGGTCCTTAGGACTGTTTCATTTTTCTACAGTTCCTGGCCCTTTGCAGGGGAGAGGAAGGAAGATATTAAGAAGGCCTGTGATTTTTCATTAGTATGAGGAACTTTTGACCCAATTCCCTTTGTCATTATAGATCAGCAACTCTTCTGGAGTTTATTGTATTAATTAGTTTCCTGGGAGCTCTGAGAAATTAAGTGACTTTTCCAGGAATCCCCAGTCAGGATGTGTCAATGTCCAGACTTTTTATATCCAATTTTCCTTATTATGAGTTCTATATCCTATCCACAATTCCGGCATACCTCAGTTCCAGATGGTATTGGAAAATCATTGACGGGAGCTAGGAATCTTATCAGGTAAGTTAATGCTTGTGAAATATCTATTGTTCCAGGAAGCTGCTGCTGCTTTTATTGAATGTGGTACCAAGGGGGAAAGGACAGCAAATACTATGAGACTATGAGAAGGAAACTCTGGGACAGGGATTTCCAGCCCTTAGGGACACCACCCTATTGTTGGACTTGGTGGTTGCTGAGGGCCTTGCTAGTTCTAAAGCTGTAACACTATGACTAAATGGCCTCTGAAGTCTGTGACCTACTGAATATATGCTTTTTCCTCATTCCTTTTTACCCTAGAGCATATTCTGAGAACTTTTTCTCTCTAAGAACCAAATTTTTGATAGGGACAACTGTAATAAATTAGCCCAAGTGTGGGAATGGCAAGAGAGTGGAGGAACAAAAATTAATTATCTAGATATATTGAACTGTTATGTCTTCATACCACTCCCAGAGCTCTGTTAGCTCATCCTATTTGATGACATCCAACCTAACTTAAAACCATGATGTGAATACAAGTCAAGGAATTTGGAGGAGATCAGAGCTGGACCTCTATTTCTAAGTTGAGGAGAGTCTGTGAGGGATCCTGCCCATTGACCACCATCTCAGAGCAGCTCAATTCCCTAGAGTAGAATCTCCTGACCCTATAGTTAGGACACTGGCCCCCTTGATCACCAGGGAGCTCATGCACACTTTCTGTCCTGGCCTGTCTGGGCTAAAACAAGACCCCAGAAATCTGGGAGCTCCCGAGCCATTCTGGAGAGGGAATGAGTCTGCTCTGCAGTTACTGGACACCAGTCCCCAGGCTGTGAGTCAGCTAACGTTTCACTAAGGGCAGCTGACATGGGAGCCAGGCTGGCAGTTGCTAGGCAGTAAGTCCCGAGCCAAGAGTTGGCTGACCCAGGCTCTCCACCATTCACACTACTGGTCAAAAGGATCCCAATTGTAAGGAGAAAGGGGGGAAGGCCATTGAACATGGCCTTACTATGAGCAATTATGTGCCAATGAAGCTTTTCTTCATTCACAACTCATCCAATAAAATAGGTGAATATGGATAGGGCTTCATTCAAACCCAGATGATGGAAATATCTTGCTCTCTGAAGATGAAGATGAATTTCAAAGAGGGATAAAGCAAAAACCAAGGCAAATGAAAAAATTAAGCAAACTAAAATAGAAAGATGATTACATTTTCATTTTTAAGACTGAAGAGACCAATAAACAGAATACTACCTAATTATCTTTCCATGTAAAAAATTCATGATGACAACTAAAAATATATACACATATGTGTGTGAGTATTTTGTTGAGACAGGTAAAAACCTTATCCCTCAGAGACTGTATTCACCTGTTGGGATCAATGCTGTTAGAGCAAATAATTAGAAAATTAAAGCAAACATATTTTTTTCTTCCTACAAATATAGAGGCTTCTTCTACTGAAAAGGACCTTCAAAATTGGTTAGAGATTTTATACTAGGACTTTTTTAGAAGCTGAGTAAGTCCCAGGTTTTAGTCCCAAGCTCTCAGTTGCTGCTGTGTTTATGTTGCCAGGAGATGTGAAACTGCAAATGCAAATATGTTCAAAGCCTAAGGATCAAAGACCAATTAAATGAGAAACTGCTGACAAGTCCATTTGGCCCCATTTCCAAAGCCAAGTATGTTTTAGTAAAGTAGGAAGCCCTGAGACTTCATAAAACTAAGATGGGCCTCTGCTTCCTATGCAAATGCACGAAAGGACTTCAATACAGAGAACAAATTATTAAAATAGCATAGTTTATACTGGAAAGCATATTGGCCTTGGAATAAGAAGGATCCCTTTTTTTTTTTATGTTACACTGCCTCTCCTAATACACATAATTTTAAAATTCTCTTGATATGTATCTGTTGGTTTCAATGATCTGAGCCCAGAGGTCATCTGAACTTGGTTTGAGGAGACAGAATGCTTTTTTCTTCCTGAACTCCCATCAAGATTGGCCTCGAACACAACCAAGACATTTTCCCTGTTTAGAGCAGCCACCCACCTATAATATGTGACATCCCAGGAACTTTCCAGCCCTACTTTTAAAATGATACAGAGAACCAAAGTAGGGAAAGAAATTTTGGACTTTCCATAAGCCTGGATTGGAAAGAGAGAGAAAGTGGCAAGAATGAAGATGGAAAAGAGTCTTTTTCTTCTCTTTAGAGGGATGTAGTTATTCTTAGATGTAGAAGTTCAAATCAAACTGATGGTTGTGAAA
Organism: Sarcophilus harrisii; assembly: GCF_902635505.1. Classification (NCBI taxonomy): domain Eukaryota; kingdom Metazoa; phylum Chordata; class Mammalia; order Dasyuromorphia; family Dasyuridae; genus Sarcophilus; species Sarcophilus harrisii. Next base: position 71,043,865 of record NC_045426.1, read on the forward strand.
ATGGCTTGTATCCACCGAACAAAAACAACTGGGATCAGAATTGTGCCTGGGCCAGGAACTTGGTCACCCACCGCTGTAATTTCAAGGTCAGTCTCCAACACACACCTATTGTGGATGTCTGAAATTCCACCATTAGTTTTTTTATTTCATTGGGTTAAGGGCATGTCCCCTATTTGAATGGGGGTAAGACATTAATTAACCTGCTATCAATCATTAAGGCCTCAATGGAAATGAGTTTAACAGATCCAAAGTTACACTTTTGGTTGGGTCAAGTGCTGATAAGGGCAAGAGGGAGAAAAGTCAGAATATGAACCACTCTCTTAACTGACCTCAGACAGCCAATGAGTGGTAGAAGGTAGATAAAAGTATACAAAACTATAAAACTCACATAAAAACTTTAAAAAATGAAATATTATGGAAATATTTCACTCAATATAGAACTTTATGCTTTTATTAAAATATTGTTAAAAAATGTTTTTTAGTGAGCAGGATAATTTGACGTATTAGGATCATCTGGGATCAAGCCCTACCTCTTACACATAGAGGGTGTCTGTGGGAGTAAGAATGGGACTATATGACTCTTCTTCTAAGAGAGAAGAGAGCAAGGAATGCAAAATAGTAGAAAGGAGAGGATTTGGCTGGTTTCATAGTTTTGCCTGGCCTCTGTCCCCAAAATGTTTTCCTGAGATCCTCTCCTAACTAAATTCTGTTTAGAAGTTTGGACTTTGACTTTTAAAAGCCCTCTCTCAGCCCATTCTGTATTATTCCACAATTGTGTTAATTAGTTTTTCCCTTATTTTAGAGTACAAAATCCATTTCCCAACAGCCACAACAAGCCACAATCTTCAGACTAATTGTTATGCAGCACTCCAGTTCTATAAGTGCAGTCTGTATACAAGCTTCTGAGGAAAAAGCACTTAACAGGGATTCATCTTAAAAGCCTCTCACCAAGTACAAGTTACATAACCTACTCTTAAAGTGCCTGCCTTAAGGAGGTATTATCTCTATTTTAGAAAGGTAATAAGAGGAAAGTCACTTGTTCTAGTCCAAAGTCCAACTGAACCAGGAGTTGGGGAACTACATGTTCTCATTCTTATTTCTCCCTCTCTGTCCTTTCTGGTCTGATAAGCATTGTGGCAGGTAACTAGGAATATCAGACCTTCAAGTAAAAAAATAATTCAGAATAGTGTGACAGGTGACTAGAAATATTAGACCTTCAAGGAAAAAAATAATTCAAAACCAGTTCATCCTTGTTAAATAACTGAAGGGACAAGTATTTTGGGGATGGGGAGGTGCTGATATTTCACCAAAACTTTTTTTTTTAAAATAATAGCTTTTTATTTTCAAAATACATACAAAAATAATTTTCAACCTTGTGTTCCTTGCAAAACCTTGTGTTCTACATTTTTCTCCCTCCCTTCCTTCTACTCCCCTCTCCTAGACAGCAAATAGTCCAATATAGGATTGGAAAACTTTTTAAGCACACTCTGCCCAGTGTTTGTGCATGCATGTGTGTATTTATGTATGGGTAAATAGATGCAACAGTGGATAGAACTCCAGGCCAGAAATCAGGAAGTTTCATCTTTCCCGAATTCAAATCTGTCCTCAGACACTTACTAGCTGTCTGACCTGAACATGTCACTTAATGCTGTTTGCTTCAGTTTCCTCATCTCTAAAACAAGCTAGAAAAAAGAAATGGCAAACCATTCTAGTGGCTTGCCATTAAAACCCCAAATGGGGGTCACAAAAAATCAGATACAACTAAAAAAAAGCAAAACACCAAACAACAAATAATAATATATACACATATATCTGCGTATATGTGTATACAAAAATATAAATATACACATATTTACTTATATAAATTATATGTGTATACTACTTTACTAAATTATAAATTCTATAAAAACTATAAAACTTAAATAAAATATTAACTTAAAAGAATAAGATAAAGATGAAATATGAAAATATTTCATTTATAAATTATACAAATCTTTATATTCTCATTAAAATATTGTTAATAATATTTTTTGGTCAGCAGTATATTTGCAATATGGAATGGTAGGTATAGTAATCTGAGTTCAAATTCTTCCTCTTACACATACATGTGACCCTAGGCAAGTAATTAAAATGTCTGGATATTCTAAGGCAAAGCTCTTGAAATTGTGGATCTCAATCCCATATGGGGTGGTTTAATAATGTAGAAGTTGCAAAAATATGATTTATTATCAGTAAACGTTTGATTTGTATACCTATTTTATATACCTATATGTCCAGGGTCATGTAAAAATTTTTTTGGATGAAAAGGGATTGCAAGCAGAAAAAGCTTAAATCATACTCTGTGACATTTTTATTTTTCTAAACTACATTCTTTTAAAAAATATTTAATTTCCCCAGTAACATATAAAACAATTATTTTACATTTGTTTTAAAAATTTTGAGTTCCAGAATCTCTTCCTTCTTCCCACCCCTCTCCCATTGCAAAGTTGTACAAAACATTTCCATAAAAGCTATGTTGCAAAAGAAAACATGGATATTCCTCCCCCCCAAAAAAAAAGCCTCAAGGAAATTTTTTTAAGTGTGCCTCAATCTGTGTTCAAACACAATCGATTCTTTCTCTGGATATGGATAGCATTTTTCATAATAAGTCCTTCAGAGCAGTCTTAAATCATTGTATTTCTGAGAATAGCAAAATCATTCCTAGTTAATCATCTCACAATGTTCCTATTACTATATACACAGTGATTAATATATACGATACATTTTGTTTTGCTTGAGTTCATACAAGACTTTGCAAGTTTTTCTGATAGCATCCTACTCATCATTTCTTACAGAACAATAATGTTTCTAAAGCAACTTTCTAAGACTCTAAGTTACCAAAAAGGTATCCATCTGAATTGGTGTTGGGAATTTCTCACCTAGAGAGTTCCCTATCAATGAAATACTAGTGCAAGTTCTATCCTTATCCTATTATTAGTGGAAGCAATGTAATTGACTCTGCTTCTTTATTTCTTAAAATGTTGGTTTAATAGTTTGGGAATAGAGAAATTCAAAGGTCTGATTCCAAGTTCAGTTTATTTCAGTACTTGTTCTTATGGGTGATGTGGCTGAAAAAATATCTTACAAAGCTTCATAGAACAAAATAGAAATATTTAGTAAATTTTCCTTGGTGTCTAAATTGTTTCTGTAAGCTAATTAGAAAGTGTGACATTTTAATATTTTTATTAAATGAGCTCAAAAACCACCAATACACTTCATCTGACACATTTTAAACAAGTTTAAAAATGTTTTACAAGTTTAAGCATAAAAATGAAAATTCATAGGTGACATTATTTTCTTCAACCTAGAGAGGAGAAAGTAAGTGTCTGGAAGAAATGTCTGGAGAGGTCAACAGGATCAAGTAATGCAGAAGAGCTAAGAGAAAGTTGTCATGTTTGGCAATTAAAAGGTCACCGATAACTTTGAAGAGAGTAATTTCACTTGAGTGAAGACTTGAGAAAAGCAAAGTTCAGAACCTGGGACACTGAAAGGGTGCTGGTGATCTCAACTGCAATGGGGCATTTGGCAAATGGGATGGGTTTAGGGAAGGTAGTGTAATGAGATCTGTAAAAAACATCATCCCCTATCTGTGTCTGCTTTTTCGGTTCTATTCATTCATTCCTATTTAGGAAAAAAAAGACAGACATTTGTGTGTGTGTGTTGGCAAAGAGACAGAATTTTACCCTACAGACACACTACATTGACTGGATGGCACTGGGGTATATCTGCTTTGGGGACCAGCCTGCCATGGGAGGGCAATAGTGGGCACGGGTGAAGAAGAAAAGTGTTATCTGAGAGTTATGTGCTTCTACTGAAAACAAGTCAAGATTTACAATGGAGGGAGAGGGTATTCAGTCCATCTTTCTACTCTCTAAGTGTTTAATTGCACATCCCTTGGGATGGGTCCATGTTGCTTGGCTTCCACTCTGGAGATCACTAACAAAAACCACTAGGGGATTGGCCTTTGAACCAGGAAAACCTGCATTAAAATCTGGTATTTGACCCATATTTGCAGTGTGATCTTGGGTTACTCTCTTAATCTCTCAATACCCCATGCACCTCTAAGACTATAAATTGCAGAGCAGTTGTTGATCTGTGTCAGTAGAGAGTCTTCTCACTGGGAATTCCAGTGACATCACGGGCTGGGCCAAAACTTAATATGTGTGTCCAATGTAGAATGTCCATGATAGTGCAAAGATTGGAAATTGTGCTGCATTGGCTGAAAAAGGAAGGAATACCTGTCCTCAGGTATATAAAGAATCAGGATGTGGTGATTAGACTTGTTCTGTTTAACCCCAAAGAGTATAATTAGTTGCAATAGGTAGGTAGGAATGTGTGTAGGAATATAGACAAAATAAAACATTCTAAGCGATCCAAAAATAGACTGTCCTGCCCCATGAGGGAGTAAGTTCCTTATCACTAGAAGTGGCCCAGTAAAGGCAGGATAAATATTTGTCAGATATGTTGCAGAGGAGGTTCCTGTTTTGGTATAGATTGGAAGAGACAATTTATGAAGTCACTTCCGACTCCGAAATTCTCTAGTATTTAGGGATTAATATGTCCCCCACTCCATTGGCACCCTTTGTTGAGATGTAACCCAAGCCTTAGGGGAATATTAAATTATGCTATATCAAGCAACAACAACAGTGGGAGGAACATTCCAAAACATTCCAGAGTGGGAGTGGAGTCAGGGGACGGGTCAAATGGGATTTTAGGAAACCATCTCGGAGGGGAGTTTGAGACATTCCCATGGCAGCTGCATGGATATGTCCTTTGACTTTGCCAGTATTAAGCCGGAATAAACCTCATTGCTGCTTTTCATCCTTTGAATCCAAGTTACTTCGCTTTCCTGGGGCCATACCCGGGAGGAAAAGTGGAACCAAATCTATCATTGTTCAACTAGACCCGTGATTTCCCTCCTCTTGTCCCCAGCCCCTCTCGTGATAGCACAGAAGTCTTGTTTCTCTCCCTCCTGATGATGTTGCTATTTGGAATGAGATTTTCTGTAGTCACCAAACCTTATCTATATCTCATATTTTCTTAGTGAGTCTACAGAGAGGACTCTACTCCAAACAGTCTGGAAATATTAACCTTAGCTGCCAGTAAAAATTATGAATACATCTAGCTTTAATTCGAACACATACCAGAGCCACATCAGTAATTCCCTATCAACAAGCGACTGAGCAAATGGGATTACTCATATGAATTCATACGGTTTAAAGCTAATAAAATTGTATGTTAAAGTAATAGATGATGGAACTGGAAGGCTCTGATAATATTTTTACAACAGAATCCAGGCCCAGTTCTCTATCTTGCACATGCTTATTGAATTATTGACAGAAATCCCCAACTGTAATCTTTTCCTAAAAGAAAAAAGCTTCAGTCTTCTGGCCTGAACTTGTAAGAGCTGTTGGATCCCAACTCTGTTTCTGAGTGAATTACCTTATTCTTCACTAAGAACAGTTCTAAATCCTCACTTCTAAGAAATAAAGTTAGGAGTAAACAGGAGACAAGAAGATGCACAAGATTTTCTGGTGTGTATTTGCAGGCTCTTATCTAAATTATTTCTGAGATCCATGTCATCCTTTTTTATTGGCATTTGTGGTAAGCACAGTATGAATCTGAGTCAGAAAGATTGGAAACCATGATAAAATCATGGCATCCATGGTGCCCCTGAAGCACCAGGGGTAGAGTTGGCTCAAATCCAGGGCCTCCTAGCCATATTGTCCCCTAATCTCTCATCTCTGGAACTTGCTTGTGAGTTGGAAGCACTGAAGCATTGAGCTGGGTTGCCTCACTCCAGCTCCCCCAGGAGAACGTATCTGATTTACAGTCCTTCCTCTAGAATATTTTTCAGGAAGGGGGGAGTCCCATGATAGGCCTGGCTGGCTGTTAAAGCCTTTTCCAAGCCTTGTTCTCAATGAAAAAGTCATCAGCTCAGATGGACAATTCCACAATTCTCTGCATGGCTGAATAGCAGTGGATGTTAATCCCAATTCTATAGCATGGCAAAACTCGGGGAGCACAGAGCCAATGCACAGGAAGCCACTGGTGGAGGACAGCCTGTCCTCTCACGTGGATTCAGAGCAAGTCTTAGGTTCAGTGCCCAGAAGGGGTAAGGGGGTGGGTCCCCAGCAAGACACCACATCCTGGAGCATCTCACCAACGGAAACACATTTCCTAGAACGCAAGCCAGGCTGGCAACGTGATGTACATTCTCAAGCTGGGGACAAAAGATGAGGGGGGTTTTTCTTTCTTTTTTCCCCCTTGGGTCACTGATCTCATTTTATACAGCTTAGGAGCTGGTGAATGGGTCCTGCTGGGTAATTAAGCCAATTCTTCACTGGGTACTGGAGTGAAGAGGACTTGTCTTTTGGGTTGGGATTGTTTTCACTCAAAATCACAAACCAGGATTAATTTAAATTTTAAAAGTAGGGAAGGGTATTACAGATTTTTAAAAATCTTTATTCATCATCATGACAGGGGTATGATACTCCTAGCAGCACCCAAGATCCTTCAGGCTCCTTCAGCCCTCTTTACAACAAGAGATTAAAGGACATGTTAAGAATCAAACAGAAAAAAACACCTCCTTATAGATCTCAGTTCTTGGTGACTGGTTAACAAGAGAGGCTTCCGGGGGAAAGCAAACTGACTCAGCAAGAAAAATGGAACAAAAGAAGGTACCCTCCAATTGAGAAGTAGCTGGATAGCGTTCAATATATCAATGTAATATAATAATATTTCCCCATAAGAAATAGTGAATATGAAGAATTCAGAGATGCTTAGGAAGACTCATATGAAATCATATGAACCAAAATAAGCAGGATCAAGAAAATAATGTATGTGATGGAGCACATTGATGGATAAGAATTGACAGGTATCAGAAATCTGATTGATGTAATGATGAATCTTGATGGCAAAGGACTGTGGGTGAAACATACCCCTTTTCTCTCAGCAGAGAAGCAGGCTTTTGGAGGTATAGAATGAAGTATTTGGTGTCAGGCAAGACCAATGTCTTGATTTATTGATTAAATTCCATTTCCTTCTTACAAAGGTTGATTCTGTGGGATTTTTAGGTGGAGGACAATATTTTGGAGAAATGAAATTAATTTTCTTTTTTAAAAACATCCATAAAATACTTTAAAACAATTAAAAAACTTAACTCCTTAAAACCAACTACACCTCTACAAATAGACCTTTGCTTTCTATACTCTCTATGGGCCTAGACCCTAGGGTCTAAAGCAAAGATGATGCATATTAGAACCAAGCAGCACCATAAAACTGGCTATTTCCACTAGCTTGTATTCAGTGGCTATGGAATATTTCTCCCCATCCTATCATAGCTGCCTTCGGTACAGTCTCCAGGAAGAATTATGCTTCTTTGCTAGAAAATGTGAAGATAAGCATATTCTCCAAGGACTGTAATCTACCTTTCTTCAAACGTATCTTTCATGGAAGCACATAACAAGAGAAACCCAAAGTAATTATTTAGAACTTTTTTGGCTTTAGGAATTAAAGCTTAATTTTACTTATTACCCAACTTTTTCCAAATCAACCATCTTCCCTTAGTACTAACTTTTTTCTAAGGTGAGCAATTCTTTTCTTAGGAGTCACTGTAATAATTAGAGCTGCCCAAAAGTTGAATTGGTAGTATTGTCTGTATCCTTGTATTGCAGCACTGAGAATTAGTAGTCATATTTCCAAAAAGACAGTGGATATGGATTTCTGGGGGGGGGGGGGAAGATATGAGTGTCTCCATCTTCACTGCAGCCTCTGTCCTCTCCAAGACAACAAGCAATCTGATATAAACAATACATTTACAATCCCTCTAAACACATTTCCATATCTGTCATATTGTTCAAAAAAAAAAAACACCAAGAGGGGAAAAACGATTAGAAAGAAAAAACAAATAAAAAAAGAAAAAGGTAAAAATACTATCCTTCAATCAACATTTGGCATCCATAGTTCTCTCTCTGGATACAGATGGCATTTTCCATGCCAAAGCTATTGTAATTGTCTTAGACCACTATATTGCTGAGAAGAGCTAAGTTTACCATAGCTGATCATCACAATATCTTACTATTACTGTGAACAATGTTCTCCTGGTTCTGCTCACCTCACTCACCATCAGTTCATGTAAGTCTTTCTAGACTTTTAAAAAAAAATCATCATTTCTTATAGAACAGTAATATTTCAGTGCATTCATATACCATAAATTTTTCAGCCATTCTCCAATTGATGGGCATCCACTCAGTTTACCATTCCTTGACACTAAGATCTGCTATAAACATTTTTGCACATGTAGGTCCTTTTCCCTCTTTTATGATTTCTATGGGATACAGACCCAGGAGTGACATTGCTGGACATATTATAGCCCATTGGGCATTCTCCAGAATGGTTAGATCATTTCACAATTCTACCAACTATGCCTTAGTGTCCAGTTTCCCTACATCCCCTCCAAAATTTATTATTATCTTTTTCTATCTTAGCCAATCTGATAAGTATGAATTGACACTTCAGAGTTGTGTTAATTTGCATTTCTCTGATCAATAGTGATTTAGAGCATTTTTCATATGAATATAAATCTTTCATATCTTTATCAGAAAATTGTTCATCTCCTTTGATCACTTATCAATTGGGGAATGACTTGTATTCTCATAAATTTGACTCAGATCTCTATATATTTTAGAAATGAGTCTTTTATCAGAAACACTGGCTGTAAAAATTATTTCCCAACTTTCTGCTTTCCTTCTAACCCGGGCTCTATTGCCTTTATTTGTGCAAAACCTTTTTAATTTAATGTAATTAAAATTATCCAACTTGCAGTTTGTAATGTTCTTTAGTTCTTCTTTGGCCATAAATTCCTCCCATCTCCAAAGATCTGACAGATAGACTATCCCTTGCTCTTCTAATTTGTTTATAGCATCACCCTTTTTGTCTCAATCATGAACCCATTTTAACGTTACTTTTGTATATGATGTGAGATGTTGATCTATGCTTAGTTTCTGCCATGTTATTTTCCAAATTTTCCCAGAAACTTTTGAAGAATAGGGATTCTTAGCCTATGGTCCACAGACCCTCAAGGAATCCATGAATAGATTTGAGGAGGTCTATAAAATTTGATGAGAAAAAAAATGTTTATCTTGTTCTAATACAATCAACTTACTTTTAATCATCTACATTTTATTTTATGAATTTAAAAACATTATTCTCAGAAAGGGTCCACTCTACCAGATTGGTAAATTGTTCCATGTGATACACAAGATTAAGAATCATTGTCCCCAAAGTAGAATGGATTATATTGTCTATGTGTCTATAATTCATTACTGAATTTGTTGTCATGTTTCCAGGTAGATGGTGGAGGACTATAAGCTGCAGAGCAAGAACCTACCTGCATTTGTAGAGGGATTTCATCACTGAGAGTTCATTATATCAAAGAAAACATAGTCTCCTTATATTTTAATTCTCAACAAATATTTCACGAGTTAATCCCTAATGGCAACACAATTAAAGGGTACCCTTTAAAGAATTACCCTTTAATTGTGGGAAATGTCATTAAATTGAGTATTCTGCTATCTTGGTCCAGTTCTCCCTTTGTGTGTGCTTTTGGACTTCCTATGTACTGTTCTACAGAAACAAAATACATCTAGATTTTCTCACTTAGCTATGTGTATGAATGAACCATTCTGTCATCAATTAGGTATGTGATATGGCAAACTTGTCTCAGGGAGCCACAGTAGTAATTCTCAACCCTAGATTAGCAGCATCATTTCCAAAAGGTATTATAAAATTATTAGAAAAATTTCCAAAAAAATATAAATATATTATTAAAAACTTTTTTGTGGGGGTAAGGTCAGGAATTATGGGAAGAAAGAAAAGGTTTGTAACTAAGTCCAAACTATGATGATATAGTCCATCTCCACTCCAGATTCACACTTTTCTCACTACTCCCTAAACTTTGTTACTTGACTGTATTTTGTGCCTCACCCTAAGGAGCATACTGACCTAGGGCATGCAAATCAATTGAAGTTTACCAAATTTTTTAAAGTTTGCAAGCTCAAAAATCACCTATCACACCCTTTCTCAAGACTTATTACTCCCTTGTCACAATATGGTTCACTGAAATATGCAATGAGGTCATTTTCTTTTTAAACTTGGAGAAAAATCCAACTACCCCAATATGAATTTCTTTTCCTCTGTGAGTGGGCACACTCATTGTTCATGAATGTGTACTTTACAGTTCTGATTAGCATGCAAATACATTGGGGAATAGGTCATAGAAATAGAGAATTTAGAATTAAAAGTGAATTCAGAGATCACCTAGAATCCAATTCCCTTCCTTTTACAGATGAGGAACCAGAGACTTAGAAATGTTAAATGAGTTACCCAGTCATTTAGAACCCATTAAGGCTTACAAAGTGTTTTCCTTAAAGCAGTATTCTGAGACAGCTCAAGTATTATTACCCCCATTTTATGCAGAAAGGAAACTTAGTCTCAGAGAGCCCAATTTAGAACCCAAGTCCCTCAATACTCAATTCTGTTGTTCTGTATTTTATGATAAATGAATCCTCTATCCCACTCCAGCTATTCTCATCTTTCCATAGGTCACAATATATGATTTCCGAGGTACATCCTTTCCTGTCCCTAACTGAGATATGGGATCCGGAGTATCACTGCAACTTTCTGGAGCTGGAGGCTAAGAAATTGAACTTAATACATAACATCATGTCCAAAAATTTGAGGTATAAAAGTTCAGATTCTAACGAATCAGGACACTCATAGAATATCTCTTACCATAGAGAAGGTCTACAAATGTTATGGGACTTCTCATGAAAAGGATTGATAAGGTCAGAGTTTTCTTATTCTGAAGACAGAACTATCCCCCATTTTGGTGAAATAAGATAATAGTTAAGCAAATTGCAACTCATACTGCCTCAATGATGGCAACTCATTTGTGAAATCTATTCACTGAATTATGAATAGAGACTGGCAATTCTACTAGAGAGAGACACTGAGACTTTCACTACATCAGACACCTAGAGTTCACTCAGTTCCTAAATGGCACTTTCTATATACTGACTGTGTGACTGAGCAAATCAATAATTCTCTCAAAATAAGATTGATGAATACAGTGTTCCTTCATCTACAAGAATTCTGTATGGGAAATAATAAGAAGGTTAACAAATCTTGGGTATTTTGAAGATAGACCATTGGATCATAAGGTCAGGAAGCATCTAGGTTCTGAAAGACAGAAGCATACTCCCTTTTGAGTCCGAAGGTTCAAAGTAATTAGCTACATGGACTAAGTGGAAGCCAACTAATCTGTTGTACTGCTTCATTACGAAGGAATGAAATGGAAGTCAACAAGAAATGGCAATGGAACCATCCAGCATTGGAAGGAAGATAGGAAGGAAGGAAGTGAAGGAAGGAAGGAAGGAAGAAGAAGTGAAGGAAGGTAAGGAATGGAAGGAAGGGAAAGAAGAGAGGAAGGAAAGGAGGGATTGTGAAGGAAGAGATGGGATCAGAGAAAGGAGATGGACAGGAGGAAGGCTGAAGGAAGAGGAGGAAGGAGGAAGGTAAGTTAAAGAGGAATGGAGGAAAATGGAAGGAGTGGAAGGAAGGAAGGAAGGAAGGAGGGAAAGGAAGGAAGGAGGAGGAAGAGGAGGGAGGAAGGAGAGGAGGAAGGAAGAGAAGGAAGAGAAGGAGGGAAGGAAGGAGGAGAAGGAGAGAAGGAAGGAAGGAAGGGAAGGAAGAGGAAGGGAAGGAAGGAGGGAAGGAAGAGGAAGGAAGGAAGGGGAAGGAGAGGAAGGAAGGAGGAGAAGGAAGGAGGGAAGAGAGGAAGGAAGGAAGGAAGGGAGGGAAGAGAGGGAAGAAGGAAGGAAGGAGGAGGGAAGGGGAAGGAAGGAGGAAGGAAGGAAGGGAAGGAAGGAAGGGAAGGAAGGAAGGAAGAGAAGGAAGGAAGGGAAGGAAGGAAGGAGGGAAGGAAGGAGGGAAGGAAGGAAGGAAGGAGGAAAGGAAGGAAGGAAGGAGGAAGGAAGGAAGGAAGGAGGAGAAGGAAGGAGGAGAAGGAGGAGAGGAAGGAAGGAAGGAAGGAGGGAGGGAGGAAGGAAGGAAGGAAGGAAGGAAGGAGGGAGGAGGAAGGAAGGAGGGAAGGAAGGAGGGAAGGAAGGAGGAAGGAGGAGGGAAGGGAGGGAAGGAAGGAGGAAGGAAGGAAGGAGGGAAGGAAGGAGGGAAGGAAGGAGGGAAGGGAAGGGGAAGAGGAAGAGAGGAGGAAGGAAGGGAAGGAGAAGGAAGGAGGGAAGGAGGGAAAGAAGGAAGGAAGGAGGAAGGAGGAGGAAGGAGAGGAAAGGAAGGAGGAGGGAAGGAAGGAAAGGAAGGAAGGAAGGAAGGAAGAGAAGGAGGGAAGGGAAGGAAGGAAGGAAGGAGGGAAGGGAAGGAAGGAGGGAGGGAAGGAAGGAGGGAGGAGGAAGGAAGGAGGGAAGGAAGGAAGGAGGGAGGGGAAGGAAGGAGGGAGGGAAGGAAGGAGGGAAGGAGGAAGGAAGGAAGGAAGGAGGGAAGGAGGGAGGGAAGGAAGGAAGGGAAGGAAGGAAGGATGGGAAGGAAGGAAGGAAGGAGGGAGGAAGGGAGGAAGGAAGAAAAGAGGGAAGGAAGGAAGGAAGGAGGGAGGAAGGGAAGGAAGGAAGAAAGAGGGAAGGAAGGAAGGAAGGAAGAAGGGAGGGAGGGAAGGAAGGAAGGAAGGAAGGAAGGAAGGAAGGAAGGAAGGAAGGAAGGAAGGGAAGGAAGGAGGGAAGGAAGGAAGAGAAGGAAGGGAGGGAAGGAGGAGGAAGGAGGGAAGGAAGGAGGGGAAGGAAGGAGGGAAGGATGGAAGAGAAGGAAGGAAGGAAGGAGGAGGAGGAAGGAAGGAGGGAAGGAAGGAGGAAGGAAGGAGAAGAAGAGAAGGAAGGAGGGAAGGAGGGAAGGAAGGAGGAAGGAAGGAGGAAGGAGGGAAAGAAGGAAGGAAGGAAGGAAGGAGGAAGGAAGGGAAGGAAGGAAGGAAGGAAGGAGGGAGGAAGGAGGAAGGAAGGAAGGAAGGAGGAAGGAAGGAAGGAAGGAAGGAAGGAAGGAAGGAAGAAGGAGGGAAGGAAGGAGAAGGAAGGAAGGAAGGAAGGAAGGAAGGAAGGAAGGAAAGAAGGAAGGAAGGAAGGAAAGAAGGAGGGAAGGAAGGAGGGAAGAAAGGAGGGAAGGAAGGAGGGAAGGAAGGAAGGAAGAAGGGGGAAGGAAGGAAGGAAGGAAGGAAGGAAGGAAGGAAGGAAGGAAGGAAGGAGGGAAGGAAGGAGGGAAGGAAGGAAGGAAGGAGGGAGGGAAGGAGGGAGGGAAGGAGGGAAGGATACATACATATGCTTTGTAAATAAAAAGCTTTAATAAAAAATTAGTTCATTTGACTAGAGCTCCAATTGTGACTTAGACAGTTATCTTTGTCCTCTACAGCTGCATCTCTGTGCCCTAGATGTCACTCTGATTTCAGATTTGGCCACCTGTTCACTTGAAGGCCACTCTGTCAGTGATACAGCAGGCTTGACATCAAAGGCGGTTAATCACAGTGACTCAAGCCTCTGACGGTCAGGAATTTTATTCTTTGGGTATGATGATCTTTGACACCTCCTGCAGAGTTGGGGGGTAAGGTCACCCATCAAGAAGAAAAACAAACAATGACGAGAAAAAAACTACATTGTCATCCATCAGAGTGTTATTTGGAAGTCTAAATGACAATGTGAAATGCACCATATCAATATACATTACCATGGGATTTACATTTGTCATTCTTCCATGTGAAATGCCACATTATCTTTCTCTGTCCCAATAGCAAATTGCCAAGTCCACTCTTCCCATAAGGTGACTGTAAAGGTGGAAATCTTTTTCTATTTCTCTTGAAAGTCAGAGCAATCCTGCTTTCATTTTACATCATAAATAATGCATGCAGCAATGAAATACAGAGACTTCATCTACTTTGCCTTGTCACTTAATAAGGTCATCTGAATTTGAAGATGAAAAGGTAGACTCTCATATTTTAATCATTACATTTCAGTTAGTCATTTCACCCCTGTTTCTTGAGGGCCTGAATTGACCAAACTCAAACAAAAATAATACTTAAAAAAACAGATAAAATGGCACATGTTCTTAAAAAAAGTAGAGAGAGTTACAGGGGATAAAGAAATCCCAAGCCTTTGAAGGGGAATATGGTGAAAGGTAACACCAGCACGTTTTTAACAGTTAAACCACCATTTAGGAAATGCAGAAAGATCTCCATCCCTGACCTTACCACTAACTATATACTTGAGTGCATATTTAAACACACATGCAAACTCTGCTCTGATGCACATGGGGGTGACCCTGAGTTCTTGAAGATTCTTCCTTCAGCGGGTTCCAGATCAGACCAAAGCTTTGGAGAATGGGTTTGGTCTTTTCCAGGAGCTAGCTCAGCTGCTGCTACATTCAGAGAAGTTCATCTCCAAGCTGGCTCTAGATTGATGACTTTCCTAACAGCAACTTCCCTTGCAGACCATTGACTGAATTCCAGGGGGATTGTGATCAACATATACAAAGGGATTGCCACACCAATGAAATTATAATGATAAAATATAGTTATATTGCTCAAATAGGCCTGGAAGCATCTATAAGATTACACTATATATTATTTTAATGCCCTGACATGGTGTAGAAGTGACTTCTACAAATCTGTGACCCCAGAGCACCAGAGTCTGATGACCATGTCTGTTGTCTCCTCCAAAGTCCACTCCCTCAAGCTTAGACTCATCCTTGTCTCTACCCTCTCCCTCACTTCCCATATGCAACAGGTTGCCAATTTAAAAAATATTGTTAGCCAATCAAGGCAATTGACTTATGCAGCACACTATTGCAATAGCTATTGCCAACTGCTATAAAAGGGGCACTAACCTTTCTCCCACCCTGAGGCTGCTTGAAGATAGACTATAAGGTAGAAAGCACTGATGTTTAGACTGGTCCATAAAACTGTGAACTGTGAAAAGAAAAAGAAAACCAGATGTGGTCTTTTTAGGAGTAAAGCAGATATCTCTGGGGAGTCTGGCTTCATAGGGTACTTTATATTTATTTCTGTTTATATTTCCCTTTCTTGTGTATGTCTTTAAGGAGTGTTCTGTGCATTGTTCTGTGTCTAAAGTACTAGATGTCTTAGGTACAGAGTATAACTTAAGGCCTGGAGAGTAATGTCTTTGCCACAAGGTCAGTCAGTAACATCATTGGTAACATCTTCTGAACAACTTCTCCTTCTATTAGATGTGTTTGCACATCTGGATTGTGGCAAGATGTACTGGCCCTGAAAAAAACATGAATAATTAATAAATGTATATGCACACACAAATAATATAATATTTTGAAAGGAAAAATTATTGCTAGTATCAAACACTAGATTCTCATGAACATAATTTGGGAAATGCTAGTTTAATTGAAGCTGATTAGCATTAATATGTAGTAGGTCTCCAGATTTCTATATGTTCCTCTAATTTCACAATTCAAGTTATCAAATTAGATGTAGGAATACGGAAGCAGATGGTGAGAGTAATCCAAGATTGGGAAAAGGATTAGGTGGAAAAAAAATCAAGATAATTAAGGTAGGGAAGAAGGTAAAAATAAAGCTGATGAAAATAGGATGAGCAGAAAATTCAGTGTGGCCAAAATAGGGTTGATGGTAAATTATGAAAGAGTTGTATGATGGGAAGGCTTAGTGAAAAAAGAAAGGAATGAAAGGATAACTAAGGTGAGACAACATGATATAGTAGGAATAACAAAGGAATTGTGGTCTTCTGAATTCTGGTCTCTCTCCTGCTGTGAGCTAAGTGTATAACCTTAGGAAAATCAAATACTTTCCTAAGACTTGGTTTTTTTTTTTTTTTCAGTAAAATGAAGAAGTTGGGCAAAGCTTCTTAAACTGTGGGTCATGACCCCTAACTGAATGTGGAAGTCATGACTTAATATCAGTAAATGTTTGATTTGTATACCTATTTTATATATCTATATTACCCCGAGTCATGTAAAAATTTCTTGCATGAAAAGGGGTCTCAAGTAGAAAAAGTTTAAGAAGCCCTGGATTAGATCAGTCCTCCAGCCCTCATATTCTGTGAATCTATAATTCCATTCTAATGCATGTCTTATTCTCCTGCTCAAAATTCTATTGTAACTCCCCATTGCCTTCAAGATGAAAATGCCTTCTCTTAGGATATAGGGCTCTTTAAATATGGCTCTAAACTAGAGGTTCTTAATTCAGAGTCTGGGAACTGGCCTCTTTAACATGTGAATAACTATTTCAATACCATTGACTTCATTAGTGATCTTAGGTATATTATTTTATGCATTTTAAAACACTATTCTGAAAAAAGGAACCCATAGGCTTCCCCAGGCTTCCAAAGGGATCTATGACACAGAAAGGTTAAGTACTCCCATTTTAAACTATATTTATTTCACACTCTATATTCTAATTACACCAACCTCTTTGTCATTCTCCAACTTTGTTCCATCTTCTTCCATTGTCTATGCATTTGCACAGGTTATTCCCTTCTTCCTGGAATAGATTCTACATATTGAAGTCTTTTTCATCTCTTAGCCCCTCTTCTCCTCATCTAGGAAGTACAGAAGGATTTCTTCCTTCACAAATGGCTCTTGACTCTACATTTATCCTACATACTTATCATGTTGTGACTTCTTTTGCAATTTGGGAATACACCTGATTCCTCCTTCATATCTCTTTGATTGCAGGAACCATGTCTTAATTTATCTTTCCATTCTTACCACACCTAACACACTTTCCTACACATAGTGTCTGCTTATTACTACTTACTGTTTGGGGGATTAAATTGAACTTTTTGCAGTTTCATACAGAAAGGAAAAGAACAAATTTGAGGATATAGTCATGAGATCAAGTCAATCGCTGTGCATTTGTTAAGTGCTTCCTATGTGGCAGGTCCTGTGCTAAGCACCGAGCATAGAAAGAAAAACTGAAATAGCTCCTACTTTCAGGGAACACACATTCTAATGGGGGAGACAACCTGCAAATAACCAGATACATAGAAGAGAGATGAAGAGTAAATGGACGTTGATCTCAGAGGTCTAGTATGTGAACATGTTAGTTACAGGTCTGAAACAGTGATGGAAGTCAGTGGGTTAAATCTAAGAGAATCAAGAGCCAAAAAGAGCAAAAAATTACAGCAAAGATGCTGAAATCACTGAGAATAAAGACTGGGAATTCATGGAAAAGAAGAATGTGAACACGAGTTGAATTACATAGGAAGGTACCAGAAGTAGATAACAATGACAATAATTTAGTGTATGGTGTTATCACACTGGGGAGACGACACAGCTGAGCCACAGGGATGGGAAGGAAGCAGATTTGGGAATTTTGCCAGAAGAAAAGTCACTTCTACCCACTTTATTGTCAAAAGCAAGAGCAGCAATGAAGCTATTTTGAGTGAAAGGTAGGACTGGCCCTTACCATGCAGCTCACCTGCTGTACCACAGTGCAATGAGAGAAGGGAAAGGAGGTAGCCAGGACTCTAGTTAGAGTGAAACAACAGATCTCCAATGGTCTTGGGGGTCTAGGTAAATGCTTTTCTCTGTGTAAATGACACTCTTCTGAAAGCTAAAAGTCTTCTTCTCTTCCTCCAAACTAAACATCTCTAAGTCTTTCATCTGATCCTTCTATGGCATGATCTTGCAACTATTTATCATCCCAGTCATCCTCTTTCTACATGTTTTCCAGATAATCCCTGTCTTTGCCAAAATGGAACCTTTCACTTCAGAGGTAATTTCCTGGGGCACAGATAGCAGGACACTCAAGTGCTGGACACTCTATCACTCATAATACAACCTATGATCATATTTGGAGGGAGGGACCACACAATTAGGGCTGTCTTCAAGCTTTAGAAAGGCTGACACATTCAAGAGAATTTTTAACATGTTCTATTTGACCCTAGAAACATACCTACAAACAATAGATGGTAATTACAAGGGGCAAACTGAAGTTTGATTTAAAGAAAAATTTCATATACATAGTTATTGCACATTCTCTCTAAGCTCCTCAAGAACAGGAAATGTCTATTGTCTTTCTTTGTATCTCCAGAATTAAAGACAGTACCTAATACATAGAACATAAGGCTGGGACATAAACTATGTACATGAGCTATTTACAGAATGAAGTAGATATTTCATAGAGATTATTTTGATTCATACATGTAGATGGCCTCCAAAGTCCTTTCCTTGAAGACAACCTGGAGAATAATAATGCACCCATTCTCCCTCAGGGTGTGTCATGTTGATATGATAATGTTGGCGACCATCAGACACAGTTCAAACAAGAGGGAAATCCTCTGCCATGACCCTGGTTCTCAGCATTCATCAGAAATGATTATGTAACTTCCAAAACTCCTCTTGCCATTAGGATCTGCTTGGTAGCAGATAAGGTGTGACAGGTGGTATCCAAAAACAGTCATAAACACTGAATAAAAAGCAGGGAAGGGAAGATAGTGGGTCAGTGGTCCCGAAATCATATTGGGAAGCAAAGAAAATGTCAGCTTTCCTTCTCTCAGTGAATTAAAAGAGGGAAAAAACATACAAGCGTCCAAGAGAGAAGTATCACAGGGTAGAGGAGGAAAGGAATTAAGTTCCTTTCAAGGGGGGAAATGGAGGTAGGAGATAAGCAAGTAAGATTAGTTTAAAAGAGAAAATAGTTACCTGCAGAGCATAGGAAAGAAGTTCTAGAGAAACCCCAAGAAGAATAGAAAGTGTGGAGTGATAGCAAATTCAATGTATATAATGGCATTGGTAAAAAGAATATGAGTGAAAGGCTTCTGGCTTATCCCAGGAGAAGAAAAAAAGTTGGACAATTATTGAAATCATAAGCTAGAAGAAAGAGAGGTAGGAAGGGCATTAAGAGGAAAAACAGTAGATGGGATCGTGTTGCTTAAGGAGTTTGGGGAAATAGAGAGGAATTAACCAGGTAACTGGGAGGAGACAAGCAAGTATGTATTGGACTAGGTTGTTTTGGAGGGAAGGTCTGTGGCAGCTTTAATGTTCCAGGATTATGTGATCCTAAGATTTTGGGTAATACAATATTCCACTTCTCCACAACATCTCTTTTATTACCAATATCAAATGACTTCCTCCATATATCAAAAAAAGAAATGTAATTGTATTGAAAGAAATGTGTTACCTCCACATCAAGACTGAGGAAGGACTTCAAATAGCAAGTTATTATTATTAAAAATAATTCATTAAGTATAAAATTGCACATGTAGTTTGTAAGGTGACAGGTACATGTGAATAAGAGAAGTATAATAAAAACAGCTACAATATGCATGATGAGGGATGTGTATCACAACAAAAGTCTGCAGGAAGCAAGCATATGACTTAGTTCATTAAATGACATTCTGTCTGAACTTCTATTCAGAATAGTTCGTTATTTAAAGAAAAACTCATACAAAAAGCAAAGCAATTAAATGAAAATTGAAACAGTATTTAGTTAAGAGGTAATTAATGACCTTATTCAGAACAAAATATCCCACTGAAAAACTATGGCAAATCTGGACAAGTCATCAGTTTTCTGATTATTTTCTGCTTTGGTTAGGCAGGATTCAATATTTAACCCTAGTATATATTAATAAACATCCAGGGAAAGTATAGTCTAAAGATGCAGGGAGGAAAGGTAATGATGATGATAATTTTACATTATTATTATTTCTGCCACTTTCCAGTTCCCAAAGTGCTTTGCCCACATCACCTTGGTAAGGTGCAAATGTTATACTCATTTTAGAGATGAAGAAACTTAGATTCAGAGTTTAAATGACTCTTCCAGACTCTCATAGCTGCTAAATATCAGAGCTGGATTTGAACACAATTCTGCTGACTCCAAGTCCAGCAAACTTTCTATTATATTGGGGGTGGGAGTAGGGAAAAACTAACTTTTAGAGCTTCATTAACAGACTTGGCAGGGGGGCAAAAATCAAGTGCTCCTGCCTTCTTCCCACCCCAGTCCCATAAGCCCCATGAATGGAGTAGATCTTGTGACTTTGTACTCTCTTCCAACCTAGAACACACGGCTTAAATCAGATTTTGAAAATATAGGACCCAGATGCCTCCATCCAATCAGCCTGACAGCTCTCTTATTTTTATTTCTCAGATTACACCGATTTGGCAGGACACTGGCTGGGTAACTATTTCTGAGTCTAGTGTTGGCTCGGGAGCTGCAGGACCTTTGATGATGTTAAATGCACATTTAGCAAGCAGCCAATATACACACATACTCATTATGTCACCAGGGATCCCTTTACATACTTGCTGCTTTGTGTTCCTCTATGAGATACTGAACACCCCGAGAAAGATCCTGTCCTTTCTTATTCATGCAAAGCCCATATGGTAGGTAGTCTGTGAGCCAGCTATTTCTCACTGTAACACCAAATGAGAAGAGAGCAGTTTTTAAATATGAGAACACTATGCACTTGGCTCTATATCTACAAGGGAGAAAAAGAGCTAGGGCACAAGGACGTTATAAAAAAAATTAAATCTGAATCCACAGTGGACTTATTTTAGACATCATACCAGGCTCCGTGTGCATTGTTGTCATGGGTTTCATATTGCCAGAGGTTAAAAGACCATTAGATACGTGCAAATTTGAACACGTTTGTTTTCCCCTTTTTTGGTTTCTCTAATTGTTGGCAAAGCAGAGCAAACTTAGGATACTATTATGAATTGAGAGAAGCTTCTTGTAGCATTTATATCCTTCTCTGGGAAAAGAAGATGTACTCTCTCCTCTCCAAAATTCTGTTATAGGAGATAAGAGGGATGATGGGGACCCGGTGTCCACAACAGGGGAAAGTTAGTAGGGAACTGAGGCAACAAGTTCATAACAATATCAATAGTAAAAAGGGCTTTGTGTTGAGCTAGTCAGTTACTAAACCAAGGGTTCCTATACTTAGGGGTGTCATTGATCCTTTGGGCACTCTGAAGAAGCTTTCTCAGACTAAGATTTTTAAGAAATTGCAGGAAATGTTAAATTTCAGTTAGAGTCAGTGAAAATATATCTGCTGTCAGGTTTTGATCACAAAATCAAAGCTATTTTCAAAATAATACTAAGATGTTTTCATTTCTAATATGACAAATATAGGTCATAAAACAAAAACAATTTAAGGCTGTCAACTATTTTTAAGAGCATAAAAGAGTACTGAGACCAAAACTTTTAAGGACTTTTTAGTTCTGCACTGTGACATGGTCCTTCTCTGGGATATATGAACTAAGGAACTAAACAGTTCATCTTAACCATAGATCTGAAGTCATTATACTTTAGATCAGAGCTTCTTAAACTTTTTCCATGCAAGACCCCTTTTCACTGAAGGACAAAGAAGAATACAAGAAAATCAAAAGAAGTGGAAAATTTCTCTAATGAAAATAGCTTAACTGTTTCCTCAGATGCTTGTATTTAGTCTAAGTAGTCAGCAAATGATTTGCAAGATCTTGATCAAGGTTTATCTCAGAGTGATAAAAGTTTATCAGAAAATAGCTCTGGAATCACACTGATTTATTGAATTTGGTGACCACTATAGGTTTTATAGATATGTTGAATGACCCTCAGAAGGAGGAAGAGTCTTAGCTGCAATTTTATGTTGATGGAGGGGAATGGGTGACAAAGGCAAGATTTCAGACTAGAAGGAATAGCCGCTGGTATCTGCTTGCATCCCCAGTTCAAAGTGGGTAAGAGTGTAAGAATGAAATGTTTGAGACTTCTGTCCAAACTCTAGCTAGACTAGTTGTCACTGATCAGTAGAAAATAAAGAAATAGATATTTTAAACACCTATAATTTGTTGTCTAACATTAAGCTTCTTAAACTGTGTGTTGAAACAAAAGAAAAATTCACAAGGAAGTAAAGAAAAGAAGGACACTCATGAATATAATTTCTTATATATATATATATGTATATATGTATGTAGTATGTATGTACACACACACACACACACATTTTCTTGAACTGGTATTTGTTGTCATTTATTCTGAATCCTCCCTGTTGTTCTGCTGGGCATATGACAATGTTTTCTTTTGTTTTGTTTCATTTTGTTTTGCATTCTTTTCTATTTCTCTTGTTTTCTTGTTCTCTTTCTTTAAATAAAATAAGTAAAAAAAAAACAAAAAACAAAAACCTGTGCATGGTGACCACATATGGGGTTGTATAACTGAATGTGGAAGTCATGAAACATTTGGCAGCCATAAAAGGTATCAAATATTCTTCCCTGATTTATTTTTTTTATGTAAAAATAAACAAGCACATCCATCTCATTAACAAACAAATTTGTTTTCAACTTTAATAAATGATGACATTTTATGTATATCAAAGAATTTTAAATTTAAAATAAATTTCTTTATGATTTATTATTAGTAAATGTTTGATCTGCATACTTATTTTATATACCTGCTCAGGATCACACAAAGTCACACACAGTTCTGCTGACTCCAAGTCCAGCAAACTTTCTATTATATTGGGGGTGGGAGTAGGGAAAAACTAACTTTTAGAGCTTCATTAACAGACTTGGCAGGGGGGCAAAAATCAAGTGCTCCTGCCTTCTAGGTTTGAATTGAGGTCTCCCTAACTCCAGGTTCAATACTAGTGACTATATTGATATGAATATTTTTAAAAAATTATTCTTTCATCTTAAAATCTTTTCTGTGGTCAGAAGGCAGTAGTGGCTTGTTTGGATAGATACAATATATTTTATATCATACAGTGTGTCTCAACTGAAATGGATGCCTGATTAAAAGAATCACATCTATAGTTATTTGAGTCCAACCTATATCTGACTGAGAATCCCTTCTTATATTCTAAACAAGTAATACTCTAGCTTCTGTGTAAACATCTCCAGTGATGGAAAGTAGATGTTTGATAAATACTTTTGACAATTATCCCAACTTAAGAAAAAAGAAAAAGAAAATGAGAATGGTTAAAACTAAGTCTGAATTACAAATTCAAGTGAAATTACACAGCTCCCGGTATATAGTAGGAATTTTATAAATGTTTATTAACTTGAAATATGTCATAGTGAAATATGATTGGTCCCCATTAAATGCCACATTCATAATAATGATAATAACTAATATTTAAATAATTTAGAAGTTTGCAAAGCCCCATTTGATCCTTAAAACAATCCTTGGAGAGAGGTACTATTATTTCCCCCATTTTACAAATGAGGACATTTAGGTTAAGAGAGGTTAATTGACTTGCCTATGGTCCCACAGTTAATGAGTGTCTGAGGCAAATTTTGAATTCTGGCCTTTTCTCTACAAGCCCAACAACTCTATCCATCATGTTCCCCCACCTTCCTTTCTCAGCTCCCTGCCTCAGCATGGCATGAAAGTGACCCTTGGTTCTTAAAGACTATGCCAACAGAGCACAAGCTCTAGCAGGTTTCATCATACTAGAATAGCTTCCAGTAAGATCCTGGCAAGAGAATTTGTATGCTTTTCGAGGACTTGCCTAGCCAAGCCCAGAGACATTCATCAGCAATAGGTTAGCCACTAGCTGATGAATTCATTGGCCAGAGCGCCATTCTCAGAGCATTTATTTCTTGAAAAATACATATTTTTATTTATTTTATTTACTTATATATTATATTTATATTTATATATGCAGCTAGGTGGCATAATGCATCATCAGCCCTGAAGTCAGGAGGACCTGAGTTCAAATTTGACCTCAGACACTTAACACTTCCTAGCTGTGTGCCCTGAGCAAGTCACTTAATCCCAATTATTTCAGAAAAAAGAAAAAAAGAAAGAAGGAGGGAAAGGAAGGAAGGAAGGAAGAGAGAGAAAGAGAGAAAGAAAGAAAGGAAGGAAGGAAGAAAAAATAGAAAGAAAGAAAGAAAGAAAGAAAGAAAGAAAGAAAGAAAGAAAGAAAGAAAGAAGGAAAGAAGGAAAGAGAGAGAAAAGAAGGAAAGAAAGAAAGAAAAAGAAAGGAAGGAAGGACAAGAGATAAAGAAGAGAAAGAAAGAAAGAAAGAGTGAGAGAGAGAAAGAGAATGAAAGAAAGGGAGGAAGAAAGAAAGAGAGAGAAAGAAAAGAAAGAGAGAGAAAGAAAGAAAGAAAAAGAATAGAAGAAAGAAAGAAAGAAAGAAAGAAAGAAAGAAAGAAAGAAAGAAAGAAAGAAAGAAAGAAAGAAAGAAAGAAAGAAAAAGAAAGGAGGGAGGGAGGGAGGTAGGGAGGGAGGGAGGGAGGAAGGAAGGAAGGAAGGAAGGAAGGAAGGAAGGAAGGAAGGAAGGAAAGAAGGAAGGAAAGACATGCTATTTAATTCTCCAGTCAGTGGATAGTCTGTGACTTTCTCCAAAATCCAAACAAACAAAACCAAAAAGGAATACTCAATCCAGGAGGATCAGAACCAAAGAAATATTCCAGGAAGAGACTCAACAATGAAAGGACTTTCTGTTATGCGAATGGAGAAAACCATGACTTGCAAAAATGAAAAGGATGAGAACTGTTTGTACCAATTAAAATTGGGGAGAAATGGAAGAATGGTTTTAGCCTTTGACACTATTTATTCATCATATCACTTCTGCCATGTATATGGCTAAAGCTAGGTCTGGACTACAAATTCAAGTGAAATTACACAGCTCCTGGCTACAGCAGGAATTTTCTTATAGTAGCCAATGCTTGATAGCATGAGCTGATTTGAAAGGTCATTTGAATTATTATATGTTCAAGCTTGGCCAAGTTTCAGTGACTTGTGGAATTATACTCATGTAACCATTCAGGACCTAATTGTTTAGTATATGTTTCTGTTGGCAAGACTCTTCAGAACAATGGATTGTTCCAAGATCATCCCTGTTTCTGAAAGCCCAAGGATACTGGCTCAACTGGTCTCCCCCTCCATCGTGGAATCGCAGATTTAGAGCTTTTAAAAGGAACCTCCCAGGCCATCTAGTTCAACCCCCTAATTTAACACATCAAGGAACTGACACCATGAGTTAAGTGACTTGCCCATTATATACAGATAGTAGGTTGCAGAAGTGGAGTCTACTGCCTACAAATCCATCCTTCTTTCAACTGCACTGAGATTAATGTCGCTTTATAAAGACCCCAAGGCTAAGATGGCTAGGGTGGTCCTGAGGGGAGAAGAGGTTCCTAACTTCTAGGTATCTTTAATCTCCTGATGTCCAAAGGGCCAGTCCCAGAAGGTCCAGCTGCTGGGGCTGATATCTGGTCCTACTTCTGTATCTCTATGGGGCAGATTTCTTTCTGCATAAGCAGAAGCTGGCAAGTCTCTTGCCTGCCTCTCCCACTCCCCACCCCCAACCATATCACACAACTCCCCCTCATCCTAACTCCTCGCAGCCAGAGCCAAGCAGCCCTGAGCCTGAGGGATGAGTGGGAGTAGATGGAGTTTGACAGCTCTCCTTTACCCGATTGACAGGGTCGATTACAACAGTTTAGGGTCAGATATAGAACTGGGATTGTTTTGGATTACCAACATTGAGATGTAGATCCTGAGATGGGGCTCCAGAGCTCTCAATTCTCCCGTCCACACCATGCCGGGGTGCTGTTATGTTAGCCCTTCCTTCTGCATTCATACTCTAAAATAAGCACAGTTCATTTGGGGACTGTAGTTAGATCATTCTAGTATAAACCAGTTCTTGTGTAAGCTTCCATTTTTTTTTTATTTGGGGGGAAGGAGGAGAAATAAAGGGAGGGAGCACCTAATAAATAATTTATTTGCTTTAACTTCTTTGTCCAATGTCTATGGTATCTTATTCTCTTTTCTTGGAGAGACTCCAGACCTTCTCCCTAGTGGCAAGCTTTGATTTGGTCACAATGTTTAGTCTGAGACACATTTTTTAAAAACTTGCTTTTTTTAGCATCAGAAAAGGGGAAGAAAATCCAAACTTTTGAACCTCTATAAATATCATTATCTCCAAAAAAAAGAAAAAGATTCAAGTAAGGGAGGATATGAGAAGACCCCCTCACCCTTGGACAGATCAAGGCAATAAAAAGGCACTGGTTAGAAGCTAATCTATAAGAATTCATTAAATGTTATGTGCTGGGGCTAAAAAGACCAAAATGAAATAGTTCAAAAGTACAAAATGAAACAGTCCTGCCCTCAAGGAGCTTATATTCTAATGCTGACTTTGGGCCAGCTGTGAATAATAGCAGTAAGCATAACTAGCTCCCTCTTCTAGAACTTTAAAAAAAACGAATTAGGTTTTATATTTGTGAATATTGGCCACTGTGAGCTCAGAATAAATAGAAGAATTTCTTGAATAGATTGCTTTCTGGTTTTTTTTTTTTTACATCAGATTGCAAATGAATGATTCTATACCAGTGGTCCTCAAAGTGTAGTCCAAAGAATTCTTGGGTTCTCTGAAACCCTTTCAGAGGGTCTACAAATTCAAAATCATTTTTTATTTCTAATACAGTAAATAGCTATAAATATAACCCATGTGAACAAAAACTCTTTGAACAGATCCTCGATAGTTTTTTTTTAAACAACATGAAGATACTGAGAACAAAAGTTTGAGAAACACTGCTCTGTACTGTTTGACTATATTTCAAGAAAAATGAATGTTTCCACCTGCCAGACAGTTTTCTCCATGTTATTTTCAGAGTTCTTTTCTTGTGTCAAACAAGAGTTTTTCCTTTCCTTCTTTCCTTCATGATATGACTTTATCTCCCTTTTGTTCTTCATAAGACCCGATCTCCTTTTGCTGTCTTTTTCCACTATTATTCCAAGGCCTACTAATACATCTTATATAGCCCTTTCTTAGCAAAAATCATCCAATTCCCCTCCCTCATTTCTACCAGACAGCTAAAACTCAACTTTTCAAAAATCTGTAAAAATGGTTTTCTACAATGCAATATCTAAACCTAATAACCACTTTAAAGGCAATTTCAAGAGTGCAAAGGTGAAGCAAACTTGCTTTAGAAGAGTTGTATATTGTATAAATGCCTTTCTTAAAGCAAAACTCTTGCATGTGATTTTTTCCCCAATAGTATTTTATTTTTCCAAATACATGCAAAGATGATTATCAACATTCACTTCTGCAAAATCTTGTGGTCCAATAGTTATGAACATTCACCTCTGCAAAACCTTGTATTCCAGATTTTTCTCACTTCCTTCTCTCTTCTTCCCTCCCCAAGACAGCAAGTAATCCAATATAGTTTAAATATGTTGCATATGATTTTTTTATGAAACATAATAAAATGGTAATACTTCACTGAACAAAGACGAAGGGCAATAAGCATGAGTTAATCATTTAAGAAACTAAGCTATACATATATACATCAACCATTACAGAACATATGACCCAGACAATTTGCATTCCTATATATGAAGAATGACTTTTGTTGGATAGTTAATAATGATGTTGTGTTAACCACAGAGCTGGAAAGCTTTGGAAATAAAAAAAAAATCAAGGTTGGAAACATTTCTTGGCACAGCATTATGAAATATCTAGTAAGTCAACTTTTGTTTACTGTTAAGCCTTTTGTTTTTACTCTAATCTTCCCCCCTTACTCCCCTTCATCCCATCAAATTCTCCCTTGAAACAAAAAAAAAAAAAAAAAAAAAAAAAAAAGAATTTGTTAAGCAAAGCCAACTGATCAAAAAAACCCATTTCACAATTTATAACATTTTTATCCATACACTTCCCTCTTCACATCCCCAGTTTTTCTGCTAAGAAGTAGGAGCTACATTTCATTATCATTTCTCCAAGATTGAGATTGGTTATTATAATTAATCAGATTTCAGTTCCTTTTTAAAGCTATTTTCATTGACATTACAGTTATCCCCAAACAAGTTCTCTTAATTTTGCTTACTTCTTTGTTCTATATCTGTTCAAATGTCTATGTTTCTCTGAACTCTTATCTATGATTTCTTATGAATGAGTAATATTCCATGATATCCATGCTCTATACTGTGCTCCCTTATTCTCTAATGAGAGTAATTCTCTAAAAATCATAAACTTCAAATTAGTTGAAAATCTGCTTTGATAGAGGGAGTCACCTCACCTACTGGTCTAATTATAGGTCAAATTTCTATACATTTTAGACTGGCGATTTTTTAGACAAAGACTCTTATTCTTTGTACTTGTATTCTCCAGTGCTTAACACAAGGCTTGGAACTTAGTAAGTGCTTGATGATTATTTTTCATTTATTTTTTTCCATTCCTCATCTATAAAATGGAAATACTAATATTTACAATACCTTGCCACAGAAGTCAGGAAAGCACATTTTAAACCTTAGACTTCTATAGAAATGTTATTTCTATTACTATTATTATTCTCCTAGAATAAAAGTGACAAAAGGATTTACCAAAATATTTGATAACATTTCTTTTTAGAATAGTTTGAAATCATTCCATTAAAATGTATGCTTCTCCAGGCCATGAACTGTTTTGCCTTTCTTTTCTTCCCCAGGCCTTAACACAATGCAGGGCACATAGCTAAGTGCATAAATTCCTCATAGTATAACAAACAGGGTGAGAAAAAGTAACCTAAATTTTTAAAGTTTCATTGACTTTTAAAATAATTTTTTTAAAAATATGGAAAATCTTGCTGAATTTTCTGAACCCTAAGCCAGAAATCAGACTGTCAAAAACCTGTGGATGCAGGCCCATGGGCGAGTGTGGGAAGGTAGAAGGTTACACAAGGATAGAAGCTTTCATCTGCATCTTATTGTTGAGACTGGTAGAAGGACAATTTTTTTTTTCTCTGCACCCTGGAGGAACCTTATTGTCCTTCAATTACAGCTATGCAAATCCTACTCTTTCTTCAAGGCCTGTCTCAAGTTGCTTCTCACTCTAAAAATTTCCCTAAAATTCCAGCTTACCCTGATCTCTGACAATATTTTGTCTGTACAGGGTAGGATCATAGGATTTAGAGCTGGAAACAACCTTAGAGAACATCTTGACCAAATTTTTCATTTCAGAGATGAAACTATGACCGGCCTGGGAAAGTTATCTGACTATGTCATAGAGTTAATAAGTAACAGAGCCAAGCTTGGAACCCACTGTCCTTAGAAATTTTTGCCTCCACAAAGCTACCTTATCATTGAGATCCATATAATAACCCAGAGATATCTTCCCAGACTATGGAGGTATAGTAAGCTGCTTGCTCCTTCACTGAATGGCCCCAGACTGCTGTCCATTATTGTGTCTTTAATGTGTGTTTTGTGTGATTTTCCTACTTTGTATAAGTGTGACATTTGTCATATGTTATTGCTGTAATTTGTTTGCCCATACAAGTCCCCTTTTACCCTTCTTAAACATCCTTTCTAAATTTGCTTAGAACTAAGATGGTTAAAACTGGATTTTTTTTTTGTGTTGTTTTAGTCATAAACAATTCCTTGTGACCCCATTAGGCATCTTTTGGCAAAAACACTGGAGTGGTTTACCATTTCCTTGTCCAACTCATTTTACAGATGAGAAAATTGAGGCAGACAGTGTTAAGTGACTTCCCCAGGGTCACAAAGCTAGTGCCTGAGGCTGGATTTGAACTCATAAAATTGAGTCTTACTGACTTCAGGTTCAACATTCTATCCACTGTGTCACCTAGCTACCCATATTTTATTTTAATATCATATTCTGTCCTTTATTGTTCTGTAAGTGATTTCATACTTATATATTCAATTTCTCCAACTATAACTGGGAGTAAACTCTCTGAGAGAGAAGATCATATTTATTCTTTTTCTTTCTCTTTCTACCTCTGTCTCTGTCTCTGACTCTGTCTATCCCTATCTCTTGTCTCTGTCTCTTCTGTCTTTGTTTTTATTTCTGTTTCTGTCTCTGTTTCTATTTCTGTCTCTGTCTATTTGTCTATCCCTCTTTCTTCCATGATAGTGGCAAAACAATTTGTTGGCTCAGAGAGAATGTAAAGAGCAATTGTTTCTGTTCTGGCTAGAAACCCTGAGAGTTCTCCTCCCAGATTGATTTTTTTCTTGAATAGGTAAAAGAGGTCTTTTTTTTTTTTGCCTTATTTCTTACCTACCCTTAATCACTGAATGGGTATTCCCTCAGACAGAGACTTGGGAAAGTTCTTAGCTTAAAAAGACCAAGGTCTCACACTATATCTGGCATTGTATCTCCAGGGTTCTTGTTCTATATCTTACCACTGGACCCAGATGGTTCTGGAGGAAAAAATGAGGCTGATGTTTTGTGAAACTAACTCACTTAAATCCAATTTCCTTGTGAGTCAAGGCATCAGTTCTCTGATGTAGGTCCTTTGTGAGAAGGAGGGACAAACGGCACATCATATGTTACATATGTTGATTCAGGTGCAATGGAAAAGAACATTTGATTTTGAGTCAATTCTGGGTTCAAATCCTAACTCTTCAATCTACCGGATATCTTTGAGCAAGTCATCCAATTTCTCTGGATCTCAGTTTCGATATATGCAAAAAGGCCTAGATCTCTCTTAGATCCATTCTCATTCTAAATACATGATTTGAAATTGTGGTATATGAAAATTATGGAATATTACTGTTCTGTAAGAAATGACCAACAGGATGATTTCAGAAAGGCCTGGAGAGACTTACACGAACTGATGCTGAGTGAAATGAGCAGGACCAGGAGATCATTATATACTTCAACAACAATACTAGATGATGACCAGTTCTGATGGATCAGGCCATCCTCAGCAACGAGATCAACCAAATCATTTCTAATGGAGCAGTAATGAACTGAGCTAGCTATGCCCAGAAAAATAACTCTGGGAGATGACTAAAAACCATTACATTAAATCCCCAATCCCTATATTTATGCACACATGCATTTTTGATTTCCTTCACAAGCTAATTGTACAATAATTCAGAGTCTGATTCTTTTTGTACAGCAAAATAATGTTTTGGTCATGTATACTTATTGTGTATCTAAGTTATATTTTAATATATTTAACATCTACTGGTCATCCTGCCATCTAGGGGAGGGGGTGGGGGGGGTAAGAGGTGAAAAATTGGAACAAGAGGTTTGGCAATTGTTAATGCTGTAAAGTTACCCATGTATAAATCCTGTAAATAAAAGGCTATTAAATTAAAAAAAAAAAAAACTAAATACATGATTTGTATTTACAAAATTTGTCTTATGAGCACAGAAACTAGCTGGACACCCCTTGGCTGATTCCACAGAAGCTGATGATTCTTGCCAATCCCATCTTTTTCCTGGGATTGCCACTGCTTATATTTTACCCCCTGCCTCTGATCTCTGAGGAACATTTCTTTTGGGGTTCTGCTCTGAGGGATCCTCCCCAGCATGGCAGAGGAGAGTTTTTTTAAACTACCTAAAGCACCTCCATAGATCCAGTATGGAAAGGAAGCATAATAAATGCCAAATAGGCTTTTTGCTTTCTATTAGAGCAACTTTTTCCCTTTCAGTCTCTTATATTACTATTGCAATGCTACAATGGTCAACGCTCTTCTGCTTGGATGCCAGAGGAAGGACAAGAAATGTTCTGCCTTTTGGGATTTCTCTAGATCTTGCACTAAACTAAAAAGAGACCCACATAGAATGACCCCTATTCTAGCCACAGGATTTGCTGGGTAGCCATGTGCTCTCCATCTTACTGGGACTCGAGGGATGTGGGGTGCTTCATTCATCACTGTGTAAACCATCCTCATGAATTGTGGAACCCAGGAAGAAGAGGCCCAAGGGAGCAGAATCTCTCTGATATATCAGTAGAGTTCCAGCCAAGAAGCCAATTAAAATATCCTCATCAAACACTATGAACCCCTTGGTCATCATAGGAGTCAGAGACTATGTGTGCACTACTCTGAAATGGTCTGTGGGTGGTGGGGAGTTGTTATGTCATCCATGTCTAGGAGTAGACCTGCCCCAAGATTACATGTTCTTGAATAGAATACCTACTGATAAGTTTGAGGAGCAGGAGAGATATTCCAAATACCTATTAAGTACCTTTGTGACAGAAACTGGGGATGTAAAAAATAAAAACAAAACAGTCTTTGCCCTTAAGGTCCTTTTATTCTGTTAGTAGGATACACATATAGATAGAAAAATATAACAGAAGTCCCAAAAGAAAACATTTGGCCAGGATATCTAGGAAATTTTGAGGATAAAGAGAGCATAACATTTAGCCTGGATGAATTGAATTGATTATTCAATAATAATTATAATTCCACATGTATTATGCAACAACAGTATACAGGGCATACATAATAAATAATACTGTTCAGGCTTCATCCTTTGGAATGCCAAAGTCTATACGATGACTAAAGGAGAATCAGAACTTTCAGTAAGCCACTGAGATTAACAAAAAGTCAAATTTGATATCACATTCCCCACCAACACGGCCATTTTCCCCCTGCTGCTCACAAGTCTCACAAAAAATTTTAATTTTATCCTGAAACTTTCCCTTTTGTACTTAGGCCAACAATGATTATGCTGTGCAGAATGTTTGATTCCAAGACTGTAGAAAATCCCTTCTTTGGTTTCTGAGTTCAGGAACGTGGGAAAAATACATATCTCTCAGTTCAAGATGAAATTTTCTTTGACTCAGCTAGAAAACAAAACAAAACAAAACAGCTGAAGTTGGAGAGCTCAGACTTGGCCAGTAATTAATTCTTAATGTGGAGAATGTGCTTTGCTATGTTTGGAAGGAGATGAAAATTGTGTAAGATTAACAAAGTTAACTTTTGAAAATGCTATTGTGAACATAAGAAGCAGAAAATGCTGGTCACTTTCAGGGGTGCCAATGTAATAAATAGCATGACATTCAGCTACCAACCAAGAACTCCCCGATGGGTTGTCAGTGGGAGGCTAAATACAGGTGTGATTCTAAGATCCCCAAAATTCCCAGACTGGGTACAGATGCTGTATCAATAATAGGAAAAGTACAGGTAGGGTTCAAAAATGGAAAGTCAAAAATGTGACAGCTGAGACTGGTTTTCTTCATAATTTCTTTGTAATGAGATGAAGTAATTGAAGTATTTTTTTCCATTTCCTTTGATCTATTTAATATAAATATAATCAGAGGAAAAACATTTTTTCACATTTTGTTATTGTTGTTATTGAGTCCATTTAGCGTTTTCTTGGCAGAGACACTGGAATGGTTTGCTATTTCCTTCCCCAGCTTATTTTACAGATGAGGAACTGAGGCAAACAGGATTAAGTGATTAGTCCAGGGTCACACAGCTAATTAGTATATGAGGCTGCATTTGAACTCAGGAAAATGAATCTTCCTGACTTCAGACATAGTGCTCTATTCACTGTGCCACCTATTATTAGTAATAAATATGTTGATAATATGGTAATAATGTATTATCTAATTATATGTGAATCCTATTTTCTAATATAATAACTAATTACTTATGTTAATAACATAGCAATGTTATATAATAATGTAAATATATAATAATTATAGCGATCATGATAAATTGCTCATTGGTAAGGTTAATGATGTGATAATTTTGCTAATATTAGATTTAACGATGTTAACTAAATATATAAATAATATATTTATGAACTACTACTTTTTAAACTATTTTCCTTAGATTAGGATGTGGCTATAGCACTGTGGGAGATATGTGATAGATATCAACGCAGTTATCTTCCTTTTTAAGATCTAAAGTGCTTCTTTTTTTCTAGACAGAGTGTAGTGTGGAGGCAGTTATAACTTTACACTTGTTATACTGTTCTACAAATTTAAAAAAATTATCCATATCCTATAGAAATTTGGTTGATGAAATGTATTAAAAGCTAACTATTGGGAAATAGCTTTAGTAATCAGCTAAATAAAGTTTGATATTCAACACTTAACTAATGCCTAGGTGACTAAATGGCAAAATTGAATCAAGTTCAAATTCAAGTCACTTAACCCCTGTCAATCTAAGTTTCCTCATGTGTAAAATAGGGGTGAAAGAGAGCACTTACCTCACTGAGTTATTGCAAGGATCCAATGAGATAAATTATTTAAAATGGCAGATATTTTTATTTTCTTCCTCATCATCACCATCAATTCCTAGCCCTTTTCTCCAGAAGAAAATAATCTCTCCTTCCTATGTTTCATAATATTTTGTAAAAACCTCTTCCTTGAATTTACCACATTGTATCTTGCATCATAATTATTCTTGAAGCTTTTTTCATTAGGTTATAAGCTTTTTTGGGACAAAATCAATGCCTCCATTTGCCTTTTGATCCCCTATGCCTATTACGTACTCATTAAATGTTCATTGAATTACATTTTAAAATTTTAACTTAGTTTTCTATATTAATGGAGAACAACATATTTAGGAATATCATATGAAACAGCAAAAAAAATCTACACAAAGATTTTCCTCCCTAACATCACAGCAGCTGAGTTTCAGAAAGACTGAAAGTTCACTTTATAAGGCAGTGGTTCTCCAGGATGGTACTGGGATCATGTGCCTTAAACTCTTGCTAGGTATGCCCAGAATTGTAAGACCTGGGCACATTTGAAGCTCCTATTGTGGTGTGCTTTAATCCTCACACTTGTGGAGTAGTTCCTCAAGTAAAGAATGATCATGTTGTGAACCAGAAGGTCTGAGAGCTAAGGGTCTAAAGAGGCAGGGGGTCTATAGTAAGACAGCACCCAGCAACAAGGACTGAACTATGCCCTCTAAATGCCCTACTTAGGTTCCTAATCTTGAAATTATGAAAAGATAAGGAAAAGCAAGCCAAAAATATTTTTGGCAGAGGCGAGCTCCCTTGGACTGCAGATGCTTTCCCCTATCTTCCTAGAGCAAATATCTCTATAAGCCTTTTGCTCTTTTGCCTCTTGCAAGTTGCCAGTGAAGTCTTAAAGCAACTCAGATAGAAGAATGGAGCTGATATTTTCTTGCCTTTATTCTTTTTTTGATCACTTCTCTCCTTTGTAATCTTTTAACCCAGGTATCTAACTTGAGAGTATATGCCCCTAATGGAGGGAATAAGTAGAAATATAAAATATAGGATAAAATAGAAATATAAAATATAAAAAATGAAAGAAAGGAGAAGGAAGAGGAAATGATATATAATTAACAATAAGTATTCCACAGCTAAAATTACACAGCATGTATAGTAGGTAGAAAGTTAGCCTTAGAATGGCAAAGACCTGGACCAGGCCATCCTCAGCAACGAGATCAACCAAATCATTTCCAGTGGAGCAGTAATGAACTGAACCAGCTATGCCCAGAAAAAGAACTCTGGGAGATGATTAAAAACCATTACATTGAATTCCCAATCCCTATATTTATGCACACCTGCATTTTTGATTTCCTTCACAAGCTAATTGTACAATATTTCAGAGTCTGATTCTTTTTGTACAGCAAAATAACGTTTTGGTCAGGTATACTTATTGTGTATCTAATTTATATTTTAATATATTTAACATCTACTGGTCATCCTGCCATCTAGGGGAGGGGGTGGGGGGGGGTAAGAGGTGAAAAATTGGAACAAGAGGTTTGGCAATTGTTAATGCTGTAAAGTTACCCATGCATATATCCTGTAAATAAAAGGCTATTAAATAAATAAATAAAAAAAAAAAGAATGGCAAAGACCTGAGTTCGAGGTCTATCTTGGATACATCTTGACAAGGTAACCCCAACTTAATCTCTCAGTGTTCTAGACCAGAGGTGTCTAGCATGAAGCCTATGAAAACACTTGGCACATAATACTCCAGAGTGCCCAGAACCTGATTAAAATGTAACTGGTAAATATTTACCAGAATAAACATAAGATATTCATATGTGCTTTTCACCATCAATATTAAGTCTATAGGAATCCATAGGTCTGTATTTCTATTTGAGTTTGACATCACAGCCCTAGCCAACTTTCTGAGACCCAAAGTTGTTGAAAAGGTTGCAACTTGAACACAAGCTCCCTATACCAATGAAATCATGGCTCCAGCCCCCATCCCACAACAAAAAAATTTAATATGTGGAGCTCTCCAAAATTCGAACAGAGTATACAGGAAAATGGTAGGTCTTTATGCAAAGGCTAGTTGAGTACCTCTTGGGGATAGTGTAGTGCGGATTCTTTTTTAGGTGTGGCTGCCCTAAATTACCTCTGAGGTCTCTTCCAGGTCTGAGCTACTGGGATTCCAACACAGCAGCAAATCCTATAGCTGTTGCTGCTGATTAATATTGTAGGAGCATTTTGGAGAATAGACTACTGGATTCCCAGAAAAGTTCATTGACCCTTTGGAAGCAGATGTAATTGGGGCATGTGAATTAAGAAGGGGAACAAAGGGAGGACAGCAATAACTACAAAGATGAGGAAGTGAGGAATGGTCCTGACCTCAGTGCTTCAGAGGTAAGATCTCTCCCATACTATTCAAGTTCTGACTTAGAAGAAAACATATTTTAAAAATGAAATTGTATATTTTCTATGACAAGCATTTCTTTTCTCTCCTTTTGGAAAGAAAAAGAAAAAATAACAATTATTCATAGTCTCGGGAAAACAATAACATTGTAATACCAAACAAGTTGGAAAGACTTAAGAACTCAGAACAATGCAATGATGAACCATGATTCCAAGAGACCAATGATGAAAAATGCTACCCACCTCTTGAGTAAAAGATAATGGATTAAGATACAGAATGAAGCACACATTTTCTAGCATGGCCAAGGTAGGAATTTTTTTTTTTTTGCTTGACTAGAATGCATTAATATTTCAAAAAGCTAGTCATTTCTGATATGACTTCTCCTTCCCCCTCCCCATACTGGTTGAAATCCTTTTTGGCCTTAATGGAAAGTCTTCATGAATTGTTGCTCCCACTTGAAATCCCACAATCCATTAAAAAGCCTGAAGGAGGGCTTAGTAAATGATTGTTGGGCTGAATTATATCACTTGGTGGCCAGACTTCTGGTAATCAACTTTAAGGCACTTAGTCTGGGTGATGGTTGAAATACATACTGTACTCCTCTAGCCCATACTTGAAGTATTTCCAGCGCAGAAGGGCCTGCCAGAACTTGCAATCTGCTGGCATTGCCTTCACAAACTTAGGACCACCTCTGTGCCACAATGAGACACTGGAATAAGGGAAATGTGCCCATCTAAAATGACTAGAGAACTCAGAAGGTGCTCAGTATTTGAGGGTCAAAGCCTCCATCTCTCCAGTGAGACTTATTATGGCATTATGAAGCTGAGCTCCCTTGATATATATGGCATCTTTTTTTATTTTGGACTTTTGCCTATTTATTAGTTTTGTTGGATTCTAACCAGAGATAATCTTGTGAAATTCTTTGAACACAGAAGAGAATTGAATATGTACAATGCTGCAGTGTGAGAAAGAAGAAAGCCTTGGAACTGGGGAGAGGGGAATTAATGGAAGCAAAAAATGGTGTAAAATGATACCTTGGGGTATGAACATGGGGCTCAAAGACAGCTGAGTCTAAGCATCCTGTTCCATCCTGAGGGATATAGAGAAGGAGCTGGAGGCAGAGGGAACAGAGTTAAATAAACAAAATACAGCTTTAAGCTATTAAAGCTTAAAGCAGCATTAAGACTTTGGGGGCACCCTGTATGTCTCCAATAAATCAAGCTCTCATCTTTTATGGCCTTTAGTCTCCCTTCAGATCGCCTCAATCCCCCCACCACCATCACTTCTTCCCCAAGTGATCTCTATGTCAGGGACTCATAATCTACTCCTCCAGAAAAACACTCCTATATTCCATATAGGAATTATATTCCATATATCTATGTATCCATATCCCTATATAGCTATCTTTATCTTCCTTATCTCCATTAATAATTAATTTCTCCTCTGTTCATTTCCTTAGAACCTCAAGGGATAACTAATTGTACCTCTGTAAAACAGATCAAACACCTGCCATTGATATTATGAAGCTACATAAATAAAAATCAGAGCTAATGTTGCTATTAAAAGAAAGGAAAGCAAATTTAAGAGAAATTCAGTTCTGACTTCAAGAAGAAGAGATTGTAATATACAAGAAGATTGGTGATGGATCAAAGAGTAATGAATGGAAGAATCAGGAGGAATTCTAGACATCACCTAATCCAACTCCTTCATTTTAAATTATGACAGTCAGAATGACTTCAAGTATAGAATGGATTTGGAATCAGGAAGCTTTATGGTTGAATACTGCATCATTTCTAGCAATCAGTATGAATTTGAGCAAGTCACTTAACTTTGGTATTAATTATAATGACATTGACCAATGATGACTTGAATAAAAGATGTGAGAAGAGAAAGGAAGAAGAGAAGGAGGAGGAAGAGAAGGAGGAGGAAAAAAAGGAAGAGGAAGGGAGGAGAAGGTGAAGGAGGAGAAGGAAGAAGAGGAAGAGAAAAAGAAGATGAAGAAGGAGAAGGAGGAGGAAAAGGAGAAAGGAGGAGGAGAAGAAGAGAATACATCACAAGTAAGACTAGAATTAAGTCATTTATATCAAAAAATCAATAGTTAACAGATAGAGTATAACATTAGGGATTCATAAAATATCAAAAGATTATTAGAATGGTGATAGATTCACTATGGAAGATTTAAAGAAGAACTTGAACAAGAACTGCACAAGTTGAGAAAATATGGAAAGGTTATGATCTGCAAGAATGAATAATGACATGAGATGAATATGATGAAATGACAGATGCATTAAAGTACTAAAGTTATAGTTCTGTTATGTTTTTCAAGTAACACATTCATATTTTTAACCTTCTAGAGTCCTAATGCCTTGACACAAAAGGCAGATTTTAGGCAGAGCAAGAAAGGAGATATTTTTAAGCAGATAGGGATTTTGGTGTCCTTCAAAGAACAAGAAGTAAGACATTTCCTGCTTTATCCATATAGCCAGTATCAGGGATTCAAACTTCTTGGTAGAAGATATGGCTAAAGGATAATGGTAAAATTACCACATTCTAGCCCAACTGTGACAATTGCATAAAAAACATGCCAAACTTGAGTAGATAATGGTAAAGAAACTGCTTAAGGCAGAAATTAGGAATATTTTTTTAAAAATTCTCCTCAAGATTAAAAGTATCTCTCTCTGTATTATATTTGAATTGTCTTTATTACTTTTCATCCTCCAGGAAAAAAATCTATGGGGCACATCCTTCAGTGGGATGAAGGAACATCACACTAAAAAACTAGTGAATGAAAAATGTCCTTTACCCAAATTGCAGCATTAATTAGTATGTACAATCTATAGAGTTTGTCTGGGCAATGTGTTAGACCCAGGTTTGACTAGTAGGAGGAGGAGAGTGGGAGAGTGAGAAATTGCAAAATTCCTTTAATGTTTTTGAGTTTCCTATGAAAACAAAGTCTCTTCTTCTTCTCCTCCTCTTTCCTTCCTTTTCTTCTTCTTCTTCTTCTTCTTTTTCTTCTTCTTCTTCTTCTTTTCTTCTTCTTCTTTTCTTCTTCTTTTTCTTCTTTTCTTCTTCATCTACTTCTCTTCTTTTTTAAAAATACAGATTTTTAGTGGTGTTACTATATGACAATAAATTATAGGATTAATCATCTCTAAGAAATTTTAAATGAATGCCACACAAAACCCAAAGAGGCATTTGGTGGATGTTGGTTGGTTACAACATATAACCAATAAGGAATTCTGAATAATTCAAACAAATCAAGGAATTGTATGAAATAAGATAAAGATGGGTTGGTCATAAAGTAGGGCAAGGTATACAGCCAGAATGTTCTAAATGTACTCTCACATGTAATGAGAAAATAGGGAAGGTCTCCAGCATGTTGGATGAAATCTGTGATGAAGTTAAGGGAGGCTATGTACCAGACAGAATGGGCAGGCACTGATTGGTTCCCATCTGCATTGCTGGAGAGAGCTTCCTAATTGACAAGATTATAAATCCACTTAAGGATTTATATCTGTGCAGTGCAACTAAGGAGGTGTTGGGACATAGAATAATAAATAAAATCCAGTCCCTGTCTTCATGAACTGTATAATCTAAAGAAGCCTGAGGGGAGACATTAGGTATATTTGCAAGCAAATAAAATACAAGCTAGATAGAATATGTTAAATATATAAAAGGAATACAAAAGCGGATTAAGGAAGAAAGATAGGTCCTCTGGAAGATTTCAAGGAGGAAGAGGCTTTTGAAGCAGTCTTGAAGGATAATTGGCATTTAAATCAGTGGATATAGAGGGAGTACAGCAGGAATGAAGAGTCACTCCAAATATAAAAATAAATTACTCTGACCCTTCTAGTAACAGTCAAAGAGTTGAAGATACCTGCCATATTCCAGAGTGGTCCTTTCGCATCATGGAAAAGACAGAACCTCAGTTCAAATCTGAGTTTGGCTACTTACAGTTATATTGAAATGTGATGTTGGGCAAGTTCTACTTCTGCAAAGCAAAGATCTAGGAAGTCTCTGAGATCTCCTCCAGCTATGATTCTCATGCCTTCATTTTGTAGAAAATTCACTTGGTGATTAATAAGTATTGGGAAGCCTAGCAGAGTGGACAAAGCAACAGGTTTAAAACCCGCCTCTAAGCCTTACAAGTTGTATAATCTTGGGCAAATAACTTCATCTCTCAGGGTTCTATGTAATTTAACGATGAAATCCCATATGGAGGTGGAAGGAATTCCCACGCTGGAAGCACCACATGCTAAGAAGATCACAAGTCCTTCCCCAAAGAACCTGTAATTAGTGGGTAATGCTAAAAAAAAACTCACCAGGGCCTCTCTGCAATCACAGTACATCTTGTCACCTCAAGCAAACGCCACCTCGTGACTGCTATTTTTACAGCCAGTGTCAAAAAGCGTCGGAACCATTGCGTCAGTGACCATCATTAATTC
Source organism: Sarcophilus harrisii (assembly GCF_902635505.1). Taxonomy (NCBI): domain Eukaryota; kingdom Metazoa; phylum Chordata; class Mammalia; order Dasyuromorphia; family Dasyuridae; genus Sarcophilus; species Sarcophilus harrisii. The sequence goes on from NC_045426.1 coordinate 71,084,652, forward strand.
ATTCCACAGCATTTAACTTTGGGCCATGGAGCAAAGTGCTGGCTCCCCTCCAGTCTACATGCCTCAAACTGTGGCACTCCATCCCAGGGCGCATTACAACATGCACGTCTCGGGGTGGAGTTATATTGGGCCAAGGATTTACTTTTGGCCCCCTGAAGTCACTGGCTTAGCTCTTGCATCCATAAATCCAAAGGGAGTTATTAGCACGTGGGCTCATCAGATTCGTGGGAAACATCTCAATAACGCCAACAGAGTGGCAAGCCAACCCCAATCGTTGCAGTCAATTTCATTCTATTTGGAGCCACCCCAGCCCTGTTTTCCTAGCATAGACCCTGCTTTGTAGTGAACAGAGCCTTGCCAAGTGCTGTAATTAAGAGCCTTCAGGAACTTAATTATCCTTGAGATTGATCGACAATAGACAAGAGACTGCTGGAATTCCTTCCCTTCCCTCTCCCCCCCACCCCAAACCCTAAACCCATAGAAGTCTTTCTATAAACATAATGGTCCCTTGGAGTGGGGAAGCAAAGGCGCTGAGCGGTCCACTGGGTTACGAGTTCTGGCCGCTGCAGCTAAAGCGCCTATTTATAGGAGATGGTTTTGGACAATGTTCATCGTGTCTCTGCTTCAACATGACTAAAATGGGGAGAATAGTGATGAACATTTTCTCCTTATTTCAGGATTAAACAATGGCTTGCGCCATCCTAAACTAGACAGGGCTTTTAGGGAAGAGATCACAGAGTAGAAGTAGAAGTCAGGTCACTGCGGGATGTTGGCTTAATCTTGACCTGGACAAAACCATGAGACTTTGGCCAAATTACTGGTAGGTTTACCTGTGTTTAAGTTTTACCATCTGTAAGGTGTAGAGAGTGGGGACCAATTATTTCACTGGTCTGGGTAATACCCAGCTGAGGAAACTCCCTCTGTCAATACAGAATTTTACCTCTGCAACTTACTATCTATGGAGTTCATTAGAGCATCGTATATAGATACAGTCAATATATTAATTTCATTTTCCCTAACTCCAAGTCCAATAATGTCACAATACAACGCTCTGATCAGGTGAGCTGATAGGTTACCTACCAAGGTGACTCTTTAACTTTTTTTTTTTTTTTTTTTTTTTTGCTGAGGCAATTGGGACTCAGGTTTTCCAGATTTCAGGGTGGGTGTGCTCTATCCAAGGCGCCACCTAGCTGCCCCTAAATATTTTTCACATTGCACTAAAGATTAATTTTTATTTTTTGAAAAAAAATTATTTTCAATTCAGGGAACAAACTAAGCATTTCCATACCCCCCCAAAAAAAGATGTCTGATCCTACTTATTAAGCTAGGTCTTCTTAAACTTTTTCCACTTGTATGTCCTTTTCATGGATATTATAGGATTGAGAATGACTGAAAACTGGATGTAGTAGAAAGAACTGGATTTAGATTCAGGGAACTGCATTTGAATCCTGCTTTAGATGCTTACTGGTTTTAAGATCCTGAAAAATTTTTATACAAACAGGTATGTAGGTATATAAAATAGGTACACATTAAATATTTACTGATAATAAACCATAATTTTGCAACCTCCCACATTTGGTTACATGACCCCAGGTGGAGCTGAGATCTATAGTATAAGAATCTTTGCACCACACTGCCTTGAAAATCAGCCCTAATACTTGTCATTGAGGTAATAAAGATACTTAAGTAAAAACTAAAAAAAAGGGGGGAGGGTGGGGGACGTAAATTAAGACAAATTCTGAAGGATACAACCTCAAAAAAAAAGGAAAATGAAAATATAGAGGGAAATTATTATGATAGACAAGAAAAGTGGGAGATCATAGAGTTAAGTTATATAGCACGTAGAACTAGAAGGTTTAATCCAAAATTTTTGCTTTCAATCATGAGAGGCAGCACAATTTCAAGGACAGACTTGGCTTGAAATCCAGAAGCCCTGGATTTTAATCCTATCTTAGATTCTTACTAGCATTATGATCTTGGACAAGTTATTTATCTTCTCTGAGCATCCATTTCTTGATGGTAGCTAATCATATTTATTTCACAGAGATATTCCAAGAATAAAATGTGATAAGGTTTATGAGTGCTTTATAAACAAACTTTAACATGCTCCATAAATGTGAGCTTTGACAATGTTTATGACCCCGGGAATGAAGAAAAGCAAAAATAAGATGGTATACCATCTGGAAGACATTTTAGTCAAGGGAAAGAGCCCTGCAAACCTGAAATCTCTACAAGCGATCTGTTAGATCTCAAGATCTGTGGGCCTTCTTTTCATCAGTAAAATGAAAAAGTTTTGAATAAATAATCAAAGTCTTCTCTATCCCCAAGTTTCAATCAAAGATACTTTCTTCTATTGTTTGAATACAAGACAACAAATATTTATTAAGTGCTTACTGTGTATGCAGGCACTGCACAACACCAGGATATATGAAAACAAGCACAAATAAAGATAATCTCTGCTTATGATAACACACAAAAAAGAAGGATGGGAATGGGGAGATACCCAAGCAAGGACAGAGTAAGTAAGAAACATAGCCTGGAGGTAAATGAAAGTTAACAAACCTAGACCATTCTCTAAAATGAAAGCTGTAAGAGAACCTCAAAAATAGAAACTGACCATCATGGTGGAAGGATATTGTACTGTAGTAGAGGCCATAGAAGTGAATAGATATCTAGGGAAAAGATACCCTACATACCAAGGGATTTTCTAGGCTGAAATTACAATTGAGACATGATCAAAGTCCAGGTGATAATAAAAGAAGAATTCGATAATGGATATTATAGAATTGAGAATGACTGAAAATTAGATGTAGTAGATAGAACTGAATTTAGATTCAGGGAACTGCATTTGATTCCTGCTTTAGATGCTTACTGGTTGTAGAATTCTGAACAAATGCCTTAACCTTTCTCAATCTCATATTCCTCATTTGTCATATAAGAAAAAGAAAGAAAGAAAGAAAGAAAGAAAGAAAGAAAGAAAGAAAGAAAGAAAGAAAGAAAGAAAGAAAGAAAGAAAGAAAGAAAGAAAGAAAGAAAGAAAGAAAGAAAGGAGGAAGGAAGGAAGGAAGGAAGGAAGGAAGGAAGGAAGGAAGGAAGGAAGGAAGGAAGGAAGGAAGGAAGGAAGGAAGGAAGGAAGGAAGGAAGGAAAAAGAAACTGGGAATATTAATATATAAAGATGTGCCCATTTCAGACTTCAGCAAATTTGCAATTGGTAAGGGGCAAGTTACAGAGACCATCAGATATAAAAATGTGTCCCACTTAGTGCATTTGTACCTACTAGAATAGACACACCTTGTCAAGTTGTAAGAAGATCATTATAAACCTTGTAGGATGAGAGATCTTGAATAACTCATTTGAAAAATTCAATAGAAATAATAACTCTGCTTCTGGAGTATTGATTGCCTAAGTACTATTTATTCTCTATCCTACTTTCCTAACACACATTCCCAGAACTTTAGGTTTGAGAAAAATAAAAGCCTGGAGAATATTTAATCTCAAGAGCTACATGGTGATTATTGGGCAAATAACTATTGACTGGTTGTGACCTAGTTGGGAAATTTATTTGATATTCATCAAGGTTGAAGATTCTAACAGAAGTGACTCCACCTTGAACCAGAGACCAGTTTCCCACATACTATCTAAGGAACATTAAGTCTAAGAGCCAAGGCTTTGAGAAATTGGATGGTATTCTGCCTTTCATAGGCTGAGCATCTCTGCTGTTTTTAAAAGGGCACACAAATACCCCAGCTGAGGACTGCAGCTGAACCTAAAGCTAGAATAGTAGAGACTACAGCTGCCCATTGGAAGGAAGCCCAGATGAGTAAACAATCCAGCAAAAACACAATGTGATGTATAGAACAAGCCCAAATGAGCAATCCATATCAAACAGATGTCAATGTAAGCTTTCTACTGAGAAAAAGGAGTTGGGAGTGTTATCCTATAGGAGTACCTCCCTCCCACTGTACTCCAAATTTGAGATGACTTTTCTCATAGATGCTGTGTGTTATTAAAAACAAAAAAAACAGTGAAGCCGAGGTTTCTGAGGGGAGGGAAGATGAAATGTTTTATAGCTGCACTCTACTGTACCTTCTTATTAAATTCTTTTGGTAAGAGCTAATTGTGTCTACCAGTTTATTGTTCATGGAAATGATACCAGTGGGGTCTCGTGAAACATAGTCTTAGGAATGGATACCCAAAAGATATTCCCCTTGACCTTGAGGGTAGGAAGAAAAGACCAAAAAAAAAAAATCAGTGAAACCAGTCTCTGCACATTGAAAACGTCTATTGTTATATGCAATATTCCATATTCATACACTCCCATTTCTGTAAAATAATAGGAGGGAGGTGTCTTCTCATATCACTTCTTTGGGGCTACACTTGAACTTCATGATTTTGCAGTGTTCAATTTCAAATTTTTGTGGTTATTTGGGATTTTTTTCCTATTTATATTATTCTAACCATTGTATGTATTGTTTTCCTGTCTCTTCCCACTTCAGTTTGCATCAGTTCATGAAAGTTTTCCCATGTTTCTCTATAGTCATTAATTCTTATAACATAGAAAATATTATAATGTATTCATGCACTACAGTTTAGCCATTGGGGGAACTCTGTCACCACAAACATTGCCACTTCATGTATATATGAAGTCTTTCTTTTGTCAATCACTTTCTTGAGGAATACGTATGGGTGCACTAGGGCTAGATAGAATATGCTCAAGATAATAGATCATTAAATTTTCAGTGTGTATATTCATATCCTGGAAATCTGCAGCAAATCAGGGTTTGACTTATTTTTTTGTTGATTATCTAAACTTAAGAAAGTGATGGAGAACATGTTAATCATAAAGATTAAACTTAAAATGAGTCACACATTCTTTTTTTTCCTCCAGAAAGCCAATTTTTAAACATTAACCATCACTATTCTGGGTATATACTTAGTAGGGAATGGTGATGAGTAAAAGATGAGCTGGAAGGGATTTTTGAGATCATATCATATTCATTTTATAGATGAGGAAATTGAGATTTGGGGAACTAAAATGACTTGTTCAAAGTTATATAGTTTAGAAGAAACTGAAGGAAAATTCAAATCTAAATCATCTAATTCAAAATACTGTTTCCTGTATCCCTCAAAAAGTGTCAAAGTTGGTACTAATCTTAGTGTCTAGTAATTCTCCAACATTTGAGAAGTCAAAAAGTGGAGAAATGAGCTCTGTGAGCTGACTACCATAAGCCAGGAGGCAGGTCACAGAATCTGACAGAGAATGATTTGTTCTCAGAGTAGGATTCAAAAAAAGCTAGCAGAGGGTCACATGTGTTATAGGAACCTGGATTATTTTTTTTAAGGCCAAAAAATGAATCCAACAGAGATGTCTGCAATTACTCAGATGCCAGGGATAAAAGGGAATGATGTAAGTTCTGGGAGTAGGATAATTTATGATTTATCCCCACCCATTCCCACCCCCCCAAAAAAAAAAAAATCTGTAGAACAGTAAGAACTATTGGCTGGGTCTTAAAGTCATACTGTGAAGGAGGCTAAAGATAAAGATTGTTTATAATACATTTAGAAATGCAATGGGTTCCTGAGATGATATAGCTGTACAGTAATAGTGTTATAACTCAGCTGAGTAAGATACTAGACAGATTTGGAGTGTGGACAAGGGAATATAAATATGACCTTAACCTGTAGCCGGGGGAGGCTAAGATAAACCATCTGCTAAAGATTCTGCCTTTGCTTGGAGAGAAAAGCCATTGCAGAGCCAATGGTCAGCTATCCTGTCACCATAATTAGGGCTTTGGAGAACCCTCAGGATGGATATGAAGAAATAAGAAGGTGACATAGGTAATGGAGAAAGGATTATTCCCATTTTGCAAAGATCTCTGAGACCTGGGGAGGTAAAAATCACTTGCCATAGACATACTTTAGTAAATAGCAGTTAGAACTTAATAATAAATAATAATAATAAAATGGATAAAGATTTAGCCTTGGAGTCAGGAAATCCTGGCCACAAGCCCTGCCTCTGAAACACAGGGGCTGTGTGATTTTGGGGAAATTGCTCAACCTCTCAGTGCTCCCAACTCTAAAATGATAGCCAATCAATCAATAGCATTTATTAAGCACTTACTATGGGGTAGGCTGGTATATCAAGACAAAACCAAGGCAGTGATAATTGTATTAATTAACCCATCACCCCCAACTCCATCCCCACAAATAGGTGATGCATTCAAGACACTTAAATTCTATCACAGGAGAAAACAAGAAAAGAAATAAACATGCTTAAAATAAATACAAGAATGTAGATAGTCTTTGATTAAATGAATTCCATAGACCTCTCCTCTGCACTGTTAAGCTGCAAGGTTTCCATTATTTCCTTGCATAATTGCATTAATCAATGTCTGGACTTTATAAACATAACTTTTCTATTATTGCTGATAATAATACCCTTGTCTTAAACCATTATCATAAACCTGTTTGTGTAAATAAATCTGAAAGACTCAGAAATTTGTTTTATACTTCTTTGTCAACATGTCATTGGATGAGTTCATGTAGAGACTGATCATAGCGGACCTCTTGTTTCTACCTTTAGATCTTAATTTCATAGCTTTTATCCTGAGAAGTCAACAAATTCAATGGCTTGTACCTATTAACTATTTTCTTTATTTCTGCTTTTATGGCTACTGCTATTACTAATTATTATAATGTTTTCTGATAATATTATTAAACCCTGACACATAACATATTTAGTACAGCATATAAATATTTCACATTTCAGAGATTTAGAGTTGGAAGGGACACAAAAGATCAAGTCCGACAACCTCATTTTAAAAATAAGCAAAATGAAGTCCCAAACACTTGTCCAAGATTTTATACAGAGTAGGAGAAAGGTCTGGGATCTTATTCCAGATCCTCTGAATTCAAAACTGTGGTTATTTCTGTATCTGCGATAGCATTAGTGAGTGATCTTATAATGACAACAAAGGAAACACAAATGATTTCTTGCACATCGGTTATGAATATTCATGGCCGTTGTGGTCATGTATACCTACAATCCCTACTATCCAGGAGACCAGAGCTGTGGATTTCTTGAGTTTGAGAGTTCTGAGCTACAGTGGGTTAAGCTAATCAGGTGTCTGCACTAGATCATAGACTAGATTGTAAGGGAACAAGGGATCATCAAAAGCCAGGCTGGAAATTGAGCAAAAGGATCAGGCCCTTATTTATTGATTGGGCCTGGGCTGGGGGGGGGGGGGGGGGGTTGCTACACTTCCAAGTTTGGTGAAATAAGGAAACCCAGACATAAAAAAGCCATTTCATGTTTATAAAATACTGCATATAAGTCCTTATTTTTGATCTTCACAAAGATCCTATGGGATCAATGAAAAAGTATCATTATTCCTTTTTTTTTTTTAACAGATAAAGAAGCTGAAATTTAGAGAAGTTGACTATAAAAGCTTCTTGAAGTGAGGGACTGTTTGGTTTTTATGGCCAGAGTCCCTACAATATTGGTGCATACTAGGCACTTAAAAATACTTATGGAATTGAATTGAGGTGGCTTGCTCAACATATCAGAGCTGGGACTTGAAACCAGTCTTATGAGTCTGAGTTCGATGTTATTTCTACTATACCAGACTGTCTTCCTATCAATAAAAATAAATGGAAAAAGAGCGCATAAAGGGAATAAAAATGGAGGATGAACTCATTAAAAATCCTTTGGGTATATTCAGGATAATACAAAACCAAATTTGGAAGAGAAACTGAAGGAAAATGAAAAAAATAGATGACTATAGAGGTTATCTTTCAGAAACACAGACAGCCTTATCAACCCATTTTTATTCTTGATCTGCATATGTGCATATTCATGTCTGGCTCCCATCAGCTAATAGCTGTGTTATTTCTTTGCAAAGATTTTTTTAATAGTTTTACAGAACAAATAGTTTAATTCTTTGACCCATAGATTTGAAAAACATTTTCAATTTAATCCCTTTGAGGATAAGTAAGATTATCATCAGCCTAAGAACCATTTTGTGCACTCCCAAATCAACAAACAAACAAAAAGGCAGTACAATCACATTTATCCACTCTTGGACCATAGCTTGTCTAACTCTTGAGACTAAAGGACAAAGTGACCCCACAATGCAATTTTTTTTTTTCTGAACTAAGCCCTGATTCTTCAGCTTGAAATTTCAAAAGCCTCTAAAATAGTTTCTGAATGGAGTGGGTGATGTGTTCATTAAGCTGTGAAACCAGAAGCAGGTATCCAACAGTTCTCTTCATAACAGAGGTTTGTGTTGAGATGGACAGAAAGAATATTTTCCCCCACTTCTGTAGCTGTGTCACCCCCCCCAAGTCCAATAGCCTCATTTTAAAGATCAGTAAACAATACAATGTAAAAATATAATTTGAAAAAATGAGTTAACATCATAGAGCCTCAGTTTCTTCATCTATAAAATGAGAGTTTGGACTTGATCTCCTTAAATCCCTTTCAGCTCTCAATCTATGATCTTATCATCTGTTTATTTTGGGACAAGGATCATGACTGTCTTCCACTTATTCTGGCATTGAAGCAAAGTCCCTGACTCAATAGGAAAGCTCTCCCTTAGCCCTATTTCTTCTGCCCCCCACCTGGCTTCCCATTTTATATACTAAAAGACCCTAAAAGAGCTTTTGAATTACTCTGGTTGGCAAATTTCAATACCTGAGACAATTCATTTTCATTTAATAATTTTGAAGATTGTTTCTGTCTCCCAATTATAAGCTGCTAAAAGCTGTGGGGCACAGAGACATGATTAGTGATTCTAAGCATTTCTAGGCTTCTGTCCCCCAGCCAGGTCTGTTGTACCATCAGTTAAGCCATTTCCAGTTCAGCCCTGAAGGACTTGTGCCCACACTGGGATTCTGACTCCTGGCAGCTAATGCCATTTGGTTGGCTTTTTCTGTTGTTACAGCAAAGTGTTGTTGCCTCTGGGGCCCTCAATCAAGATATCTGCCTGAATCCTCATATTAATTCACCACAGCCTTCAATTGATAGGGCAACTCCATGAGTGCCTCCAGGGCAGAACTCAGGTCTTGCTGGGTCAACAGCTGAAGGTGGTTAATCTCTCAGGATTGGGCAGTAGAGGCAGGGCACTAAAGGGAGAGAAGAGATTACCAATGGTAATACTTCACCTAAAAGAATAGATCTAGTTCAGAAGTTCTTAACCTCTGTGTGTGTAGTTACCTATATGTGAATGTTTCAATGTAATAGATTTCCTTTCTAATCCTAGATTGAGTAAGAATTGAAAAAAGTCTAGTCCAATCCCCTCTGAAGAAAACGAGGTCCAGAGATGATGATGATGTACCCCCAGTATTGCACAAATATAAACATCAGAAGCCATATTTAAACCTACATCCATCGACTCTAAAGCCATTGTTCTTCCCACTGCATTGTCTGAACTGTATGCTTTCAGAGGATAGAATTAATTTAAGTAGTATATTTCTTGCCTTGCTCATCATTCTGGATATCCCACTGTCATAGGAACAGAAAAATTGCTGTGGGTTTTCTCTCTCTTCTTTCTTTCTTTCTTTCTTTCTTTCTTTCTTTCTTTCTTTCTTTCTTTCTTTCTTTCTTTCTTTCTTTCTTTCTTTCTTTTTCTTTCTTTCTTTCTTTCTTTCTTTCTTTCTTTCTTTCTTTCTTTCTTTCTTTCTTTCTTTCTTTCTTTCTTTCTTTCTTTCTTTCTTTCTCTTTCCTGAGGCAATAGGGATTAAGTGACTTGCCCAGGGTCACACAACTAGGAAGTGTTCAGGGTCTGAGACCAGATTTGAACTCAGGTGCTCCTGACTTCAGGGCTGATGTTCTTGTTATTTTCTTTCAGTAGTCCTCCCTCTTCTCTCAGGCTTAGTTTGTTATCTCACTTCTCCACGAACCTGCTAGGAAGAAGTTTGGCCCAATGAGTCACATTTTTTAACAACCATTATTTTTTTTTTATTTTCCTTAATCCAAATGCTTCTTGGCTCAGAGGAATTCCAAAAATGATGGTCAGCTTTGAGCAAAGTACTGCAAATGCCCAACAGTCTGCAACACTGATTAGGAACTAGCCATCAGCCAAGCCCCCACTGGCTGTCTCTGAAGTGAAGACAGGCAGACCATTCCCTAGAGCTGCCTCTTAGTCCGCTCACTGAGTGAAAGGGCAGAAAAGTCTTGTTTCCCTGCTTTCGTGGACATGGCATGTCTGCCCAAGCAGGCCCAGTTCTGGACCACATTCTGGAGGAGAACTTGGGCTCCCTTCCCCTTCTCTTTCAGCGCCTCCATCTCACATCTGGGTAACTCCATCTGCCTGCCCAGGGCCTTTATGCCGCTCCCTGTACATACCAAGAGAAAACATCAGGCTGGCCAAGTAGAAAGAGCTCCAGATTTGGAATTAGGTGAGATCCGGATTTGTTTCCAAGCCCCAACACTTGCTAAGTGTGAGGTCATGGATACACGTGAATTGAAGATGGAAAATAAAGATGGTAACCTTCTCCTATCCCTTTTTGCTGCTGTGCCTATTACTCCCACTTCCTGGTGCAGAAAGTGAATAAGGTCCATCATTGGAGGTAGGTCCTTGAAACAAGGGTAGCTCACCATTTTATAGTGTACAAAGCTGTTTCTCCATAACTATGCAGTAAGGTAGACAGGTCAAGTGCTATTATCCCCATGTCTAGAGACAAGGAAAATAAGAACAATAAAATGACTTGTCCAATGGGGAAAAGGAAGACTGACATAGTGGATAAAACACAGGACTTAGAAATCAGGAAGAATTGAGTTTAAACCCTACATCTGACACTTATTTGTATGTTTGTGGGGACCTCTCTGAGCCTCAGTTTCCTCATCTGACCAATGGGTAAAATACTATCTGTGATACCTAGCTTCAAGGCAGTATATCCATGTGGTTGAGGAGTCAATTTTTAAGCCAGGAAGATTTGGGTTCTGATCGTAGCTGTGTGACTCTGCACAAGTCACTATACTTTTCAATGTGCTGGTCAGTTGTCTATGACTTTTCATTTCCTAATAGTTATTGCTCTGCTTTGGTGGAAAAAGTTTTTCATTTTAACCCAATGTGGACAAACTAGTAAATAGGAGGAAGGAGGTGGGGAGAACTTAGCAACTCACAAGGTTATTGTGAAGACCAAAAGGGATTTAGTCTATAAAGTATCTTGCAAACCATAAAGTGCTATTTATATATCAGTCATTAGTGTACTGGGTTTGAATTCCAGTTTTAATATTTATTAGCTGTATGTACTTAAACCAGTCATTTTCTCTCTCAGAATCTTGGAGGGCGATGTTGGCCCAGACAAAGTCAAATATAAGAATTTTTATAGCCTGAGCAAGTAACTGAAGTTTATCTCAGTTGATAAATAGAGAGGAAGAGACCATGGGATACAAAGATGTCATCATTTCACATGAAGATCAGGGGAATATTGGGTGAGGGAAAAGCTCTTCCCTGCCCATTATTTGGAATATTCCTCTTTTAAGTAATTATTTTTGATAACTGGATGCTAAACTCTTGTTTCTGCCTTACTGAAGGACTGACTCTAAGAATTGTTTGCACCCTCCAAATTTAGCATACTGAAGCTTTTCAGTTGTCCCATCCTAGTTATGGCTTTAGGTCTAAATGATCTCTTAGGTCTTTTTCAGATCTTTTGATGCAAACAATGAATTAGTAGCAGAAGTGGGATTCAAACTCTGGTCTTCCCTTCTAAAACCATGAGATACAGAATATGGCCCTTGGTATAGCAGAAAGAGTACTATATTTAGAGTCAGAGCCTGGGTTCAAGTCCTGACTCAACCATTTATTATCTATATGATCTCGGGCAAGTCCCTTAACTTGTTTGGGCTTCAGTTTACTGAGGGAGCTATCCTCTGAGGTCCTTTTCAGCTCTATGATCCTCTACTCTTCTGAACTTAAAAAAAGGCACAGAAATATCATGAAGTGATTAGAGAAATAAGCATTCTGGGTGATGGTTGCACTTAGAAGCCCTTCACATAATAATAAAAAAAAAAAAAGATTTAGCACTAGAAATATCTTATAGATGTTTTAGTCTAAATCTCTCATTTTACAGGTAAGGAAACTAAGGCCCTGAGAGAATTAAGAACTAGCTCACCATCACATAGTTTCACCAGCATTAGAACCCAGGTACTTTGTCTCCAAATCTCAAACTTCCTATATTTGATCTGACTTTCCTGGCCAATCTATGACACCAGGAAAAAGTGAAAGATCCATATGCTGGGCCTTTTTGTAGCATCATCTCCCTCAAGAAGACAAAGTAAGCCATCACAGCAAGCCAATGTGACTGCAAGAAAAGTTCTTCTCAAAATGAACTTTGGATCATTCCACCTGTGGAAATAAGCAAGATTGTACTGAGGGTGATCTTTGATCTTTCTCTGCCTAATATCCCTCTTTGGTCAAATGTAGGGGACCGCCCCCTAGCAAAGTAAAATCCAAGAAGAAAAGATATTTCAGGCACATTGTCAGCTGGATACTAAGGTAATAAGAACTACACAATATGCTTTCTTCCAAAAGCAAATCAAATGGCCTCTGGCTCTTCTTTCCTGTCAGAAAGCACAGGGGAAAAAAGCCAGATGCTAGAAGCTATTTTTTCTTTGAGCCAAGGAGGAGGGTGTGTTGGGAGGCAGGATGACTTTGTTTTCATGTGTGCCCAGAAACCTGTGCCTGGTTCCATTACAGAAGGTGTGTCCATGAGCATTCACTTCTAGGGGAAGAGCATCTCAACTGCTGAGGGACCCTACTTCATCCTGAATAATGTGCATGTTAATCAGAACTTTCCAGGCAAGGAAAGGGGAATCCAGGATGAGAAAGGAATTCAAGCTGGAAAGGAACTTAGCCCAGTCCTGTCACTGTATCAATGAGGAATCCCAGGTGCTGGGAAGTCAAGTACCTTTTCCAAAATCACACAGGTGTGGAGAACAGAATCAACATTAGAACCCAGGTCTTCTGCTTCTAAGAACAGTGTTCTTTCTACTACACCACACTGTCTCCATATACAGGGTCTATGGAATTCTTCTACAGAATCACAGTGACTTTTCAAAACACGAATAAGTCACTTTTTATTTTTTTAATTCCACAAACATATATTAACTGCCCCTTTGCCTAGTCAACCAACAGCTAAGCTATTGTTCTGTATATTGATACTATCTAAAATTATCCTGGCAAAGAATTTTATTTGTGGACCACTTGTCCCAGGGAAGATAAGGCCAAGATCTGTTGAAGCAAAATCAAGAGACTTCTTAAGAAGAGGAGAATCTGACACAAAGACTGGCCAATATCCCATGTTCTTTCTTAATAAACATTTCTTTTTCCTTTTAGATTTCCCTAAACTGCTTGTCTCATTATAAAATTATTATGGGTTGCAGTTACATAGAATATTTGCCAACTGGCCTAGAGACCCCAAGTAATCAATTATAAAAACTTTCATTCCTTTTTTATAATCCCACACATATTGGAGGCTTTATCAGACCATTTTGGAGGAGTCTTCTGTAGCCTCTCTGGGGAAAATAGAAGAAATTCAATCCTTCTTTTAAGGGACAACTCTTCCTCCAAATTTGAAGATAGATATGGTAGCTATCTCTGGGTGGGGAAGGAGAGGAAAAAAAGAAACACAATTATTTTGTTGTATTTGAAAGGAACAGCAAGTTTTGCATAGTAAATTTGTAGTTTCATGTACAGTCATCTTTTTTATTGTCCTGTGTTATAGAAATGCTTGTTTTATCCCATAAATTAAAAATAAAAATGTTAAAGTCGAATGCTTAATCTTTAAGATTCACTTCACTTTCCAACCAGCTTTACTGATTTGAATTTCTCTATCATGTCCCCAGAAACTCATCATTCTGCAAGTACATCAGTCTTGGAGGGCTTGGTATTCACACACCTGTGTGAATCAGTGTCCCTTGCCCCTCTGGAAGGATGAGCAAATAGCTTCTCCCAGAACCTCCTCTTAAGGAGGATGGGCAAGCCAGCTATATCTTCATTTCCTACTGGATTATGCTCTTTTGGACTTCTCCATTACTCTGTATTCCTAGCACTGGCTACCTTTTCTCCCTATGTCTTTCTAGTTTCCTTTTGTGTGTTGTCTTCACTCATATGATTGTAAGCTCCCTGAAGTCAGGAATGAGTTGTTTTCATATTTACATCTCTAAAGCTTAGCACAATGTCTGGCACATAATAGATCTTAAATAAGTGTTTATTGACTGAAGATATCCTTCTACTTCCTCTGTGATATTGAACAGTTAACAGCACAATTAGTCAAAAACTATAATTCAGTGAGTTTACAAGTTTCACTCTCATTAACATATTAACTTTTGGGGGCTGTAAATCACTATTGATCAGAGAAATGCAAATTGAGACAACTCTAAAATACCACTACACACCTCTCAGATTGACTAAGATGTTAGGAAACAATAATGACAAATATTGGAGGGGATGTGGGGAAAAGTGGGACACTGATGCATTGTTGGTAGAACTGTGAATGGATCCAACCATTCTGGAAAGCAATCTCTACTATACCCAAAAAGTTATCAAACTGGGCATACCCTTTGATCCAGCAGCGCTACTACTGGGCTTATATCCCAAAGAGATCTTAAAGGAGGGAAAGGGACCCGTATGTGCAAAAATGTTTGTGGCAGCCCTTTTTGTAGTGGTGAGAAATTGGAAAATGAGTGGATTTGCCCATCAGTTGGGGAATGACTAAATAAATTGTGGAATTTGAATATTATGGAATATTACTGTTCTGTAAGAAATGACCAACAGGATGACTTCAAAAAGGCCTGGAGAGACTTACATGAACTGATGCTAAGTGAAGTGAGCAGAACCAGGAGATCATTGTTCACAACAACAAGACAATACTATGATCAGTTCTGATGGATGTGGCTTTCTTTGACAATAAGATGATCCAATCCAGTTTCACTTGTTCAGTGATGAAGAGAGCCATCTACAACCAGAGAGAGGACTGTGAGAACTGAGTATGGACCACAACATAGCATTCTCACTCTTTTTGTTGTTTGCTTGCATTTTGTTTTCTTTCTCATTTTTTCTTTTTGATCTGATTTTTCTTATGCAGCAAAATAATTGCCTAAATATGTATGCATATATTGAATTTAATATATATATATTTTTATTATGTTTAACATATTTTGGATTACTTGCTATCTAGGGGAAGGGGTGGGAGAAGAGAAGGGAATTGAAACACAAGGTTTTGAAAGAGCTAATGTTGAAAAATTATCCATGCATTAAAAAAAAAATTAACTTTCCCATTATCTCTATAAGGTTACATAGGATAGAAGGTAGAGACCTGGCCTTAGAATTACAAAGAAAGCCTCTAATCCATACTGGCTCTCCATACTTTCCCATCACCATTCAGAATGGCAGATTGGGTCTCCAAAGAGTGGCTTATTACTCACATCCTCAGAATTTTAGAAGAACCCTCAGGGGTTGTGGTTTCTAACATAATCACTCAAAAGCTATGAATTCTCCCCCTCATTATCAATCAACCAGTTGTCATTAATTACTTTTTTACAAAGGGTTATTATACTAAGCATGATTAACCAGAACAATAGCTGCAAAACATCCCCCAAAAAAGGGGATTGATGAATAGTCACACTCTCCCATTGCATATGTGCATTCCCTGGGGCGAACGGGCTCACACATGAAGCGAGTCATAAGTCACAAATGTAGGGAATTTGGAGGTCCCAAGCTGGAATTCCTCACCCTGGGAACCCTTTTCCTGATTCACTCCAAGACTCCCCCAAGTTTGCTTCTGGGTATGGCCTCAGTCACAGATGAATTGCTCCCTTCATTAACTGAGCTAATTCCTCCCCAGACATGCTATTGCTCCCAATTCTAATGATCTCTGCTACTGATTCAGGTTACTGAGGTGACCTCTGATGAATCTTCTAGAACTTGCAAGGACCTAATCTGGTTGGTTTTACAGACAGCTAAGACAATGAGTGGTAGAAGACAGAACCTGAAAAACCTGAATTCAAATCCATTCTTATTGTGTGATATTGGACAAGTCATTTAATGTTTGTGTGTTTCATCCATGAAGTGAAGAGTTATTAGGAGGACTAAATGAGATAAAATCTAAAATCCTATTTATTATTATAATTATAATTATTTTTGTCTGGATATTGAATCATTTAAAATTGAAAAGACACACAAATAGATGCTCCTCACTAAGGGCCATACAGATGTCGGTGAGTTGAGGGGATGATGAGTTTGAGAGAGGGATGGCCAGCTGTCCAATAGTTCAGAGCAGTTTTCCTCATATAAGTTTTCTTTCTATTTCCTCAGAGAAAAATGAAAGGACAAAGGGAACTAAGGTTGGGACTCATGAATACTTCTGTATGAAAAACAGATTTTTGACTATTAGGAGACTCTTCACTACAAGATAGATACCCCTGAGTCATTGTGGTTGATGGGAAGCAAAAGGTATTTGGGTCTGCTCTGCAGTGGAGTCAGGGATTTTGGTAGTGCATGTGTACAGGCAAGTCTTCTCCGAGCTTCCATGTGCTTCCTGGAATGCCAACTGAGCAGGTACCAAGGGGTAGGGCCCAAGGAGGCGCTACATATAAAATGTACAAGATCATGCTTGTTCTTTGAACTTCACAGAATTGTGAGCAATTCAATAATACACACTTTGTTGCTAAAATTCCCTGGCAGGGGAGCAAAACCAGATTTCCAAATCAAATTCTAAGACTTCCTGAGTGAAAGAGGCAAAGCTAACTCTCATGCAAGTAAACTATAAAGTGCTATTTGAACATGAACTATTGAGCTAAACTATCCTATTGGCATGTTTAATATTTATGCTAAACGTAGCTTTAAGCATAAATTGTATGCTCTGAAAATATATTTTAGTTTTTATCTTAAATATGTATTATGTAGCTGCAGGAGGCAAACACAATTTTGGATTCAGGCTGTGTTCAAAGTCAGAATACTGTGTATTTTTTTTTCTTTGTTAGCCTTTCAAAAACCTTCAAAAACTTCAATGCTCTCCCCCCCCCCCCCCCTTTTTTAATTAAAGCCTTTTAATTTTAAAAACATATACATGGATAATTTTTCAACATTAACCCTTGCAAAACCTTGAGTTCCAAGTTTTCCTCTCCTTCCCTCCATCCCTCTCCTAGATGGCAAGTAATAAATATATATTAAACATGGTAAAATATATATATATTAAAACCAATATATGCATACATATTTATACAATTATCTTGCCGCATAAAAAAAAATCAAATCAAAAAGAAAAAAATGAGAAAGAAAACAAAATGTGAGCAAACAACAAAAAGAGTGAAAATGCTATGTTGTTGTTTTGTTTTGTTTTTGTTTTGTTTTGTTTTGTTTGCTAAGGCAATTGGGGTTAAGTGACTTGCCCAGGGTCATACAACCAGGAAGTGTTAAGTGTCTGAAGCTAAATTTGAACTCAGGTCCTCCTGACTTCAGGGCTGGTGCTGAAAACACTATGTTGTGATCCATACTCAATTCTCACAATCCCCTCTCTGGTAAAGATGGCTCTTTTTATCACAAGATCATTCAATGCCATTTTTAAAAATAATAATGATAAAGCGGGATCTTCCTCCCACCCCCATTAGTTCTGAGCCTTCATTTCTTCATTTATAAGCTGGAGATAAAATCCATATTATCTATCTCATGGGGTTATGATGAATATCTGCCCTATCTAATCCAACAAACATTTATTAAGAGCCTACTGTGTGTGATGCACTATATTGGGTGTTTGAGAGACAAGGAGAGAATAAGTAAAAGTTCCTACCCTTCAATAGCTTGTAAAATGGAGAAGAAGGAAAGAAATGAGGAGAGAAATAACTCTAGGTTCAAATTAGAAACTTTAAAAATGCTCCTTGAATTAAATAGAATTAAATTAAAGTGAAGTGAAATGAAGTGAATTGCAGATAGGCATCATATATATGGGCCAGGAAACAGAGAATTGTAACAAGAAAATGACCTTGTAAAGTAGACTAGACAGATACAAGTGGGTCTTATCTTTGTCAGATCCCTTTCAAAGAAGATAGCAAAATACTCTTGATTTGACCCCAGTGAACTGTCTCTGAATGGACAGCTAGAGTAGTGGAAGGATGGGTAGATAATTGGGGAAAAAAGTTATTTTAGGGATAAAATCACACTTTGGCTAGAAAATTCAAATAAGGTTAAAAGTGTTTTGAGTTCTCATGAAGTGAGATTTTTCTCACTAAAAGTACAGTTCAGGAATAAGCTAAATCTTGTGGATTGTGGGCGGAGGCTGGCAAGGAAAGTTTATGTTTTGGACTCTTCTAACTGAGGGGCAAAAGGGAACAGTTACTGGGACAAAGCTGTATTCAAGCCAAGAAACTATTCATTTACTTTTTTTAAGTGCTAAAGGGTTTAAAACAAAGAAGTTTGCTTTTTTAAAAAAAGTTAATCATGTCTGATATTAACTGGTCTCCCTGCTTCCATTCTCTCCATTTTCTCCTTCACACAACTGCCAAAAAGATCTTCCTAATGCAGAGGTTTGCTTCTTAATGCACTCTGTTGCTCAGAGAGCTTCTTCAGCTCCCTTGGGTCTAGAAGAGAAAATAGCCTGACACTTAAGAAGATTCTCAACAGTCTGGCTCTAAACCATTAATCCAGCCTTATATGTCGCTCTTCAGCACACACTCTATATTACAGCCAATCTAGAACATTAGTTCATTTCCCAGTCTCATCCCACATTTACCCATGTACCTTCTCATGGGGCACCTCCCAAGCCCCAAATAGACTTTCTCATGTTTACTCTCCAGAATCTTCTTCTTTCAAGTGTGGTATTGGCATCATTTTCCAGACTTTTGCTTGTCATTAATGCTGTCCCTACCCATTGTAGATATTGATGACTCCCAATATTTTCAATCTGGTAGCAAGAAGAGTTCTTCCTTCATTATAGTTTAAGTCGGTGCCTCTGTTATGCCCTGAATTGTTATGATCTAAATAAAATTATTATGGCCACCCCCACTTCCTTGCCATTAGGACTGGGAGAATTGAGTCAGGAAAAACCTTGGAGCTCCCATCACCTTCATATACCATCATATCATAAAATCGAGGTGAATTATCTTGCTCCTTGCCAGGATAATTCCCCCTCGGTTTGAGTATTGCCCCTGCCCTGATGTCTCCTGCCTCGATCTTCTTATCTTGATCTTGATCTTGTCAGGATTAAATTATGATCCTTTCCTGGAATTACGGCTTATCTGCCCACCCAGTGTCCTGCCCCCCTCCCACTTATCTGCCTTTGCTTCCCCTACAAGATTGTATACTCAGGTTATGTATTCTATTTGCAAACCCTAGCTAGTTAAAACCCTATATAAGTTCCCCGCCTCAATTCCTCTGGTCCAGAATGATTTGGACATGAGTTTCATCCAGTTAGCTACCCTAAACTCTCCACATTAAAAGGTTAAAAACCAATCTCTTTCTTGTCTCAGTTTCTCTGGCATTACACCTTCAGACTTAAGACCTGTTCTTGCCAGCCTTCGCCTTACAAAATCTCACTGGAAAGCAGGAATCTTGAGACTTCTTGTCCCAGTCAAAAACAACAGATTCAGATACAGTGATTACAAAAATTGTTGTGCTCCTAAATTTTACTTCCCTCTTCATGCTCTACCATACAGGACCATGCATGGCCTTTCTGCTCTTTCTCATAGATGACACTCCCTCTCCCTCTCTCTGACTTCACAGATTGAGTCCCACCCACCCAGGATGTATCTCTTCATTCATCTCAGCCTGATTTTCTTTGATTCGACTTAACTCCCAACTTTTGTGAGAGGCTTTCCTACTCCCACCCTCAGTGTCTTTCCTTTGAGATTACTTTCAATTAAACCAATATCTACCTGATGTACATATAATTTTTTGCATGTCATCTTCCTTAATTGGATTGTGAACTCCTGGAAAGCAGAGAATGCTTTGCCATTTTTTTTTTTTTATCACCAGTGTTAAAATATGCTGACTGCCTATAGGATGCATATTATTATCAAATTTTATTATTAAATAATAACAAATATTATTAAGTGCTTATTGACTGAATTTCTCCCTCATAAACCCAGAAAAAAAATTCTCAAATTGAGTGAGTATTTCTTATTAGTTAAGGAGCTGACAAAGCTCTCTAAATTCTCCCAGATATCTTTTTTATATCCTAAAGAAATTATCTGGAGCAATTCAGTAGGATTATTCGAATCAACCCAGGCTATACTAGTTAAGCTTAAAGCAAACAGGATAAACAAGGAATGGATATGTCCCAGATGAGAAATGCCTTGGAGAGCTACTGGGATGATATTGGCAGGGTCCATGATACAAGATTTTAGAAGTGAAATAATATTAAAATGGAGACCTCTTTTTTGTTTTGGAAGCATAGAATTTTAGAGCTGAATCACTAAACTTCTGAATTTGGAAGGGATCTTGGGTAGCCAACTATTCATCCATAAATTATATGTGATTTCCTCTAGAATATACCAAACAATCTGTGATATGGACTTTGCTTTAAGATTTCTGTTGAAGAGAAAACGACTACATGCCAAAGATATGCATTCCAGTTTTAGATGACTTTAAATGTTAGCTCCTCATTATAATCAGCCAAAATTTGCTTCTTTGACCTTCTACCATTGTAATCCTTCCCTAATTCTTCCCCCTGGGGCTAAGCAGAACTTGTCCACTATAGGCATGGAAATATTTGAAAATAGCTACCATATCCTTCCAAGCCTTTTCTTCTCCAGAGTTTAAGGATTAGGAAGTTTCTTCTTATATTAAAAATTTGAAATCCTCTCTGTAACATCCATCTACCTACTGCTGTTCCTATTCTTTTTGTGTGTGTGTGTGAGATCAAGCACAGTAAATCCAATATCTCTTCTGATGTAAGTTATTAAAGAACTTGGAAAACAATTATCTTGCCCCTCCTTAAATCTTCTCATCTCCAAGTTAAATGTCACTAATTCTTTCAATTGATCCTCATATGGTACAAATTGAGCCCCTTCACCATTCTGCTGGACCTCCTTTGAATGCTCTCCAGCTATTGGAGTCCATCCTAAAAAGGAAGAGATTTTGAGGATTATCTTGTCTGGATGACCAGTCATTTACTGGCTTGGAATTTAAGTACACATGTGCAGCTCATTTAGCTAAAATACATTTGCCCAAACCTGTGGGCTAAAAAAATCTCATGAATGGGCAACTGTGTTAAATATGATAAATTAGCACTTGATCTTTCTATTGTTTTGATTGTTAATAAAATTAAATAATAAATATACAAAGATATTGATGTTAGCTTAAATCTGTGGTACCAATGGATATATCTGTGTGTAAAATATAATATTCTTCCAAAAAGTATTCTAAGAATGTTTCCAAAATAGTTTATGTTCATGTAGCCTTTAAAGACTGACAAAGCTCTTGACAATAAGATTATCCATGACCTCACTTGATCCTACTGCTATCCATAAAAGGGAGGTGATACAAGTATTCTTATTCACATTTTCAAGTAGGGATATCAAGAGAGTCAAGTGACTTGCAGGTAACATAGTAAGTGAGGGAACTCAGTTCAAAACCTGGGCCTGCATACTAGCGAGGTAATACATTCTTTTGGATCACATTAGGGTAAATTCTATCTAAATTCTCTAAGATTAAGAATAACATTATAGATTTATAAGAATTAGAATGAAATCAAATCACAAAATGGAAAGTAGTAATTACCAATCATAAAAGGTTTAAAAAAATCAGAAGTTGCAAAAACATTTACATGACTTAGACCGATGTTCTTTTCTTAGACCTTGTATTCATTCATTTCATCAGAATTTAAAGTTTCTTATAACTTCTCATTCATTGAAGTTAACTTCCAAATCCCCTTTTTCTTTTAAGGATGTCCAACTCTGTATTTTGAACATTTTAAGACAACCCATGATGGTCTTTAATGATGTAATACTGTTTCTTTCCTATAAATTATCAATGAAAAAATTTGATTCAGCTGTTTTGACATTTTTACCAGATCAGAGATAAGTCTTCCATCCAATGTTTTCCATCAGCCTAAAAAATGACTCAGGGACACATTTGTAGCCATTTGGATGTCACAATGAGTAAGTTCCATACTTTGAATAAGCAAAATGCTAGAAATGCAGCTAATAAGTGCCTGAAACTGGATTTGAATTCAGATCTTCTAGGCCTGGCTCTCTATCTACTGTGCTACCTAGTGACTCTAAATTCCTAGTGAATATGGTTTGGCCTGGAGACAAGAAAAACCTGAACTCAAATCTTGCATCAGGTACTTATACCCTTTGTATCTCATGGCAAATCATTTAGCTTTCTCTACCTATGTCCTCATCCATGGAATGGAGGGGATAATAGGACTTATCTTGCAGAACTGTTATGAGAATCAAATGAAATAATTTTTATAAAGTGCTTTGCAAACCTTAAATCATTATATAAATATGAATTATCGTGATTGTTGTTGTTGTTGTTGCTTTAGTTATCAATTTATTTTCAATGATGTTCAGGTACAAATGCTCCCAGGACATATCTCTATCTACCTTTTTTTATTTATTTATGTTTAATGTGTCATAGATTATTGTGCAGGTGAATGAAATGACTACTTTTGTAATAATTTTGATGATTATTAAGATGATCATCTATCCTGATGAAATTCAGATAGAAAGAAATAGTCTTGAGACATGTCATTATGTTGCTATCATTCTTTCATGTTTAATATTCTGTGAGCTATATTGCATAAGTATAAAATGACTGCTTTTTGTATCTGAATAGAAGCTATTGTTTTCTGAAATGAAAACATTTCTGGTATATCTCTAGTAGCAGGGAGCACAACAGAGGTGATATTTCATCTTATTTCCATATAGTGTTTACTTCTTCTAGTAGGTCTCTATATTTTGAAAGCTTTTTTTTTTACATATAATTTACAGATTCTGAATATTTCTATGGCATTGATTTTTAATATTTTTATGTTTTGTCTAAGTGATTGTAGGCAACAGTTTTGTCTGTGATAATGGAATCTGTTTCCAATATGCTTTATCTGTTGGATTCTCAAGGATATTTGTAATCTACATTTTTAATATGAGATTTATCGGCTCTTACTTTCTGCTGTATAATTTTGGCCACCTGATCATGTCTTTCTTGGTAATAAGTTTTAAATTTTTCCTAACTTCAGTGATTTGTTGCCCAAATTCTACTGTGTGTGTGTTTTTTTTTTGTATAAAGTACATTAATCAGTAAGTATTGCATCCTTCAGAATAACATTTCTATAACTTCTGAGTACAATGACTGGCTCCTAGGTTGCTATCATAAATTGATCTTTTTCTGTAAAACAAATCTACATAGTTCAGTCAATTATTCAAACTTTTTTTTTCAACATATTTTTGGTTGGGTTCATGTAGCAGTTGTCCAAGAAAGGCCTTTTAACTTCATTCTTGGATCTTAGTGAATTTTTAGGCTTCATCCAAAAATAAACCACTTTCAGTTATATCCATTAAGCTCAGTGTCCCATATCTATTGTCAAACTTTATTGTTGCTCTAGATGGTGGCATCGCTTTGTCTCAGAACTATTTCTGTAGGTTTGTAACTTTATCGTATACTAAAAATATTTCAGGGATGCTAGGTGGCATGATCAATAGAGGAATGGACCTGGAATAAAGAAGAACTAAGTTCAAAATTGGTCTCAGATGCTTACTAGTTGTGTGTCTGAACAAGTCACTTAAACTGTGTCTGCCTCAGTTTTCTCATCTACAAAATGAGGATGTCCAGGATTGTTGTGAGGATAAAGTAAGTTGATATTGTAAAATATCAAACTTTAAAGCATTATATAAATGCTGCTATTGTTATTACTACCTAATTATTTTATCTCCATTTTTGATGAAGGGTTAATCTGTAATCTTGGGGTGATAGACCCTACATTTCATTAATATCTTATGAGGAAAGGGACTGGATGTGTTCTAGATATGTCATCTATGTTAAAATTTGTGTGAAAATTGGAATTGCATAAGTCTCTAAATGATTGTTTTAATATTAATTGACCAATTGAATTCATGTACATTTAAACATTTTTGAAATTCCATCTGCTATTGCATATGCTTTTCCTTGATAGCTCTATACTCTTTGTATCTCGAAGAAATCAAGATATTTATAAATGTTCCCTTTGTCTATTGTTTCAATTTGACCTCTAGATTAATACTCAAGACTCTCAGGCTCTGTCTTTCCTTGGCATATTTTATCAAGTTTAAATGATATTTTGACATTATTTTTAAAATTCTATAAAATGAAGGAGCTGCTTGTTGTATTTTCCTGTTAAGCCATATATCTTGATGTCAGTCATGTACATGTCAATAAGATGTTTTGACTCTTTTTATTTGGAAGCCACACAATTCTATTTAAGAGAAATGAAAATGGATTTCATGCTGGTCAGAATAATAAGAGGCTTAAACTACATCCTTGAAAAAAAAGTGACATTTTATATCAAATGTTCTTAATGTTATTGTGTTGGTTTATTGTTGAGGTGGATCTTTTAAATAGAGAACAGTTTTCCATGTGGACATCAAATATTCCCGTGCTCTTACTCTACTTGTGTCTATATGTTTTAGTACGTGAATAAATCATGAGTCCAGAAAGGAGTCAAAGCTTTCTTAATAATCAATACTGCAGGATTGTTATAATGCTTTTTGACTTCTTGTTCAATAATTTCAGAATTGATAGTAAGTTTTTATACCCTTGAGACTTTTTTGACACGTCCTCTTTGCTTCTCAATTTATAATTATATCATGCATTTATAGGTTTTTTTTTTTATTAATGCAAACTTTGAATTGAGTAATATAATCTTGCAGGATCCAAACAATCTTGGTACTTACATTGCATCATTATACTTTGTCCCTCTGATTGAGAGTTGGAACATGAACTCCTCACCTTCAATTTAAGGAGAGAAAACAGGGGAGACATCTCCTCATTTCCTATCAGGTTACAGTTTATTTTGCACTTTTTGAATTTCTTCACCAACCCCACCCCCTCATGGCTTCCTTCTTCCATTTTCAGCTTTTGTGTGTGTGTTGTCTTTCCCCATTAGATTGTAAGATCCTTGAGGTATTTGCATCTACCTTTATTAGCACAATGCCTGAAACATAGTAGGTACTTAACAACTAAATTCTTAAGATAAAGCATATACTCGTATAAATGTATTTTACTGAGAGAGATTACTGTTATTCTCATTTGTTGATAAAAGTTAAGTGATATCTTCTGTCAAGAAAGGTGGGATCTGAGAAGAGGTTAGAAAAATATTCTGTCAATAATTCATTTGTACCATTACTTATGGATCTTATCCATCCCACACTTTTCCAATTTTATTGAAAAGCTAGGGTTTCAGTCACCTCACTTGATGTAATTATTCCAGTATTCCTTTTATTAACAACTTTATGTTTCTCCTTTGAGCTAAGTTTTGTTTTTATTGGATTCATTCTTGAAACCAGAAATATAACCAGAAATCTCTCCTTCTTTAAGGATTACCCTTCTTCTATGATTTCTTCACAGATTTCTATGATAAAATTTTTTAAAATTTATGTTGATTAATGTATTTTTCTCTTTGCACATCTTTTGAATCTTTTTACCACTTTAATCTTTTGACTTTTGCTTAAATTTCTGTTTAAGGAAACCTAGAATATTTTTCCCCTGGATTCTATCTCATATTGTTAATATTATCTTGTTCTTCCCTCTTTGCATTTGTTAAATGATATCCTCAGTAGTGAATGACTATAATAACCTTATATTTGATAAATAAAGCCATGATTAGAAAGAAAGTAGAAAATGGAGGTGGGGGGAGTGGTTAGTTGGTTGTCCTTTATTCTCAAAGAGAACCAAAATGATAATCACTTTTAGAGTCAGTTACAATGTAGAGTAGAGTTAGAATAAAGTTACAATCTATCTCACTATGGCTGATGATATGAGATCGGAAGGCTCTACTGCAAGATCTGGCACAGACAATCCATTTGAACATTTGAAGCGGATTCTCTAAATTTGTACATCTCCTATTTCTTTTGAGCTACTTCAGTTCTGTTTTGCTCACAGAGTACAGTACCTTCTCTGATGAGGGCACGCCATGCTGGATAGTCCTGGGCCAGATTATGCAATCAATTTCAAAGTTCTTAAGAGAGCCCTTGAGAGTGTTCTTGCATTACTTTTCCTGGCCACTTTGTGAATACTTGCTCTCTGTCAGTTCTCCACAAAATAGACTCATTTGACATGCAAACAACATGGCCAGTCTCTTGGACTTACAGCAGATTTGGAATGCTTGGCAATGTAGTTGGAGAAAAGACCTCAGTGTCTGGTATCTTTTCTTGCCAGGTGAACTTCAGCATCTTTCTAAGAAGCAATTGAATTTCCTGGCATGGCACTGTTATACTGTACCAGTTTCACAGGCATACAACAATAAATCAGTGCAATGGTTCTGTAGACCTTCGGTTTGGTAGTCAGTCTAATACCTCTTCTTTCCTTACTTTACTTACCTTAAGAGTCTCCCAAACACCGAGTTAGCTCTTAGAATGCATGCATTAACCTCATTATCAACGTGTATATCCCTGGAAAGTATATTGCCAAGGTAGGTGAATTTATTCACAGAATTCAAAGCTTCTCCATTTGCTATAACAGATGGTTCCATATATGGATGGTATGGTGATGGCTGATGGAGTGCCTTTGTTTGCTTGGTGCTAATTAAGCACAAGCAGGAGAGAATGAATCCATACTTAGGTTGCAACTCAGCTTCATGGGGCTGCATTGAGCGAACAATCATGGCAAACAGAATATCACGTACAGACACTCCTTCCACTTTGTTCTTGGCTTGTAGCCTTTTCAAGTTGAAGAATTTGCCATGAGTGGGATAGTTGATTTTAATGTCATATTCTTCCTCATTGAAGATGTTTGATAATATGGCTGAAAACCTCATGCTAAAACACTTGGGAGCAACCTTGTTTCATTCCACTGATAACTAAGAAAATGCCAGACCTTCGTCCATTTTCCAGAACCTAGACAAGCATATGATAATGAAATTGGCCTAAGATACTGATGAACATCCCCAGGAAACCAGATATTGCCATAATTTTCTAGAAACCCTCACAAATGACAGTATAGCCAGTTTCTCAGATGAAGGCCTCGTATCTCAAGTATATAAAGAACTGAATCAAATTTAAAAGAATATGTCATTACTTAATTTATAAATGGTCAAAGAATATTAACAGGAAGTTTTTGGAAGAAGAAATCAAAAATATATATGTGTGTGTATATATGTGTATATGTATGTGTATATAATCATACTATGCTCTAAATCATTATTGATTAGAGAAATACACATTAAAACCTCTCTGAGGTACCACTTCATGTCTCTCAGATTAGCTAAAATGATAGAAGTGGAAAATAAGAAATATTGCAAAGGAATGTGAAAAAATTAGGATACCAATACACTATTGGTAACTTTACCATTTGATAGAGAAATCTGGAATTGTGCCCAAAGAGTAAAAAACCTGTATATGCCCTTTGATCCAGTAATATAACTATTAGGTATGTTTCCCAAGGAGATCAGGATAAAAGGAAAAAAAAATCTATATTTTCTAAGATATTTATAGCAGCAATTTGTGTGGTTGCGAAAAATTGGAAATTGAGAGAAAGCCCATCGATTGGGAATAGCTAAATATCATGGTATATGATTTTAATGGAATACTTCTATGCTGTAAAAAATAACAAAAGTTGATTTTAGAAGAATATGGAAAGACTTGCATGGAATAATCAGTGTGAAAGGTGCAGAACCAAGAGCAGTAGCAGCAATATTGTTTAAGAAATAATTGTGAATGACTAAGCTACTCTGAGTAATATGATCATTCAAACTAACTATGAAGGAAAATGCTATCCAGCTCCAGAAACATAAGTGATATATATGGAAGTATTGTAGTATAATTTTACACACACACACACACACACACACAATCTCAATGCTGGCTTTCTCTAATGTGGGGTTAGGAGGGAGGGAGATAGATGACTTAAAACTCAAAATGAAGCATTAAAAAATAACAGAAGCAGTTGCCTTCTCTATGAAAATTATATTTTTGCCTTTTTATTTTTAACAGTAATCTTCACTGTGATGGTGGGAATTCCAAGTCACACAGCAAAAGAAAATGATAGATATTATGGAGGCTAATGAGAATTCTATTTGGAGAGGCAGGTTCTTGCTATACAATACTCTCCATCAATCTTCTGATGTATGACTTGCCACTGGATCCATGACTCTGGAGGAGAAAGTGAGACTAGTGACTTTGCACAGCTCTCCCTCATTTAAATTCAACTCACTTGCATATCATGGCTTGAGGTCATGGTTCTCTTGGAGAATGAAAGAAAAACATCATCACCAGCAACCATACTATATTAAAGATCTTTCCTGTTTCTAGAACCACCCAGCTTCTACCTGAATATAAATATTTATATTTATGTGCACAACTGACTAAAAACATATAGGAATAGAAAGGAATTGTAAGGGAAATCCTGTCAGTTTCATGTAACCCAGTAGCATACATTCTATACTACATTGGGGAGAACCTAAATCTATAACCTATTTAAAAATTGGCAAATCAGTATTTCATCTTAAAAGAATGTAGTTTATTGAAGACTTTTTATTTAAGACTATTCTCAATGTTACCACATGCAGTCTAGGAACTCAAAACAAAGATTCCTAAGCTTGTTTTCATTGCTCTTTCTTACCTGTTGATGATACATCTCTTAATTCAGAAGCAAATTACTACATTCATTTTCTTCATTCTTAAAGCTTTTTTTTTTTCTACCAAACTTTTGTATTTTTCCCTTTGAGATTGACAGCAGAGAAGATTACCATATCCTCCAAGAAAATGTTCCGGTGAACTGGGCAGATGAAAAAGAATACCAACATAACCAAAATGTCATTCCTCATACCCTGATTGTATGGAAAATGACATGGCTGAGAGAGAAGAAAATAGGAGTTAAAACAGCAACCAAAGAAAATTTTTCATTCATTGTCTTAGTTGAGCTGTAGTCAACCAGTATAATTTAAGCCACAGCTAGCAATCCACAGAGACAGTTTGATCTTTTAAACACTAAGAACAATTTACAAAACTATACACAGCCCTATTATTGCTGATACTTGAGAAGACAACAAGGGTTGGACTCTGATTTGAAGGGGAACAATATGGCTGCAATGATTTGGGATCTTTGAATAGTTTCATTCTTCCTATTTTCTGCTTGATTTTTGGGGGGGTAAGGCAATCAGAGGAATTACTTTTTTAATTAAAGCTTTTTATTTTCAAAACATACGCATGGATAATTTTTCAACATTAACCCTTGCAAAATCTTATGTTCCCATTTTCCTCCTCTTTTCCCCACCCCTTCTCCTCGATGGCAACTAATCCAATATATGTTAAACAAGGTAAAAATATGTTAAATCCAATATACACATACATATTTATACAATTATCTTGCTACATAAGAAAAATCAAATCAAAAAGGAAAAAATGAGAAAGAAAATAAAATGCAAGCAAACAACAACAAAAAGAGTGAAAATGCTATCTTGTGATCCACTCTCAGATCCCACAGTGCTCTCTCTGAGTGCAAATGGTTCTCTTCATCACAAGATCATTGGAACTGACCTGAATCATTTCATTCTTGAAAAAAGCCATGTCCATCAGAAGTGATCTTCCTATAATCTTGTTGTTGCCCCATGTATGATGATCTCCTGATTCTGCTCATTTCACTCAGCAAAAGTTCATGTAGGTCTCTCCAGGCCTCCTTGAACTCATCCTGTTGATCTTTCTAACAGAACAATCATATTCCATAACATTAATATATAATAACTTATTCAGTCATTCCCCAACTGATGGGCATTCACTCAGTTTCTAGTTCCTTGCCACTACAAACAGGGCTGCCACAAACATTTCTGCACATGTAGGTCCCTTTCCCTCCTTTAAGATCTCTTTGGGATATAATCCCAGTAGAAACTCTGTGGTATCAAAGGGTATGCACAGTTTGATAGCCCTTTGGATGTAGTTCCAAATTGCTCTCCAGAATAGTAGGATCAATTCACAACTCCACCAGCAATGTATTAGTGGGGAATGACTTTAAATACATGTGCTTTCTGGGTATTTCATATGTCTGGAGCTGCTGTTTGTAAAGCTGTTCCAGAGTATAGATGCAATTGTACTATCATAGGGAAAAGTCTGTGATGAGTCTGGGTTTCTATTTCAGAGTATATCAGATTAAAAGTATGCTACTCCTTCTTTCATCAATATGTTTTGTAAAGAGTAGGAGAAGTTAGCTGATTTTGAAAACCTGTTAGTTTCTTATTCCTGGGCCACAAGATTCTCTAGTCATGTATACTTTCTCTCCTAAACTCATGCTTTACCCAATTTCTCACATGATCCTCAAATGAAGTTATTTCTAAGGAGGAATAAAATTCACCGTCAAAATTCACAGAAGCATCTTCAGAGAGTTTAAAAATAGTATTTTACATATTTGCACTGCTTCTTCCATCCCTAAAGCAATAGGTCAGTTTCATAAGGTTGTTACCCTTTATAGGCATCTTCTAAAAGTAAAAATAACATTTTGCTGTTCTTCAAAAAACAAACAAAATATTCTCTGGCTATCCAAATGCTCAACTAATTCTAAAAATTTCAGTGAAGAGTTCTCTTACCCTTTGAAAATTTTGCCTTTTCAAGTCATTTTACAAATTTCATCTTGTATGTTTTTGGAGGGAGCAGGGAAAAACAAAACAAGACAAAATGAAATGAGACAAACTTCTTTCAAAAGTTATTATACTCTCATTAAATAGAAAACTTTTAAAATATTTAAATGATAGTGTTTTTGAGATGGCAAAGTGGTAAGCTTTTATGTCTTTGTCATATCTTCTAATACCGTAGGTTGATCTAAGAAAAGTTCCAGAGTCAAGGAAGAATTGTTTTATATTTAACAACTCTCTCTTTTTTTTTTATTTAATAGCCTTTTATTTACAGGTTATATGTATGGGTAACTTTACAGCATTGACAATTGCCAAACCTCTTGTTCCAATTTTTCCCCTCCTTCCCCCCACCCCCTCCCCCAGATGGCAGGATGACCAGTAGATGTTAAATATATTAAAATATAAATTAGATACACAATAAGTATACATGACCAAACCATTATTTTGCTGTACAAAAAGAATCGGACTCTGAAATATTGTACAATTAGCCTGTGAAGGAAATCAAAAATGCAGGTGGGCATAAATATAGGGATTGGGAATTCAATGTAATGGTTTTTAGTCATCTCCCAGAGTTGTTTCTCTGGGCGTAGCTGGTTCAGTTCATTACTGTTCCATTGGAAATGATTTGGTTGATCTCATTGCTGAGGATGGCCAGGTCCATCAGAATTGGTCATCATATAATATTGAACAACTCTCCTTTAAAGAATATGAGTCTAATAACATTTTACAGGTGAGTTTTGCCCTGAGGAATTTCTAGAAAATTATTAATTTTTTTCCTGGAGAGTTAGTCATTAGACATTTACTAGAATACTCTAAAAGACTTAAAGTGCACTAAAAGAATAGTTTGGTTCACTAAGTTGTTAAGTGACTTGTCCAAGATCACACATTCATCAGAAAAAGGTCTTCCTGACTCTGAGTCTGATTTTCTATCCCTACTAACATATTAACCTACCTCTCAAATAAATTGTTTATGGACTGAATTCAGAAAACTTGATCAAATTAAATTTAAAAGACTTACATTTAAAAAGTTTAAAAGTTTTTTTTTTCTGTTGAATACTTATATTTCATTGGGTTGTTGCATCACTGTCTTACTGAGGAGACATGAAGCAAATGTTCCAAAAGAGAACTTAAGAAACTATCTGCTTCTGAAAACATTTTTGTTGGGTTATCTGAGCAGTGTAAATGTCAAAGTTTTCATATGCACCAGCTCTTATCTTTGCTCCTAGGTAGCTTTGTGTGGGAAGAATAAAAGTCAAATCATCAGTAATTGGAAAATACCCTCAGTTCTGTCCCTGTTACTACCCACTAGTTCGCCTAACATCAATTCCTTTGGTCACTTAGCATCATTGACCAGAGATTTCAATATCCTTAATCTCAATTCATTTAAATTCACATTCAATTGGGTCTTGAAGTAATCTTACAGCTCATCTCTTCCAAGCCCCTTATTTTACAGATGGGTAAACAGGTCACAGAAAAATAAAGTGACCTATAAGAGATGGAACAAACATTGAGTGCCAGAGCTTGCCCTTGAAATCCAGGTTTTCTGATTTAAATACACCTATATGGTTTACTTCCCAGTGATTTAACTTTCACTCAGGGAAACTCAGCTCCATTTAGCAGGACCATTCTGGAGAAGGTCTTAGAGGTTACCTAGCCCAGTTCTTTCATTTTATAGATTAGAGAGCCGAGGTGCAGAGAAATAAAATTACTCATCCCCGATCATACAGGTTGTGTTTGGAAAGTAGCAGAATCAATATCTGAACCCAAGTCCACTCACTCCAGGGAACAAGAAATCAAATAAAGGTGAACAGAGAATGAAGGGCCAGAGCCTGATTTCACCAAACTTTTTTTTCAAGTCTACTAGAAAAACAAACAAAAAGAAAACTATTAATCTCATTCATGATAAATCTGAAATGTGACAAAGTTCACTTTTATGATGATAATTCACATTTCTAGAGTGTTTGATTTGAAGTCAAGAAAATATGAATTTAATTATTGGTCCTGACCCTAGCCATTGTGATCCTAGGCAAGTCATTTAACTTCAAGGTGATAGAGACAACTTCTTATATCTTGTAAACCTGATCTTAGAAGGTTTGAGATCTCCTTTATGGGAGAAAA
This sequence comes from Sarcophilus harrisii, assembly GCF_902635505.1. Taxonomy (NCBI): domain Eukaryota; kingdom Metazoa; phylum Chordata; class Mammalia; order Dasyuromorphia; family Dasyuridae; genus Sarcophilus; species Sarcophilus harrisii. The sequence continues at coordinate 71,117,527 of NC_045426.1, forward strand.
TCACAATTACAAAATTTTAGCTCTTTCATGTATTCCATTTTATAAATTCGAAAACTAAGAGAAGACTTTGAGAAGACCCAGAATCTCATAGTTAAGTGTCAAAGAGACCATGATACAAGGGGAGAAAATGTTGACTATAGAGCTGGAGGACTGAGCTTCAGATCCTACCTTGGACCTTTAGTATAGATGTGACACTGAGCAATCACTTAACCACTAAATGCAAAGTTTGGATTAAGTAGTTTCCAAGGTTCCTTCCAGGTCCAAATCAATAATTTTTATGTCTGAATTCAAACAAATCTATCTCATTTTAAATCCAGAACTCCTCTTGCTTTTTTTAATTTTGATTTTTTTTTTGTGTGCCATGAATCCCCTCTCTGGTGAGTGGAAAATAGCTTTGGTTTGTCACTTACATTCATAATTGAAGGAAATGTCAAATTTCAGTTAGAAATGAGTGAAAATAAATATACACCCCCCCCACTCCAATCTCACCACTCTATAGACTACAGGTTGAATTAACCATGCTGCCTCTGTGGAGCAATTTGTATTTAGCCTGGTGAATTATGGGGTGCCTGAAATCCCATCTTCCTGCAAACAAATGATACTTTCTTTTTTCTTAGTTGTTTCAGAGGAACGAAAGCAGTAGTCTGCACCCCAGGTTGTGAAAACGTTCCTCACCCTGTGCCAAGGAAGGCTGTTGCCAAGCAGACTTAGTGGTAATTAAAAAGCTATGGCACCCAGCTGAAAGAATTCTGGAACGCTTTCTCAAGACGGCCTCAGAATTTCATAAATTGAAAGACGTACCACAGCTGCATCTATCAGGCAGGTAATTGCTATATTCCAATGATCCACTTGCCCCTCTTTTCAGCCTGTGTGGTTAATGCAGTTAGCTGCAGCTGTAAATTTTAGGGAGTCATTGCCAATACTTACTTTTCACAGAATCATGGTATATTACAGCTGGTGTCCATCCCCATCATTTTATGAAGACAGCCACTAAGTCTCAAGGAGGCACATTGATTGCCTAATAATAATAATATAATCATAACAATAACAACAATAATATAAAAATGCCATCAAAAGGAAGGGACAACCAATAATTATATAAATATCTGGATATAACATTGATCCATAAAAATTTAGGAATATTTTAAATTGTTGTTACCATATTGAATATCCAGAATCTCTAAGTATGAGAAATAAAAAAAAAAAACTTTTAAAATAGATGAAATTGAAACTACGTGGGGATAGGGTTGAAGTTCATATCATTTCCATTTGTCTAGTCTGCTTGTTCTCAGTATATTTTCAGGGAACTTCCAGAATATAATCTTATATCCTGACACTTTTATTCAATTTTTAAAATTGAATTTTTTCAATTTTCAATTTTTCAATATTTCAATTTTTAAAATTGATCATCTTATGACAAGCAGGGTCCTTTCACAAAATCTTGGAAAGACTTGAATGAGCTGATGCAAAGTGAAGTGAGCAGAACCAAAACAACACTTTTACACAGTAACAGCAATATTATATATGATCAACTGTAAATAATTTAGTTATTTTCAGCAATACAATGATCCAAGACAGTCCCAAAGGATCACAAAGAGAAATGCTATCTACCAGAGAAAGAACTAATGGAGTCTGAATACAAACTGAAGCATAATATTTTTTGTTTTACTTCTTTTGGGAAGGCAAGGTCTGTGTTTTCTTTCACAACATGACTAATATGGAAATATACTTTGCATGATTATACATATATATAACATGTGTTACATATGTATAATATATAATTTATTATGTATTGTTATATATATAATGCATATATAATGCTTGCTGCCTCAGGAAGAAGGGAAAAGGAGGAAAGAAGGAAAAAATTTGGAACTCAAATTTTTTTTTAAAGTTAAAAAGTGGTTTTTACATGCAACTAGAGAAAATTTTAAATAATTTTTTTAAAGTGGTCATTTTATACACCTCCACAAGGGTCCTGAGAACATCAAACTCTTCAAAGGCCTCTCTTCCTTTAAGATACAGTTTAAAAGCTTAATCAATTGCAAGTTGGTGGCTCTGCCTGCCTCAACTCTCTTTGATCCATTCCTTTCCTTTCTGTCTTCCATTTAACTTCTTTCTATATAGTTATACTTATTAACTTTCTTTATTCTGTGTATTTTTTCTATGTGTTTATTATCTCCCCCTTTAAAATGTAAACTCCTTTTATTTAGGTATTGCTTCATTCTTTGTACATGTATCCCTTATGACTAGCAAGAGTGCCTGACACATAGTAGGCATTTTATACTTAATAACTGATTGATTGAAAACAGGTCGTAACATATCTGATCTCCATCAAACATAATCAAAAGGAAATAATAATAATAACTCATTTATGTATTTTAAGTAATCTAAATAATTTATTTAAGTAGTTTAAGATACTCAAAGTGCTTTACATTCATTATCTTATTTGAACTTCACAATGACTTAGTAAGGTCGATGCTATTATGAGCCACAAAAAGGAAGAAACTGAGGTTTGTCTGGGAATCACCCAGAGAGTAAGGAACAGAGACTAAATTCACACTTAAATTGTCTACTTCCAAATACATCTTATAGTGCATAACATCATTTGATATCTTCTTCCTTTGAGTCAAAATGATATAGCCACATATAACCTATATTACCCTGAGTAAAACACTTTACCCTTCTGGGTGTCAATATTCTCATTTATGAAATGAGGTTGATCAATTCTTGGCAGTTAGGTAGCACAGTGGATAGAGTGCCAGGTCTGGAGTTAAAAAGACTCATATTGGTGAGTTCAAATCTGGCCTCAGATATTTACCAGCCGTGTAACCCTGGACAAATCACTTAGCTCTGTTTACTTCAGTTTCCACATCTGTAAAATGAGCTGAAGACAGAAAAGGCAAAACCCTCCGGTAACTTTGCCAAGAAAACTTCAAATAGCATCACAAAGAGACATGACTTTATTAATCAGAGAAATGCAAATTAAGAAAACTCTGAGGTACCACTACATACCTGTCAGATTGGCTAGAATGACAGGGAAAGATAATGCTGAATGTTGGAGGGGATGTGGGAAAACTGGGACACTGATACATTATTGGTGGAATTGTGAATACATCCAGCCATTCTGGAGAGCAATTTGGAACTATGCTCAATAAGTTATCAAACTGTGCATACCCTTTGATCCAGCAGTGTTACTACTGAGCTTATATCCTAAAGAGATACTAAAGAAGGGAAAGGGGTCTGTATGTGCCAAAATGTTTGTGGCAGCCCTCTTTGTAGTGTCCAGAAACTGGAAAATGAATGGATGCCCATCAGTTGGAGAATGGCTGAATAAATTGTGGTATATGAATGTTATGGAATACTACTGTTCTGTAAGAAATGACCAACAGGATGATTTCAGAAAGGCCTGGAGTGACTTACATGAACTGATGTTGAGTGAAATGAGCAGGACCAGGAGATCATTATATACTTCAACAGCAATACTATATGATGATCAATTCTGATGGACCTGGTCTTCTTCAGCAATGAGATGAACCAAATCAGTTCCCATGGAGCAGTAATGAACTGAACCAGCTACCCAGCGAAAGAACTCTGGGAGATGACTATGACCCATCACATATAATTCCCAATCCCTCTATTTTTGTCTGCCTGAATTTTTGATTTCCTTCACAGGTTAATTGTACACTATTTCAAAGTCCGATTCTTCTTGTGCAGCAAAATAACTGTATGGACATGTATACATATATTGTATTTAACATATACTTTAACATATTTAACATGTATTGGTCTACTTGCCATCTGGGAGAGGAGGTGGGGGAAAGGAGGGGAAAATTTGGAACAAAAGGTTTTGCAACTGTTAATGCTGTAAAATTACCCATGCATATATCTTGTAAATAAAAAGCTATAATAAAAAAAATTAAAAATAAAGGAATATGACTGAGCAACATCACCAAAGCAAGTTAATTCCAGCTTTAAATCCATAATCTTATAAACCACAAAAAAATAGATTTTTAAAAAAAATCTCTAACACTACCACATGAGATGTGAGTCTGTATCAAGCTTTCTTCATTATCAAGGTACAAATATTATGAAATAGTCAAGAGAATGTTGATGGCTTTATTCAGCTGGCTTCTTCTCAGGCAGAGATGGCTGGACTTGTGGCAGGCTGTGTAGGGTCAGCAAAAAAAACAGCTATAACTTTTCTCTTGTGTCAGTAAGTTGTCAAAAAACTGATTAATAATGATAACTATGCAGAATTCAATAGAAAGCTGGGGCAGGTAGAGATGTCCAAGGTGCAGTCTCCACAAAATGCTTTGAACTAGAGGATCACAGAAATTATAGCACTTGGCAAACAGGCTGCTACACAAACAGCTGGGCGTTGAGCCCAACATAGGGCAGGAGGGCCAGTTGAATTGAATCCATAAATTCACCACTCTTTTTCCTGAGGAAGAAATTCCAAATATTCATTGAGGAGGAAAGTAAACAGTTGGGATTATGGTTTTACCGGCCGATTTCTTTCAAGGAGTCTTTCTCTTATTTATTAGATTTCCTGGCAACCAGCACAAGAGAGAGTTTGAAGAGAAGAGAGGTGTGTGTGTGTGTGTGTGTGTGTGTGTGTGTGTGTGTTATATGTATGTGCATATGCATGGATGTGCAGCTGTGCTTTCTCCAGCTTTCAAACTTCATAAGGAAATCTTTTATGGAAAACAGAACGGTTGGCTACTCTCAGAAGGCTGTTTCAGGAGATCCTTGAATGTTTTTTCCTCTTGACACAATAAACATCTTGTTTCTAATGACATTTTAGTTGTTAAAAGACACACCATCAAGGTTTCTCTTGGAAACTGACCTTCCCATATCTGAGCTATCTGTGAATATATGTAAGTGGTGTTGTGTGTATATTACAAAAAATATATGATCAAAAAAGATGAGCTGGGAATCTAGGGGAGAGTGAGAAGTATCTAATGGAGGTAACTTTTTTTCTTTAAAACTTTTTATTTCATTTTTCAGTTAATAACAATTTATTTTCTCTACCTCCCCCACCATACCCATTTTAAAAAGCAAAAGCAAAATTACTAGGAAAAATATATATACAGTCAAGTAAAGCAATGGCCATGTCCAAAAATCTGGCTTATTCTGTTTCTTAAGTGATGGAGATGATTTTGGTCCATGTTCTTCCAGAAATCTACCTACCAAAGAATGTCCATCTCATGTATTGGGAGCCTTCTTTTTAGTTCTCTTGACATTTTCTATGTAACAATGGAACATGTAAATTTTCCATCAATTTCTTTCTATCTGGCTGGCCCATTTTTTTCCTGGTCTTCTATTTCTCTGATGAAAACCTTTATTCCATTCCTCATATAATTCCATGCTTAGAATGTGTTGTATCATGCTCTCCCTCCCCATTCACCTCTCCTTTGAACTATCCTTAAATTTAATTCTTTGGCAGCTATAACATTCCACTGCTCCCAGTCAAGCCACATCACTGAAGAACATTGTTAGAGAAAAGATAGCCCTTTGTTTTAGAGAGATGTCATTAAAAGAACTGTGCAGTTTTCCAAAAGCAGTTTCTCCCATACTCCCTTTCCTTGTTCATTTCTCACCAGCTCATTGTTCATTTGTATCTTCTGACCAAGACACGGGAATTAGTTCTATGTAGGGTCTATCAAATTACATATTATAGTCTAGACAACAGGCATTCTTCATCCATTTGTGTGGAGAATTGTATTAAAATCTTTTCAATGTTTTATATTCCATTTAAAATTTACTCAATATTGTGGGACTTGATGCCCTAGAAAGATATACATAAGTGTTTATGTATAGACAGTGTGCATGAATGTATATAACAATAATAATACTGAACTCGGGTTTGAAAGAATGGTCAGCAAATCAAGCTGGAGAAGAGACGGCCAGTGAAGAAATTTTTTTGAATGTTAGATGTTTTTTAAAATTTTAAGACCCCAGAAGGACAGTTCTACTCACAGAGGTTATTGTTTGTCCTTCATTCACACTAAAAATTTAACAACAGGCACTTAGGGGCTGGCTCCAGCATACCCCATGTATTCTCTGTCTTATTTTTCAGGTAACCTTGGGAAATGTCTATTCAAGTGTCTCTTTACTATGATTTAAGATCAGCTTGATTCCACAAAATTTTCCCCAGTCATTTCTTTTTTTGTTCACTCTTCACTTACTACTCACTCCACCATACCTCTACACAGTTTTCCTATTATGTCCTGGGAACCTAGTTGTTTGCAGTGCTTTTATGCATTTGCAAAAGTAGTCTCTTTGCTACTACTTGTAGCTGATCTAAATTTTCCTGCTCCAAAAATCTTCTGAATTAAAGAGATGTTCACCTTCAGGAATGGTCTATTTGCAATTTTATATGAAGACAGAACTTGGACCAGATGGCCTCTGAAAGTCCCTGTCAGTAATATGACTCAATAAAAATGATCCTAAGGCGTATCTTAAAATAAAACCTGTTCTATATCAAATTATATTTTTAGAATTGTGATTTCATGGCACATCTCTTCTATGTAATCATATAAATTAAAAATTAAGAATATTGAAGAGAAACTAAATTACTTGAATCATTCCAGGATAAAACAGAAAAAAGGTTTTCATCAGGGAAACAGTAACTATGAACTAGGACAACTAAAATCACTTTCAGGCTTTTTTTAATAAATAAGATTAGTATTGTGAGGTACAATAGGTGAAGGTTATCACTGAGGCTCTCCCCTTGTTTCCCAATTAACACCCTTTCCTTTTCCTACTCTTGACATTTATCAAGGAAAAAAGAGGTCAGAAACTTCTAGTGTGTGTGTGTGTGTGTGTGTGTGTGTGTGTGTGTGTGTAATTTCCCACCTCAATTACATGTTTAAATAATTTTTAACTTTTCAAAGTTTTGAGTTTCAAATTCTATTCTTCCCTCCCCCTTTCCTGAGATAATAAGCAATCCGACATAGGTTAGACATATGCAATCATGTAAAACATTTCCATACTAGTCATTTTGTACAAGACAACTTGAATAAAAGAAAAAGAATGAAGGAACGTGAAAAATAATATGCTTCAATCTGTATTCAAACAATTTCAATTTTTTCCTCTGGAGGCAGATATTATATTTCATTATTAATCCTTTGGGATTATTTTGGATCATTGTATTGTGGAAAATAGCTAAGTCATTCACAATTCTTCATTGAACAAAATTGATGTTACTATGTACAACATTCTCCTGGTTCTGCTCACTTCACTTTCCATCACTTCAAGTCCTGCTTGTCATTTCTTATACAACAGTCATATTCCATCACAATCCACATCTTGTTTAGACATTCCCCAATTGATGATCATCACTTTGATTTCCAAATCTTATTCGCTACAAAAAATAGCTGCTATAAATATTTTTCTACAAATAGATTCTTTCCCCTTTTATGTCTTTGGGATATAAACTTAAGAGTACTGGATCAAAGGGTATACACACTTTGTAGTCTCCTCCAAGGCATGGAGAACTCCTAGGATTTCATTTTGAAGGATGCATGAAAGAGCATAATATGAAGAAGTAAGAGAAAAGGTAGGTTTGAGCTAGTCCCAGCAAGCCCTAGATATCAATCTAATGAGTTAGTATTTTATCTGAGAGATTATAAAATCAAAACATTTTGATCCAAAAGAATGATCATACATTGATCATATATTCCTTACTTACTAGTAAACTTTCCTATGGCTCCTATTAGGTATGAAAGGAAATCGATTCTGGAGTCTACTATATTGTTGCTATAAGAAAGAAAGAAAGAAAGAAAGAAAGAAAGAAAGAAAGAAAGAAAGAAAGAAAGAAAGAAAGAAAGAAAGAAAGAAAGAAAGAAAGAAAGAAAGAAAGAAAATAAGAAAGAAAGAAAGAAAAAGGAATGGAGGGAGGGAGAGAAGTAGGAAGGGAGAAGGAAGAAGAAAGAGGACGGGGGGAAGGAGGAAGGAAAAAAGGAAAGAAGGAAGGAAGGAATGGAAGGAGGGACAGTGGGAAAGAGAGAGGGAGGGAGGGAGGGAGAAAGAGAAGGAGGGAGGGAGGGAGGAAAGGAAAAAAAAGAGCTGTGTTGCCCAACTGCTGCCTCAGGTGGACAACTCCTACTGCAACTCACAAAGATAGTTGTTTGTCCTTCATTCTCAAAGACAATCATGACATGGAGAGGTGATGCCATGATATAAGTGAATCAGATTTAAGTGAGGGGTGCTGTGCAGAGTCACCAGCCTCACTTTTCTCTCCAGAACCGTCTAGTTCCAGGAAGATTTGGATCAGGCTGGCGCTGGATGCAGTGGGAAAAGTTGGCTTTTTGAAGCTAAGGTCTTTCCCAGGTCTGTTTGTCAGAGGTAGCACCCATTCAGTGATTAAGGATAGGTAAGAATTGAGGCAAAGAATGGCCTCTTTTACCTCGTCAAAAAAAATTCCATTTGTAAGGGGAAACCTCCATGTCCTGGAAATTCTTCGCTCCGGTCATGGGGTCCCCATCCAATTTGCTTCTGAGTATGGTACTGGGATGAGCACATCATGCCTTTGCTCAGGTGAGCTGACTTCTCCCAGAACACGGGATCTCAACTAAGAAGTCAATCTGTTATTGGGCTGGGTCAAATAGTCACTTGGCTGCAGTATTGATTACTCTTCAGATGGGCTATTGCCATTACTGACTAGTAGTCTCTGCTACTGAATCTGGTAGATGAGGGGGCCTTATATAGCACTTTTGAAGCTCACAACTTCATAATCTGTTCAATTCTGATGCGGGATATTCACTCACCTAAGATCGGGAAAAAATAAACACAAAAAGAGAGGAAATAAGAGAGGCACTATATATTTACATTTATTCACTATATATTGGCCTGGATGGGAGACAGGACCTACTTCCCTATCCCCTTCTCCAGCAGTTCAGAGCCATCCTACTTGCTCAAAAGCAACCAGAAATAAGTGCAAAAGATCACATGCTCAAACTTTTTCACTCTCGCCACTACTTAGGGAATATTTCAGTAGGTTAATTTTGTTACTTAACAAATATTCTCCAGAACTCACTGAGTGTACATATTCCAGATTGGGAAACTTTGCTGTAGTCAGCAGGGACCTGACAGAGTTTTAAGTATATTAAAGATTTCTCTGTATTAGGAAGATCATTTTGGCATTAGAAAGAATTAAGACATTTATTAAGACCCAACTCTGTTGCAGGTCTTTTAATAAGCATTGGGAAGACAAATTTTAAAAGCTAGAAACATGCATTCTAATAGGTGCTTTTTCATTCATTCATTCCTCACGATATACCCCATAAGGTTGATAATATAAACATCATTATCTCCTGTTTCTACTAACCATTCACTACTCTTAAATCTGGGACTTCATTCTTTTCAGTCTAATTTTATTCTTTAGGACAACATGTAATAACTCTTATTGTACTTCCAAGTAACAATCCTTCAACTACAATGATCTAAATCTTTTCTTGACTAGGCTAAACTCTCTAATTTCTAATTGACGAATATAGGGAAGTGGTGATCAAGAAGGGTTATTTCAGTAAGGAAGTCACAAGAAATACAAGTCAATTGATTGGAACATTCCTTCTAGGAATAGTAATGTTAATTCTATTACTGTTTCCAGAGCAAGAGATGGAAGGGATAGGAGGAGATTATACATGGCAAGAACATAGCTATAATACAGTATGGGGATAGGGCTGGTTAAATATGGTGAATTCTCACCATTAAGGGGAACACAGCTTTGTGAACAATAGACTGAAAGGAGGTGATATTGAAGGCATGTCGATTAGTCTGAAGCATTATTTCAAAAGTTGGGACAGAATTGACCAAAATCTGAGCTAGGAGTTGGCGATAGTGTAAATGAAGAAAGGACTGTCAGTCAATAGATATTAAGCAGTTAATATGTATCAGAAACTATGCTAAATACTAGGGATACATATATGAAAAAGGATGACAATCTCTGAGTTCAAAGTGTTTATAACCTTTTAAGAGTAATTTTTAAAAATTTTAAACTTAAATAAAAAATGAGCAAAGGGGGAAAAACCACCATGGATAAAGCAGTTGATAAAAAAGGATTCAATATAAAACAATAAATTTCCATTTCAAGAAAACCTATGTAATGAATACTGTACATTGTTTACAAAGCTTCCTAAATTTTCTTTGCTTCCTTGTTGATTTTCTTTTGTTTTTTGTGATGTATTTTTTAATTTTATTTTTTCCCTCCCCTCCCTAACCCCATCCTAAAAAAGGCTACAATTAAACATGAGTGTATATCTATCTATCTATATATTACATACATAGCTATAAACACACAATCACACACATACACACACACACACACACACACACACACACACACACACACACATATATATATATATATATATATATATATATATATATATATACATACACATATATGAGACCATACCGTGCTTATTTCCTCTTATCATCTGTTTCTTTGAAGGTGGATAGCAGCCCACCATTTCCTTCACTATAGCAATATTCCAATGCAATCACATCCTATTTAAGAGATTTATGTAAGATTTTTCCCAATTTTTTACATTCCTTCTGTTCTTGGCTACATGTTTTTTGTTTATACAAGAAAACTTGAATTTAAAATAAATAAAATTTTCCTTTTTACACATCAACAATGCTCTCACCTTATGGAATAGTTTAAGGAATGATACTGCTGAATCTACTTTACGTCTTTTTTACTCTGGTTTCCTTGAAGTTCCTGACCTTTTGTTCTTTCTAATGAACAGTTATTATTTTTTTTTAACTCAGTAAAAAAAATTATTTAGTAAATTCGGATGTCACTCAACCCCACTGCCCCCAAGGCTTGTTGTTTGTTGAAACTGCAGTAGGTCTTCACACAAGCCAAACCCTGGGGTCTTCTTTTAAGGGTCTTATCTTAAGAGAACAACTGCTGCACCCCATGTTTATTTCTGTAGCTCTGTGACAAGTTTGTCTTTTTTCTGGAAGAAATTTGGAGAGCTGAAAGATTTCTGACTTATTTTACCATCTTCCCATGATCCTCTTCAAGGAGTTTATAATCTAATGAGGAAAAACAACATATAAGAATAAGCTTTTTAAAAATTGGGTGCACGCTTGCATTTTTGATTTCCTTCACAGGCTAATTGTACACTATTTCAAAGTCCGATTCTTTTTGTACAGCAAAATAACTGTTTGGACATGAATACATATATTGTATTTGGCTTATACTTCAACATATCTAACATGTATTGGTCAACCTGCCATCTGGGAGAGGGAGTGGGGGGAAGGAGGGGAAAAGTTGGAACAAAAGATTTTGCAATTGTCAATGCTGAAAAATTACACATGCATTTATCTTGTAAATAAAAAGCTATAATTAAAAAAAGATGAAAAAAATAAAATAAAAATTGGGTGCATAATGGAGAATTTCAAAGGAATACAGTTTAGTGGGAAATAAAGAGATGGTTGGTCAGGATACCCTCCTTAAATGGAACTTTTGGGAGCTCTCCACTCTATCCTGCAATCAGAGGGTCAGATGGATAAGACACTGTATGAGTAGAATTGCCAGGATTGGTAAATGATTGAATGTAATGGAGGATTAGGTAGAAGCATAAAGCAAAGAATAGCATCAAGGATATTCATCACTGACAAGGAAGATGCCTATTATAATATGAAAAAAAAGGAAGAGAAATGAATAGGGAATGAGGAGAGAGGGAGGGAATAAGAATTTATATACAGAAATACTCAAAGATATTGTGGGTTGTGTTCCAGACCACTGCCATAAAGTGAATATAGAGAGTCATATGAATTTTTGGTTTTCCAGTGTATTTAAAAATTGTTTACATGATGCTACAGTCTATTAAATATGCAAAAGTATAATCTCTTTAAAAACAATGTACATACTTCAAAAATGCTAACCATCAGCTGAGCCTTCAATGAGGAATAATCTTTTCTTGGTGGAGGGTCTTGCTTTAATATTGATGACTGCTGACTGATAGGGATAATGATTATTGAAGGTTGGGATGGCTGTGGCAATTTCTTAAAATAAGACCATAATGTAGTTTGAAGTTTACTGCAGGAATTGACTTTATTTCACTGGGACACTGAGAAGCCATTGTAGGCTTACTGGTTGTTTTGTGTCAGACAATTGAGAGACCTATGGAGAGGGAGAGAGATTGGCAAGTGGCAGTTGGTGAAGCAGTCAAAAAAAAATACCTAACATTTGTCAATTAAGTGTACTGTCTTATATGGGTTCAGTTTGTGGCACCCCAAAACAATTACAATAGTAACATCAAAGATCACTGATCACAGATCGACATAACAGATATAATAGTAAGTTAAAAGTTTGAAATATTGCAAGAATTACCAAAATGACTCAAAGACACAATATAAGCACATGCTACTGGAAAAAATAAACTTGTTCAATGTAAAAAAATGCAATACCTGCAAAGTACAATAAAGCAAAGTACAGTAAAATGAGTTCATCCCATAGTGTCTACTACAAACTAGAGACTGTGTTAATGTACAAGTATCATTGTATTGATTCTCACAGTAATCTGGAAGATCAGTGCTATTATTTTCCACATTTTACAGTTGGGGAAAATAGATAAACATCTAATAAGTGTTTGAGTACAGATTTGAAGCGAATTCTTCCTGAGCCCAACACTTTATCCCCTGAACTACCTAACTGACTTCAAAACAAGATATGATACGGATACTGATCTGAATATATGTATGAATATGGACCTAGGGATAGATTTAAATATGGATATTTATAAAAATATGGAAATGTACATAGATATGGATATTAATTAATAGCTTTAGATACAGGTATATAAATGAATAAAGATGTGGATAGAAAAGCAACATGAAATCGGGAATAAAAAGTCAAATAAGATGAAACTGGGAAGAATGTTTCAAATCTCTTTGAAACAAACTGGCCATGAGACCTTATACAAGTCACTTAATTTCCCCTTGTTATAGGAAATTCTTTAAATCAATTGCAGAGAGAAGAGTCCACATATTTTGTTAGGGTTTATTTCCTCCTCCAGGAATTTTCTATTGTAAAGAAATACCAGTTCAAATCTGTATCTCTCTTGTATAGATACGCATATGGACAGCGATATTGATGGTGGGTACCTGCTAGTTTCCTTATAGGAAAAGAAAATCTAAAAATAAAAGATTATGTCATAAAAAATGAATAATTAGAAAAGAAAGTCCACTGGGTCAAGTGATGAGAGTAAGGGATTAGTGCTGAATAATCCATATGATAAACTGATATCCCCATAATATCAGAGAAAGCCAGAAAGTCCCCTAACACATTAATTGGAATCTCTGAGCCAAAAGTGTGGAAAAACATAGACAAAAGCCCCATAGGTTAGGAGTGACCTTGGAGAGCTGCCACCTGTAAAATTAAAGGTAATATTCATCATCCACACAAATAAAAGCAAAGAACATTTTGAGTATAAATGTGCCAACTTCCTAAACTTGTTAAAAATAAAATCTCATGCACTTTGCAAAAATTCTGTACTCTGTGTCTGTCAAGGTTTCAAAACACTTGGGTCCTTGTACTGAGAGAAAAGGAAATTGATATCTGGAGAGAAAAGGCCATGGTCTGTGTACATTAGAGCTGAAGCAGACGACTTGAATTATTTTTAAGAACATAAGCCCTGGCAGGGGACATAAGGGACAGTTCACCCATGCGACTGCCTTGAAGTCTGTAGTTTGAAAGCAGGGGATTGGAATCTATGTAACTTAAGCCTTTTTTCATCCCCATGCATGTGCCAGTGCTCCCAGCTGCTAAAAGGTGGCCGGATTGCCTCCAAAAATAAAAAACGGCCATGCTTAGTATGCTTTAACCATTTCTAAGATTACAGATGCCTCGAGGGACTCTATTTGTCCCAAGAACCAGCATTAATCCCTATTATAGCTAATAATTTGGCATAAAATAACAAAAAGGACCATAAGAAAATCAATATATAATACATAGGATTCTGCTCCTTGTACCACAATCCAAGTCGTCAGAAATTAATATCTCCATGATGGTTTTAGTCTTTTAAAAAAAAAGACACATAAGAAATTGTAATAATCAAACTTCCCTCTTTATTTGGTTTTTTACTTTATTACTAGTGCTTAGCCTAGTGCCTAGCACATAGTAGGAACTTTACTAAATGTTGATTGGTTAATTTATTCTCTGTTTTCATAAGACTTTATCTCATTTGCTAACATGTTCCCTTATTTCCAAATTCTGTCTTTTGTAAACTTCTAGCACATATCTTCCCTATCTTCTCAAAGGTCATTTCACTGACCCACTGTTTATTACTTACATTAAAAAAGAAACAGAGAAAGGAGAAGTAGATGGTTTGGTGAATAGAGTATTGGTTCTGAAGTTAGAAGGACCTGAATTTAAAATCTCGCATCACACACTTAACATGCATTAGCTATGTAACCCTGGACAAGTCACTTAATTCTGACTGTCTCACCAAAAAGTAAAATAGTAAGGAGAAGGAATGACATCTCTGGATGTTACAAAGAGTGATTGGTCTCATTTCACATATAAATGAAATCTAAAATGAAATCTCTTTGAAAGGGGAAAAATACAAGCAAATAGTCAAAATAATTATACATAATTATTATATTAAAAACATGTGGGGAAAATCTGTCACTTTTGCCCAAATATAAATATAAAATGTTAGCAAATTAAAGAAGACCTATGAGAGTTTAGAAACATAGCCTTGTTAATATGAAATAGAATTTTTTTAATTCAAAAAGAATTTTTAAATATAAAAAAAAACAAAAAGAATTAAGTTTATGATAAATTCAGGTTCTGCTACTTGCCACTCTGGTGACGTTGGGACTCAATGACACCTTTCTGGACTTCAGTTTTTTTCATCTGTAAAATGAGGCAATTTTTCCATAGTGATGGAAAGAGCATGGGTTCTGCAGTTAGAAGAAGACCTGGTTTAAATCCCCTCTCTGACATTTGCAATCTGTGTGAACTTGATTGCTTAACTTCCATAGGCTTCAACTCTAGAATTCATGAGTTGGTCTAAAAGACCTCTATGACTCCTTCTAGCTGTAGATCTATGACAAAATGACATCCTGAATCCAAGTCCAGCGCTCTTATCCTTCTGTTGGACTTGGATTCAGGATGTCATTTTGGTCCTCTTCAATTATGAAAAACAATAAATGGTCCTCAATGTATTGAAACTTCTCCAAACTAAGAATTCTATTTTTTTTTCTAAGTCTGGTCATTGGTAGCAAGAACTTTCCATTATTTTCCTTGTTTGAAGACTTTAATAGGCTTTTCATAGCCAAAAATGGAGATAACAACACAGGGTCTCATTTGTCCTATTCCTATTCTACCTCTTTTTCAATTTTATTCTGTTGCTAGAGAAGCCCCTTACTCAGTGCCAAAATGTAATGCTTGGGATTCCCACTAATCAAAGGGAGCCATCAGCCCTCTCCCACCTTAGTTTATATATGATGAGTTCCAGAGTTGAATTACATCTATCTTTCAGTGGGAAAGCCCACTGTAATATAAAGTAACAATCCCTAGCATCCTTCAAGTCTTTCTCTCATGACTGATTCCTAATTGTTCTCTTAAGCCGTAAACATCAGAAATGAAGAATTGATGGATTTTGAAATTTGATCCTTATTTCTAAAAGGACTTGGGAAAGAAGTCTATGCCTTTATTAGAAGCACAGAATTAAGGGAGACTCATTTTATAGTACATTAGTGCAGTCTCTGACACAGGCTGGCTCCTCCAATGTATGTGGTGGGTGGATGATAAGACAGCTGCTTCTACTGCTAAAAGATCAGAGACTGAAACACTGTCTATGGTACTAAGATTTAAGAACTTTTGGGTTTTATTATGCAAGTCAGATTTTGAAGAGAAAGTGACCTATAATCAGATCAATATGGTCTATATTGAAAATATATAAAAAAAAGTAAAAATGATTTTCTATGTCAATAATTGTGCAAATGTGCCTCATTTTAGGCAAACCAACCTGAAGGAGCTTACATTCTAAAAAAAAAAGGAGTGAACACACAGATGGGAGTAGTGGCCAGTGAGGGGCCCTTTGGAACTGAAAATTATTGGGATACTTGTAAGTGGGACTATGAGGGAATAGATTGTCCTACCCATCCAGTATCAATGGCAAAATTGATTTGATCATGGTTTATAGTTCCAGAATTTGGTGGGAAGGGAGGGGAGAAGAATGACTGCTGAAGTTGTGGAATAAAGATCAAGTCAAGAGTAAAGTAAAATGTGGCCAGGATTTTTCCTGAAATAATTTTCTCAGAAGCAAATGCCAACCAGGGCACAAGAGTCAGGCCCAAAGGCAGGAAATCAAAACTTGGAATTTCCCAAAGATTTTGGAACAGCAGTGAGAAGATATCATTATGGCAAAGAACAGCTGGGAAGAGCAAGAAGTCTCACTGTATGGCTAAGATGATAAATTTCCAAGTCACAGGGCCAACTAGAACCAGTGCAATGGATGAATTATATGCTCAGACTGGAAGCCAAGCAAGAGAGGGATACAGAGGCAAGAAAACATTCCAGACTTGCCAGGTGGATGGAAACAGTGGGAAGCTATGACTAGGAATGGGAGTAAAGATGCTGAATCAGAGCTACCAAGACTTTACCTCCTTTTATTCATTTTCAGGCTGGGATATGGGAGCTTCCTATTTAGACTATGTTCAACAAGAGAAGAATGAAAATGCATTCATATTTTATGAGAATTTTTTAACTAATTAAATTTTATTCATTAAATTAATATATAATTATTCATTATATTGTTATGTAATAATATAATTAATTATTTAACATAATATCAAATTAATATATAATAAATTAAATAAATTTTATTTATTAAATGTTATTGCTGATTCTATGCTACTACTTCCCTAGATTTCTGTTAGCATAGAAATAACTGAGTATTTAGACCTGAATGCTTATAAGAAATTACCTCCTGCAAATATGAAATCACATCCATTAAGAAGCTAGTGCTGGTTGGCCTACAGGTAACTGGAAATCCTAGACAAAAATTAAAAAGGAAGGAAGGAAGGATTTAACAAGCACCTAATGTGTGTCAGGCACTGAGCTAAACATGTTAGATATCTCATTTTGTCCTCATTGAAACCTTGTGAGTTAAATCCTATTATTGGGAGTAGAAGAAACAAATGGAGGTCTGATACTGGTTTTTAATTCAGATCTTCTGACTCCAAACCCAATTCCCTAATCACTGCACAAATAAGTATTTTTCTGCACCTTTGCATGAAATACAGGTTTGTATGAGATGGAAGCTCCATTGTAGTATCACAGTCTTATTTCTCACTGGAAGCTTCACTGGACAACATCATTATAAAGAGATTGGCTATTTGATTTAAGACCAATATATGGTACAGAGGATAAGAGTACTGGACCTGTATTCAGGAAAATCTGCCTTCAAATATGTCATTAAACAACTTACTGTCTGACCCCAGTTAACTCCCTTATCCTCTGTCTGCCTTAGTTTTTTTATCTGTAAAATGAGGGTAATAATAGCACCCACCTCCTAAAGGTGTTATGAGAGATCATATTTTTAAAGTGCTCTGCAAACATTAAAGCACTATGTAAATACCAGATTGCTATTATCATTATTATCTCAGTTCGAGTCCAGCCAGTAGAAAATTGTAGGTCACCAAACAGATGACCCATCACAACCTGGAGCTGTTTTTTGTCAACGATTTCATTGCTCCCAACTCCGACACCACCTGCTTCCTCTCCCACATCCTTCCCAACACTGAGTGGCCTTGGGTATAATCATGGACTGGGGTGCGGGTGGAGGGGGAGGGAATGTCCTATGAGATGTTCCACAGCTGCTGAAGGATAGCTGAAATGACCCCTTAAGAGTTACATTTCGTTTCTGTGGCTGTGGAAAACAGGTGGTCTCTAGAATTTCTGTGGGCAGGCAGCTGTGGGAACTATTTTCAACTGGGATCTGAGCATAGAGTCTTTTTAAAATCTAATTCTTGTGATATGAACAAATAAACATTCCAAGTCGACTCAGGTTCCCCTGTATTTTCCCCATACCAAAAAAGGAGGCTGATTTCATAGAGACTGGGAAACTTTTATATCACCAAACAAGAATCTTCCAAACCAGGTGACCAGACTATGATGGTCTGCGAATTGCTTTTCCCTGCTTCTTTTTGCTTTCCTTTAAAAAAAAATTAAAACCATAATATTCTGCTTATGAAAGTAAATGTGTGAGGGGAGTGGTTGAAAAAAGGGGAAAAAAGTATTATTGGGACTTTTTTACATTTCTTCTTCTCAATGGAAGAAAAATGGTGAAAGAACATTAGATTTTAAATCCCAAAATGAGGTAAAATTCTGGCTCTCACTCTGGGTCATTCATTATACAGTGAGGCAGTTGTACTAGATGTTCTTATCGACTCTTCCAATTTTGTGACCTTATGATCATAAAAGAATTGGCTGATTTTTTTTTTTTGGTAGTACATTTTTGTTGTTCCAACAAGTATGACTCTTTGTGACCCCACTTATGCCTACAGGAGTAAAGGTTTAGCATTTCCTCCTCCAGCTCATTTTCCAGGTGAAGAAACTGAGGTAAACAGGATTAAGTGATTTGCCTGGGGTCACCCAGTTAGTGTCTGAGATCATTTTTTGAATTCAAGTTTTTCTAACTCCAGGCCCAGTAGTCTATCCACTATATCAACTAGTTGTCCTGGGTTTACATATTTGAGTGAACTAAGGATTGAAGATTAATTTTCTTTGAACTGAGAACTGAAAACTAGTTTTCTTTCAATTTAGAACAAGAGAATAAATTCAAGTGGAGATGTTTTTGAAGAATAATTCTACTCTAAACAAAATGTACTAATTTAAATTCTGTCCACTCCCACCTGTGGGTAGAAAGCTCCCCAGGGAGGTGAGAGTGGGCAAACTTTAAATTAGTTATACCATTATCTTCAAGATAATGGGGGATTGGGGAAACTACTTTAAACTAGTGATATACTTCATCCCTGAATTTCTCACAATGGAAGTACCCTCTACTCTTTTGAATTCTTTCTTTATTTGGATGGTTCTTCCCAGATCCTGTTTTAAGGAGAACCACATTTCTCTCCTCTAAGGTTTTCTCTATCATGCCCCTCGTGGGGGTACCCCCATCTTCCCTACCCTTGGTTTTCAGCTTCCTTTTATGAGTTTTCACTCTTTAGAATCTATGATTCTTGAGAGCAGCATTTATAACCTTCAACTTGTATTTATATTCCCAATCCTTCACACAATGTCTACCATATAGAAAAGGTTTAATACATGCTTATTGACTACTTTGACGTTGTGATTTTACAAAATTCTGTGGGAGTACCTCTAGGATCACAAAAAGAATATGTGTCAGGTTGACTAAGTTTCTTCATCTGTAAAATGGAGATAATAAAAGCACCTATATTCTAGGGTTGTTGTGAGGACCAAAGTAGATAAAGAGAGGTGTACAGTGCTCAGGACATAGTAAGTACTACATAAATGTTATCTATAGCTATTATTATTATTTTTATACTACATTGAGCAAAAACAAGAGTTCCTTGAGGACAGGGAGCTTGTATTCCTCAAAGCTCAGCTCTATACTTAACACAAAAAAGTAGCTAATAAAATTTTAAATTATCTGTCATCTAGATTCCAGCTTCTTAAACTGTCATTTGTGACTCCATATGGGATCTCATAAGTAAATGTGGGGATCATAGATTTGTGATTTATTATCAGTAAATGTTTGATTTATATACCCATTTTAAATACCTGTCTTCCCAGGGTCGTGTAAAAGTTTCTCAAGTGAAAAGGGGTCACAAGTAGAAAACATTTAAGAAGCCCTGATCTAGACAAAAGCACTTTCAAATCTTTCTGAATGTGACTAACCCTTTTTAAAGGATTAAAAAGTAATTCAGAAGATACCCATATGTTAGTAGTTATATTATTAGTACCTATTGATTGAAAAAATATATGAGAAAAAATAATGGATTCACCAAATAGTGAGAAAGCAATTCTTAAATTTTCAGTGTAGGAATTTATGCTTCAAAAATGGCTGGGTAAATCAACCCTTTTAACGTAATATAATCAAAATTATCTATTTTGGGATCAAAATAATTCTTCTTTGGTCACAAATCCTTTTTTCTCCACAGATCTGAGAGGTAAACTATCCTATGTTCTTCTAATTTGTTCATAATATCATTCTTTATGTCTAAATCATGAACACATTTCTATCTTATCTTGATTTTTTCATTAATTCCCTTGAAATTCTTGATCTTTTATTCTTCCAGATGAATTTTGTTGTTATTTTTTCTAAATCAATACTGATTTAGAAAAAATTACAACAAATGAAGGTCGCATAGTTGTAACAGATCTAAAATTATATTATAAAGCAGCGGTCATAAAACCATTTGGTCCTGGCTAAGAAACAGAGTAATTGATTAGCAGAATAGGTTAGCTTCACAGAACAAAATAGCTAATGACTATAGTAATCTAGTGTTTGACAAACCCAAAGATTTTTGGGATAAGAACTCACTGTATGACAAAAACTGCTGGGAAAATTGGAAACTAGTATGGCAGAAAGTAGGCATAGACTTATACCTAACACCCTATACCAAGATAAGATAGAAATGTGTTCATGATTTAGACATAAAGAATGATATTATGAACAAATTAGAAGAACATAGGATAGTTTACCTCTCAGATCTGTGAGAAAAAAGGATTTGTGACCAAAGAAGAACTATTTTGATCACAAAATAGATAATTTTGATTATATTAAGTTAAAAGGGTTTTGTACAAACAAAAGTAAGGCAGAAAAGATTAGAAGGGAAGCAATAAACTGGGAAATAATTTTTACATTCAAAGATTCTGATAAAGGCCTCATTTCTAAAATATAGAGAGAATTGACTCAAACTTATAAGAATTCAAGTCATTCTCCAATTGATAAATGGTCAAAGGATATGAACAGACAATTTTCAGATGAAGAAATTGAAACCATTTCTAGTCATATGAAAAGGTGCTTCAAATTGAGCAGAGAAATGCAAATTAAGACAACTCAGATACCACTACACACCTGTCAGATTGACTAAGATGACAGGAAAAAATAATGATGAATGTTGGAGGGGATTTGGGAAAAGTGGGACACTGATGCATTGTTGGTTGAACTGTGAACAAATCCAACCATTCTGGAGAACAATCTCTAGAATACCCAAAAAGTTATCAAACTGTGCATACTCTTTGATCCAGCAGAATTTCTGCTGGGATTATATCCCAAAGAGATCTTAAAGGAGGGAAAGGGACCCACATGTGAAAAAATGTTTATAGCAGTTCTTTTTGTAGTAGCTAGAAACTGGAAACTGAATGAATGGATACCCATCAATTGGAGAATGGCTGAATAAATTGTGGTATGTGAATGTGATGGAATATTATTGTTCCGTAAGAAACAACCAGCAGAATGATTTCAGAAAGTCCTGGAGAGACTTACATGAACTGATGCTAAATGAAATGAGCAGAACCAGGAGATCATCATACACAGCAACAATAACACTATAGGATGATCAATTCTGATGGACGTGGCTCTCTTCAACAATGAGAATATTCAAACCAATTCCATTTGTTCAGTGATGAAGAGAGCCATCTACACTCAGAGAGAGAGAGAACCGTGGGAACAGAGTGTGGACCAAACATAGCATTTTCACGCTTTCTATTGATGTTTACTTGCATTTTGTTTTCTTTCTCGGGTTTTTTTTTCTAGATCCAATTTTTCTTAAGCAGCAAGATAACTATATAAATATATATACATATATTGGATTTAACATCTATTTTAGCATATTTAACATGTATTGGACTATCGGCCATCTAGGGGAGAAGGTGGGGGGAAGGAGGGAAAATTTGCAAGAGTCAATGTTGAAAAATTACATATACATATGTTTTGTAAATAAAAAGATTTCATTAAAAAATATTTTTTTTTAAAAAGAAAAATGGCTGGGTAGCTATAAGTGATAAGCATTTATTAAGCATTTACTATGTGATAGGCACCGTGCTAAGTACTTTTCTTACATTATCTCATTTAATCTCATTTGAAATGGGCAACTTCAACAAATCAGGGCTTGACTTCTTGTTCTCTTGATTGTCTAGACTTAAGAAAGTGATAGGGAAAATGTTAGTAATGCAAGTTAATCTTTAAAGTGTGTTCTGAATATTTTTTTTCCTGGTTGTTAAACACTTACCAGCACATTCCTGAACACAGTATATTTAGTTAGACTCTAATATGAATCACAATGAGATGGTTTGGTACACATATGGATTAGAGAACTCTTTGTAGTAATTACACAGCAACCTCTACCACCACCACCAAGGATCAGCTGACTACAAGTTGGAATTACTGAGTTTGTCAGACTCCCTCTCTTTACAGAGAAGGAAACCCAGGTTCAGAAAGACTATGATATGACCAATACCAAATAGGTAGAAAATTGATTTTAAGTAGTGTTTTGTTGAAATGAAAAAAAGATAAATATCAAACTGATTATAAACTGTCTAAAAAGAAAAGTTACAGTCTATTGTACCTATGTTCTACAATCTGCCATCCAATCACAATTATTCATTATCTAATCACAGGATGTCCTGGTCTCTTCATAGTTATGCTAACTGTAATGTTAACGTTTCCGAAATTTAAATGTAATTTAATTCTAAGTGCTGGAGATTGGACATTGAAAAAAAATCAATGGGCACTATGTATCTAAAAAGTAGGTCTTATTAGATGGTAGTTTCCTATGTAATATGATTTCAAGTACAGAGAAAGTCTTGTTAACCTCAGAGTATCTTTCCCATCTACTCCATGGACATCTGAAAAAAAATAGTAGCTTCGTCTTCCCTTCTCCTGTTAAACATGTTAAAAAATTAGAATCATTAGAAGAAAATTAGTTACTGTAGGATCATAGAATAATTAATCCAGAGCTGGAAAGGATCTGGGAGATATCTTACTCCAAAACTCTTATTTTACAGAGTAGAAAACTGAAACCCCAAAGGTTGTCATTTAGATCTAATCCAATTGTTTTTTTTTTTTTTTTTAACAGAGGAGGAAACAGGCCCAAAGAAAATCTTGCCCAAATTTTTTAATTAGAAGAGAATTTAAAAGTTGTGTAGTCCCTATTTTAGTATGAATCCCCCAAATAATATCTTTTACAAATAGTCATAAGGACTATTTTGAACACTGATAGTTAACTTACTGAATCATGAGGCAGCCCATTCCGATTTCTTTTGAAAATTTTTATAGATATTTTTTGTTTCTATGACTTCATCCTGTCTTCTACCTACAACCATCCATTATAATAAAGAAAATAATGAAAAAAAACGAATCATGTCATAAAGAAATATTTTTTCTTACTGTATAATCTTGGTAGAAAATGTGACAATGACCTTTTTTTTACACCAACATTTATGTGCAATCACATAAACATGCTTTTAAAAATGAAAAAAAAAGAAAACAAATTCAACAAAACTAATTAACATGTCAACCAAGTATAAAATGATACATAGTGTTCCATTCTTATAGTTGCTTACTTCTGTAATTAAGGGAAGGAGTTATTTTCTCATATCTTTTCTGTGAGATCCAGCTAAACCATCATATCATAGCACTCAATGTCTTCTTATTTCATGTTTTTCTTATCATGTATGTGCTGTTCTCCTGGTTCTGTTTGCTTTGCTTTGCAGAAGCTCATGTCTTCCCATGTTTCTTTTGTGTTCTAATTTCATTTTAATTTCAACAGTTCCTTATATCAAGTAGATTTTTACTTTCTTGTAACTGCTACCCAATAATTCTAGTACTGTCCTCTATGACTTTATATCTTTGTTCTTCTATCTCATGTTCTCACAGATATTTGAACTCTCTTAGGGCCTCTAATTTTTCTCTTTTCCAGAATAAACATCCCCAGTTCCTTCATCAATTCTTCTTATGATGTGGTTTCAAGTTTCTTCAATATACTGGTAACACTCCTCCAGACATGTTCCTGTTTTCCAGTGTTTCTATTAAAATGTGGTATCCAGAACTGAACACAATGTTGCCCGTATGGTCTGACCAAGACAAAATATGATGGAACTCTCATAATCACATATTCCTGGACATACTGTTTCTTTTAAAGGAGAATAAATGAACATCAGTTGTTTTGTCATACTTTGTTTTGAGCTTTTTTTAGCTTCATCTTATACAGAGTTTGCAATTACTGAAAACCTTTATATTTTTCTGTAAACAATTTATGAAGAATTCTTGCTTATCTGTATTTATGTGAATTTTTTTTTTAACTCAAGAGCAGGAGTTTGAATTTGTCCTCCTTAAATTCCATCTCATTAGCCATCATTGTTGGTTCGCATTGTAATGTGTCCATATCTTTTCTCTCATTCAGTGAATTAGGATCCTTCCCTACTTTTGTACTACACCTATGGATCCTTCCCCATCAAGTTACCAGGCTGGTAATATTATCTCAAGAAATGAAGTTTGTCTGTAATGATTTATTTTTAGTACATCTATGTGGACTCTTCTTCATCACTGCTTTCCTTTTTGATGCTCATTAAACATCTGTTTAATAATACATCCTAGAATTTCATCAGGGAATTAATATCAAGCTCATATTGTTTCTCTGGCTTCTGATGCAGATATTATCAGGACCACTTCTAGGATGCAAAAGAAGAGGTTCAATTCTCTGGACCCTTATAAGGTCATGAGCTTCTTCTGGGTAGGAGTGGGGATGGGGGATACAAGCAGATGAAGACTGAGGCTCAGAATTCTGCTCCTCTCCCTTAAAGAAGTTCCCGGGAATTTAGCTAGAATGTTCTTTTCTTTATACTCCTAGGCAATCAATTTCTCTTAGCATCTATCAACAGTTCTAAAACCTTAGAACATAAGTCCACAACTCAACAAACTTTTCATCATACCTGGTTGGTGTTCCGTCCATATTCATGCCCAGTGAATAACTGAAATGAATCTCTACCTGATGAATATATATCAGGGCATAGCATCTTATCATTACCCTAATGAGATAAGTTATGATTTCATCAGACACACAGAAACCTGTGAAAAACCATACTTTCAGTAGATATTTCAGGAAAGTTATTTCATTACTATTCTTATGTATGTATGTATGTATGTATGTCCCATTTCCTTCCTCTAACTAAGAAGTCAGTGACATTACGTCTATTTTTGCCTACAAATTCTTTTCCAAATTCTCTGTCATCCTTCTTCCCTTCTCAGGGCTCTGTATGTTTTCCTGTTGTACAATGCTATCTCTTATGACAGCTATTTCTTTTGATTTGTCTTTCCTTTGCCATTATCTTATTGTGAGTCCCAACCTATCAAGTCAGGATGCTATTTTTTCCCCTTTTTTGTATTTAAAATGTCAAGTTTCTTTGGCTTTTTATCCATTCTCTGTTCACATGTGCACAAATCTGAAACTTCAAATATTATCTCTAGTATTTTTTCCAGTGATTTTTTCCATATAATTACTAGACATCATGGACTCATTTTCAATCATTTATACCTTAGTGTGAATCATTTTCATGTTACATCTATTTTCATCCACTAAAGCTCTACTCTGATGGCTCATCCTGTCATGAAAGTGACCTTGGGGGTTTTGAATGCCAGTGGAGTAAAAGGGAAACTCTGTTAGGTCCTTTCAAATATGAAAGGTATTGAATTTGGGCCACAGGAATAAGTGTGTCTGTCATGTGAAAATCAGCCCAGCTAAGTTCAAAGAGACTTGCCAATAGACATTTTGTTACTAGGTGACTATTGTGGAAGAGCCATACTGATTCATGAAGACAGGGATATATAGGCTGAGTGGAATGAGAATAGATGGAGATAAAATCAAGAATCGTTTGAAATATTCAATTGAGTGAATTTATCACACCTCAGAACAAGTTTTGGAAAGGGTCAGGTTTGGAGAATATGACTTTGGAAATTTAAAATAAATTCTGAAAAACTAACTTTACCTACTTCGTAATTTTGTCTATTTTTTTAATAATAGCTTTTTAATTTTCAAAATATAAAGTTTTCAACATTCACCCTTGCAAAACCTTGTGTTTCACGTTTTTCTCCATCTCTTCTTCTATCACCCCTCCCCTAGGCAGCAAGTAATCCAATATAGCTTAAACATGTGCAGTTCTTCTAAACATATTTGCACATTTATCATGCTGCATGAGAAAAGTCAGATCAAAAAGGGAAAAACAAGAAAGAAAAAAAAGCAAGTAAACAATAACAAAAAGGTGAAAATATTATGTTGTGATCCATACTCAGTTCCCATAGTACTCTTTCTGGATGCAGATAGCTAACTTCATTACAAGTCTATTACAATTGCCCCAAATCATTTCTTTGTTGAAAAGAGCCATATCCATCAAAATTGATCATCATATAATCTTGTTGTGGCTATGTCCAATGTTCTCTTGATTCTGCTCACTTCCCTGAGCATCATGTAAGAGTCTCTCTAGAACTTTTTGAAATCATCTGCTGATCATTTCTTATAGAACAATAATATTCCATAACATTCATAAACCATTCTCCAACTGATGGGCATCCACTCAGTTTCCAGTTTCTTGCCACTACAAAGAGGGCTGCCACAAATTTTTTTTGCACATGTGGAACCCTTTCCCACCTTTACGATCTCTTTGGGACATAAGCCCAGTAGATACACTGCTGGATTAAAGTGTATGCACAGCCTGATAGCTCTTTGTTGCCTACTATCTTAAAAACACAAAATGATTTCTCCCACATACTATTACCTTTAGGGGTACATGGACCCTAGAAAGCGATTGCAGATCTGCATATAAATGTCATGCACTTGCACAGCTGTGGTGTTGGGCAGATTACCGTCTCATTGACACTTCTTAAGGAACTAAGGATTATGTGAATATAAGTAAAATCAATCAATCAACAAGCAAGCACAGTGCCTTACACATAGTAGCTACATAACTGCTTGTTGTTCTTAATGGAGGATAAGTCCTAAAGACATTCAGGAGATGGAAGGATTGTCTTGCCTTGCTCCTGTTCAGAAATGAGAAAAGAAAAAGAGTGCTGAATCTCCTCTGAATCTCACAAGCAGAAAGCATCTTTGACTCCCACAGATAATGGGCAAATGCAAATGTTGTAAAACCACGAGCTTGAGGATTTTAATTACATTCAATTGAATGAACTGGAACCTTCTCAGCATCCTTCATTATTTATAACAGTGAAAAAGCACTTCCCATCAAATTGTACCCTGACATTCTGTAATTTGTACTTGCATATCTCCAAAGTAGATTTATATTAACAATCACTACCAAATTATGGCTTAGACTATGCCATGAATCTTAAGATGAATGTAATTGTAATCTACTACCAAAATAAAACTCAAGAAATCTGTCACTGGGAAATATCTTAATTACACCCTTACTTGTTAGCAGTTTGGCAAAAGGTATCCTCTGAGCATTTTGCAGCTGTAAGGGAAAAGGGGGAAGAGAGTATTTTTGCCAAAATAAAAAGCGATCATGGTGGCAGCATGATATGGCTGAATGACTGTTGTATTTGGAGTCACAGTCTATGAACAGAGTGGACTTTGGTTCAAATCCTGCCTCATCTACTTGTTATGTGTCTGTTCTGAGCAAATGGTTTGGCTTAGTTCTCAGTTCTTCTTCATAAATTATGAGTTGACTAGATACATTCCATCTCTGAATCTATGATCCTCTTGGTTATTTCAATTATAGATAGCAAAGACTTACTGCCACCATGAAAAGGAAACCAGTCTGGCAAAGTATACCTTATAGTTGGGGATCTGATTTTAATGAATTGTAGTACCTTAAATCAATGACTTTCTTTCTCTCAATCTCAGTCTCCCCATAAAATGAGGGAGCAAAATGAAATAATCTTGACTTCGTGAGATATTATAGCCCCCCAAAAAATCCAACTCTAACATTGTCTTTTGAAAATGCATGAAATTTCACTAAGATGCTAAATTATTTAATAATATCTATTATTCTTCTATTCATTTTATTTGCCAATCAATTAAGTTTTTATTATGTGTACAGAACTGTTATTCCCCCCAAAAAGCAAATTAGTCTATGATCACAGTGAGTGTACATTCTAATGTATGGGAAGAATAGGTACATAGCTGATACATGCAGAGTATATAAGTTGGGTGTAGAGGGTTTAAGGTAGGAAGGCTTCCTGTAAAAGGTGACATTTGTTTAAGGAAGCCAATGAGTCTAAGTGGCAAAAGGACAGACAGAGGAAGAGCATTCCAGACATGAGAGAAATAGAGTGCAAAAGCGTGGAAATAAAAAATGGTGGAAGATTATGTGTAAAGAAAAACAAGTGGGCTGGAATTGCTGGACTATGTAATGCATAGGAGAGGAATCATGGGTGACTGGAAATACAATAAGGGATTGGGTTATGAAGGGTTTTAAATAATAATCAGAATTTGTATTTGATTCTAGAAATAATAGGGAGTCACTGGAGGTTATTGGGATGTGGAGAGGGGTAGTATGGTCAAAGCTGCCTTCCATTCTATTCCCTCAGCCACCATCTTAATGGTTGGTTATAGCCCAGGCTACTACCATGCTTTTTACCAAGTTGGTCTGTCTATTCAGCCCCATTTGTGCAGAATTATTGGTTGTTAAGTCTCTTCTCTTTGTATGGAAATGAAAGAGAAAGAAAGGGACAGGTGGGCATCAGATCAGCACAAGAAATGCAACTCTAAGGATAGAGAAAGCCTAGGAGGCAGAAATTTTAAAAATTAATTATTGACATTTATATGATGCTTTTTAATATGTAAAGTGCTTTATGTGGTTTTTTTCCACATTTGATCCTCATAACAATCCTGTGACATAAGTGCTACAGTATGATTATTCTTGTTGTATAATAGGTGCAGAAATGGAGAGATTTCAGAGAAATTGTGACTTGGCCAAGATCACATAGTTGGTGATTTGTCAAAAGTCAGATTCAAATCTCCCTGACACTAAATAGTGCTTTACCTAGCTATGGTACTTCTGAAAGGCAGAAAGAAAATGGAAAGAACATGTTAGAGACACTATTATCACCATGACTTAACATTTGTTTTTTTTCCCTCACTGCCTATGTGAACAGGTTTTCTCTCTGAACTTATAGGTTCTATCCAGAAGGCAGATTTTAATAGACTTTACATGATGTTGGTGCAATGCGTGTATGAATAACAATACAATTAAACTTTCCTGAGAGCTTTTAGTAGCATTCCCATTCTTAGAACCACAGTTCTCAGTCTTGGTATGGTAAGAGGAAGTTGGTTAGAGAAACCATGAAGAATCAAATGAGTTAAATACCTGAAAAAAAAACCCTAAAAAGGATGATTTAAAAAGTGGTGGTGAACATTTAGGAAAGGTAAGTGGTGATTACAAAGAATCAGCAAATGTTAGGCTACCCTCATCTCCTTTTTGGACAGTATTACAAAAATTGTAGTTCATGGGAATGTTCTGATTAGAAATCTATCTGGATTTTAGAAAAACATTTGATAGAGTATCTCATACTACTTTTATGGAAAAGATTTGGAGATATGTATTCAGGGGTGGGGAACCTTTTTTCTGCCAAGGGACATTTGGATATTTATAACATCATTCACAGGCCATACAAAATTATCAGCTTATAGAACGCAAGCAATGGGAGGTTGTACTTACTTCAGCTCATCATTGCCTGCAGTTGCCTTAGCAAGCAAGCCTGAAGGTTGAACTTTTCCCATTCCTGGATTAGATGATAAAAATCAGACAGATTTGGAGCTGCTTGGATGGTGGGACTCAAAGAATACTTGATAATGCCTCAATGTCAGTGAAGCAGAAGATCAGGAGTGAAGTGCACCAAAGATGGATTCTTTGGTCTGTACTCTTTAACATTTTTATCAAGTAACTTAGATAAAGGAATAGGAAATGTGCTCGCCTAATTTGCAGATGATAAAAGCTGGAAAAAATAACTAACACCCTGGATGACAAAATCAAGATTCAAAAAAGAATCTCAACAGCCTAGAACACTGGGCTGTGTGAAATTCATTAGAAAATGAACCCATTTTTGTACCATTTGGATATTAAAAAGTCTATTTTATAAGTATAAGGTAGGGGGGGAGACATGAATAGACTGATATTATTCTAAAAAGAATCTGGAGTACACAACAGACAGAAGCAAATGAACCTCATGTTTAACAAACCCACATATCCTAACAAAAATAGGATAAGGATTCACCATTGAACAAAATTGTTAAGAAAATTGGAAAGTAATCTGGCCAAAATTAGGCTCAGACTAAAACCTCACAATATATATCTTAGATATGAAAGGTAATAACAGACAATTTCAAGTAAGGAAGAAGAAATTTCCTTTGATATCAATGACTAAGGGAGAGACTCAAACACAGGATAGAAAAAAAGAATAGAAAATAAAATGGACAACTTTGATATATAAAATTGAAATGATATTAAAATTAGGATGGAAACCATTAACTTGGAGAAAAAAAAATTACTGAAGCAAATTTTCCCAATCAAGATCTTGTTTTCAAGATAGATAAAAGATTCAGATATATAATACAGTGTATAATAAAGAACTGGATCTGGAATAAAGAAAATCTAAGTTCCAATCTGATCTCAGATACTTACAATCTATGTAACCCTGGGTTTATTTTTTAATCTCTGTTTGCCTCACTTTCCTCAATTGTGAAATGGATATAAAAACAGTATTTGTCTCACACAATTGTTTGGATCAAATGTCAGATGTGGATTGGTTCAGCCATTCTGCAAAGCAACTTGAAATACCTCAGAAGTCACTATACTGCACATAGCCTTTTCCCTAGCTATAACACCATTAGAGTTGTACTCTAAGGAAATCAAAGAAAGGAGCCTATATATACAAAAATATTTATAGCAATTGTCCTTATTGTGGCAAAGAACTAGAAACTAAGGAGTGCCTGTTAACTGAGCAATGACTAAACAAATTATGGCATAGAAATATAATAGAATGCTGTTGTACCATTTAAAAAGAATAAAAGGTATAGGTTCAAATAAACCTGGGAAAACTTTCATGAACTGATATAGAGGAAAATGAGCAGAATCAGGACAGTAACAACAACACTGAATTGGACAAAAATTGAGAATCTTAAGAATTCTGAATAAGCCAGATTCAGGAGGACTAATGATATAAGCTATACTACTCATCTATATATAAAAAATTGTAGATTCAAGATGCAGAAGCACAACTGTATTTTTGGACCTTCATGATGTATAGATCTTTCTCTTAACTATGCATATTTATTACAATTTGTTTTCTCTTATTCTTTTAAAAGGGAGGAAGTGGAATGGGAAAAAATATATTTACACACACATGTTTGTATCTCAAAAGTCTTAGTGAAGTTTTGAATGCTTAAACCTGCACTAAAAATTTTTGATTCACCCTATATAGGTACATGTTATCTTCCCTGGTAAAATGTTAATTATTTAAGGGTACAGACTATTTCATTTTATCTTTGTATCTAGTTAATACAATGCACATAATAAGGTGCTTAATAAATTCCAATTAATTCTTTAACTGAACCTTATGCAAGTCCATTTTCCATTTTATCACAAAGGATTTTCTCTTTTAGTTATATTTTGTGTTGTCTTTCTCCCTGCTCCCCCCTTTGCTAGCTCTTGAATTTCTCTATGCATTTTCCTAATTATTAAAGAGAATTATCTTGGTTTGACAGAACTATTTGCTTATTGGTGTCCAATATTCAACAACTGCCAACAGTTTTCATTCTGCATTCAATCACAGGCTGTGAAGATGAATTTGTATACATTCTAATAATAGCAACTTGTCAAATAATCTAAACTCATTTATTTTTCTTTGCTAGGACAAAGCATATGGAAAAATGACAAAGTAGAATCGTGACATAATATAATTTTCTCATACTGCTAAAATTTTTAGCAGTGTACCCTTTAAATTCCAGATTATTGACATCATAAATGAACCGAAATAGGATTTAATGACCAAACAGCAGGATGATAAAATTCTTATCGTTCAGTTCTATTATATTGATGTTAATATTTAATGGAAAATGAGACAGGTGCCCTGCTTTATGAGGCAATAAGCCAATTCCTGAATGGATAAACTCTGAAGATGGAGTGGAAGGGTTAAGAAGATTGGGTTGAAAAAAGAATTGAATATTTTAATTAGATTGAAAAACTTTTAGGGAAAAGGAGAGCAGGCTTTGTAATATCAGCAAGGTCCAATTTAGAAAAGCCAAGATTTTTTTTTCCTTCCTCTTCAATTAGTGGCTGCTGCTCCTTGATTCTGACTGACTTCACTTGCTAGTCTTCAGGGCTACCTAGCTCAGAAATGACCCAGAGAAAAACTGTCACCTGCAATGAAAGCAAAGGTCAACAAAGGAGGCAGAAAGTCTTTGAAGACATTCTCCTAATTAATGCTACTACAATAGTGATCCCAACTACCACTACCTCAAAAAAAAAAAAAAAAAAAACCAACCCACAAATCTGAACATTCTCAGGAAGAACAATGGAGGGAGAAAAACAGAAAAGATGATCTATCACTGGAACAAGGAATACTGAACTTAATAGCTTTTATTTTTCTAAGGCTTTAGAGTTGAGTGAATAAATCAGTAGAGTCTTCCCATCCTACTTAAAGCGAATGATAAGCTATCCAGATACCATAATGAGGTAAGAAGTTTCAATTAACCAAACATTTTAGATTAAGTGTGGAAGTGTCTTGAATTGTGTTGACTGGAAGAATAGCTGTGGAAGCCCAGTCATGCCCTGTGGAGTGTCTGTAAAGTGTTTGAGAACCAAAGTGATTGAGAATCTGATAGAGACAATGATCAAAGAGCTGAGGAGGATTGCTAGCAAACTATTTCCCTTAAATGAAGAGTGTGCAGTCTTGGGCTGAATTGTGAGGAATGGTATCCAGAACAAGGGATACAATGGTCTTATTCCACTGTGCCCTGTCAGAATGCTATGTTTCAAGACAGATAACAGATAAGCTAGGGAGCGCTCAGCAAAGGTGATGAAGGACCTTAGGATCATGCCATATAAAAACTGGTTAAAGAAATTGAAGATATTTGATTTATCTTTTCATATAAAACAACAGCAACAAAGTGGATGAATTCTGCCAGTTTCCTCATTTAATTTAAATAAGGTGCTCTCTAAAGTTCCTTCTAGCTCCTGTGTAGAGAAAGAAAAAGAACACTTTATCTGGATTCAGAGATGCTGGGCTCACATCCCAACGCTGCCACTTATAATATATATGTGGTTTAGGGCAAATCACTTGATCTGGACTTCAGTTTCCTTAACTTTTAAATGAGAATGTTGGACTAGATAATTCCTTTTCCATTTTAAAATCTATGATGAAGTCAATGATCTTTTGAATCTGTTCAATGATTTCTGAAAGTATCTTGAATGGGCCTTGGAGATTCTCTAAGACTATAAATGACAGAAGAATTGCTGATCCACATCAGCAAGAAGGACTTTCCATACCTAGAAATTCCTTATGCTGATGAGTTCACCAATAAAATATGTGTATAATTCAGACATGCATATGGGTATAGTATATGTAAAACTGGATGTCTCTCATCTAAAAATGTAATAAATTTCTTCTTTTTGTCATAAAAATTCTTTGTTAGATTTTTAAAATGTAGCTAGAAGAGGAACTTTTGCTCCTTTCTTGTTCTTAGGATGTTTTTCCCAGTCTTTTCCAACTATCTGAAAGTGTCCCATCAGAGTTTGGAAGAGCAGGAATGACATGACTTGTTGGATAGGGCATAGAGTACATGATCCAAGGCTTTGAAGTCAGAGAAGAATGAGCCTATCAAAGATAATACTTTGATCCTTCTATCAGTATAGATTGTGCAACTCATGAATGCATTGTCTTTTTGGTGATTCTTGTCCTTATCCTCAAAAAACCGACTACAGTATCATGAATTGTTTCATTGAGGAAAAAAGTGGAGGCATTTGATGAACCTAATGTGGTTAGGGACTTTCAGATTTTAAATAGATCTGTACTTTCAAAACAGGGGGGAAAAGAGGAACAAACAGCCAAGAACAAATCCAAGAGATAATATTCATCAGAATATTATCAGTAAGACTTAAATCCTGTAACAAACTGAGGTTTAAAAAATAATAAGGAAAGCAACAAAAAAAGACAATCTGTCATATACCTTCTTACTTCTTCTCTTCCTCTTAATTCCTCTTTATCCCCAGAGTTCAAGGACTTCCAAAGCATCCAAGAATTGATTTCAGGAAGTCTGTGAACTTGAATGAGAATATTTTTTTCATTTTTAGTTTCATTCTAACTGAAATTTAGCACTTTCCCCCATTATGAATATAGAGCAAAAACCACATTAGTACTAGCAGTACCTGTGGCTTTGTCTCCAATAGAAATATTTTCATATCACTTTACAGTTCAAAATTACTGTACTTATTAGAACAGTCCCTAGATTGCACAAGTTTGCAGTTTTCCTGTCTATGAACTAGTAAAAGTAGTTCCCTATGTAATCTTATATATTTTATTTTATGTATTTGAAAGCATTGTTTTTTGAAGGAGTCCGTAGGTGTGCCAAAGAAGTCTATGACACCAAAAATGTCAGTGTCTTTGAGGATCAGAAAACAGGCCATTTTTGTATTCCTAGTATCTAACTAATAGCATTTACATTTGCAGTACTTAATAATGTTGTTGAATTGAAATATTAGCTACTAAGTTTCCCATCATTGGATGGGTTTAATCAGAGATTAGATGGCTATCTGTCATGCTATTATGCAAGTAAATTAATATATTGGTGACTGAGTGTGATATTGGATAACCTCAAAAGCCATGTTTGACTTTAATAAGATTCCATGATCATAGCATTCAGAAAACATCCTAAATAACCTTTAACTAAATGTGTAGTCATGATTTAGAGATAAAATTAATAGTTCCTCTCTACTAGCTACATTTTTATAATTTACCAAAGAATTTTTATGACATTTTTAGATGAGAAATATCCAATTTTACATATTCTGTACCCATATGCATGCCTGAATTATACACATATTTTAAAGGCAAACTCACTGGCATAAAGAATTTCTAGGTATGGCAATTCCTCTGTCATTTATAGTCTTAGAGAATCTTTAAATCCTAAGAGTTTAAATGATTTGCCCTTGATCATTCAGTTAGTATGCATGAGAATCAAGACTTGAACTCATCTCTTCCTCACTCCAAGGCTAGCCTTCACCATTTCACATATTTCATAAACTCCATTTTTAACAAGTTATTTGTATAATACTCCACACATTTCCAAATTATTGCTTTTGCTTTAACATTTTCTAACTACAATAATGCTTTCATTTATCTATTAAGAGTCATTTTGACTAGACTAACTTGAACAAATATTGCATGAAAGTAAGAGAGCAGAATTTGGCCTTAGTCACAGTGGGTTATGAAAAAAGGAAGAAGTATATACATTTCCACTTCATGAAGTAGCTATGTGGTTCAATTGCTTTTTAAAAGGCAAACAAATAAAAACAGAGTGGCGATTAAATTACATCATGCTTTCTGCTCTGAATTCAGATAATGGGTGGTAAGTAGAATGATCTGGCCTGCTTTCTTATCAGAAAAGACCACAAATGGTGACTAAGAAATGAGCCAGGGAACAATTCTCTTGGCACTCACACTGGAGAGAGGGGAGGGGGGAAAGGGGGAGTTTGGGTGAATGCAAGAAGCAGGTGATGTTTCTTAAGATTTTACTCTGAAAGATCCATGATATCATGGGTATGGGTGCCCCTATCAACAAAATATCACAATCCCTTTTCACCTTAATAGACAATTTTGATGAATTGTCGGGACTAAGACAATTGATCACCTGGTCACTAAGTGGTGATGGAATTCTCCAAACTTAGCTAAGCTAGCCCTTGGGTGACTAGTACACAATTATCAGTAGGCCTATACTCTGGATTTTCCAAATCAATGAGACCTACCAGAACTTGTATGTCCTTGGCAGAGCCTTGAAAAACTTAAGTTTCCCCCACCCCCACCCCATGTCACCAAGAAGCTTCAGCAGTAGCCTTTGGTGCAGGTTCACAGAATACTAAATTTAATTATATGCTGACTGAGAATTAGCCTTTATTTTATTAACAATTACAGCCCTTTGTCAAAGTTGAAATAATTCAAATAACAGTGTAGAAACGACTTATCTGCAGCTGAATTCACATGATATATGTCTTTGGAATTATATTCAGTAATGTTCTGTATAAACACTGTTCTCTGAGAGACAAGCAAAAATATTCATGTTGAAGCATGTCTGTCTAATCTTCAAGGTAATAAAAGCCAAGACCCAGAAATGTTACTTGTTAATTAGATCCAGTCTCATTTATTTATTTGATGCTCATATTGGCATTGTCAGGGAAAACTATTTTAAAATAATGAATATTATTTTGTAATGGTCACAGTTCCTGAAGGCTGGAACAGCTCTAAAAAGTCAGTAAAATAAGATTACTTTCTCTCTCCAACCCCCAACAATTAATTTTAAAATTATTATAAGGTTTAACGTTCTCTAATATGCTAAGTAGGGTCCAGAATATCTAAGATGAACTCTAAAATAGGACTTGGAGGTTTATGACATGAACCTAAAAGGGAGAAATTTTTGCAGATTGATTACCCTTGCTTAGGACCACATCATTTTTGTCATGGACTACTAAGAAAACTTCTTAGTTATTCTTCCTGTCTTAGTTCTCCCCGCTTGCCAATCTATGTTCCACACACATAGCTGCCAAAGCAATATACCTAAAGAACAGATAATGTCCTTATAATCTGACCCAGTCACTTTCTTCCTCCCTATTGCCCCAGGATCAAATTCCTTTATTCATCATTTAAAACTCTTCATTCTCTGGTTCTAGCTTATCTTTCCAGAGTTTATCATAAACTTATGCCATTAATACCCTTTATGGTACAGCCAAAATGGCAAACATGCTCTTCCACAAGCATGCCCTTCTATTTCCCACCTTTGGGTCTTTGTACAGACTGTCCCCCATGTCTGGAATGCACTCTCTCTCCTCACTTCCACTTCTTAGAATCTCTAGCTTCTTTTTTTAAAAAATGAAAAAAAAAAAAGCAGTTCTTCATTGCCTCTCCCTCCAATCTTCTTGTCCTTCACTTCCCCCAAAATGATCTTGTTTTTATTTTATATGTATTTTGCCTTTGCTTGGGTAAGAACCCATGCATTAGTTCTGGAAGCTGCAGAACCTTCTTCTCTTAATAAACTCCAGTTCTGGGCTCATATGAATCAGGGTCAATTCTTTGAGGAATCTGGGATTTTAAAGAAAAGGAACAGGCTTTTTTCTCCTTGACTCTGGTTCGTTGAACCCCTTCCCCAGAGTAGAATTCTAGGGACGATTTCAAATAAATCTGAGGCTTAATTTTTGTATTGGTTTCCCCTAAAGAGGATAAATAGAGTCCCTTCCAGAAAGGTCCTCAATCCAGTATAGGTAATCCAGTGTAGGACATTTATTGATTTCCTCCAACACACACACACATACACACACACACACACACACACACACACACACAAACTTAAAACACAAACAAATCATAAGCATATAGTAGCAAAAGATTAAAACATAAAATAGTAACCCATAACTCCTATTATATTCTCCCAGGAAATTATTATTTAAAATAATTAAAACATGAAACATTTTGTGGGAATGTTTAAAAGGTTTATCATCTTCACCTCAATTCTGCCCTGTCCAGTGTCCCTATCTTTTGGCCAGCCTGACAATCACAGCTCATTCTCCTATCAGTGATTATCTTTAGTCCCTTCTGCTGCTTACCACAATTCTGAATGACTTCGGACCTCTAGAGTCCATAAGGTAACTACAAGGCTTGAAGATGTCAGTTTAAATTATTGTTTGGTCTCATGTATTCAGAGGGAGAAACATAAAACCAAAGCAGAAGTCGGGCCAGCTCAGGCCAATCTGGTTAAACACATGTTCTTGCTGTCATATGTGAGCAGCCAAAATAACTGATAGAGACAAAGAAAGGGAAAAATCTCTCCTGAACTAGGGAGGGAAGTCACAGTACGAGTTCAGAAAAGAGGGAAAATAGAGTTATTAGAAGTGATCCCTCCCTTTAAAGTCTACTGAGTGAATAGCTCTTGCTGCTCAGTAGCCAGTCCTTTTTGATTTAGCTTCCTATTGGTAAAAATGAATGGGGGGATGGTGTACATGAGGGTTCCACTGAAGACCTTGTGCTTTGGCCAGAGGCCCACCCACTAGAAGAGGTCAAGTAACATGTTCGGCTCTAGGGGACATACTCTAGTCCAGCAAGTGGAAGGCAGTGCTCCCTTCATTCCCAACATTACATTGTATTCTCATATTTTTTTTCTCTCCATAGAATTTAATAATCTCTTAGCTTATGTCTCTTAGAGACACAGGACTATTCTGATTTTGTTTTTTAATGCCTATGTCCAGCATTTAGAAGATAGTAAGTGCTTAATAACATTTATTGGTGTACTAAAAAAATCTTTATAATTTTCTTTTGTAAAACATAATGGATTTGTAACCTATGAAATTATCTAAATCTTTTGGTAGTCCATCTATTTTCAGTCTGACAAATTTCTTTCAGCTTTCAGTCAAAAGCAGCAATGTGGTTCTCTGAGAATTAATGTTCAAAGCCCAATTCTGCTGCTTACTACCTCTGGGAACTTGTGCAAGTTGCTTAATTCCTGACGACCTCCATTTTTCTCATTTAAACAATAAAAGAATGAGATTCGACAAACTATAAATTCTTGGCCAGTTTTCAGGCTATAACCTATGGGAGTAATAGGTTCCATAAATTTACTTCTTAATTTTATTTTTCCTATATCCATCTCTCACAAATTTACAAGTTATTTATATTGTTCTAAAATGCCCAGATTTGATTAACTAATTTGTGTTATAGTAATTTATGTATCACTAATTGTACACAAAAGTTCCTTGATAATGTAGTTTATATGTTGAACAGATGCCCCTATTACCAAGCTATGTTGAGAACCATTCTGCACTTGATTGATATTTCACTATAAAAACATCTCAGCCATGTTTTTCTAAGATCATTGAGCTCATCATTTCTTATAGCACAGTAATATTCCATCACATTCATATACTGCATCTTGTTCTACTGAGTGACTTCGCTGATTCTCTGATTTCAATATGTTCCTCTTTTCAATTAAATTTACTCTTTAATATGCATTTGGTAGTATCTATCACTTCTAGTTTCAAATATAGATGATGCAGTTTTATTCTTTTATCATTCTAAATTCAGGCCATGCATGCTTTCTGGGAAGAATTCCTCCCTACTTTATAATTACTCATCAATTCTCATTTTCTGTCTATAATTAGATAAATTAAATCTATTCTCAAATCACACAACTATTAAGTCTATATCTCTTCGGTTTGTAACACTTTGTTATATTCAAAACTCAACAAGTGATTAATAATTGAGTCAGACTGAAGCCTTAAAAATCTTCTCTCAGAGTCACTATTTTTCTTGAGGAGCCTTAATGCCTCAAGACAGAGAGGGAAATGTGAACTTTAAAAGGGTAGCACATTATACAAAGAACAAGAAACAGTATTTTCTAAAAATCTAGAAAAGTATACATATATATAATTTTTATTTCTATAATTTTCTATATATTTTTATTTCTCATCTCTAATTACCAATTATTACTGATTTTGGTGCATTGTTTTTACATATTTTAATAGCTTGACTTTTTTTTCTTTGAAAATCATTTGTTCATACACTTTGACCATCATCTATTAGAGAATGATTTTTGTTTTTATGAATTTGAATCAGTTCCATTTACATTTGGGATGTAAGGCCTTTATAAAAAAAAAAAAAAAAAAACATGCTTTAAAGATTACTTTTCCCGTTAGCCTTTTTCCCTTAGGATTTTGGCTGCCTTAGTTTTCTTTATATAAACTTTCTTAATTTTACACCATCAAAATTAGTCATTTTACCTGTGAATCTTTTTATTTGTTATATGTCCATAAACTCTTTCTCTCTCCATAGATTTGAAAAATAATTTCTTCATTGCTTCTTAAATTTGTTTGTGTCTAAATCTTTTATGTCTAAATCATGTAGCCATTTGAAGGATATTTTAGTATTTGATAAAAGATATTGATCTATACCTAATTCCTACCAGATTGTGTCTCAATAGTGAGACCTAATCTCAGACCAGGTTTTTTAGGTTTATTGAATATTATACAACTATATTCTTTTGTTTCTACATGTAATATACATAATCCACTTCACTAATTGACCTATTTTTTAAACAGTTTTAATGATTACTGCTTTGTAATATAGTTTGAAATGTGTTAGTGCTAGCTTCCCTTATTTATCACTATTTTTCATCATTTTTCTTGTCCTTATGTTTCTCCAGACAAATTGTTGTTTGTCTCACTCTGTAAAATAATTAATTGGCAGTTTGATCATCATTTTTATTACATTGGCATGACTACTCATGGACAATTATTATTTTTCCAATTAAATAGATTTCTATAAAAACCTGTTGTAGTTATATTTTAAAAGTCCTATTTATGATAGTCTTACAAATATACAAATATCATGTACATTCTGTAGTTATTTTAAATGGAATTTTTTATTTTATTTCTTCTTGTTGCATTTTGTTAGTAAAAAATAGAACACTGATGCTTTATGTAGATTTTTTTAACATGCTTAAATTTAGTGATATTGCTTCATTTAATTTTAGTTGATTCTTTTTGATCCTCCAAATAGAACATTGCTAACTACAAAAGTTGATAGCTTTGTTTCCTCTTTGTGTGTGTTTGTGTGTATGTGTGTGTGTTTGTATTCCCTTGATTTCTTTTTCTTGTATCTTTGCTGTAATAGACATTTCTAGCATTGTGTTAAGTAGTAATGGTAAAAATGAATAACCTTGCATTTTCTCTAATCTTATTAGAAAAGATCTTAGTTTTTCTCTATTACATTCATTGATTCTTTTAGATAGGTACAATTTATCATATTAAATATTAAACAGACATAGGTATTGAATTTGGTCAATTTTTTTTCAATCTTTCAGTCTCTGTTGATATAATCACATTTTTAAAATTATTTTTGCTAAAAAATTAAAAAATAAAGAAATTATTTTTGCTTCTAATGTGGCTTATTAAGCTTACAATCAGCAAATTCTGCATTTCAAGTATAAATTTAACCTGGTCATGGTATGTAACTTTAAACATGGTTAAACTTGTAGTCTCTTTGCTTATATTTTACTTAATATTTTTGAATCGATGTTCATTAGGGATATTAGTCCATTGTTTTCTTTCTCTGCTTTCTCTCTCCTTAGTTTAGGTATCAAAACTATATTTTTATCAGAGTTTATTAAAATATATTTTCCCTATTTTTTTCATATAGGTATGTAACTGATCTCATTGAGGGAAATCTAGAGGCTATCTTACCATCTCCTTGAATATCTAAGGTTTCTTCCCTCTGCTAACCTTTTTTTCCCCTCAGTTCATTATCCTTGGATAAGAGGAGAGAAGTGAAATTAGAATTTTGTCATTCAGTTTAATCACTCTTATCATTCCATCTAGCCTGAGCATTGTTCCCATCCCTTTTTTTCTTTTTCTCCTTTGATCCAAAAGAGACAACATACTCTTTTACTCCCTGCCTAAACCTAATCACTAGGCCCTGTAGTTGAAACCTCCATTATTTCTTATACCAGTTCTATCCTTTCTATTTCCAATGTCACACCTCTGGTTCAGACTATCATCTCCTTCTTAAAATTATATATATATATATATATATATATATATATATATATATACATATATATACACTTATATACATATATGATAATTTTTATATATAATACTTTGTTATTGTTGCTCAATCATGTCTGACTTTTTGTGACCCCATTTTTGGCAAAGATACAAGTATGGCTTGCCATTTCCTTCTCCAGTACATTTTTATAGATGAGTGACTGAAGCAAACAGGGTTAAGTAACTTGCTCAGACTCATACACCTAGTAAGTGTCTGAGGTCAGATGAGTTTTCCTGACTTCAGGCCCAGCACTCTAATCCGTTGCTACAGCTAGTTGCCCATAGTAATATTATTATTACTATACCACTTTACTATGCTATAGATAAACTAATACTATTACTATACCTTCTTAGACTATTTCTATAGTAATACTCATGCTATACTATAATGATAAAAATGTAAATTCTAATTTTTATTGATAGCTTTTGTTTTTAAAAAATACCTTCATTTACAAACATATCCCTCCATTCCTCCCTTCCTAGAACATTTCTTCTTACAAAGAATAAAAAAAAAGTAAAGGACAGAAAATTCAGCAGATTAAATTATTTCTTCCTCCTCTATAACTTTGATTAATTACATTTGGTCAAACTCTTAGAGTGATTATGGATATCACTTACAAGATTCTTCAATGTCTATTGTGATAAGAATGGATTTTATAAGTCTTTTATTATGATTTAGTCTCTGCTAAAGGTAAGCATTTATTTGGACTTATTATATGCCGGGTAATATGCTGGGTGCTTAAATTCTCTCACTGCTCCTATTTGTAGATGATGTAATCTCAAAACATTAAAGAATCTCCAAATATTCATGATCACTCAAAGAATTTGACCTAATTATTCAAATAGAAAAAGGAAACTAT
This sequence comes from Sarcophilus harrisii, assembly GCF_902635505.1. Classification (NCBI taxonomy): domain Eukaryota; kingdom Metazoa; phylum Chordata; class Mammalia; order Dasyuromorphia; family Dasyuridae; genus Sarcophilus; species Sarcophilus harrisii. Next base: position 71,160,196 of record NC_045426.1, read on the forward strand.
ATCTATTATCCATACCAGGCTATACAATTGTAAGGATAACCAAAAGATCTGGTTCTTATAGTGCATCTATCTTGGACAGGTACTGAGCTGGACCCAGAGCTAAACATAAGTATTAGAGGAAATGGGATTACACTTGGGAAATTGCAGAAACAGAAGCCCAGCTTTTCAACATAAAGTTTTCCACTTATTTTGCAGTCAGACTTGATCTCTATGTCAGTTGGTTTCATTTAACTGTTTTTCTTTATCACAACAGAAAGTTGACTGATGGGAAGAGTGATTCAGAAATCTCTGTCATGTAAAAACAAAACAAAACAAAAGGCTTTGATGAAACTAGAAAAAAATTTATGATACTGCTTTATGACGGCAAGCCATGGAATACCATAATCGGAAGAATAAATGGAGAGCGTTATCCAAAAATCAATGGAGAAGCACATGAAGGATATGAAGAATCCCTCAGAAGGATTATGATCTGGGATGTTATCATAGATTTATATAAGCAGATAAGGAGGTAACCCTCTCATGTAAAGATACAGGTAGAAAAGTATTAGATGAAGATGCTTAGTCAACACACAGAACACAGAACAACCACACAGAAAAGAAAGCTTCATTAATAAGTTGTGAGTTACACTGTTACAAGAGCATCCAAGATTTATCAAAGTATCAAAGTTTCCACTTATCCACTATTCCTTTTATTGCTTTAGAAAGAAAGAAAGGAAGAGAGGGCTAAAGATATGGGCATCAAACAGAATCACAAGACCTAGATTCTAGTCCTAGGAATCTATTAGTAAGTATGCTTGGTACAAAATATGAAACCTTGTCCCTTGGAGCATCTCTTCTTCCATCAGATCCTCCAGGAGGTTCTACTGGAATTTCCATTTGTAACTTCTCACCTCCTTGCTAGTGACTTTACTTTGCTTCAGTGCTTAGCTTCCTGGATCAATTACTTTGCAAATATTGATTAAGTACATACTATGTCATGTAATGAGATAATTTGGTAAAGTGCTTTGCAAACCTTAAAGTGCTCTACAAATGCCAGCTATATTAATAATTATTATTAACATTATTATCATTGTTTTTGTTATTACTACTATTTTCTTGGCTCTTTGCTAGGGATTAACGATAGAAAAACAAAAATGAGATATGCTTTTTATTTAATTACATTCTGCTAAGAGTATACATGCCAACAGTAAAGTAAATATAGTATATATACAAAATAAATACAAAATGAAGGAGCACAGGGCAAGGGAATACTAATAACTGGAAAAATCAGAAAAAGTAGCTTGAAGAAAGTGACAATTGACTATTGCATTAAAGGAGAGTTAGGGTTTCTGTGTGAAAGAGTTGAGGAAGACTTGAATCTCAACATGGACAATCTGTACAAAGGCATAGAGGTGGGAGATTGTTGTCCTATATAGGGAGCAACAACTGGGTCATTTTGGCTGGAAAATAGAGTGAATGATGGTTGCAGTGAGAATCCAATGGATTAATTTGTATACCAAATTTCAAATACCATAAAGGAATATGTGAATGATATGTTTTTCATGGGAGAGGAAAAAGTTCATCAATAACCAGTCCTAATTTTCCTTCAACGTGGAACATTCTTGCCCTGCTTTTTCAGGGCCAACTCATTCTTGGGATTTGAAGTTACAATCTTCCACAAATAGAACGCTTTAAAAAGAGATGCATCAAAAGCTCTAGAGGAAAAAAAAAAAGGGTTCCAACTAGAATGGTCTCTTTTGATTCTCCTGTACTTTCACTTTTGCATTTGAGTTATTTGGAATCCTGCTGGATATACTTTGAATGCCACCGTAGATGAATAGAATTCCTGGGATAACATGCATTCATCTTGGCAATCCAAGTGTGCAATGTATCCAGGATGAAAATTTTTGTTACATGTGCTCAACCATGTCACAGTAAGGCAAACTAGAACTTTAGCTTGATTGCCAGTGTTTCATGAAATAGTCAAAAATTCAATACAAGAAAAACCTTTTACTCTAAAGAATATAATATTTGCCTTTGGGGAGTTCTCCCAAGGAACTGCAAAGTGTTTTCCAAACATTAACTATAGAATGATCCTAACTCACAGTTGCTAGTTTTACACATAAGGAAATTAAAATGCAAAGAAATTGAAGAGGAAAATTGCCTAGAAGTTGAGACAAAGTAGAGCCCCTGTAATCTCAAAATTTTTAAATGTGTTTTTTTCAATATAAAACATAGTTGTTAATCAGTCACAGTACAATTAAACTATTGTGGCAAAATTAAAAGTCTTGAGAGCAAGTGTTTTAAAATGAGTTAAATCGGAAGATTAAATAGAAGATTAGGATTGGAGTAAGACCAGCAGAAATTTAATACAAGTGAAATTTCACTGCCTACCATTTTATACCATCTTCTTGCATCCCTTCAAGTTTATCTCTTATCATTGTTATCTCTGGTATTAAAAGGACACTAGTTTCATCAAAATTATTTGACACTAAGATATAAATGAACCTTTCCAGAAATATTTCCATTTTTCAAAGGTTCTAGAGAACCTTTGGTCTAAATTAATATTTAATTGATAGATTTTCAGGAAGCATAATCAAGTAAACTATTTATTGAATATTGAATAAATTTAGTTGTTATAAATTGATCATCATGAGGAAATGGAACAGACTGGTAAGGAGTCATGAGCTAAATTATTATATAACTATCACCTTCTCCCCTTCCTTCCCTAGTATGTTAAGGGTAAAATAGTCACTTCTTGTGGACCCAGGTCACTAGTGGCAATGAAAGAATGATATATAGCCCCAATTATATGTTGGGAAGATACAAAACAGAACATTGGCAATTTTGGTACATTCAGGGCCAAATTTGGATGTATTCATTATCCTATTGACATAAGCACATCTTTACAATCCATCAACATTTTCTTATTCTGTGTTTTAGGCTCATCTCACTAGATCAAGGTTTTTTTATATCTATTACCTTATCTTAAAATATATATTTTTATAATTGGATTTTAACAACATTGTTTTTTCTTTGTAATTCCACATATTTTAATTTTATGCATTTAATAGTTTTCCCCAGACTAGCAAAGGGATCCATAATAGAAAAATTGTTAAGAACCCAAGGTCTAAATCTTTTTATATTCCATGGGTAGCAAGCAAATAATTAAGTAATGAATAAGCATTCATTAAGAATTTATTATCTTCCCCTTGATGTAGCAGTGTCTCTACTGGGTCTATATCCCAAAGACATCATAAAAAAAGGCAAAAGACCTTATTGCTGAATAAGTTATGGTATATGAATGTTTTAGAATATTATTGTTCTATAAGGAATGATTGGCAGGATGATTTCAGAGAGGCCTGAGAGACTTACATGAACTGATGCTGAGTGAAGTGACAGAACTAGGAGAACATTGTACACAGCAACAGCAAGATTATATGATGATCAATTATGATAAACTTGACTCTTTTCAACAGTGAGGTGATTCAGGACAGTTCCAATGGTCTTGTGATGAAGAGAGCCATTTTCATTCAGAGAAGGAACTATGGAGACTGAGTGTGGATCACAAGTTAGTATTTTCATTTTTTTCTTGTTGTTTGTTTGCATTTTGCTCTCTCTTATTTTTTCCTTTTTGATTTGATTTTTCTTGTGCAGCATGATAATTGTGGAAATATATATAGAAGAAATTGCACATGTTTAACATATATTATATTACTTTCCACCTAGGAGAAGGGTTGGGGAGAAGGGAGGGAGAAAAAAATTGGAACACAAGGTTTTGCAAAAGTGAATGTTGAAAATTTTCTATGCATATGTTTTGAAAATAAAAAGCTTTTTAAAAAAAGGAAAAAAGAGGTAGAAAGTAAGAAAAGAGAATTTATCTTGCAGACATTGTACTAAATACTGAAAATAGAAAAAAAGTAAAATCTGTCCCCACCCTCAATGAGCTTACATTCTAATTATACTAATAATATTTAATGTTTACATAGTACTTCAAGATCTGCAAATAGCTTTACATATATTATCTCTATTTATCTATTTATCCTCACAACCATCCTGGGGAGTTTAATTTATCATTAAGGAAACTGAGGCATAGAAAGATTAAGTGACTTATGCAGATTCACAAAGCCAATAAATGTCTGGAGCAGAACTTAAACTCATTTTCCAGACTCTAAATTCAGCATTCTGTGTACTATTTCTAATGAGAACAATTTGTTCCAACAGCCATGAAGGCAGCTGAAATAGGTATTGTGGAGTACTTAGAGCTTGATCAAACATTAAAGATGCCAAGGTCTGCATCCCAGGCCATCATCACTTGTCTGGACTTCTGTCTTGCCATTGAACTTTGAGCACTCTGGAAAAGAGAGTGAGACTGACATCTTTGTGCAATTATGCCTCATTAAATCCAACTCACAAACAAGTCAAGATATGTTCTCATGATGTCATTGGTTCTCTTCAAAAATAAAAAACAAAGAACAAAAACAAGGGATGAAATATGTAAATAAATAAGTACAGATGCAATCTAGACAGGGTAGTGGAACTGAAATAGTAGGGGAAGGGGGCATATTTAAAGTCCTTTACAGAAAGTCTCCATTTATAATTCTTCATTTTTAGTACGTAACTGAACAATCTCCTTTTCTGGTCATAAAGATCCTCCGTGATGTATTTAGCCCCGCTTCTGGTGATGTAGTCATAGAAATATAAAAGGTAAGAGATTTAGAGTTGAAAAATATCTCAAAAGATCGTTCGATTTCAATGTTACATTTTATAGATTAGGAAACTGAGACCCAAAAAGGTGAATTAACTTAGCCAACATCACATTTGCTCTTGTTGTTCAGTTGTTTCAGTTGTGTCTGAGTTTTGTGATCCCATTTGTTTTTGTTTTTGTTCTTTTTTGACAAAAATGCTGGAGTGGTTTGCTATTTCCTTCTCAAACTCATTTTATGGATGAGGAAAATGAGGCAAACAGAGTTAAGTGGCTTGCCTAGGGTTATATAACTAGTGTCTGAGGCTGAATTTGAGTTGCTCTTACCGGCTTAAGGGTCTATTCACTGCACCTAGTTACTACCCAACTTCCCATAAGTAGTAGTAATTAAAGAGCTGATCTTCAAACCAAACTGCAACATATTTTGCCCCTGCCTTCTCAAAAAGTTTTGTAAAATATTGATAAAAATATCTCTTCCCAGTGACTTCTCCTTCTTACAATAAAATCTCTTTTATATCCAAAAACAAAAATGAAAACAAACAGTTAAAGGAAATCAAATCAATGTAAATATTGACTATTTTCCATTGTCTTTGGGTCATTTCTGATTTTGATTTTTGGAAATCAAGTAGTTCTATGTTTCACAGTATTGTAACACTGGGAGAATTCTCATGTTAGAAATGTGAGCTTTTATAGCAAAAGCATCAGTATAACAAATATTACAACATTATTTCATAGGATACTTGAAGTACTCATGAGAAGCATAAGCAAGAAGATAACCACAAAACCATTTGTAAAAAATATACCAACATCTATTTCAGAACATAAGGAAATAGAAAAATTATATGAAGAACTTTATATCCTCCAAACCAAATCAATATGTGTCTTGATACTTAGTTGCTTCAATATCTAGGTGAGTACAGAGGAGCATGGTAGAAAATGTAGTGTAAAAAATGATTTAGCATTAAGACTTTTTTTTAAGTTTGCCAACTACTCAGAGGCCTCTTGACTCTGTCATGAATATTTTCCTTTTCATTTCTTATGTTTCAGCAATGCATTTGGACTTGGAAATATCATTTCCAAGTGTATCATTTCTCAAATAAGTCAAATGCAATCATTTTTCCTTGTACTCTAATTTCCCTTCTAACACCAACAAAAAGCTTCATAATGCTATTCTTTAAAAAAAAAAAAACAGTATGTATTAAACAGGTTTTCTTTTTTATATAATTTTTAATACAATATAAGTAAGTCTTAGGTAAACAGTGAGTTGATCCTATTAGGAACAAAATATGGCTGAGATTCCAGATACAATATCATATCTAACTTTTTTTTCCATTCACACCCTTTCCACTCTATGTGATGATTATCAGTTTGCCAAAAATAGTTTAACAATCAGGTAGATACTGGAGAAAAACAAACTTGAGAAACACTTTTTTATTTCTCTTAAAGAGGTGAAAGTAAGCAAATGATTTGTATAGTTCTTTTTCATCTGTAAGATCTTTAAACTTTAAAAAAAGTTTCCTCAAATCACGACATCCAAAAAAAAAAAAAAAACCCCTCAGCAGTGTATATGTGCAGTCAAACAAAAACATGCAGCATCATTGTCTCTTGAAAAAATTGCATAAAAATGCAAGACTTTCTGCAAAACTGTTCTCCTTGTGTCATTCCAGGACCTCAAACCACAAATAAGAACTCAGTGCAATTGTGTTGCTTCTCATTTCTGTAGGAAACAGAAGAAGCCTCTGACCACACCTGTCTCCTGATAGTTAAAGGAATCGCTTCTCTCTGTTTCATTTAAAATACTCCTTTTTCACCCGGTTTTAGTAGACTTAGGAGTTGACGCTATTGAATTTGCATATTCTGGAATGAAAGGAGCTGTGGTTAAAATTGAAAACTGAGGTAAATTAAGGCAGAACCAAAATGAGCTGGATTGATTCTATGTTAAGCTGATCTCTATGAAAATAATAGGATGGGGGGCGGGGGATGTGTACAAAACTCTTTTTCTGTTATCTTATGTGGAATGTTTTCTGTATATTTTCTGGGTAGGTCCTAAATATGGACTCAGCGATATCAGAAATTAAGTTATATCTTAGACCATTATAGCCATCTGTTTGGGGGCGGACATCAGCCAGAAATGCTGCAGAAATGCCCACATCCTACTTTGATTGGATGCTGCATGGCTATCCACAGGATTCGGGCTTAAATGCTTGACTCAGAATTCCTGTTCACCTGATTCACAACCAGCTGAAACAAAACAGGATCTTCTTGCAACATTGCTTTTTTTTTCTTCCAGTTCTTAATAAAGAGACTTTTCCTCTTGATTTTGGATAGCAACTGCTGAAGAAGGTTCTTCACAGCATCGTTTCTTTATAGTGGTGCTTTCATTGGAAAAATGGAAGCTTTTCCTTCTGGGCTGATTTTCTGGCATGCATATTGCAAACCTGCTTTCAGATGCCCAAGCTATCCTTTCTTCCATGAAGTACAGGGCTCCATTCGGCTTCCTCCATGCCCCTTCTTTACGATCGGTAAAACTTCTCCTGAGGTTCACGTGTGTGTAGGAGCCCTGGCCAGAACCAGGAGAGAGAGAGTCAGTGGACCAAGCTTTTCTGCTCCTGCTTTCACTAGCATGTTTGGATGAGCCCAGGCTCCTGCTGCTCCACAGTTAGGGGTGTCTCACCTTCTCCTACATTGCTAGCTGGGAAAGCACAGAGACAAGGGACTGGAAGTCATGAGACAGAGCCCGGAGGCCACAAGATAAAGGTCCACTGCCTCCATCACACTTCAATTCCTGACCTCCCACCTCCAGGTGCTACTCAATTGGCATCTCTGTCCAACTGTTGACAATAATGAGACCCACAGCTTCCGCCCATGAGACCCCAGACTGATGGAATCTTAGCTGCTGCCCCCAGTCAATATCCTGCCATTCTCTGTTTCTCTCTGTCTCTCTGTGTCTGTCCGTCTGACTGTCTGTCTGTCTGTCTCTCTCTCTCTCTCAATTTCTCTCTGTGTCTCAATTTCTCCGTCTCTCTGTCTTTCTGTCTCTCTCTCTATCTGTGCCTGTCTCTCTCTCTTCTCTGGAACAAAAGATCCTTTTCCATGAATGGTAAATCAAAGATTTACCTAGCCACAGAGATTTTTCCCATGCCTACCTTTATCTGAGATTGTCCAAATGTATCTGAGATTGCCCAGTTTTCCTTCTTTGTCCAATTCTCCTGTTCTTTCTCACTCTCCCTTCTTAATATTATTTCTCTCCTTACTCTGATACTCTTCCTCCCTCTCAAGTAGACCCACTGGATGCTTTGCCCTAATAAATACTCATTTAAAGATGGTTTGAGCCCAAATTCTTTCAAAGTTGACACTGCCACACACACTCTGGTACTCCAATATTTTTGGTGCCCAAATCATACTTTTTAGATCTGCTCTTCTCTCTGCTCCAAACCTCAAAGTCTCCATCCTCCATCCTTCACTCCAAATAAATGCCCAAATAAATGCCCTTACTTGGATTGGAGACTGTCTAAGGCAGAATTCTTTCAGAGGTGACACCATGGCACACCTCAGTACCCCCAACATTTTTGGCTCAGTCTTTAACTCTGATCCCTTTCAAACTCAAGGTAAGCTCACTCTTTTGCAGCTGGCACTCCCTTAAAGCCAGTCAATATGACTAGGGAGAAGTTGTTTGTTTGTTTGTTTTGGGGGGTACTGGGTCCTAGCATCCAACAAGTTCCCTCTATACAAGGGGAACTCCATTTGAGAACCTCATGATTCCTCTCCTCCCAGTGGAACATTGTGTGTGGAGATGCCTTAAAGATGAGTCTGGTTTTCCTGGACTTACAGCATCATGGGACTAATCATACCACAAGATTAGGCAATAGTCTGTCTTTTGCAGAATTGGGAAAATTCTTCTTTCCAGAACCTAAAAAACTCAGCAACTTAAATTTTTCTGTAATATTACACAGCCTCAATATCACCCAGTGGGCTAAGAAAAATGACTTGTTTTCAGATCTCTTATCAATAACTCCATTCATCAACTTGATCTCTTTTGCTGCTATAAAGGAAAATGGACTGAAGTCCCATATATCCAGGCCTTCATGAACTTTCACAAAACTCCACTGTGCAGCAGCAATGTAGAATGCTTTTGGTAAAATATAAACTGGGAAAAGGAGAGAGAAAAGAACAAGACTTTAGATAACCCTTTTTTCTCTGCTCTTGGAGCCTCAGCTCAAACCAACTCCATCCTCAGCCACTGGTGGTTTCAGACTATGGGGGAACGAACTTAACCTGTTGAGTGATCTCAGCCTGAGAGGAAGGGATCCATAATACTATTCTTAAAGAAAAAAAGCCATAAAGTGCCAGACATGATGATGGAGCAACATTTTTTTTAAGAACCTGACTGGATTTTAAGAGAAGAAAACAGTTATTGATTTAGGAATAATTTCAAAATCAACTTTAAATATCCAGTCAGATTATTGACTAGTTAGAACAAAGATCAAAATCAATAGTAACTTAGAAAGGAAGGAGAAAAAATTAAGACAAACCACAGAGGGCGTAGGTACATTTACAACAATAAAACAGCTCCAACCAAAGCTATTACAAAAAACTATTGACTCTGAAAAAATGGAAAATGTTATTAAAGCAAAGAAAATCACTTTGATTACCACAGATTTCCTAGAGAAATACACTAAAGCATAATCACAGAATTTGATCAGAGGATTATAAGGTACCTTGGCAGCCATTTAGTTCAAACCATACATGACAATGATCCCCTCTCTAACATAATGGATTAGTAGTCATTTATATTTTGCTTGAAGACCAAAGAAAGAGAGCTCACTAACTCTATTGGAAGCTCATTTAACCTCTGCATGATTTGGAGAGTTCTGAATATTTTCCTGAAGACCAGTCAAAAGGGTGAAGTTATAAAATCTATTGAATAAGAAGCCTTGAGGGAAAATAATAGCACAAAAACAATTGCACTAAGCCTGATTCTTCTTACATCTCTTTGTAATTTCCCCCAACTACTCTTGGTTCTTCCTTTTGGGGAAAATGAAATGAATCTAGTCTTTCTTACACATAATATCTCTGAAAATACTTGAAGGGAGTTATCATGTCTCCCAGGTGTTCTTTTCTTCAGGTTCAACATGCCCCATTTGTTCAACTGATCCTCATATTTCATGAACTTAAGCTTTTTAACATTAGTTGCTCTCCTCTTATGATTTTGTAGCTTATCAATAGCCTTCCAAACTGAACACAAACCTTACACAAGCATTAATTGTAAAATAGTTGTTACAACAGAGAGTCCATATTAACCCAGAAACTACCTCAGACAGCAAATATTTGATCTTCCTGCCAAATGGAGATTAGTGACAGCCAAGGACAATACTGGTTTTAAAAAAATTAGAGCATTTGTATATAACAAGGGTGTTTGTGTATGCTATTCCATATGATAAATATGATTCCCCAATATATGAAATATTAAATAAAAAGCTCTGAATGAATGTTAATGTTTATTCATATCAAACCCATTTTGGAGTCAGGAGAACAGCTCAGAATGTTTAGGGATTAAATAGGATATTTGGGCAATAAGTAATCTTAAATGCACCCATTAGGAGGTAATGGTCATTTGTTCAAGCTCTCAATCAATCAACAAATATTTATTAAGCACCCAAATGGGTAGCACAGGTAGAAATTGGCAGGTACTTAGTATGTATTTCCTACTTTATCTAGAATAATAATATCTCACCTAATCATAACTAATCTTTTAATAAGTTTGCCTGTGTGAAACAAGCTGAAAACTTGGAGGAAACAAAAAATCTAAAATCGGTTTCAAAAGTCAAGTCACTCAAGTTTTTCTCAGAAGTCATTCATTGATTTAGTCACAAGTCATTTAGAAAAAATCCCTCAGTACTTTATTTTGAAGCTATTTATTCTTATTCAATCCAAACAACAACCTGACTGAAGGAAAAGTGGAAAAGATTAGATAAAACTCAAAGTGCACAACAATCTGGGACTATGTAGTGCATTGCTTATTGTGTACCTTCTACCTTGCCAAAATAACAGCCCCTCACCTAACCAGAAATCATCTTTCTCACAACTTCACTTATCTGAGACATAGCCAAGAAACAAGAGAAATAAAAATTCTACAATTGAAGTTGAGCCACTCATTTTGTCCAGAATTTATTGATTAGTTTAAATCATAAATCACTCAGAGTCCCTCAATCCTCATTCAGAGGCTAGTTACTCTCATTCAAGATAACTGACAACCTGACAGTGAAGGAGATAAATAACACAAACAAATTATTAAAACATAGACACAAGAACTTGAAGAGTTCAGTTGCCTGGGACAGTACCTACCACAAAATAAGAATTTTATAAATATTTATTGGCTGATTGAACATATAGTGAGTCTATATTCTGTACAACTAAATAGTTCCTGAGGGTATCTACTTCAAAGGACAATCATTAACACCCATAAGTGTGCCTAAATCATCAGGTTAAATTATTTTCAATATCCTCTAGTTAAAAAACAAAAAATGAATAAAAATAATTGGAAAAAAACCCAGCAAGATACATTGTTGGAGGTGATTCTAACTCCCATACTCTTTGTTCAAGTTGAATGTTAAGATAAAATAAGACATCCACAAGTAATTGAACAATTAACAGAAAGAGGTTTTCTTTATCCTTATATCAGAAAGATATACAACAAGGATAAAGACACATTTAGTTCTCTAGACTCAACTCTCCTAATATTCATTTGAAATTGTATCTAGCCATTTCTGAACAAGATATAATGAGGGACATTATGACTCAAGTGATCTTCAGAAATCTATCAAGTCGAGCATAGATTCCATGTCAGTTTTCATATCCTTAAGATACTAGGAAGTTGTATCAGGGAAGCTGGGGCCAATCAGATGCTATGAGCAGCTTTGTGTCCTTTTAGGGAAAACTAATCCTCAGATCAGGAGGGAAAGAATGAGAGCTGATCTGTTCTCTGTCATGAATGGAAGCAAAGAAACTACATCTGGGAAACACTGAAAATATTATTTTAAATATATTATATTTTACATATATTTATTACATAAATAAACAAAAGTTTGTATATTAAAGAAGAAACATCCTCTTTCTCCTCTACTCTTTTCCAGATGCTTCTTTTCTTCCTTCCTTCTATTTATGTAGCACCTCTATGGGGTAAACTGTCTTCAAATCTCACTCACATTGGTAACCCAGATTTCTATAAGAGTGGCTGCTACCTCAGGATTTTAGGAGTAACTGAATTCTGAAGAGACATTTCTCTCTGCCTAGAATAGCCCAGAATAATTCCCTCAAAGTGTGTTTCATTGGTGTGTCTGTTTGTATTATTTCCCTGCTAGATCCATTGCTTATTAGCAATCCATTCCAATAGCAGAGCCAAAGATGGAGGAGAGGGATGGGAATACAATATTGCCTCTGGTCTCCCTCCACCTACCCCCTTTTGCCCTCTGCTTTTAGGAAAGGGAATCTGGCTCCCTAAACACTGCTCAAATATCTTCTCTGGTAAACTAAACTCAGAGAAGGGTCTTATTCTTTCAACCAATTTTATCATCTGATTTCACCTAATGGCACAAAGCATTCGTTATTTGCAGGTAGTTTATACCTTTGATTAATAGGTGATTTAATAAAGGAGTCTAAGAATTTGATTGATTCTGAACATTTAATGATTGATTCGGAACATTCAAGAGGTTTTCTCAATCAATAAATTGATTGGGAAGGGTAGAGTATTTTGCTAGTTAATAATTTGGGGTTTATGTAGGCAACAAAATATTCTGTTTAGCATTTAATTAAAGGAAAAAGCAGAGTCAGAAGTTGGTAGACTATGCAATTAGTAATTGTATCACTATCACCAAGCTACATAAGGAGAAGAAAAGTAATTATTTCTGGTACATTGTAAAGCCAGTCACAACCTTTATGTTTTTGAGAATATTTGATTATCATCAGTAGAGAGGGATTCAGCCTTAGTAAGTTTCCAGGATTAGAAAGAGTATAAAAGCATTATCTGATCTTTGAGTGATTTCCTTTATTTGGACATTTTTCTGGGTGCCCTGTCCGATAATGCACTAAACTGAGGGAAGTCAGCCAAATGAGGAGAATGAGGATGCTGGTCTGAGACTCCTTTCCTTTGGTGGGTATCTTATGAATTATAATTGTATTAGACACTTCCTTAAAGCAGAAGGGGCTAGTTACAGGGAAAGAGAAATCTGTGATGATAAGGCAATGGAGATGCAGTGTAGACTACATTTCTGGAACTACCTCCCTCATCATTCTAGGGGAAAATCGGAGTTTGAGACAGCATTATCTCTACTTCAGTGCTATTAGTTGGCCTTATGCACAGATAAAGTAGTTAACTGTCTCCTTAGTATCCTTTCAAAGGCTTTGGGGAGGCTAAATGTTGCTAATAAACAACAAAAAAAACTCCCCCACCTGCTGGTTAATTCCTAAATTTACACCACTATATTATAAGCCTTTGATCATTATTAAAATTAAAATACCTGTTATTATTAAAATACATTTTATCAAATTGTAACAGCATAAAAGTAATAGCATATATGAGTAGGTTTTGATATGAAGAGTCACAGAAGCAAGAGTCTGGGGACTCAGAAAATAAATTACCCCACCTGGAATTTTTTTTTCAGCGAGTCCTGATCATTGACACAGGATTTAGCAAATAACATATGAACTATATCTGAACATTTCCAAAGTTCCAATACACTCCAAACCTTGTTAGAAGACCAGAAAAGTGAGCAGCAGGATACGCCTGGTCCTTCTTCCCCTGGACAAACTTGAAATCAGAAAGGAAAAAAAAAAAAACTTTATTACTTGTCATTGTACTTTATAAATGTATTTGTTGGTCAAGTGATTGAGTCATTCATTCATTCAGCAAACATTTAATTGGGTACTACTATGTAGTAGACAATGAAGGAAATTCAAAGTTAAATAGGACTTGCTTCCTCTCTTTTGAAATTTATAAGGTATAGAAACAGAATGGCTACTCAGCCAAGACTGTGACTGCCTGGAATATTTAAAAAAACTGAATGAGGGGCATAGTCAAAAGATTACTATCTCTAGAGTCAGGTGCTCTGGGTTCAAATCCTACTTCATCACATCTTAAACAAATCATTTTATCATGATCAGGTTCAGTTTCCTTATCTGTACAGGAAGGAGGTTAGATTTGTTGGTCTACAGATCTATATCTTAAATAAAGATCACTTTTTTAGCAACTGTTAAAACATAATCTTTAATTAAAAAAAGAATTTCCATATGAAATAGTAGAACAAAGGCCTTAAGAGTTGAAAGGCCGATAACCACAGGTGTGTCTGCCACAGGTGGATTATTTAATATTTCTGAGTCTCAATTCTTCAGCTGTAAAATGGATTTATTAATCTATCTCTGCCTACCTCACAAAGTTGTTTTTTGGTTTGGTTTGATTTGTTTTTCTGTGACAAAAAGAGGTATTTATTCATGGCACAAGGAGCAGAGAAGGTTGAGAAGGGTTCCCTCTACTCTAGATACATAACAGCTGAGGTCTAGTTATGGGCTGGTTAGTTTCCCAGACAGGCTAGAGAAGATATCCCTTCTGTATGGGAGCACTTAGTAAAATTTTATAATTGTCATTTGTTCTAGAACTAGATGGAAAGAAAGAAAGAAAGAAAGAAAGAAAGAAAGAAAGAAAGAAAGAAAGAAAGAAAGAAAGAAAGAAAGAAAGAAAGAAAGAAAGAAAGAAAGAAAGAAAGAAAGAAGAAAGAAGGAAGAAGGAAGGAAGGAAGGAAGGAAGGAAGGAAGGAAGGAAGGAAGGAAGGAAGGAAGGAAGGAAGGAAGGAAGGAAGAGAGAGAGAAAGAGAGAAAGAAAGAGAGAGAGAAAGAAAGAGAGAGAGAAAGAGGGAGGGAGAAAGAAAGAAAGAGAGAGAGAGAAAGAGAGAAAGAAAGCGGGGAGGAGGGAGGAAGGAGGGAGGGAGGAAGGAAGGGAGGGAGGAAGGGAGGAAGGAAGGAAGGGAGGAAGGAGGGAGGAAGGAGGAAGGAAGGAAGGGAAGGAAGGGAGGGAGGAGGAGGAAGGAGGAAGGAAGGAAGGAGGAAGGGAGGAGGGAGGGAGGAAGGAAGGGAGGGAGGGAGGGAAGGAGGGAGGAAGGAAGGAAGAAAGGAAGAAGAAGGAAGGAAGGAAGGAAGGAAGGAAGGAAGGAAGGAAAGAAGGAAGGAAGGAAGGAAGGAAGGAAGGAAGGAAGGAAGGAAGAAGGAAGGAAGGAAGGAAGGAAGGAAGGAAGGAAGGAAGGAAGGAAGGAAAGAGGAAAGAGACATCATTTGGTTCTAAAATCTGCCCAGGCAGTCACTTCTATACTGCTCTGACAAAGCTAATAAAGATCATCAGTCTTTACTAATGGAACTTTCTAATGGATGATGGAGAATGCATAAACTGTATGTGCCTTTAAGAGGAAGGCTTTTAAATAAATTAGACACCAGGATTACCTTACTCATTTGTAAATATGAGATACATCTCCTTGATCTTCATAAAGCTCTCACTTGAATCGACAACCACTAATAAACCTTGGGCAGGAGTCTGCCAGGGAATGTATTATATTTTCATTTTAATTTAGTTCCCCATATCCTAATCCAATGAGCTGTAAGAAGAGCACATTAAAAAAATATCAAAGAATGTTGACCTAAGTTGAATGATTCTCCCATTTGTTCTTCCCTTGAGATAACACATAGGAGTATAAAATTCTTTGCTTCCTTCATTTGAGTCTTGATGTCCAAATAAACTGGTCACCAAAGAACAGAGGTGTTGAACTCAAATAGAAATGGGGATCACTAAACTGTATATGAGGATTCCT
The DNA here is from genome assembly GCF_902635505.1 of Sarcophilus harrisii. Classification (NCBI taxonomy): domain Eukaryota; kingdom Metazoa; phylum Chordata; class Mammalia; order Dasyuromorphia; family Dasyuridae; genus Sarcophilus; species Sarcophilus harrisii. The sequence continues at coordinate 71,175,730 of NC_045426.1, forward strand.
ACAGTCATCATATTGACTTAGAAAATCACGTTAACAATATCTATATTCTATTTTATTTTTGTTTCTTTTGTTAAATATTTTCCAATTACATTTTAATCTGCTTTGAGCTATACTGGGAGTATTGCAGACCATGTGTTTGACATCTCTGCTGCTGACCCTGACAAATACCAAAGGAATCAGATGGAGGTGAGACTTTTAGTCAGAGCTGTAACAAGTAGGGCATCTGGGAGTTTGGCACTTAGATCAAAATTCTCTGGTATTTTTCTTAGTATTGTCATAGCTTAATGGATGAGGGTATCTAAGGACATCAATTCCTAAACTTGTTCCTTGTGTTTCTCCACTGACATGAATCCTGGAGTTTGGGGAGAAGATGAACAAGGAAAAAGGCAAAAGAATTCACAGATATTAGTACTGGAAATTGGGGTAGAAGATTAACTATTTCTCTTCTCCAACAACTGAACCACAGCAAAACTATAGTCCTAGCTTTATTAGTTCTTGCACTTGAATTGCTCCCCAATTTCCTTTCCTCCCATTCTTACCCTTATACAGCTCAAGCCTAGTCATCTCCAGTCCCCATCCTCGGCTACCTAGAACTTTTCATTATTATTAATAAATTACACTTTATCCTACCTCTCTCTCTCATTCCTGGCCTAATTTTATTGCCAAGTTCTCAGTGAAGTCCTCCTGGATAATCCCTCTAGCCAAAAGTGATTTTTCCCTCTTCATATTTCTCTTAGAAATGTCTGAATCCCTCCTTTCTATATATCTCATTTTTCCTATACTAAATATCATTTAAATAAAGAAAAATCAGGGTTCTTAATGAAGAAACTAACAAGTCTATTAAGACAGTAGAGAATATTGAGGAAAAGACGGCAATTTTTTTTATAAAACAGCAAATTCTCTGAAAAAGGGAAAGACAGAATAGGTATGCAAAATGCAAAGGCAAAAGAAAAATTAATGGATTAAAATAAAAATTAGAAAATGACATAAATGCACCATGAAAACAAAAATACTGAAACAGAAAATAGAACACAATGAAAAATCTAAGCATTATATTTCTTCCAGAAAAACCTAATTTAGGGGAAAATGTGAATATAATGCTTGATGAAACCACATATAAAACTGGCTCAAAAATATTAGAAATGGAGGGTGAAGGTCAGGAATTATACTAACACAACTACAAACACTTTCCACACAAATAAACTCAGGTCTAATCTCTAGGGAAAATATCAAGTGCTCATGCATAGGCTGAACTAATATAATAAAAATGACAATTTTTGTCAATAAATTAATCTACTCATTCAGTGCCATACTAATCAAACTCCCAAAAATTATTTTGCAGAGCTAGAAAAAATAATAGCAAAGTTCATCTGGAAGAACAAAAGATCAAGAATTTCAAGGGAATTAATGAAAAAATGCAAATGAAAGTAGCCTAGCTATACCAAACCTAAAATTATATTATAAAGCAGTGGTCATCAAAACCAATTGGTACTGGCTAAGAAATGAAGTAGTCAATCAATTGAATAGATTAGATTTACAGAAGAAAATAGTTAATGACTATAGTAATTTAGTTTTTGACAAACACAAAGACTCCAGCTTTTGGGATAAGAACTCACTATTCAACAAAAACTATGGGGAAAGTTGCAAATTCGTAGAAACTAGGCAGAAACTAGGCATTGACCCACACCTAACACTGTATACCAAGATAAAGTCGAAATGGATTTATGATTTAGGCATAAAGACTGATATAAGCAAGTTAGAAGAACAAAGGACAATTTACCTCTCAGATTTGTGGAAAAGGAAAGAACTTGTGGCCAAAGAGGAACTGGAGTACATTATTGAATATTAAATAGATAATCTTGATTATATTAAGTTAAAAAGGTTTTGTACAAATAAAGCCAATGCAGACAAGATTAGAAGGGAGAATAAATTGGGGAAATTTTTTTATATTCAAGGATTCTGATAAAGGCCTCATTTCTAAAATACATAGAGAATTGACTCAAATTTATAAGAATACAAGCCATTCTCCAATTGCTAAATGGTTAAAGGATATGAAAAAACAATCTTCAGATGAAGAATTGAAACTATCTCTAGTCATATGAAAAGGTGCTCCAAGTCCCTATTGATCAGAGAAATGCAAATTAAGACAACTCTGAAGTACCATTACACACCCTAGTTTGTCTAAGATGACAGGAAAAGATAATGACAAATGTTGGAGGAGATATGGGAAAACTGGGACACTGATACATTGTTGGTGGAACTGTGAACGGATCCAACTATTCTGGAGAGCAATCTGGAACTATGCTCAAAAAATTATCAACCTGCATACTCTTTGATCCAACTGTTTCCACTGGGCTTATATCCCAAAGAGATCTTAAAGGAGGGAAAGGGACCCCCATGTGCAAAAATGTTTGTGGTAGCCCTCTTTGTAGTGGTGAGAAACTGGAGACTGAGTGGATGCCCATCAATTGGAGAATGGCTGAATAAGTTATTATATATTAATGTTATGGAATATTATTGTTCTGTAAGAAATGATCAGCAAGATGTTTTCGAAAGGCCTGGAGAAAATTAAATGAACTAATGCTGAGTGAAATGAGCAGGACTAGGAGATCATTGTACATGGCAACAACAAGATTATATGACAATCAGCTCTGATGGACATGGCTCTCTTCAACATTGAGATGATTCAAGACTGTTTCAATGATCTTATGATGAAGAGAGCCATCCAGAGAGAGAACTGTGGGAACTGAGTGTGGATCACAACATAGTATTTTCACTTTTTGTTGTGATTTGCTTGCATTTGGTTTTCTTTCTGTTTTTTTTTCCCTTTTTGATCTGATATTTTTTGTACAGTGAGATAATTATGGAAATGTGTATAGAAGAATTGCACATGTTTAACATATAGTGAATTACTTGACAATTAGAGGAAGGTATGGGGATGAGGGAGGGAAAAAAATTGGAACACAAAGTTTTGCAAGAGTGAATGTTGAAAATTATCCATGCATATGTTTCAAAAATAAAAAAATCTTTAATAAAAAAAAAAGAAATGGAAGGTGAAGTACAGATTGAGAGAATATGTAGAACACTAACAGCTAAAAGATAATGCTCTGGCAGCACTGGAAAGTGATCTTACAGGTGAGAGGAGGAAGGACATGAATCTTATAATGAAGTCTTGAGTGGGAATAAAGGAGTTCAGCTTTTCCAAGATGGGGTCATACAGATAGTTACTAACTTCCATTATGGGGGATGATGTAGCTTGAATCCTAAGAGGTATTCCTTGGAAAGAGTTGAACAGGAAACCTCAAAGGAACATATCAAAAGGGACACATGATAAAGGGGAAAAGAAAAGAACAGGAATAGTCCCCCAGCCTTGGATTACAGAGAAATTCTCACTATACTCTCCGACCATCATTAAAATGCAACGTTCCTAGTGATAGGGTCTAGAGTATCCTAGAAGAAAGAAGGAATTATAAAGGGGTGGAATGAAAACATTTCTTGAAAAGGAAGTTACAAAATAATATCAGTAAAATTTAAAAATTTATGGAGGGAGTAGGAGTAATTAGTTACCACAATCTTACCTGAGCTAGGAAAAAGAAAGGGTAAAACAAAAAGAGAAAAAAATAAAAATAAATTTTAAGAATTTCACATTGATGGTGGGAAGTACAAGTCATTTAACCATGTTTGTTTCAGTTTCCTCATCTATCAAATTAGCTCGATAAGAAAATGGAAACCACTCTAGTATCATTGTCCAAAAAACCCAAATGGGATCACAAAGAGTCAGACATAACTGCAGTGACTGAACAACAACAAAAACAATGATGCATATATATATATATATATATATAATATATTTATATATAATTTCCCCATTAATAATGTTCAGCATAATCCATATAATATTAACATCAAAATACAAATCCATAACTTTATGCATATGCTGCATATACATAATGTAGGTTTTATGTTAAAATCTCAAGTTAAATATGTGTGTTGACTATATATATGTTTGATATTATAAGTATATGTACGTTAAATACACACATATATATGCATTGTGTGTATGCACATACAATATATATTTAACAAATTATATATAATTTATAATATATTTAATATAATTTTATATATAATTTACTTAGATATTGTTATTATAACATATCATCACTTATTTTATACAGGATGGGCTGATTTTTTTTTTAAAGGACTGGAAGACTGTTCTACAAATTATTCTTGGTCTGACTTCCTTGCCACCTGAAACATAAAAGTCCTAGCCCATGAAAAATTGGTGATGGTGATTTATCAGAGTTCCTGTAGTCCTGTACCTCTCTAATCTAGTATATTCATTACTGTTATGAATTCTGAAATAGAGGGAAGTTGCATTTTATGAGTTATGTGATTTTAAAGTCTTAAGTAACATTGTTTTTGTTGCATTTTTATGATCCATGGGTGTGTAATTGCATTCTAATCCAAACCTGAATCATTGTACTGTTCAGAGTTAGACTTGGATAAGAATATAAGGAAATTAGTAGATGCCCAGTAGAAAGGTTAAGAAAGGAGTTGGTCACTTTATAAGCATTTATTGAGTGCTTACTACCTGCCAGGTACTGTATTAATGCTGGAAATACTAGAATGTATCAAAAAAAAAAAAAACCCAAAAACCCTTCACTCATTTATATAACTATATGTTATATATAATATTATATATATATATATTTATATAAACATTGTATATAATATATAAATTAATATTATATATTAATATATATGTATACCTATATATACATGGAGACAGCTTGCAATCTAGTGAGACACAGCATGTAAATAATTTTATATATATATATATATAATTTTATTTATATATACATATATATACACACACAAGATATACACAGTGTAGATGAAAGGTCATCTAAGAGAGGAAGGAACTAGCAGCTAAAGCATCAGGAAAGATTTCCTGCAGAAAATGGACTTTGAACTGAGTCTTGAAGGAAGCCAGAGAAAATAAGTTGGGATTGGGGGGAAGGAAGATGAGTGGGATGAAGAGTATTCTAGGAGTATTCCAGAAGTGCAAAAACTTAAAGGGGGGAATATCTAAATCCTGTATTGGTTAAGTTGATTTTTCTTACCTGAATGTAACTGGATGTTTACTGATAACTAGTATCCTTTTTTAAGTTGTTGTTTTTTTGTTGTTGTTTTGTTTTTTGGAGGGTTTTTTTTGTTTGTTTTTTGTTTGTTTTTTTCTTTGTTTATTTGTGGAGCCTGGCAAAATGTCCAATGTGCTTGTGTTTATTCATTAATTCCCAAGGTTAATTGCTGGGCCCTTTTTAAAAAGCACACACTTTTAAAATGCACTGAGTCCTTAATAAACCATTAGGCTTAGTACTGACACGAGTACTAACTTTCTGATAAACGACATCTGTGCTACATACATAATAATACAAATATAACTGGAGAGTGTTCTGATTTCAGTTTTGTCACAGATATTCTTATATACACTTTATACCCAATGCCAAGATACATTCTTCTTGATTTATCCTTTTGTTACCATGGAAGACAGTTGGATAATGATAAATACAGTAAAGTATATTCTTTACCTTAGAGTGGATCAAAAATCCTATTTGTATATATGTGTATGCACACATACATGCACATGCATGTACATATATGTATGTGTGTATAGGCAGTCAGTAATAGAATCATAGAATATTAGCACTTGAAGGTATCTGAGAGATCATCTAGTTCAAATTCCTTTATAAAAAAATTAGCAATTTGAGGCTCAGAAAAATAAAGCTTTCTGTATTCAAAGTGACAGAGCTTTTAAGTGGCAGAGATAGGATTAGACCCCAGATCTCAGATTCTAACATATGTAATACATGTTTCTGGATTGTGCCTCCATGGAAACACTGGGTCAAAAAATCTAAGAAATCATTTCTATCTGCAAGCAATAAATTTACTCAGAAAGAGAGAGAGAGAGAGAGAGAGAGAGAATTCTAGGAATAAATTAATGTTTCTGTGGAACTACTCTTCCTCAAGCCTAAAAACATTTGCAATCAAGACTCCTTAGGCTTAGTTGTGTAGCCTTAGGGTGTGTTAGCTCATTTATATGGTGTTTAATATTTAGTAGCAAATTCAAATCAAGCCAACAATTCTCTTTATAATAGTTGTCCCAATGGAGTTTGGATAATATTTGCATTAAAATCACCACACCACCCTCTAGGCAATGAGCCAATAATCAATGGCTCCAGGTCTAGACCAGAAGGAGAAACTCATCATACAGGTTTGACTGTCTTAGGGTGAATAGAAAGCAGGGAAGTTAAAGGAGTCTTCTATTCATTCAATTCAATCAACATTTTCTTGTTTGTTTATTTACTTATGTGTTTGTTTTACTAGAATTATAATTTCATCTGTATAAGGACCCCTAAGGGAGGAAGTTCTTCCAATGCAATTCAGCATCTTCTCTGCAATTTATAGTTTCAGGGAATTTTTCAGAGACTAGATCAAGAAGTGTCACAAAACAAAACATCTCCAACATTTTAGAAACTTAGACCCTGATAAAGGAGGTGGTACCTGAGTTGTGTTTAGAAGAAAGGGATTCTATCAGTTGGAAATTAGAAGGACCACTGTAGAGATAGGCTCTCTTTCCTTAGGAATGTAGCCTTCAGATTGGTGAGAGTTCCTCACATTAAATCAGCTCCAGAACCCCCAACCTGCTGACCATCTTCATGCCCTGTGGCTGATCTCCTTCCTCTACCCCAGAGGTTTCCCATTTCCCCTACCTCTGTTCTCCAGACACATGCTCACAGTTATAATAATATCTGTAACTTTCTGAAACAGGATTCAATCCCAATTCTTCCTGACTCTAGTTCCAACACTCTATCTAGCCCCATATAATCTTATTTCTCTTAATAATAACAATTGTCTATTCCCTGTAACTTCCTAAATCACCAATTCTTGGTCACCATTCCCCTTTAAGCCTTGCCTTTTAGTCCCTTATCTTTTAGTCCCTTTTAGAATATAAGTTTCTTGAAGGAACTGTCTTGCTGTGTTTATATCCTCAGTTTTTAGCACAATGCCTGGCACAAAGTAAGCATTTAATTAACATACTTTAAGTCATTTTACTTGTTCAAATGCACAAAGTAGAGAAATGGAGATATGATATTATCTATAAGGAACAACTAGAAAGGACAGTTTGACAGAAATAGAGAATGTGGGAAGGGAAGGAATATGAAATCAGATTGAAACCGTAGATGAGAGCCAGATTGTGGAAAGCTTTAAATGCCAGGCTGAGGAATTTGTATTTCATTCTAAAGACAATATATAAGGAGTCATTGAAGCTTTTTTTTGTGCTGGGGTTGACAAGGTCATAACTATGTTTTAGGAATAGATTGGAAAGAGGGGAACGTGGAAGCAAGAAGACCATTTACATACAATCCAAAGTTTTCAGTGATGCAATCTAGATTCAAGCTAAAATTGATTTTGAAGAAGAAAGGAGAAAAGGAAGGAAAAACAAAATGACAATTTTAAAAATTAGCTACAGAATCAATGACATTGCATTTTTAACCTTTGTACTATGCTGTATCCCTTTTGATTCTTTTAAAATCCCCTTTGACCCTTCTCATCCTATTTAAAGAATTACATTCTAATGGTGTTAACATTGGTTTAAGTGCCTTCTATGTGTCAGACACTATGCTAGGTGCTAGGTATACAAAAATATAAAACACAACAGAAATCTCAAAAGATTTCTTTCTACTCAAGGAATACAACACATACATAGAGAAGTATATACAAGTTAATTTGAAGAAAGAAAAAATACTATTAAAAGAAAAAGGGGAATTATCTGCCCCAGATATTCGTAATTGCTTTATTTGGAAAAACAAGAAGCTGAAAATATCCTTGGATGTATAATGTTTGGGAAATAGTTGAATAAATGATTGTGTATATATACACAATCATTTATATATATATATATATATATATATATATATATATATATATATATACATGTAATAGGGTAGCTCTATGTCTTACAATTGAAATCTCCAGTTCAATCTCCCAAGTCCTGGGCTTTTTTCCATTGTCCCCCACTGCATCCTTTTCCCCTTGCCTAAGGAGACTTGGAGAACTTCCCAATTTACAGGCTTGAGGTCATAACCGAGCTAATCTGACAGAAAATCTCATCTTCCCTGAAACCTTTTCTCCAACCAGGCTCCTAATGCTAATGGAGTTCTGGAATGGTTTCAAATATTTTCCTGCACTCAAACCCAATTTCTTTTTCTGGAAGTTGGCCAAGACCCTGTGTCATCAGTTTCCTTACCTTTATTGGTTCACATTGAAAGGAAATGCATGTACTTGACCACCAAGGGGAAGTTCTAAAGGTTGGGGTGGGGATGGCATAATCTATAAAATTAAATAATGATTTTTAGGCCTTTCATGTCATTTCAAACACCACAGCTTGATGGTGAACTTATGCATCACACAATTGGTTCATTTCCAGTTTCCTGCTTGCTGCCTCTCATGGAGGAATCTGCTCTGTTGTTTATTAAAGAATCAGAGAATCTCAGAATAAGGAGGAAACCATATTGTCCAAAGCTAAACAGAAAACAGTGGTCATCCAGTTTCTTCTTGAAAACTTCCAATGATGGTGGATGTTATCAACCCGTAAAATAAAGGATTAGCTCAAATGATCTTAATATTCTTCTTCTTTAAAAACCATGACAAATCATTCTGCTTTTGGACAACTCTCATTGTTAAGAAGTCTCCTTTCATGAAGCCAAAATCTACCTATCTTTCACATTTAAATATTTATCTTATTAGATTCAGCTCATCATTCTACTCTATAACAATCTTTGGGGATCCTGCCATTAGCTATCCATCCCAGCTTTGTCTTATCTGTAAATTCAATTAGAATGCTATCTATACCTTATCTATCAGTTTAATGAAAATATTGAATAGCACAGCACCAAGGATAGATCCTCAGGGACCCACACTAGAAGCATCCTTTATTGTTGATATCAATCAATAAAGTGCCACTCTTTGAGGTCATTGAGTGAGTTCCAGATCCATCCATAATTTTCCATCTCATCCACAAGAACAAAGACATAATTTTTATTTGGAAAGAACATTTGAGGACACGTAGCCCAATGCTTTCATTTTATGGATGAGGAAACTTAACCCCAGAAAGGTTAAATTATTTGCCAAATTTCACATAGATAGTAAGTACCAGAGAACATTGAGCTGTGTATTTTTCTGGTCATTGCAGGAAGAGGGAATTAATGATCACCTAGGACTCCTGCAGAGGTATTTTGGAAAAGCTCACACAGTTCCAGATTCAAAGCAACTTGCATTTTTTTTACAATGATGGAATTTAAATATTTTTGATTTAATGAAAGTTTTAAAATAATTTGTTGTGTCTTTGTGCTAGACACTATGCTTGGTATTTGGGATTAGAGAAGTTCAGTGTTTTATAGAAAGGGTTAGGGTTCTGCTCAGATGGATCTGATTGGTTTCCCATCTCTGAGGTCATAGGCAGGTAGATATCAATCAGTTAGGAAACTAGAAGTTTTGAGGCTAAAATACAGGATTCCAGGTGTGAAAGATTCTTAGATAGGGTGGAATAGAAAGGAAAGAGTATTAGGTAAGAGAAAGAATCATAGCTAGTAAATTGAAATCTTTTTTTTAACAAAGAAAAACTATACCCCCCAAAACCCGCAAAGATTCTTAGTTACCATGACTTAACATATTGTAATTCATTGTAATTGTGGAGTCATCAAATATGTAGATTTTCTCTAATTTTTGCTATTACAAATAAAACAGCTATGAATATTTTTGTACAGATTTGTCTTTTATTTCTTTTTCATTTAAGATATAGTCTCAACAATGTTATTCTTGGTTCTACAAGTATGATGTTTGATTACTATTATGGCATATTAAAAAATTGCTTACCAAGAAGTTTATATGAATAATATAAAACAATGACTTTTCCCCCATTTTGTTGTTATTTAGTCATTTTTTAGTCATATCCAACTCTTCATAACCCCTTTTGGAGGTTTTTTGGCAAAGATACTGGACTGGTTTGCCATTTCCTTCTCCAGTTCATTTAACAGATGAGGAAAGTGAGGAAAACAGAATTAAGTGATTTAGCCAACGTCACTGAGCTAGTAAATATGTGAGACCAAATTAAAAATCAGATCTTCCTGACTCCAGGCCAAGAATTCTATCTACTGTATCACCTAGCTACTTCATTTCCACCTATAAATTCCACCAATGATAAACTTACCTCTTTGGGGGAGGGGGTATTTTTGACAATTCAAAAATTGTAAAATAGAATCTCAAGATTGTCTTGATCTGAATTTTTCTTGTTACTATGAAATTTGTCCAATTTTAAACTACCATGCAATTTGAATTTAATACAAAAATACTTTATTAAATATGAAAAAAGCCAAATTACTCATCCAAATCAGTCTCTTTTTATTCCCTAGTGATAATTAAAGTAAGACATGATGGCTGCCATCACATAGGGAGAGTGATATTAGGCAGTGATCTATTCTTTCTACCTAAATCATCAGATATCCATGAACATGACAGCTGTTTTTCTGAGTCTATTGCATCAGTTCTTTTCTTCGATGTGTCACTAGCAATTAATATTGAAGAGAACACAATGGAATAGTGGTTTGAACTAATAGAATTATGTCACTGTCTCCTAGGACCATGAAGGAGATTACACTGGCAGTACTCAGTATAGAATAGCAGTAACACAAACTCTGATGACTACTGAGACTTTGTTAAAATGAGAGGGAAAGTCCAGCTGGAATACACAGATACCATCAAATAGAACTTTCCTGCTCAGGAAACAAGACTGACTAAATTTTACAGTATATTTTTTCTAAGTGTGAGTTTTTCTGTAGATTGTTTCCTAGATTTCTCCATAGAGATTAGAAGACAGCTGGAGCTCACATAAAGTTCCAGGATGCATCAATTGAAGTGTACAAGTGAGAGACAAAGACAGAAATAGAAACAAAAAAAGACCAGAGGAGAGAGACAAAGAGACAGAAAGATAGAAGAGAGACTGTAACAGAGAGAGACAGAGACAAAACATTATTAGGAATGAACTTTGAAATGTGTTCTCCTATATCTTTAATAATTGTTAAGTTCAAAGTAGTTAAACTACTGAACTACTAAAGTAGTTTAATTTTGAAATTCATGCCTTTTTCCTGATTTATTAGTGAGATACAAATAAGTTCATATGGTTTTGGAGGTTTCTAGTTGATCTGGGAAGAGGGCTCTAGTCTAAAGTTCATTTAATTGCAAAACAGCTTCCAATTTGAACCCAGGAGTTCATATAAAAACAGAATTGAATGGAGTGAGAACTAGAGTATATGGGTAGGTGTAAACTAAACCTATTGTTTGCCATTCGCTTATCCAGTTTTCCCAAAAATAATTTTCATTGAATATTGGCTATATTCCCAAAACTATTTTCACTGAATAATGGCTCCAGTCTTTATTCTTTTATAAACATGAGCTTAACATACATTAATCTCTGATGTATACTACTTTTCTGTTTTCAATTTTGTTCCATTGATCAAACTCTATTTTTCTTAGTGTCTGATAATTTTATAATTGCTGATTAACAGCATATTTTGAAATATGGTAAAGTAAGTCTCCCTACTTTTAAAATAAATTTTTCTTGATATTTTTGTTTATCTTTTTAAGGTGAATTATGTTATGTTGATGTGAATTCTATAAGATAGCCAACTGATTTTTTTTATTACATTAAATCTTTAACTCTATTTGAGAAGTCCTTTATTTGTTCAGTCTAACCATAAACAGCAGGTATCCATTAATTTGTTCAGTTCTTTCTTGATTTCTGTCAAAACCATTTTAAAATATCTTCATTATAGATCTCTATTGTGGCTTGATAAGTTAATATCCAAATATCAACTACATTTGTATTATTAAAAATTATATTTCTTTTTCAATCAGTTGCTCAAAGCATGTGTCGATGGTTTATAGAATTGTAAGTTATTTTGTAGGTTTATCTGAAAGTTATTTTGTAAAAGTTATGACTTCAATTAATTATTTTGTTCAGTATCTTGAACTTTTTAAAAATAAAAACCATGTCATATGAAAACAGAGATGGCTTAATTCTTTCACTGAAGAATGAGACAACAAATACCAAAACAACCAGACTTTTTGCTTCTGATAAATATGCTAATATTGTGGTGACTACTAGATCCAAAAGAGTAAGAAGCCAGAATGAACTCTATCCCAGGCCCAAGGAGAGGAGCATAATGACAATATTAGAAGACAAAAGGAGTCCTACTGCAGCTAAGGTTCAAGTTGGCCCTCCATGCACACATCCTGGCCACACACATTTCCCATATGGATATCCCTGAATTATGATCCCTACATGTGCTTACTTTCTCCACAGATGATATATGGAGGGACAGTGTGCCCTAGGTTTATGAGAGGAATGTTCTATTATGTTAAATGATTTTGCTTTGAAGCAATTGCGTTCTTTAGCTGAGTAGAAAAAAGTAATTCCAAGAAAAAACTTCATTCTCCTTATAAACTATTAGCCTCAGTTTTTATTTTCTATTTAATCCATTGATTTGTTTTTTTTCTAGTTTTTTTAAAGTTAGATTCTTTCTCTCTCCCTCTCTTTCTCTCCTTCTCTCTCTTTCTCCACACATATGTATGTTTTGTGTATTTGAGATATAATGCATTTTACCTTCAACTAAACTGAATTTAAGAAAAAACAAACAAAAATGATACCAAAATAGAAATTACAAATGATTGTACATATAGTTATAAACCTCTATATTTTGCCACTTAACTCCATTTCAAAAGATGTAAAAAATGAGATAGTAGTATTCCATATCAACCTTCTTTTTAAATTATTCTGATTATTAAGGAGGAATTGGTTGGTGTTTATTCTTGTCCTCAATGATAATATTTGTCAGCATTGTTTATATTGTTATTTTGGTTCTATTTTCTTCATTCCACATTATTTCAAATTCCTTTGCATTTATGACCATGCTTTCTTATAAATTATGTTTAATTACATTCACATACCATATTTTGTGAAGCCATTTCCTCAATCACCAGACATGTGATTAAAAATTTATCACCCCTCCATATTTGCAAATACTAAAACATTTTTTCTTCTAGTATCTTTTTAAAATATAGATTCTTCGTCCTTTTGGAGCTCATTTTCCTATTCAGTAAAAGTTGCTGATCTGTTTAATTTTACAGAAACTGATATCTAGTTTTACTAATGATTTTTGTTGAATAATGAATACTTTCCCCATCAGGACCCTAGGTTTGCTGAATATTAGATTATATATGGCATTAAGTTCTAGTTCATTATAATCTAATCTCTTCTATTATGATCTAATGTATCTCATTATTATCTAATCTTTTGTTTTCTAGTTTATATCCAGTATCAAATTATTTTGATAATTATGATTTTATAGCATAATTTAATATCTTATAGTTAAGCTCTCCATGATTGTTTTTCTTTTTCCATAGTTTCCCTTGATATTCTTTTTTGGGTTTTTTTTGCTAAGGCAATTGGGGTTAAGTGACTTGTCCAGGGTCACATAGCTAGGAAGTGTTCAGTGTCTGAGGTCACATTTGAACTTAGGTCCTCCTGACTTCAGGGCTGGTGTTCTATCCACTGTGCCACCTACCTTCCCCTTCCCTTGATTTTTGTTTTTTTATTTGCCATATGAATTTTATCATCATTTTATCTAATTAATTAAAATGACATTAGTATTTTGATGAATATAGCATTAAATTCATAAATTAATTTGTATAGAATTATCATAGCTAACAAAATAATTCAGAAAAACCATAAACATTAAATACTCTAATTATTGTTTCTTCTTTTTTATAAAAATTATTTTATAATTGTCTTTATGTGCTATAATTGTTTCTTAGTAAATAAATTCTCAGGTACTTCATACATATTATCATAATTTAAGTTAGCCTTTCTCTATCAATTTTTTTTTCTGTTTGTATTGTTGATATATAAATGCTACTAACTTTTATGTGGTCACATTCCATTATTTTCCTGAAGTTGTTCTTTATCTTTATTAATGTTTTGTTGATTTTTGTGGGGTTTTAAAATAAAGCATCATATTATCAATAAATAAAGAAAAATTAACTTCCTTTTCATGTCTCAGTGCTATAGGCAACTTCAAAAAGTCATTGTTAATCTATATTGGCAGAGGCAGCTTCCTCATATATCTTCTATCAATAAAATTACAGGTCAAGTCTCTATCCCTATCTCTTTAACAATATTTATTTAATTTATTTTTTGTTAAACTTTATTTTCATAGCATGCTTAAGATTATGTTGAATAGTAATGGTGCGAATGGGTGGTCTAACTTTAACCCTGTTCTTAGTGAGAAAGGTTCATAGGTTTGTAAGTTTAGAGCTGGAAGAGACCTTAGAAATGAACTAATCCAAATCCTTCATTTTATAGCTGAAAAAATATATCCCTAGTGAGATTAATTGACTTTTCCAAGGTCACACAAACAGCGAATAGAAAAGGAAATATTCATACTCACATCTAACATGCTTTTCACTGAACTATACAGCCAGAGTTTCCTTATTACATGAAATCCTGGTTCTAGGGTTCAAATAAATATTTTGTCAGAGAAAATTACTATACTTTTTTTAGTGTTTTTAACATAAATTTATTTTATTAAGGACTTTTTCTGAACCCATTGAGATAATCATATGGTTTTTGTTACATTCATTCTTCATATGATTTATTATTATAAGTATATTCCTAGATATAGAATAAATATATGAAAAAAGCATTAGTTAAGCAATTATTATTTTCAAACTCTAGGAATAAAAATTGAAAATCACAACAATCCTTATTCTCAAGGAGTTCACATTCTAATGGGGGGAGTTCCAGCTGCAGATCAGATGGAAGTGTTGCTTCTTTAGGTTCAGTGGCAAAGTAGAAGTATGTTCATGTCAATATTTTAACCTGGAAAGCAGAGACTCTAGAAGTGAGTAATTAATAATGCAGAAGCTGCAGAGAGATTAAGGAGGAGGATGAGGATTGAGAAAAGTTGAAAAGGCTGGGGAAAATTCCTTGAGATATGGGGAGAGAGATAATTCCAGTCATGGAAGACAATTAGTAAAAATGTATAGAATTGAAAAGTAGAGCATATTTTATGAGATTTACAGTATTTTCTCTTTCTATCTGGCTGCCTCTGTCTCTCTCTGTCTGTCTTTTCTAATATTGGAAGAATAATCCAGTACAATTCACCCAACTTAGGATTCTAAGTTATATTTGCATTAGCTGTTTGCAAAATCCTCTTTCTATGAAGCTCTCAAATTGAAAACAATATGTCTGGATGAGTTAAAAGGGACATTTCTCTCTTGTGGGATCTGGTAGCATAATTTTTGTCTCTTGATCTCAATGCTTCTGGGAAATTTCCTTATGTAAATTCCTTTAACCTATTTCTTTCTTTGAATTTGCTGGGACTCTAATGACTCTTAAATTATCTTCCAAATATCTAATTCCTTTACTTTCATCTATAAAATGTACATGTATTCATTCTTCTAGTATTTTTAGTCTTTTACTTGTTTTTCTTCTTGTTTTGTGTTTGCTTATGATATGCTTTCCAGTACAATTTTATTTCTCAGTGATTATCAAGATTATTTAAATTTTTTAACCATTTCTCCATATTGTTGATTTTAAAAAAGTTTTATCTTTTTCCATTTTACTAAAAATAGATTGCCCTTTGAAAATATTGTATCTTTCTTTTCCAAAGCCAGTTTCCCCCTGATTTAAATATGTATTTATCCAATTAGATGTATTCATATTAATTTCTAATTGTTCTTCTTGGTTTTTTACATTTTTCTGGAAAATCAAAGGACAAAAATTCTTAGATTATCTCCTAAAGTTCTATTTTCTAATTTCATTACTTGGATTGATGAAATTCTCAAATTTTCTCCTATGTGGCTTTTAAATTTTGTTTTGTTATTTCTAATTTTTGTAGAAAATAATAGAAAAATATCTTTCTCAGTAAATCTACTATATTACTAAAGTTCTCCAAAAAGTGAGTAAAATAATTGAGTTGCATAGCCATTTTTTGATTCCTCCTTTCTTGCTGCCAACTATATCTTTACAGATGCTTAATGTTTCTTTATTTCTCTTGGAGAAATATTAACCATAATAAAGTATCTTGAGAAAGATCCAATTTCATTTTTTATTTATATTTTTTATTTTTTCTTGGAATCCTTTTTAAATTGTTCATTTCTTTTCTTTTTTGCTTTTTTGCTTGTTGATTTTTTTTAAAAATGAGCTATTGCTTCATTGGAATGATTGGAAAAAAAGCTAATAAAAAAGCTAGCATATGAGCATATTAAAGAGAAGGAAGGATTTTTATAAAAATATAAAATATACAAAATAAATACATATTTTAATATAAAAATATAAAAAGGCATTCCTGGGCATTCCAGGAAAATAGAACCGTGTGACTGAAGGCACAGTTTAGGAGAGTATATCTCTCAAAAAGGGAGTTAATAATTTGTCTAAAGCACAAGGTGTATTGATGGGAATTACAATGATAAGATGAGACTGAAAAATTATTTTGGAGTCACAATATAAGCCCACTTAAATGCCAACCATAAAAGTCTGAGCTTAATTCAATAGTCAATGAATGGAGAGGCATTGAAGGGTGTTTTACTGGGAAGTAATATGCTCAAGGTAATGGCAGAGGTGTATAGGATAAATTAGAAAAGAGATATTGGAAAAACTTAATTGATAACTACCCACAGGTGAGATGAAAAGTGAGATGGGATTAAAGTGGGCTAGTGTAAGTGAGAATGGAAAGGAAAGTTATCAATTTCAAGAAAAAGCCTCTAATTTCAGTCCACAGGTATTTGGTAAATACCCATCATGTGTCAGTACAATGCGAAGCACTGGGAATACAAAATAAAATAAAAGACAGTCCTTGTCAAAAAAACTCAAAGTGTAATAGGAGAGACAACATGCAAAATGGGAGAGAAAACATGCGAACAACTACATACAAACAAGCTATATACATGATAAACTGTACAAGAATCAAGGGAAAGGGAGAAAGACTTCTTGTAGAAGGTGGAATTTCAGCTGAGACTTTAAGGAAATCATGAGGCAGGGATGAAGAAGGAGAATACTACATATGGGGGTAAAGCTAGTAAAAATGCCCGGAACTGAGAGATGGAGAATCTTAAAAAAGGAAAGTAAAAAGATATTTCAAAGATTTCTCAAAAGCAGATTTTAAAAGCTGAATTATGAAACAGCCAAGCTATGAAGAGAAAACTAAAATAACAACAAAAAAATCAAAAAAATAAAGAACAGATCAATGATAAATAAAAGAACAACAGAAAAAATGAGAGAATTCCTGTCCAGGAAGGACAATTCAATTTTACCTTTCCCTACTTATTATGGTCATTCTATATTTTTTTATCTTATTTCTGATAAAATTTGACTGTCAAAAGTCATTTGAGAAATGATGCTGACATATCTGTCTCTTGAGCAACCTGAAAGATCATATCAAGATTGATTTCTATGATATTCCTTTTTCTATAAGATAAAAAACATGAAAAAACAGTTGAGTGGAAAAAACAACCTATTCAGTTCAATAACATCTTAGAAAACCTAACCACAGCCTTGCTTCATAAAAGGCTGAACTAAATTTTATTGAATTTGTCTGTGAATCTAGAGATTGAAAGCTATGGGGAACTTAAGTTGAGGATCTGTAACACAGAAAGAGCCCCATTACTTAAGTTTCTAATCCAATTTTTAGCATACTCCAATCAAGATGATTATATCCAAGGAGACTGAATTATTCATCCTCCCAATTCCTATTTGCACTGAGGAAAGTCAGGAAATCAGGAAAAGAGAATGGCCCTTCCTCTAAGAAATGAACTTTTCTAGGTTGGTAGTAGATTAACACAAACAGTATCTGAAATACAGGTTAATTAAAGTCAAAGATCCAGAACACCCTCTTGAAATATTAAAGAATTGTTAAAAAGAAACAACAAGTAAAAAGCATAAGTGTATCAAAGATTGAACAATAGGTTTGAGAACTTGATTAAGGTCCTTTTATCAATTAGAATCATTGAGATTCTGATTTTAAAATGACCTTAGAGGTCATCTAGTCCAACCCCCTCATTTTATCAATGAGAAAAGTGAGATCCTTAGAGGTCACAAAGTAATATGGAATAAATGAAGGACAGAAATGGGATTTGAATCCAAGTCCTTGGATAGCTAACCCAGCTAATCATTCCAATATACCACACAAAAATAGCAAAAGTCTTTCATATAATTGACCTTTCCCTAGCCCCATGATTCCAACAGAAAAGAGATTGGTCAAGTAAGCATAGAATACAATAGAAAGAGGGAAAGAGAATCAGAAAGTAACTCATCTTCAAAATGTGCAGGGATTTGTCCAGATATCAGAGGCTCATTCACTTGTGTCCAGATAAAGGAGTCAGTATAATACTAAGAATATATCTAATTAATCTATCCTAATGGTAAATCAACCCAACTCAGCTGCTGTGGCAGCAGTAGTCTCTGCCATAGATTTCCATCAATGAATTTCTAATGCTTCCTTTAACTTTTTGAAGCTTGCAAGTTTGTTCTGTCTCTAATATTCCTTCACCCAAGATCAGAAAAGAACAAACATGAAATATATAGCAGAAACTCATGACAGAGCCATGAGTTTATGGGCCACATGGTGACTGACCCAAGAAACGAAATAAGGCAGCCCATCTGGTTGTTATCCTTCCCCTTCCTTCCCCTGAGATTTATTGCCATTCTTCTTACTTACTCAAAAGCCACAAGGGAAGGAGGGTTTGTGATTTTGATGCTTTGTGCATTTTGTGGGCTCATTCCATTATAATTATTAGCCAAGGAAAAGGCTTTTCTTCATTACATAGTAAGCAGAATACCTACGTGTGAGTTCAGAATTTGCAGTAGGTCTCCTCCAGTATGGATCGTCACACATTTCCAGAAATATAGTTAACAAGTCCCTTGGATTGGCAATATAGAGTTGTCCAGTTCCTCATTACACCAAGAATTTTGTAAAGAAAAAAATTACATTGTTATATAAGCAGAAAGGACAACCTATTGATTTTGTTGTTTCTATCAGTCCTGTAGTCAATATGGAAAACAACTAAAGACTGGTCAAATTTTATCACTTAAGCAAAGAGTTGGCTTCAAATAGCGTGACCAGGATGATGAGAGGTTTCAAGATCATTCTAAATAAGGATTGACTAAAGAATCTGGGAATGTTTAGTCTGGCAGAGAGAAGATTAAGATGGAGCATCATAATTGCTTTGTATTTGAAGGACTGTCATATGAAAGAAAGATTTCTCTTAATCTCCCAATCATCAAAGGCAGAACACAAAGCAATGGATGAATTTTTTTAAAAAAAGATTTAATATGGAAGTATGTTTTAAATGATTATACATATACAACATATCAGATTGTTTGCTGTCAGGGAGGAGGGATGTAAGGGAGGGAGAGAGAAAAACATTTGAAATTCAAAATCTTACAAAAATGAGAGTTGAAAATTGTCTTTACACATAATTGAAAAAATAAAATACTATTGAAAATATTAAAAGTAGAAGATTTAGGCTTAAGATCAGAAAAATTTCTAAACAATAAAAATTACTTAAGTGGAATGAGGGCAGCAAAGTGGCAAAGTTGATAGAGTACCATGTCTGGAGTCAGGAATATTTGAATACAAAACTGACCTCAGAGACTTATCAGCTGTATGAACCTGAGTAAGTCACTTAACTCTGTTTGTCTCACTTTTCTCAACTGTAAAATGATCTGGAGAAGTAAATGGCAATCACATTAGAAGCTCTTCCAAGAAGACCCCAAATGAGATCATGGAGAATCAGACATCACTGAAACAACTGAATAACAGCAACAAAAAACGGACTATTTGGGAGAAATGGTTGATTTCCCTTCTTTAGAGGTCTTTAAACAAAAGCTGAATAACTCTTTGATAAGAATATTATAAAGGGGATTCTTATTATTGTTGTTGATGATGATGCTTTTTGTTTTTATTTCACATTAATTTATGAATATTCCTCTACCACCCAGGGAGTTTTCTCTTAGGAAATTTTTTTCCCAGTTAAACAAGAGCTATGAATTTTAATTAAAGTATGAATATTGGACAATATGGACAATTTTTCCCTCAAGCAAGCAAGCAAACACACACACACATACACTCACATGTACATATATATGTGATATATATATATATATCATATATATATATATATATATATATACTGTGTAATTCATGTTATAATAATTTTTTTAAATAAGCAATTCCAAACAACTTATCAACCACATCTTAAAGTTTTTATAATAAAAGGAAAGAGATGCACTTTCTTAACTCTTCTCTAGAGCCAAACTTGGTCATTATAATTAGATAAAGCTCACTTTCATTTTATCATTCTTTCCATTTTAAATTGTTGTAGTTATTGCATAAATTGCTTTACTGATTTTGCTCCTATCATAGTTTATCAGTTCATATGAGTCATCTCTGAATTAGTCACATTTGTTATTTAACACAATAATATTCCAAAATTGTTCATTCATTACCAAAATTTGCTTAGCCTTTCCTAAATGGGCATCTACTTTGTTTAGAATTCTTTGTCCTGTTTCCTACAAAAAATACTTTAGTCAATATTTTGGCATATTTTTATCTTTCTTTAAGTCTTTACTGCTTGATATATATTCCTAGAACCTCTGGGATCTCTGGATCAAAGAGTATGGACATTTTAATAGATTTGGATTGGAGTGGTTTGTTTATTTTTGGAATTCCAATTGCTTTCCAAAATATTTGGAGTAATTCACAGTTCCATTAGTAATGTGTTGGTATATCTGTCTTTCAGCAATACTGTAGAAGAAATTTTTGTTCAGATAAGATTTGGACTACAGGGTTCATAAGGCTGCTTCCAACTGTGAGATTCTGTGTGTTTATAAGTTAGCTGATTTCATTTACCAGTATAGAATGAAGAAGCTGAAATCACTCTCAGGTCTCTTTTAGTTTTAAATCTGTGATCTTTTGTTCAAGTGAGATCATATTTAGCTCAGTGCCTGGCATATAATTGGTGCTATATAAATGTGTATCCCTGCCCATCTTTATAATCTTAGTTCTGTTTTCTTCATTCTAAAAGCTTTCATTTAAGTTTTTCCATGTTTCTCCAAATTCTTCATATGTGTCATTTGTTATAATACAATAATATTCCATTATGTTCATTAATTATAATTTATCCTATAATTTGTTCTATAATTTCTATTCTAATCAATGTGCACATTTTTGTTTCTGGTTTTTTACTACTACAAAGATTAATGCTATGAATATTTTATGTAAAGTATCTTTCTGCCATTGACTTTCTTGGGGATATATTTCCAGCAATGGGATCACTGGGCCTAAGAGTAAGGACAATTTAGTGAAAGGCAGTGTTTTATTGATGAAAGTCATAAAGATCTCTGTTAACACTATAAGAACTTTTGATTGAATTGGCTCACAACTCCAACTTACTTTACTCTTGGGGGTCTTTCAGCTTTTGGTTTGCAAGACTTTCAGGAATTACTTAGAAGCTATGGGATCATTGCATCATATATTAAAACTTGAAAACCTAAAGATCGTTTAGTTCATTTAACATGTTTAACATATATGGGACTACTTGCCATCTAGGGGAGGGGGTGGACAGAAAGAGGGGAAAATTGGAACAGAAGTTTTTGCAAGGGTCAATGTTGAAAAATTACCCATGCATATGTTCTGTCAATAAAAAGCTATAATAAAAAAGATCATTTGGTTCATATTCTTTCGTTTTACAAAAGACGAAACTAAGAATCAGAGAAATTAAGTAATTTGTTCAAAGTAACACAAGTGGCATCAGACTCATGATTTGGAATCCAGGTCTCTAGAGCCTCAAACTCTTTCCATTGTGCTCTAGGATTCTTTTTTAAATTATAGCTTTTTATTTACAAGATATATGCATAGGTAATTTTTTTAGCATTGACAGCTGCAAATCCTTTTGTTCTAACTTTTCCCCTCCTTCCCCCCACCCCTTCCCCCAGATGGCAGGTTGATCAATACATGTTAAATATGTTAAAAGTATAAGTTAAATCCAATATATGTATACATGTCCAAACAGTTATTTTGCTATATAAAAAGAGTCGGACTCTGAAATAGTGTACAATTAGCCTGTGAAAGAAATCAAAAATGCAGGCAGACAAAAATAGAGGGATTGGGAATTCTATGTAGTGGTTCATAGTCATCTCCCAGAGTTTTTCCCTGGGTGTGTGTTTTAGGATTCTTAAGTCTGAGCTCCAGACCAAGGTATTAAGCTATGTCCCTTACAGAAGTAGAAGTCCCAGAGCCTTTTCCTCCATGCCACTTGTAAACTTGAAGTTTCTGGTAGTTAAAATGGCCCATATAATTGGAAACTTCAATGAGAAAGGCTGCACCCAACTTACATAAGTAAGGGCCTAGGATCTTTGACAGAGAGTTCCCAGGGGGAAAAACTCAGTTTTGACATTATTTCACTGAGACTAAAAGATGCCTAAAGGGGAAAAAAACCCTTTATATTGCTTAATTCTGGAAACCCAGTCTATTAAACTGAGATGATAAAGCCATCTTGTATAGAGCAAGAATTTCTCACTGTTTATACTATTTTACTACATCCCCTAACACAACCCCATAGAGAATGAGTGATAGGAAGGTGCTATTCTTTTTTATTAAAGAATATATCATTGTTTAACGTCTGCCTGTTGTGGATCACCATGTTTTTATTAAATTATGTAATTTCACTCTTACAATTGCCAGACTGTAACCTGAAGCCAAAGAGAGGGACCACAGATTGTCATGACTGGTCATTTTTAGTTTATCCACCATGAATTATATTTACTTCTCTATTTTTCTTTTTCCTCTCCTCTCTTGTCTTCTCCCTTTTATGTTATCCCATCTTTTTTAATCTCTCCCTTTTCTTCCTCCTTCCTTTCTCTTCTTCCTTTCTTTTTCCTTCCTCATTTCTCTTCTCTTTATCTCTTCTTTTTCTTTTTCTCTTCCCTTCCTTTCTTCTGTTCTCTTCCCTTCCTTTACTGTCTTCTAATTTCTCTCCCTTCAAAACATTTCCCCTTCTTTTACCTACTAATCCCATAATTCTCCGTGATCCTCAAGAAGCTGCTATAGTACACTATTTGTACTCAGAGTTCATGACATTCAACTGTTTTTTCCTCACCCTACCCTATCCAAAATACCTTCCCTGAACATAAATTATAAGAATAAACATCAAAATAAAGAATTGGCTTAATTATTCTGATGATGAAGGTCAAGAATCACTTTGATCTCAAAGAGCAGATAACTGAGCAGATAGTGTTAGGTCAATGTTTCAAAAATAATTCCCTTACTTTACTTTTTATATGGAATTATAAATGTAAGTGAATTTGTATTAGAGTGAGAAGGAAGCTTGGAGACCATTTTGTTTTATACAAAGGAAACTGGGGTAATTTTGGGTTGTCTTAACTTCCTCTCCAGTATGCTTTCATCCACATGATGCAAGTAGCATAAAAACAAAAAGCAATATTAAAAACATATTTAAAATAAGGAAATATTGCATTTATATAGTAGATCTAATTGTAGAACCTTGCACTGTGGAAGTATCTGATGACATTGAACAAGTTGTCTAGACTCTATGTCTCAACTTCTTAGCAAAATCTGGAACCTTTGAGATCAAATAAAAAGATGATTCCAATGAACACATACTTTTCTTAATCAATTTCATAAACTTTTGTTCAGACCCAATGTATTCACAGCATTAAGCCTAAAGCTATGGGGACTACAGATTTACATAATCTATTCCCTACTCAAGGAGTTTACTTCTAGAAGGAAGAAATTAGATAGTGATACCAAAAAAAAACCAAAAACTGTAATATTAATTAGTGTTAAATGCTATTTGAGATTGTAACTACCAATGTCCATAATTAGGGAAAGAACCGTGGGGAAGAAAAAGGATAATACTGGATTGGAACAAGAGAGGTGATATTGATTGCCAGGATTATATGGAAATATGTTTTACATGATTGCAAATATATAACATATCAAATTGCTAACCATAATAGGGAAGAGTGAGATGAAGGAAGAAAGGAGAAAATTTGGAGCTCAAAATTTTATTTTAAAAAATGAATGTTAAAAATTCATCTGGAAAAACAAAAGGTCAAGAATTTCAAAGGAATTAATGAAAAACAAAAAGCAAATGAAGGTGGCTGAGCTTTACCACATCTAAAACTATATTATAAAGCAGGGGTCATCAAAACCATTTAATACTGGCTAAGAAACAGAGGAGTTGATCAGTGGAATAGGTTAGGTTCACAGGACAAAACAGTCAATGACTATAGTAATCTAGTATTTGATAAACCCAAAGATCCCAGATTTTGGGGTCTTTTGACAAAAGCTGCTAGGAATATTAGAAACTAGTATGCCAGAAAGTAGGCATAGACCTATACCTAACACCCAATACCAAGATAAGATAGAAATGGGTTCATGATTTAGACATAAAAAAATGATATTATAAACAAATTAAAATAACATAGAATAGTTTACCTCTCAGACCTGTGGAGGAAGAAGGAATTTGTGACCAAAGAAGAACTAGAGATCATTATTGATCACAAAATAGATAATTTTGATTATATTAAGTTAAAAAGTTTTTGTACAAACAAAACTAATGCAGACAAGATTAGAAGGGAAGCAATAAACTAGGAAAATATTTTTACATCCATTACCTGATAAAGGCCTCATTTCTAAAATATATAAAGAATTAACTTAAACTTATAAGAATTCAAGCCATTCTCCAATTGATAAATGGTCAAAAGATATGAACAGATAATTTTCAGATGATGAAATTGAAACTATTTCCCCTCATATGAAAGAATGTTCCAAATCACTATTGATCAGAGAAATGCAAATTAAGACAACTCTCAGATACCAGTACACATCTGTCAGATTGGTTAAGATGACAGGAAAAAATAATGACGAGTGTTGGAGGGGATGTGGGAAACTGGAACACTGATACATTGTTGGTGGAACTGTGAATGGATCCAACTATTCTGGAGAACAATTTAAAACTATGCTCAAAAAGTTATCAAACTGTGCATACCCTTAGATCCAGCAGTGTCACTACTGGGCTTATATTCCCAAAGAGATACTAAAGAAGGGAAAGGGACCTGTATGTGCAAGAATATTTGTGGCAGCCCTCTTTGTAGTGGCCAGAAACTGGAAAATGAATGGATGCCCATCAATTGGAGAATGGCTGAATAAATTGTGGTATATGAATATTATGGAATATTATTGTTCCGTAAGAAATGACCAGTAGGATGAATACAGAGAGGCTTGGAGAGACTTACATGAACTGATGCTGAGTGAAATGAGCAGAACCAGGAGATCATTATACACTTCAACAACAATACTGTATGAAGATGTATTCTGATGGAAGTGGATTTCTTCGACAAAGAGAAGATCTAATTCAGTTCCAATTGATTAATGATAGACAGAAGCAGCTACACCCAAAGAAAGAACTCATTTTTTATGTCTAAATCATGAACCCATATAAAATGAGTGTAAACTGTTTGCATTTTTGTTTTTCTTCCCGGGTTATTTTTACCTTCTGAATCCAATTCTTCCTGTGCAACAAGAGGACTGTTTGGTTCTGCACACATATATTGTATTTAGGATATACTGTGACATATTTAACATGTATAAATCTGCTTGCCATCTAGGGGAGAGGGGTGGAGGGAGGGAAGGAAAAAGTTGGAACAGAAATAAGTGCAAGGGATAATGTTGTAAAAAAAAATTACCCGTACATATATTCTGTCAATAAAAAGTTTTTAAAAAAGAAGAGAAAATTATCTTTGCATGTATTTTGAAAAATTAAAGCCTATTATTTTTTTAAAATGTTGAATGCCAGATTATCAGCTCCTAGATGACTAGTAGGCACCTATGTTCAAGGGCTTGAGAGAAGTAGAAGAGACAGTTGCCAGTTATAGTTCAAAATCGGGGGAATATGCCCAAAATTAGATTCAAAATATAAATAAAGCAGGAAATTAACATTCTTTGCCAAATCAGGCTGACTCATGGAAACATTATTATTTTTATTCCAGAGGTCTTTTTAGCACTATAAGGACCAAGTTTGTCAATTGATCCCAAAATTTGTATGGTTATTTGAGATATTTTGAAATCCTCATCCTTCTACTAATTTTACATCATGAAGTGGAGACCCTGTTACCTCCTGATGACAGCTATCCCTGCTAAGTTACAAACCCATAAAATCATTATTTAATATAATAGTGCATAGTAACATTACAGAATTCTATGAAAAACAAATAGGGAGACATTGCTTTCAAGTGAAGATATTGAGAAAAACTTCTTTGAGGAATTGCTGTTCAACTGAGCCATGAAGAATAGAAAGCATCTGAACAAGTGAAGTTTGGAGAGGAGGAGTAAGTATGGTACTTTCCCAACATGAGACAATGACAAACAGTTGATCAGCCAACAAACTTTATTATGCATTTGTTATTGGATCTACTGTCTCCCCTGACTTCTCTGAATAAAATACAGTTATATAAAAATGGTATTAAAGTGTTGAGAGAGGTTAGAGAAAGGGAACTTGTTTAGAAGCTATTACAATAGTTCATGCAAGAGATAATGAGGAAGGTACATGCAGTGGGAGGAAGAGACTTGTATAAGTAACACTGGAAAAGGAGCAATATTGCACGACCACTGATTAGATTAAGGAATGATAAGAAAGAAGGAATAGTTAAAAATAGCTCAACGGTTTAGAGCATAGCAAGAATCATGACACCATTGTGAAAAATAGAGAAGTCAGGAGAGGTGTAATTTTGGAGAAAAGGGGGAGAATTTCGTTTTAAATATGTTGAATTAGAGATACTATTGTTGGGTGTCAATAGGCACTTAGAAATGTAGTCAGTAGGCACTAAGAAAACAGATAAATTTCATATTCATATATATATATGATATATATATGGGATATATATATATATATATATATATATATATATATATATATATATCTGTAGGGCTTGCTGGAAGTAAACTGGAGGATAACCACAATGAAAACAGTTCTTAGAGAGTGAAAGTATAGTCTCTTGGAGAAGAAAAATTTAATTTCAAACTAAGAAAATTGGAAGATGATCAGTGCTAGGTGCGATCATTTGGTGATCAGGAGTGATCCTTGATTATACTTACTTTAATAGTCAGATTAAGTTAGTAAATAAGAATTAATTAAGCACTTCTTATGTGCCAGACCCTGTGCTAAATACTGGAGATATAAATAAGAAAAGTGAAAAACAGTCCCTGCCCTCAAGAAGCTTACAATCTAAGTGGGAAGACAACACATAAAAGGAAGCTGAAAAGAGATGAGGGTTCCCCATTGAAGGGATGCATTGGAGAAATCAGAGAAGTCTCAAAGTAGGGAAATGAGGAAGTATCTGAGTAGAGCTCCTTTCTTAAATGAACAGTTTGGAGTCTACCCTCCCATCAGAGGGACTGAGGATAGTGATGAGGAGCACCAAGACTGATGAGATATTGCAAGACAATGAGATTTTTCCTAATAATGAGCTTCCTGGGGCCTGATGAAAAAAATCTGAGAAGTCCCAAAGTAATAGAGCCAGGTAAGGAATGAGGAGATCACTGAGATGAGCTTCTTCCTTAGATATTTTAGAATTCATGGTCTCTCCCTCCAGAATGGCATCCTAAGTCTTATAGGAACCTCCAGATCTCAAACACCCTATAATATAACCTCCTCAGAGGAGTGGTGGGATGCCTTGTTTGCTCCATACTACCTACATCAGGATCCTCAGAATTCCTCTCTGGTCCTGAGAAAGTTTCTTGCTTCTATAAAAATTCCTCAGGACATAACCAAGTCTCTCACACAATGGTTTTGATTGAATACAGAATCATTGACAGTGATGACCTGTGACCAATACTCCATTCATCAGGACAGAAGTAAATCATTAAAAAAAAAAAAAAAAAAAATTGGTGCTGATTACAGGGAATAAGTAGGAGTTAGGACTACTATACCACATCCATAATAGAACCCCGCTTCAGGCAAGGAAGTTCCATGAAACAAGTTTCCATCTCACTGCTGCCTTCTCCGCTTTGTAATACATTTGCCCTAATCTGTGTGAAGTCTATGACTTTTAGACACATAGACTCCTTTGCTGTCTTCTTCATACCCTTTGTACTTGGTTATTCCTTCAGGTTTGATGCGTATAGAATGCTATTATCAGATCACAACCTGAACCACACCTACAGTTCTGTAGGTGGCACTTAATTACTAAGTCACATGGGGAAAGAACATGAACTTTGGAGTAAAAGGAGCTATGTTCAAATCTGGCCAGAATCCTTATTGCTTGCATGACCTTGGAACAAGAAATTTCCTCAGCCTTAGTTTCCTCATCTTTGAAATCAGTGGGTTGAATTAGATGACCTCAGAGATCCGTTCTAGTTCTGGAACTCTGAACCTGCGGTTGGTACCCTAAGGTAAAAACAAAAACTTCAAATAATCAAGGTGCAAATTCACAACTTCAGTATCATCTTCTCCTTTAATCTCACATACCCTTTTTAATGTCAAATATTATTATTTCTACTTTCATACAAGTTCTAGCCACTATTCCAATTCAGGGCCTCATCATCACTCACCTGGACTATTGCAATCACCTCCTAATGGTTCTTCCTACTTCAGATCTCTCTATTTCATCCACTTTTCTCACAAAGTGATAGTCCTAAAATCCAAGTGAATTCCAATGACATTTTATTACCACTAGCATCAAATGCAAACTCTTCCATTTGACATTTAAAGTATTTCACATTTTATCCTAATCCTCCCTTTCCCCTTAATTCACTCTATTATTCAGCTAAACTGTCCTTGCTATTTCTCACACTCAACAAATCATCTCCAATTTCTGTACTGGTTGTCGCCATGACTAGAATAAACTCCCTTCTCACCTCCTTCTTCCAGGGCATCAATACCAGCATTACCTTGTTTTTTGTTTTGCTTATACCTATATTTACATACATTATTTCTCCCTTTAGAATGTCAGTTCCTTGAACTTATCCACAACAACATTCAATATTCTCCATTTGCTGTAACCAATGGTTCCATGTATGGATAATGTGATCTTTGATGGTTGAGAACCTGTGGAGGTTTTTAACCTCCTATGGAGGATTCTGCAACCAGATCCTGTGGATAAGTTCAATTACTTTGGCAGAGTACTTTCCAGGGATATACATGCAGATGATGAGGTTGATGTACACATTGCCAGAGACAACTCAGTGTTTGAGAGGCTCTGAAGGAAAGTGTGGAAGAAGTTATTAAATTGACTACCCAACTGAAGTCTACAGAACAACTATGCTGTTTTAACTGTTGAATGTCTGTGAAAGCTAGACAGCATATTAATAGCCTGCCAGAAAACTGAATCACTTCCATTTGAGTTATCTTAGGAAGATTTTGAAGATAACCTAGCAAGATAAGGTACTAGATACTAAAGTCCTTTCTCAAGCTAAACTGCCAGGTATTCAAATTCTATTGCAGAGAATGTAACTCTAATGGGCTGGTCATATTGATCAAATATCAAACATACGTTTGCCTTAAAGACTATTTTATGGAGAACCCATATAAGGAAAGAGCTTATATGATGGTCAGAAGAAAAGATATAAGGATATTCTCAAGGTCTCTCTGAAGAACTTTGGGATCAGTTTTTGGCAAAGGGCCACCCAATATTTATCAAAGAAGGCTCTGTGATCTCTGAGCAAAGCAGAATTGTAGTAGCTCAAAAGAAACATGAAATGTGCAAAATTAGCGATATCTCCATCTTCAGTATTCAGATACATATGTACCTGACCACTGGTAAAACATTCTGAGCTTATGTTGATCTGATCAGTCCAGTTAGCCACACTATAATTCCAAACTATCAGTTCTTTTCCTTAACAAAGGACAACCAACAAAGTTCCTTGAAAGCAGGGACTATTTTGATTTTACCTATGTATCCTGAAACATACTAGGCATTTAATATAATAAATGCTAGTGGAGTGATTAATGGAAAAGTGAGAGTTTATTTATGGCTATGTCAGGAATAGGTAAATTCCTAAACCTTCCTATAATTACACACTGCCCTGAGAGAGTATAATCCAAAAAGACAACTGGGAGACTTCTGGTGGATATACATGTAGAAAACATAGGCTTTTACCTCCACCCCATAGAATTCCTGGATTTCTTCAAGTCTCACCTCAAGAATCACCTTCTGCATAAGGTTTTTCATGGTCTACTACTTCTCCAGCAAAGAAGAATATTGCTACTTTGTCTGCGACCATGATACTAAATAAGGTCCAGGGAAGGAAGGAGTAGCCACATTACTTGCCAGAATTATTTGTCCTGGTTTCTGGGTACCACCCCTGAAACATGAAGTTGGACAAGGTCTTCTGTGCAAGAGGCATTTCTCATCCAAGAGTTATCTACTTAATAACTGGTAAAGTGACTTATTGGAAAAATCTAAAAATAAACTAATAAATCAATCTAACTGACATACAATCTAAGTAGATGCAGAGAACAGTTTACAAAGTAGATGATAGACAAATCCTATCACACTCATTTGTTTTCTGTTCCTGAAAAATAAGGCAAGAAGAAACCAGTTCAATACATGGCATGATGATGCTATGATGTTCATTTTTTACATCAATAATAACCCAATACAAGTTCTTAAAATGTAAAAGTACTCATATCTAATTAAGTAACCATTCAATCAACAAGCATTTATTAGGCCCCTATAATGTAACTAGCATTATACTTTTCAGTTGTTTTTTCAGTTGTGTCTGATTCTTCATGATCCTATTTAGGGCTTTCTTGGCAAAGATATTGGAATGGTTTATACTGTGTCTTCTCCAACTCATTTTACAGATGAGGAAAATGAGGCAAACAGAGTTAATTGAGTTGCCCAGAGTCACACAGGTATTAAGTATCTGAGACCAGGTTTGAATTCAGGAAGATGAGACTTCCTGACTGCAGAGCCAGCATTCTATCCACTGTGTCACCTAGCTGCCCTTGAACTATGCTACATACAGAGAATAAAAAAATAAAAATAAAAATAAAGCTCTCCTTGCCCTCAAAGAGCTTATCCTCAATGGGTAAAGATAGCATTAATTCATAAGAATATACAAAATATATACAAGATCAATATAAAATAATTTTTGGGATATTGAGAACTGGTAGGCATCAGGAAAAGCCTCCAGATGGAGATAGTGTTTGAGCTGAGATTTGAAGGAAACTAGAATTGCACAAGTAAAGAACAAGAAGAAATGTCCTTCAGACATATGAAACAGCCAGCTCAAAAGCATGCAAAGTAATGATATAGTGCCATGTGGAAGAAATGGCAAGAAGACCAGTCTAACTGAATTGTGGCATGTGTAAATGGGAGAGATCTCTAATAAAGCTGGAAAATATATAATAAAGCTGGAACCAGGGTGTCATTAAATGACAAACAGAGAAACTTGAATTTGATCCTAGAAGTAAGAGGGAACCCCTAGATTTCCTTGAATAGGAGAATGAAATAGTCCTGTGCTTTAGGATAATTATTCTAGCAACTGTGTGAAGAATGGATTGGAACTGGGAGAGATTTGAGATGGAGAGAATAATTAGGTTACTACAGTAATACATTTGTGTGAGAGGTAAAGTAGACCTAATAGACAGTAAGCTCCTTCAGGGCAGGCATTTTTTCATTTCTGTCTTTGTATCCCTAAGGATACAATCTTGCACACTACTTAGCACATAATAGGTACTCACTGAAGCCATATTGATTATTAATTGATGATTGAATTAGAGAGGCACCAATATGAGCAGAAAGGAGAGGACATATTAATAATATAAAGGTAGAATTTTCAAGATATTGCAAGTGATTGGATCAAATAAATAAAAACACCCTGGAGTTACAGAACTGTATATAGCAATAGAGTTTCCAATCAGCACCAGCTGCACCTAGTATCAGCAAAGGGTCCCTTTTTCTAATCAGTTGTCCAATTCCCTTACCATTTCTGGGCTAAGAGAACCCAGGGATGCTGATTGATGTAGCTGCTGCAAGTGTTATGGTTACAGAATGTACAGTTCCAAAATATCCTTTATCTGAACAGATATTCTCTTTGAAGAATCATATATATTATCACAAAATATGAGAAAGACAACTTTTGATAAAGACAACTTTATCTCAGTCTGGAATTTCAGCATGGCATAAAAATGAATGACTATGCATCAGAGTCGGAAAGACATGACTTTTCAAATTCTTTCTCTGGCACATACTAACTGTGTGACCATTGGCAAGGGATTTAATCTCTCAGTACCCCTAACCAGTTTTCTGTGACTGTATATTAACTGAGAGTTACTGATCTGCATTTTGTAGAGCAAAGGTGTTAAACATACTGCCCAAATGCAGCAAACATGCTCACAATACTTCTGAATGCCCCAGTAACCATTTCCAATTAAATATAATTGGAAAATATTTCACAAAAAATGAAAATAAAATAAAACATAGATAATATTGCAATTTTAAACTAAGTTATATGTGACCTGCAGGAATCCTTATGTATGGTTTAGCACTCTTCCCTTCCTCCCCATTTCCCCATTGCTATTTGATTTGAGACTACTATTGTGAAGAGAATTTCCACACCAGGAATTCCTTATACTGATGAAATCACAGTTTTGAATCAAAAACCAAACCAAAATTATGTCACCATCCGAAGCAGAGCTCAATTAGACTTCCTGGTCATATAGCAAAGTCCTAGTTTGTTCATTTCATTTTAACTTACTGAGGAATTTGTTGTGAGACACAAATAAATGGAGATGATGACATGGGAGAGGCATTCCTTTGTAAGACTGACTCTCTTAATATACTTGGTAAAATAGAAAAATATTACATAAATATTTTAGCCTTAATGGAGGAAATTTGTAAAATGTAGTGGAGAATTAGTTCAACTGAACCATTTGTTGGTGTGAAAATATAACTTTATCATTTCAACTAAGCTCAGTCAGTAAAAGCCTAGAAGTTTGGTTGTTGTTGTTTCAAACACAATTTCAAGCTACCAAAAGTTAATTTTCCAATTGTCTATTCCTTCCCACTCCAAACTCAAAGTTTTCCACCTTAGTGCCTAATGCATGTGTTACTTCTCTTCTTAGGTGTCAGTTTCCTTATCAATAAGATGAAAGAAGTTAGAAGGATCCCTAAGATGTCTTTACTCTTTAATGTTCTGGGAGACTACTAGACTTATTACTATCTCATTATACTAAAGGTAATGGAGTAGAAGGAGGAAGAGTAGATGTTCTCAGGACCACAGATTTAGAAGTGGAAGATACCTTAGGAATCATCTGGTTTAGGAATTCTCAAACTTTTTGACCTTGAGATTCTTTTGTCCTCTTAAAAAATTAAGGACTCTACCCTCCGAGGAAAAGGACTTTTAGTATAAGTCACAATTATTATTTAATCATTTTCAAAATTAAAATGTCTTGCTATCATTATGTAAATATTTTTCACCTCATGGATCCCACGGATCTCATTCCCAGACGACACTTTGAGAACCAATAATATAGTCAAACTATTCCATTTGAGAAATTAGGAAATTGAGACTCAAAAATGGATACTTCCTTTTATCTGATTCAAGAACTCTGTGGGTTATTCCTTTGTTTTCTCTGCCTCTCCATTGCCCCAGCCCAACAAAGCAGTAGTACAAGGCATAATGACTTGGAGGGAGAGAAGTTATAGAGGAGATAAATTCTCTCCTTTTTAAAGGCTTTTTAAAAGGAATTTAAGATAATCTGAGAATATTAGGATGATCTACAGATGACAAAAGATATCAGAATTAGCAATATTTTCTACTAAGCATTTGACATTCAATTCACCTAACCTTCTCTTGCTCTTTTTACAGTTTATTGCTGTTGTTTTTCAATCAAGAAAATTACCTTCCCAGAAATCTCATCATTGCCCTCTGGTGCACCATAAGGAATTGAAAATGGGTCATTTAGAGGGCAGGCATCAAAGGAAATAGGATCCTCCCCCAAGTCTGCCTCCCACCTTCCTTCCTCTAATAATCAGATCTCTTTTATACAATCATAGGATTTGGAAATACAAGGGCTTTAATCTATTACTTTATTTAACCAAGAAGACCTTTTTCTCCAGGAGAAAGTCCCAAGGGAATAATCTGGTTTGTGTATTACCCATCCAGATTACTCTTTTTTTGATTGCAAATAAATAACTGTATTGTTATTCCCATTGAGAGTCATTGAGAGGCTGCAGACTAGTTAAAATACTGTAAGCAGAATTACAGAGCATTAACTCTAAAATCAGGATTTCTTCTGTCTAGGTCATAGTGCATTATTTAATGGACCAAAAGGTTATCTGTAGTTATATAAAGTGGTTTAGTAATTGGTGATTTCTCCTTTATCTTTTTCATTAATATAGCTAAGAGTTTAACTGATGGAATGAATGGGAAGAGATAATGGGATATCTCTTTGAATTAAGATCTCTCCCAACTCCTAACATTTTATATCAGTTTGAAAATTTTTTCAGTCTTTGTGAATGACCTTATCTGGAGTCTTCTTGGCAAAGATGCTAGAGTGGTTTGCCTTTTCCTTTTCTAGCTCATTTTACAGATGAGGAAACTGAGGCAAATATGATTAAGTGACCTGCCCAGGTCACACAATTAGTAAGTGTCTGAGGCTGGATTTGAACTCAGGAAGATGAGTGTTTCTGACTTCAGCCCTGACATTCTATCTAGTTGCCCAAGCCTATGCAATTTCTAAATTCAAATTGACTGTAACAGAATTACTACATGTTGTAGGTAAGGGCATGAACATAGGAGAACGATAACTGTTTTGGGTGCCTAGAATTAACTTACAACACACAATTTTGAATATAGTTACAGTATAGAAGTTGTCTTTTAGATATTCCCAGCCTCCCCAAGCTATGGATTAATTCCTTCCTTTTTCTTGAAACAAATATTTGACAATAACCTTTATGATTGGTAGCCAGTAGAGGAAATATAGCTTAAATTATTGATTAGAAGATAAAGGCCTCATTTCCAAAATATACAGAGAATTGATTCTAATTTATAAGAAATCGAGCCATTCTCCAATTGATAAATGGTCAAAGACAACAACAGACAATTTTTAGATGATGAAATTGAAATTCTTTCTACTCATATGAAAGGGTGTTCCAAATCACTATTGATCAAAGAAATGCAAATTAAGACAACTTTGAGATACCACTACACACCTGTCAGATTGGCTAAAATGACAGGAAAAAATAATGATGAATGTTGGAGGGGATGCGGGAAAACTAGGACACTGATGTATTGTTGGTGGAGTTGTGAACGAATCCAACCATTCTGGAGAGCAATCTGGAATTATGCCTAAAAAATTATCAGATTGTGCATACCCTTTGATCCAGCAGTGCTACTACTGGGCTTATATCCCAAAGAGATCTTAAAGAAGGGAAAGGGACCTCTATGTGCAAGAATGTTTGTAGCAGCTCTTTTTGTAGTGGCTAGAAACTGGAAACTGAATGAATGCCCATCAATTGGAGAATGGCTGAATAAATTGTGGTATATGAATGTTATAAAATATTATTGTTCTGTAAGAAATGACCAGTAGGATGAATACAGAGAGGCTTGGAGAGACTTACATGAACTGATGATGAGTGAAATGAGCAGAACCAAGAGATCATTATATACTTCAACAACAATACTGTATGAAGATGTAATCTGATGGAAGTGGATTTCTTTGACAAGGAGACCTAATTCAGTTTCAATTGATCAATGATGAACAGAAACAGCTACACCCAAAGAAAAAAACACTGGAAAATGAATGTAAACTGTTTGCATTTTTGTTTTTCTTCCCGGGTTATTTTTATCTTCTGAATCCAATTCTCCCTGGGCAACAAGAAAACTGTTTGGTTCCGCACACATATATTGTATCTAAGATATACTTTAACATGTTTAACATGTATAAGACTGCCTGCCATCTAGGGGAGATGTGGAGGGAGGGAGTGAGTGCAAGGGACAATATTGTAAAAATTACCCATCCATATGTTCTGTCAATAAAAAGCTATAATTAAATACAATTATTGATTAGAAGCAACTAGCCTCCATTTTTCAGGCCTACAGGAAGAATTTTTTTAGGTGTCATTTTCCATAGATACTCTTTTTCCTCCTCCTATCTACCGCTTCCTCCTTCCCTTAATTTCCTTCTTTTTCTCAACTTATAATGAAACAGATAAAAGGATTTCCTAGTATAAAAATTTCCTCCATTGATACAAATCGGTAAATTCCCTGTAATTTAGAGTTTTAGAGAATAGCATACCACCCGCTGAGCTATTAAATAATTGGCCCATGGTCACACAGCCAGTATGGAGTAAAGCAGAATTTGAATCCAGACCTAACCTCAAATCTTTTATATATCAAACCTTTTGTATGTCCAAAACAAAGGGAGCATATCTTCTGATCAGCAGAGGCTCATCTTTGGGGGGGTTTTTCCCCTAAAATTTATTTTATTTAAAGAAACAGAATAAAGAAAAAGAAAAACAGAAAAGGGATACAAAACAAAATGAAACCAAATAAAAGAGAATATTGTCATGTGCCCAGCAAAACATCAGGGACAATTCAAAACATACAACAATAAATACCAGTTCAAGAAAGTATATATAGATATATAATTATATTCATGAATGTCCATTATTTCTTTACTTCCTTGTAAATTGTTCTTTTGTTCTCTGCTGTGCACCGTTTTTACTTTATTTTTTTCCTCCTTTCACCCCACCTCCATCCCCAAGCAAGTTATAGTTTAAAAAGGATATATTTATATATAATATGTAGATATATACATACACATGCACACACAAAGACACACACATATCTTTCCTATCCCTGCTGACTCTTTAAATTCTGCTCTATAACTTGCCTTGCTATTACTTAATCTCCTCCCACCTAGGGATCCCTCCCTTGTCTTTTCCCTCACCCTTTGCTTCCCCATCGACCCATCCCTCTCACTATTCTTTATAGATTTTGGAGTGTGCTATACCCTTCATGATATATATGTAGTGTTGCCTACTTAACCCATTCCCAAGGTGAGTAGGTTTTCAGAACTATGAGCCCTCCTCCCCCCTCTAATGAGAGACTCATCTTTGCAGGCAAACAGATAGAAAATGGTCACAACTTGTCTGACTACAATAGCTAGAAGGAATCCACTCCCCATCTGGTCTTGTGTCTTGGGGTCTTTGTGAAGACCCTGACAATACCATAAAGCTTAGTGACACTACTGAGAATGTAGTGGCCAAAATCCAAGACCAAGAGAGCATCCTTCCTGACCAGTAGAAGCTCTTCTTGCAAACAAGAAGCTAGAAGATGGCTGTACCCTGTCTGATTACAACATCCAGAAAGAATCCATTCTCCATCTGGTCTTGCGGTTTTGGGGTAGTTTTATCAATTGCCAATAATAGCTTTGCTTTGTACTTAATTACTTCTTTAAAGTCCTCATATTAAGATTTGAGATTACCAGATTCAATAATAACTGAGCCAAATGTTAATAAAGATTTTTGTTGCATATTGAAATAAATAAATGAGTTAACCTAGGTAAAAAAGCACTTTGCAAAGCTTAAAATGCCATAAAATTGCCAGTTATTATTGTTATTATTACTATTATTAATCATAACGATAAAGAGATGAGAACAGATCTCCAAGGCATCAAGCCTACTGTGGTGACATTTATCTCATATATACATGACATGTCACTTATGAAAACCTTAAGTCCTTCTTTTATCCTACAAAACAAAGCCAAACTTTACCCAATGCCAAATTCCAAAGCTAGAGAAAACCTACAATGTCTCTCACTTTCCCATTCCTCTCCCACTTTCAGGTTGGTGACTGAAATGTCTTAGAACATAATCTAAATGGAGAGAATAATTAAGAAACTGTTTAACTCAAATAGAAAATCTGAGAAGTATTTTAAAATGATAGGAGAACCTATTTATTATATTTATACATTTATCCTGATATTTTCAAGGAAAAAG
The DNA here is from genome assembly GCF_902635505.1 of Sarcophilus harrisii. Classification (NCBI taxonomy): domain Eukaryota; kingdom Metazoa; phylum Chordata; class Mammalia; order Dasyuromorphia; family Dasyuridae; genus Sarcophilus; species Sarcophilus harrisii. The sequence continues at coordinate 71,213,885 of NC_045426.1, forward strand.
ATATGATAAAATACTTTTATTGCCGGTAGAAACAGTTATGTTTTTATTTCATGTGCTCTTGCAAAATCTCAAAGAAATTTGTCTGGTCACTTCCCTGTATGGCAAATAACTCAACTTGAAGGAATTGTGAGAGATGTGAAGTGGGAAATCAGAAAGTAATACAAGAGAAGGTTGGAATTTAGGATGATATCACATTGTGAAGGAACCTCAAATTCCAGGTTTATATCACACTAAGAGATATATAATAATAATAATAATAGCCAACATTTGTGCAAAGCTTTAAGTTTTGCAAAGTACTTTACCTTATCTCATTTGAGTTCATTGTCATTCCACTTTTTTTTTTCCTGCCTTGCCACATCAAATCCTATTCTTCTTCACCCTTCTAATCTCCAATTCTTCCATTCAGTCAGGTATTAGTGCTATGTTGTGCTAGTTATATGTTCAGAAATATTGCAAGCTGGTTGTTAAACACAGCCAGTGAGCAGTTCAGTCAATTCCTTCATCCAGAATGTTATTTGTTACTTAAAAGAATTGTTGTCAACTATAGAAAATTATATTTTCTAAGATATTGTTGCCTGCGTTAAATGATTGTGGCTTTGATAATGACTATTTTAAAGGAAATGTGATGGTATCTAATTCTGACAATGGTAATAGGTAATAGCTGAGGAAAAAACCTGTAGTAGCTAAGAAGTTAGGCAATTTTTCGAAAATCATAATGGCACTGTCATCAATTGCAATTATCACTTGACAATTTGATATCTAAAATAGAACAAATTAATTGTTTTAAAATATTTCTTGATAAAACTTATTCTATCACCAACTGAATAAAAATTAAGCTAAACTAGAAACTGTAGCTAAATAATTTGAAACTAAAATTATTAAAATTGTTCAAGTATTGGCACTCAGGTGAAAGGCAAGTATGTTACAAACTGGCAATATTGCATAGTACATATATTCTGCAGTACATATGTATTTTTCTCCTGCTCCTAATTCTGGTTTGACAAAGAGATTAGCTAACATTAATTTCTCACAAATCTTGCTTTAATGACTGACATTCTTGAAGAATTTCCATTATTTTCAACTGCACTGCAGTGAAGATCAACTAATAGTCATAAAGCACAAAAATTAAATGTACCATAATAGCGTCAGAAAACTTAAACATTACTACTAGAAAGCATAGCTATCAAGATGAATATTTAAGTCAGATAAATTTAAAGACAAATAAAAATCAGTCAATTTAATCTTCTTCCAAGGAATATGGTATTTAAAAATCTTATTCAACACACAAACATATCTTTTAACAGACAGAAACAATAAGAAAAATTTGAATAATTTGATTTATTAGAACAATCTACTTGGCCTTATGAAAACTAACTGTATGACAGGAATCTTATGAAGGAAAAACCACAAAGGTATAATTTGAATGAAATTTTAAAAGATGAAATTGTTTTTAACAATTTTTATGACTCTGTAGATAATAATGTAAAATTAAGCAATGTTCTAGTCCCTGCAATTACAAAAAAAATTAAAATATCATTAGTACAATTGCATTGAGGAGTGCTAAATACATACAAAGAGATTTTAGCTTAATGAATATAATTTCAAGAAAGTATAAAATGATGTAACATAACAAAGATTTAAATGGAAAAATATAGAAAAAAGAGTTAGTAGATTGGGATGAAGCTCCATTTATCAAATCATGGTTGAGTTGCAACATAGGATGGTTACAGACAGACTCAGAAGTTTGATAAAAATCGAGCAAAGCATTCTGTGAGAATCAGCTGTCTGTATGGAATTTACAACAAAGAGTACTGAATTTTTTATTACTTGCAAATTATGTGCTATAAATCTTTTGTGTCAGTAAAATTTATAATAAACTTATGCATGTATATATAAATATTTTTCCTCCCTGAAAAGCCCATTGCTAAATATTTACCAGCAACCCCTACCTCTACCATTCATTTCTTTTCCAGGCTATCCATCACCCCTGCTATGGCACCTTCCTTCCTTCCTCATCTTAACCCTTTAATGAACAATACTCTATACTATCTTCTCTCCAATCACTTGCCCCCTTATATTATTGTTAATCTTGCTCTACCAAGCCTCCATCTTGAATTATTACCTTCTGCTATCTTGACTCCTACTTATGTGCTGCTGGATGAAGCTAGAGAAAATCATGAAACCTTGCTGACTGGATCCAGGACAAATTTTTGTTACTTATGTAATCTCAACTGAGCCATAATTATGGCAAGGCAAACCTTGTACAATTCCATAATTGATCTCATTCAACATAGTGACTTTTTCAAACTTTTCATCCCTTCTCAAACTTCCCACAATTTTCCTTTCCACCCTTCCTTACTTCTTATTTCATGAAAAAAGTTTAGATCACTATGAAGAGCTCCTTTTCCTCAGCTCACACTACTCACAAGTCTTCTGTCCCTTTCTTCTCCTTTACTTTTCTCTTAGTAGTCATTTTCCTTATCAATCCTTCTATACCATTCTTATTCTCATTAGTTTTCAATCTCTTCTTTTCTACTGACTATTCTCCTGCCTACAAACACATCTATGTCTTTCCCATCCTCAGAAAGGATCCATCCATTCCTGCTAGCTGTCTTCCTGTAGTTCCTCTCTTTCATGACTATATAATAGATGCCTCTACATGCACAAATAATCCCTTTCCATCCTATCCTCACCATCAGATTTCCTCCTCTATAATTCTTATTCTCTCCATAGTCTTCAATCTCTCTCTGTCTGCTGACTGCTTCCATATTGCCTACAAATATATCTATGCCTTTTTCTTCCTTAAAACCCCTAATTTTATTTTTCCTTCCTTGCTAGCTATCTTCCTATATCTCTTCTCTCTTTCATGACTAATAATAGGTGCCTTCACATCTTTTCCTCTCACTTTCTACTTAACTCTTTGCAGCTTACCCACCAACCTTCTCAATCAACAAAAAGTCCTCTTTTCAAAGTTATTGATGATTTCTTAATGGGTAAATCTAATGGCCTTTTCTCAATCCCCGATTTTTATGACTTCTTTGCTATAGCCCTTGATATTGTTGATCACACTCTTTTCCTTGATACTATTTTTTTGTTTTTGTTTTTTGAGAGGCAATTGAGATTATGTGATTTGCCCAGAGACACACAGTTAGTGTTAAGTGTCTGAGGTCACAATTGAACTCAAGTCTTCCTAACTCAAGAGCACTGCACCATCCAACAGTTCTGTTGATACTCTTTTCTCTAAGTTTTTGTGACACAGTTTTCTCCTGGTTCTCCTCCTAACCTTCTCCCTTTCTGGATCTTCATCTAGATCATCCCATTAACTGAGAATATCTTCCAAGTCTTTAAATTAGGTCCTCTTCTCCCCCTATTATTCTTTTATTTGGTGATCTTGTCAGCTCCCATAAAGATGACTTAATCATCTTTAAGCAGATTATTTCCAGATTTGTTTTTCCACCTCTACCTCTTTTCTTGATCTCCAGCCTCACATCTCTACTTGCCTATAAGACATCAAAAATGAATATTTCACACTCAACATATCCAAAAGTTAACTTATCTTTCTTCTTAATACCTCCATTGATTCCTGGGTTTTCTATTATTGTTGAGAGTACCATACTCTTCCCAGTTACCCAGGTTCATAATCTAACTGTCTTCTTTTATTCTCCATCCCCACATCCAATCAGTGGTTAAATATCATTGTTTCTACTTTCATAATATCTCTTGTATACATCCCTCTTCTCTTTTAACATTGCAACCACATTGATACAAGCCCTATCACCTCACAGCTGGACAAGTGCTGTAGTCTTCTCATTGGGCTCTCTGCCTCAAGTCTCCATCTTCTTCTTCATCTCCACTCAAGTAATAAACTGATTTTCATAGTACTTAGATCTAATATCACCCTTCTATTCGACAGAATGGCATAGTGGATAGAGTACAGGATCTGGAGTCCGGAAAACTCAAATCTCAACTTAGACACAGACTAGTTGTGTGACCCTTGGCAGATCACTTGACTCTGTTTGTCTCAGTTTCCTCAACTGGAAAATGAGTTAGAGAAGGAAATGGCAAACTACTCCAGTCCCAAGAAAACCCTATATGGAGTCACATAGTCAGACATGAACGAAAAACAAATGAACAACAAAAATTATTTCCAGCAATAAATATAAAATTGTGTTTGGCTTGTAAAGACCTACATCATTTGATTCCTTCCTATCTTTCCAGATTTTTTATATCTTATTATTCTCCACATATCCTGAAATCCAGTGATGTTTGCTTTCTTACTGTTTCTCACACCCAGAACCTATTTTTACCTTTTCACTGGCTGCCCCCCATGCGTGAAATGCTCTTTATTTCTCATTTCCACCTCTGGCCTTTCCTTGGTTTCCTGCAATTTCAGCTATAATTTCCCAGATCTACTTAGTCCTAGTACCTTCCCTTAGAGATTACTCTAAATTAATCCTGTACAAATCTATTTTGTTTGGATGTAGTTGCTTGCTCATTTTCTTCTCTATTAGAGCAGCTCCTTGAGAGCCTCTTGAAAGCAAGGACTATTTTTTAATGTCTTTCTTTGTATTCCTAGTATTATCTGAGTGTCTGGCACAAAATAATTCCCTTTTTTGATAGTATCTTTTTTTTCAAATACATACAAAGATAGTTTTCAACATTCACCTTTGCAAAACCTTGTATTCCAAATTTTTCTTCCTCTCTCCCTCTTCCCCACAACTTTTCCTAAAACAGCAAGTAATCTGATATAACATGTGCAATTCTTCTAAACATATTTCCATATTCGTCAGGTTACACAAGAAAAATTAGATCAAAAGTGAAAAAAAACCACAAGAGAGAAAGAAAGAAAAAACAAGCAAACGAGCAACAACAACAGCAAAGGAGAAAATAATATGCTCCACAGTTGTCTTTAGATGCAGATGACACTTTCCATCCCAAGTCTATTGAAACTGCCTTGTTGCTATTGGAATTACCTCATTGTTGAGAAGAGTCAAGTCCATCACAGTTGATCATCACACAGTCTTTTTGTTGCTGTGTACAACGTTCTCTTGCTTCTGCTCACTTCACTCAGTATCAGTTTATACAAGTCTTTCCAGATCAAAGTAGCTTTTTAATAAATGCTAATTGACTGACTAATAGATATTGCTATCTCCTTTCCACAGAAAAGAACTGAGACTCAAAGAAATTATTGGGTTTGCACAGACACACAGGATTTGAATTTGTCTTCCCAAATTTAAGCCTACAACTTTTCAGCTATATTAAACATGGGTGGTAGTGGATAGAGTGCAAGACTTGGAATTAGAAAGATCTGAGTTAAATTTGACCTCACATGGGTCAAATTTAGCTGGGTTGACCCAGTTTCCTTAACTGGGGAGAATACATCTATCTCCCAAAGTTGTTATGAAGCTCAAAGGCAATATTTGAAAAGCACTTAGTACAGTGCCTGGAGTGTAGTAGGTGCTTAGTAAATGCTTGCTTCCTTCTCTTCTGATACTTTCCCTCAGTGTGCATAAAGGATATGAAAACATTTTTTTTCTCTGAAGGAGAAGGGAAAAATGGACAGGGGGTTGCTGGTCTTTCCCCCTGAATATGGAAGGATAACATCATGGCAGTGGAGAAAGAACACAGCACTCTCCTGTTTCAAGTCTAATTGAAATGCTTCCTTGCCAGGAAGTTGCTAACAGGCTTCAATTTATGTTTGTTTATTTGATTTGTACAAAATCTAGCATATAGTATCCTAAAAAGAAAGATGCCATGCTTTTTGTTGATAATGGTAATACTAAGGTACTCAATTTATAACATATCTCTACAATTAATCAATAGTATAACATAGGCACTAATATAAAAAGACATTAGAGTATGATATTTAAATCATTGAGATCTTTGACCCTATAAGGATAACTATCCTGACCTTGTGATTGACTAACAAGCTAGTTTCTTCCTACTGAAAGAACATAGTGGAAGCCACACAAACAAGGAATGAATGTACCAACATGGACACAGAATATGCATATAGAGGGGCAGTTACCCCGGAATCATGCTGGGAAGTAGGAGAGATGAAGCCCCCGAGGACACAGCACTAAGTCCCCTGATCCTCACTTCTGTGTTCCAACAATGGAATTTCGTAGGAAGGATGTGCCATTAAAACACCCTATCTATCTTTCCATTTAGAGCCCCAGTCAGTGACTCCTGCAGTTCCCTGTCTCTCTCTTTCCAGTCCCGTTTCCTGAAGCTCCTTTTAAGAGTTTGTTGCCTTTCTGTCTTTTAAACATAACAGATGTGGTTAACCATTGTATTGCTAATTTGTATATAGATTTGCTCAAATGCAGCAGAAAGAAGTCATAAAAAGAGCACCAAGGAAGTAAGAGAAAAATAGATTTACTTCATGGTGTTTTACTATGACAAAATATCTTTGACTAAGGTCTGAAGCTATAGAAATAGAATTATTGATTTATTTTTCAAATTTCTCAATATAAGAGAGAAATTTGAACTGATCTTTCTGGGTCAATGAGGTATTTGCCTAGAGGAGTTAATAATAAAGATGGCTTGTTAAGATGCAGCTTTCACCACTTCACTTTTCATTCACTTCACTTCCCATTATTTCCCAGAGCCATTTTGAAAGGAAAACCATTCCTCCAGAAGAAAGGATATAAGGAAATAGAAAGAATCTAAGCAATGTGAATATAGAGCAAATAAGAGAGAATAATCCTACCTTATAATACCAGAAGTGGGAATTGTTCTGGAGATTAAAAAAAAAATTCTCCCTCTGCTGTGAGATATTGAATACTATTTTACTTCTTCCGTCTAATTTCTTTTTAAATGGTATTTTCCAGAATTACTGCTGTAAGCACTTAAGATCCTCAGTAAGAACATTTTCTTCTTAAACTTTAATTTTTTATGTTATTTCTTTTTTCCTTTGATGCTTTGAGTTTCTAGACAAATGAAGTTCTGTTTTCTTGCTATTTGGGGGAAAACAATTATTGGTTTGGGGATTTCATTTGTTGATACATTTTTAAAATTATGGTTTTGTTCCTTTTTTCTCTTCACTTATTTTTTTAAATGAATAATTTTGTATTTTCATCTTTTTTTAGTTTCCCATGCATTTTTACCTTTTAAACATTTAATCTTTTGCATTCCTAAGTAAAAAAATCAATATAAAAGTTTGCTATTCACTTCAGCTCATCATTCCAACATGATTTTTAGTACCTGTGTTTGATGTACAATCAAAATATACAATTACTGTCACATTGATGCTAATTTGCATTTTGGCGTTATTTTTGTGTTACTTGCTTAGCAAGTGATATGATATCTATGCCCAAATTACTTCTGTTTTGAAGGATATTGCTATTAGAGATCAACTTATTAATCAGAAGAAGAATATTACTTGAAAAGTTTGGGGGGTTTTTAAACTTCATAAGGGTATTCCGATTTTAGAAGGAAGCACAGAAAATAAAAATGAGAACCTTAAAAAGAAAGGTTAAGGAATTGATAGATTCCAGGATAATTCATGGCAAAGTAAGAGCTGGAGAAACAGTGGCAATACTCTGTGAATTAACAGATATTTTGTGGCATTCAAAAATACTGGCTATGTTGACAGTAAATACATAGTAGTTGTGTAATGAGAAACTGGCCAAGCAATTCAATTCTTTTGAGCCTTCTCAGAGGGCATTAGTCTTGTCTGATACAGCTTCCCATAGATAAGAGGTTGGGGACTGTTTTTGATGAATAATGGAGATGCCTTGGAAAAACTTTGAATCATGTGTAGACATTCTGTAATATATGGTGAATGAAAGATTTTTTTGATTGACTGAAATCATGGAATCAGAATTAAAGGCACTTCAGATTATCTCTGTGTGAGAATTATGGAATTAAAAGGTATGTGAGCTAAAAATAATTAATGGAAACTCTCAGATGATAGACTTTTGATATCACATGATGGACTTGTTTACAACTAGAGAAGTATTTTGGTAGAGATGAAACATCAGCCCAAGTCTATGCTGCATTCATTAACTATATTTCCACCTCTAAACTTGGTAGTTTCTGTGAGCTCCATATTATGGAGATGATAATAACAGAGAGGTGATGAACTAAATATGAGGAATGGTCACTTTCTTTATCTCAGCAGTTTGGCAATTGCTCCATGTGCTAGAGCAGAATGTTTCTGGGTAAGGGGATAAGTTTCAAAGTGAGTTGAACCTAGGACTCTGGGAGTGAACCTGCCTCTTCTGCTCTGTGTTTTCTTCACTGGTTGTAAGATCAGGGATTGTAAAATGGATATGTCCATCTTGGAGCCAATCTTCTGAATTTTTGTGGGGAGGTTTACTGGGTGCCTCAGTGATTTACAGCCATACTACAGCTATTTCCTATATTCCCTATAGTGCTTCATATAGATCATGACCATCAAGAAGATGGGTCCAAGTCCTCACATGGCTTTCCAGAAGACATGAACTTGGAGGGAATTATTTGGGCAGCACAGAGTCAAGTTGAAACATAAAATGCCTATTGAGAAGTCTCACAAATTGCCTCATGTCTTGATATTTTAAATATGAATTTTCCAGGTGAGAATAACATTAATTATGTTGCTGCTGCTACTTGTGGTGTTAGTTATTTTAGAGAGGGATTTCTTTTTTTCGTCAACACAAGCTTATGGCTTTCGTGCACATATGTGTATAGATGGGAAATAAATACTTGATCTACATTGAGTGTCTTTCTAATCTCCCTTTTAAGGAGACACTACACCCAAATCAAACCTAACCTCTAATAATTTTCCCACAGACTCTGGGGTAATAATATATAGAGCCAAAGAGTGGGAAGGAAAAAATAACATAGCTTCTGGCAAATAGTAAACATTTAATAGGTGCTTGTTGACTTGACTTGACTTGATTCTTATATTATCAGGTTCCCCCAGGACTGAACATGGTCAATGTGCACAGATCCACAACTGAAAAGAGCCCCTTATTGTTGTGATTCATTGCCACTGTCCCCCTGAGCCCATAATCGTGTCTTTTTTAACCTAAGAAATATTTTTTCTAAAAAGAAATTCAGCAATGCATTGAACCTGTATGGAAAATGATGCACAATTCAACACCCACAGTTTACCACTTCTTTCTACCAATTTGCTTCAGCCCCACAACTGGAGAGAAAATCACAAGCTTCAAAATTTCCATGAAATACAAGCTTCAACTTGGTGAGTGAAAAGAAAAAGACCCTAGCTATTATAAGAGAAAGGACGAGAAGCTGGATCTAAAAGCTGGAGATTGTCAGGATGTAAGCCCTCTCTAAAGGAAACATGTTGATCATTAAAGTGAAGTCTAGATAACAAATTGAGCAGGAATAGAATGTGTCAGGTCTACAAAATTGTATTGACTTCTACAGCATGAATTGAGGATATCTTAAAATAAGATTTCCAAGCTCTATAACCAAGCACTTTTGTACGCTTTAATTTTCTTTTCTTTTATCTTTTTCCTCTAGTTGCTAGGACATTCACAGAAATCATGATGGTGTCAGAATCTAGGTGTCATACTCCAAATGCAGTAACTGCATCTCTCCAGGACCCATTAATTATGGAGTAACCACAAACACCTGGGGAAGTGTCTGCCTTGGCATATGAAGAGCATCTTTCAACAGCCATAATCTCAAATGTTTGATGAATATAATTAACACTGTGCCAAGACAGAACAGGCCTGTCCTAATAGATTAGACCATCAGTCCTTCTTGTCTGAGATCTTGCCTTTGACCACAGAGCAGTCTTTTTAACATAGAAGGGTTTCTTTCAGCACAAAGCAAAAAAAAAAAGGAGCACTTAGATGATTATAAAAAATGGTAAAATAGCAAGTTAGTGAAACATTCTAAATGTCAAAAGTGATAAACATGAATTTGATGACCTTTATTCCAGGGATCTGGGGCAAGCCGAGTTTGAAGGTCTGGTATTTAGAAATCATTGATTCTATCCATCATCTTCAGTGGGGTGCTGCAGGGATCTGTGCTTGGTCTTATGGTGTTTAACATTTTTATCAATGACTTGAATGAAGGCATAGATACCATGCTTGTCAAGTTTTCAGAGCATACAAAGCTAGAGGAATAGCTAACACACAGGATGATAGGGGCCAGGATGAAAAAGAATTTTGACAGGCCAGAATATTAGGCTGAGTCAAATAATATGGAATTTAATCAGAATAAAAACAGAGTTTTGAGATTCCAAAAATTGATTTCACAAGGATGAAATGAAGGAAGTGGGACTGAACTGAAATTTATCTGATGGTTTTGCTGGAATAAATGTTTAATGTGAGTTACAATGTGTTATCTCCAAGGCAAATAAAACCTCTTGGCTGCATTCATAAGAATGCTATCCAGGAACAAGAAGTTGACAGTACCACTGTATATCGGTTGCATATACCCTTACCACATCTGGAATATCCTATTTAGTTCTGGGTACTTTGTAGGAAGGATACTGATCTTTGGAATGGCCTTCAGATTATGCCATATGAGAACTGACTGAAGGAAGTAGGGGTGTCTAGCCGGAGAAGACCAGCGACAAAGAGCAAATATGTGAAGCCCTGTCATGTGGAAAAAGAATTAAATCTATTTGGCCCAAACTGGAAGAACAAAGTCAACCAACAGAGGATGTAAATAGGAAAGTTTAGATTTGGTATAAGAAAAAATTTCCCTAACAATTCAGTCCACTCCAACGTCTCAGGCAATGAAGGGTTCCCCCTCACGTGGAAGTCTTCAATCAAAGATTAAATGACCACTTGTCACATATATATTATAGTCATTGAGTCCTTCCTAATTCTGAAATTTTGTGATTTTATTGTGGTGGGAAGCCCTGGCCTTTTCTCTCATAAACAAGCTACTAAATCTGCCCCTCAGAATTACAAGAGGTAATTGGAAGAAAGTAGAATATTTCTCTTCTCTATCACCATTGTTTGAAGCTCTTACCAACTAATAACTAGTACTAGTTACTAGTGTTCCCCATTGTTAGGAACCAGTAACTAATGTCCCAGTTCCATTTAACCATTTGACTTTCATTAACTTTCACAAAGGTTTATTTACTTCAAAGACATCGCAGGAACAAAGTACAAAGAGTTTTTGCCCCTTTACACTCACTCCTTGGGAGCTATACTGTCCCCTCCAGCCTTCCTGTTCTCTCAGAGAGTAGGGTTCAATTCCTACTTAACATTTATCTCACCAAGTTCATGACCACTTGCGGCAGGCTTATAATAATGCCTTCCACTGAACGGGTCATTCCCAAAGATCACTCCTTGTTTCTTGAGGCACTAAACTCACTAGATTGTGGTGGTTCACTTCCTTCACCTGGAATTGAAAAGAATAAGAACAAAAAAAGGTTAAGGCCGAGGCCAGTTTGGGGAAGCCACATGGATTCAGAGAGGGAGAAAGCTCCAAGGCTTTTAGTGTAATGTCTTTCACAAGACACAGTGGTCAAAGGAGTGGACAACATAAGCCCATAGACACAGGTAAAGCTGACTTTTTTTTTTAAACACTTACAGCTCTTCCTGTACAACCAATTGAAAAAACCTCCTCCTAACCCTGTATTAACCAACTGGAACCAGTTACAGAGGGCTCATACACTTTCCAAAGACTCCAAGACATCTCCTTTACTTGTCATCATGATTCTCCCAGAAACAAGCTACCTGGCATTCTGCACATGGAGAAGTCCGATTGGTCAAATTGATGGATTGTGTGCATGAGTCAGATCCTCATTACACTGTGGTCTGTCAAAATGAAAAGCATTAAAGATGACAGAAAAAGATTATGATAAATGTTGGCAGGAATGTGGGAAAACTGGGACACTGGTGCATTGTTGGTGGAGTTGTGAACCAATACAACCATTCTGGAGAGCAATCTGGAATTATGCCCAAAGGGCTATAAAACTGTCCATACCTTTAATCCAGCAGTGTTACTACTGGGCCTATATCCCAAAGATATCTTAAAAAAGGGAAAGGGACCTGTATGCACAAGAATGTTTGTGGTAGCCCTTTTTATAGTGTCAAGGAAGGAAGGAAGGAAGGAAGGAAGCGAGGGAGGGAGGGAGGGAAGAATAATGTGCTTTAGTCTATATTCAGACAACATCAATCTTTTGGGATTATCTTGGGTAATTCCTAGGAATAGATAAGTCATAGTTCTTCATACAATATTGTTTTTATTTTGTACAACATTCTCCTGGTTCTTCTTTCACTTTGACTCAATTCATATAAGTCTTATAGCACAATAATATTCCATTTCAATCATATGCCATAACTTACTTATTCAACCATTACCCAACTGACAGGCAGTTCCTCAATTTCCAATTCTTAGCCACCACAAAGAGTTGCTATAAATATTTTTGTCCAAATAGGTTGTTTTTCACTTTAAAAAATATTTTTAAAATACAGACTTAGTAATGGTATTGCTAAATCAAAGGGTATGTACAGTTTTGTAGCCCTTTGGCTATGTGTTATAACCCTTTGGGTATAGTTCCAAATTGTTGTCCAGCAACAACTCCACCAACAGTGCATTAGTGTCCCAGTTTTCCCACAGGAATAGAACTATTACAAACAATATGACATGGGGGGAGGAGAGGTAAAGTGCTAGGTCAGGAAGACCTGGATTCCATCCTGCCTCAGTATTATAACCCCAAGGAAGACATTTAACTCTCTCCCCTCTGAGTCTCATATTCCTACTTGTAACTGAGGATAATAATAGTTTCTATCTCACAGTGTTGTTGTGAGAAACAATGAAATAATGTATATAAAACATGATTGCTAGTAAAAAAATAGCTATTTATAGCTAGCTAAGTATCATTATTCTTAGAGTTAAATAAAGGTATTGCAAAAACTTTTGGGAGAGCTGGGATTGAGATTTTCTTGACTAACATACCTAAGGTCTCTTGTTAATTGGAACGTTGTCAGTAAAATACTATGAGTTAAAGGATCATTCTGAAATTCCTATGGAGAATTGAAAAAAGCCATTTTTATCTCTTTGCTCTTCTTTCCCCATCCCTCTTTCTGCCCAAGTTCCCCACTAAAAAAAGAGCCAATAAATTATCCTGACAGCAAGAGAAAAAAAATCTGAGTATATATTCAGCCTGTCAACCATGAAAATGCAGTTGTCCTAACGTTTTCACTTAGCCAGCATCTGATTGGTTTATTTTTTCCTTGCTTTCCCAAACAGATGTCAAGTTAAACCTGTGAAAAACAGTTTCCCTTCATTACTATTTTAAAAGTACCTAAAAAAGAGAGAAGAAAGTTTGTGATCTAGACCATAAACTATAAGATGAAAGCTAATCTATATTTTCCATTAGCCATACAGCCACAAATGAAGACCATCTGGGAGATAAATATAACTGTGTTTAGTGCTGTCCTCCTATTTTCACCTCTATTCCTCACAAGCCAAGGCCATGTGGGAATGAGTTCCCCATCACTGTGTCTCTTCAAATATGAGCTGGACCACCATCAGCCAGTGAATTCTGCATGATATTAGAACTTGGACTAGAGAGCCTTGATCATATACAAACACACACTTATATATACATAGATGCATACATTCCTTATTTAAGAAATGTCTATATATATATATATATATATATATATATATACACACACACATGAAGAGTCATAGAATTTTACTAGTGAAAAGTGTTTACATACACAGGCCACACACCTGCATGTATGTATGTGTGCACACATGTAAATATGCACTTATGCACACGTGCATATACATATATGCAATATACACATGCATAACATAGATTCTTAGAAATGAAAGTATTTATATGCATATGTTATGCATGTGTGTGATGTGGATGTATATGCACACATGTACACATACATAAATGTAACATATAAATATATAAACAAAGCCATTTTCATCTCTAAGATTCTATGATTAATTTGTATGCTGAACAACCATAATGGGCGAATTTTGTGATGGGACAAATGAGGTTTCAAAGAGCACTTCCTGTCGCCTTTTAGAGCATATATACTTGCTGGTACAATTGCAAAAGTCTTCTAATCCACATCTCTTTATTCAGTCTCTTTCCTATCCAATCCATCCTCCCCACAGTGTCACAGGGATGTTTCAAAAGCCTCGGCATGACTATATCATTCCCCTATTCAATAAACTCCAATGATTCCCTATTTCCTCTAGAGATAAATATAAACTCCTCTGTTTAGTGTTTCAAGCCCTTCACAATCTGGTCCCTCCAACTCTCACACATTACTCCCTTCACTCACTCTTCAGTCCAACCAAACTGATCATAATGCTCTTGCTTTACCTCAAACACAACATTCCAAGATGCTCTTATCTCCTGCTTCCACTGCATTTTGCAGCTTATTTTCCAAAACTGAAATGTACTCCTCACCTCCACCTCCATGTCTCTTTTCTTTCAAAGCTGAAATCAAATAATTTTCTTTTTAGTGCTCCTAGTTCTTAATATCTCTCTATATGATTTTATATTTATTCTGTATAAATCCTGTATTTACTTATCTGTGATTTTGTTGCATTCTCCAAGCAGAATGTTCACTCCTTGAGAAGAGAGACTGTCTCACTTTCACATGTGTATCTAAGTATCTAAGGGGTGGAGACAAGTAATGACAGAATATGATTAGGGTAGTTAATAATTCAGTTTAGCTGAAGCAATGAGTATAAGATGGGGAGCAATATGAAGTAAGGTTATAAAGGTAAAATAGGGCTAGATTATGGAAGGAGGAAAAGGAGGAGAAAGAGGAGGAGGAAGAAGAAGGAGGAAGAGGAAGAAGAAGGAGGGAGAGGAAGAAGAGGAGAAGGAGAAAGAGGAGGAGGAGGAAGAAAAGGAAGAGAAAGAGGAGAAGGAAGAGAAAGAGGAGGAGGAGGAAGAGGATGAAAAGGAGAAAGAAATGGAAGAGGAAGAGGAGAAGGAGAAAGAAGGAAGAGGAAGATAGAGGAGGAGGAGGACAAGGAGGAGGAGGAGGAAGAGAAGGAAGAGAAGAAAGAGAAAGAGAAGGTGGAGAAAGAGGAGGAGAAGGAGGAGAAAGAGAAGGAGGAGGAAGAAGAAGAAGAGGAGAAAGAGGAGGAAGAGGAAGATAGAGGAAGAGGAGGAAGATAGAAGAAGAGGAAGAAGATAGAGGAGGAGGAAAAAAAATTATTTGAAAATAACAGGTACAGATACAGCTGATTCACACAGTCAGATCATGAAATCTTTACATTAGGACCTATAAAAATGCTTAATTTACCATTGTAGCAGAAGGGACTCTGGTTGAGGGGAAGTTCAGTTGTGGATGACTGGCAATTCCCACATGCTGAGTATAGCATAGCTACAGAAAGTACAGCTGGCCAAGACCCCATACTGATATAATTATGTAAGAAATAGCAGAGGCAGAAAGCCAGTTTGCAGGCATGGAAACAACTTAGCTAGCTACCAGGAGTAGCTAGCTGTTCCTCATCCCTTCCCAGGATCCGTAATGGAAACCAAATTTATACAAGACAACATCAGTCTTGTCTGATGTTATTGATCTTTAGACTGGTCGTCTACATCCTGGAGAACAGGATTGCACCATTTAGAGCTGGAAAGGGCCTTAGAATTCATCTAGTTCAACCCTTGATAAGTATGAGGGAAGCAGAGTTTAGAGAAGTTCAATGTCTTACTCAAGATCACATCATTAGTAAGTGACAGATTAAAACTATTCAGAGTTGAAATGGGCTGTTTGAGGGGTAGTGGGCTCCCCATTAATGAGACATTCAAGTCAAACTAGATGATTGCTTGTCAGATTTGTGTGTGTGTGTGTGTGTGTGTGTGTGTGTGTGTCTGGATAGGGAATTCCTGCTTGGGTGATGGTTGGACTAAATGGTCTCTGAGGTCCTTTCCAAATGTGAAATTTTGGGATTCATCCTTAAATATAACTTGACATATTTATATGTGCTTTCCTTCTGAGGACCCCAAATAGTAGTCCCTGTCTAGGGTTCTAGGAAAGCACAGATCCCTTGGGATCTCTGTCTTTTTGGCCCATGGCCATTGGGAGGAGACCAGAGACATATTTGGGTATGAAGTGTTATAAATATAGATATAGTTGTAGATATAGCCATAAATAGATATATTTATGTTTCACATTATTGGGGTTAATGGCACAGTGCCCCCATAATCTGGAAAATCCACGTAAAACTTTTTGGCCTTTTTTGCATATCACAGAAGTCTACATTTTTTTCTTTTTCTTTTATATGGTGTTTACAGTACCTTACTGTAAAATTTTGGTTAGGTGTATGTAATCATAGGATTTGGGTCATTTATAGCTTCCACAAAACTCCAAAAAAATTCCCATTTAATTTCTTATGGTGATCCACAATTTATCAAAACCATTATGGAGAAAGTCACAATGTAAAAGGAATAGTTGTATGTAAATATAGTCCATACTTTAGAGAGAATATCAAAGGAGATATTCCTTGACATTTGGGGATTGGGGAAAAAAATCTTATTTTAAGGGTGTATTAGTAGAAGAAGAAAGGTAGGAACAGAAGCTAAGGAAGAAAGTATTAATAAGAAAGATACAGCCAATGCAGAGAGCTCAAAGAAAACAAGAACTGGATTTGGCACAATAGTCCTTAGTGACCATAATGGACATATTTTCAGCAGGAGAGGGACTGAAGAAGCTAAACTGTAAGGAATTCAAGAGTGAATAAATAATGAAAAAGTAGGAGCAATAAAATCTGGCTGCTTATTATAGCTTAGGGGTATAGAAGGGTTAAGTGAAGATTGTTTTAGGATCATGAAAGTTGTTTTAAGATTGGAGAAACCCGAGTATGTGAATTTTAAGTAAAAAATTAAGAGTCAATAAATTAAAAGAAAATGGTTGCTTCGTCAATCCTATTATAGCTCTATCCTTAAAATGATAATTCTACAACTTTTTTGATATACAGACAACTTTAGCAGAATATACAATCTCTATCCCTATTTGGCACCTGTGATTCAACCCCATCCCACATCAGTATTCCCAGGGGAAGAGGCTAGAGCTCTTGTAAAGTTACTATTACAAGGTTAACTGAAATTGGTTTTCAGTCCAAAATCTGGAATCAATCATTCAACCATCATTTATTAACTACTTACTATGTGTCAGGCACGATGCTAGGATCTTAGAATACAAAGACAGAAGTCAAACAGTTCTTTCTCTCCAAGAACATACATTCTGTATGTTTATAAGTATTCAAATATATGCAAGCTAGATAGTACAGCAGATAAAATGCTAGGCTAGGAGTCATCTGGCCTCTGACATTTACTAGTTGTGTGACTCCAGGTAAGTTACTTAACCCTTTTTGTCTCTGTTTCCTCTTCTGTAAAATGAACTACAGAAGAAAATGGAAAACCATTCCAATATTTTTTCTAAGACAACCCCAAATAATGTGACTGAAAAAGCACTGAACGTTGGAATTTAAAGTTCTTCATAACTTGGATCCAAATTACCTTTCTAACTTTATTATATATCATTCCCTTTCACAAAATCTCTGGTTTAGTGCCTTCCCTCTGAGATTACTTTATGTGGACAACATATCTATTTTGTATGTGATATAGTTACTTGCATGTGTTCACTTCCATTAGAATACAACCTCCTTGAGGGCAGAAACCCTACTTTTGCCTTTCTTTGGATCCCTGCTGCTTAGCACAGTTCTTGGCTCAGAGTAAATACTTAATAAATGTTTGTTAAATGTCTAGTACCTCATACATAACATGTATCTTATTTCTGTATTTTTACATAGATATGACTGGAATGTACACTCTTTTTTAATCTGATTCATAGAATAGTTTTCTTCTATGTAAGAACTTTTCTGATTTCCTCATTGCTAGTACTTTTCTTTTCCCTCCCAAATTACCTGATTATTTTCTATCTGTTATATATATTTGTGCACATATTTTGAATTTTTGTTATTCAGTCATTTCAAATGTTTTCAACCTTTTTTTGTCATTTCCTTCTCTAGTTCATATTACAGAGGAACTAAAGTAAACAGGGTTAAGTGACTTGCTCAGAATCACACAGCTTGTAATTGTCTGAAGCCGGATTTGAACTCAGAAAAATGAGTCTTCCTAACTCCAGAACCAGCACTTTATCCATTATACCACCTACCCACCCAAAAAATCCAAACTGAGTCTATATTTGATTTTAAAAATAGAAAGGAATCATTGGAGTTTATTGAGCAAGGGAGTAACAAGGCTTGACCTTATAAAAAATACTTTGACATCTTTGTGGAGAATAGGTTGGAGAGGGAAAAGATTTGAGGCAGGAAGATCAATTAGGAAACCACTGCAGTAATCTATGAGAGAGACAATGAGTGCCTGAACTAGTTAAGTTTCTAATGAGGAGACAGATTTAAGATATTGTGAAGTTAGAAGAGATAAGATATGGCAACCCATTAGGTATAGAAGATGAAGGAAAGTGACAAGTCATGGAGAACTATGAGGTTCTGAACCTGAATAAGCTGGAAGGATGGCAGTCCATGACAAAAAAAGAAAGAAAAAAAATCACAGGATTTCCGAGTTGGAAGGGGCCTTAGAGGTCAAGTCTAATTTATCTGTTTCTGAACAGAAATCCTTTTTAAGTGAATGTCTTACCTCTCTCTAATGAGACACATTTATTAAGTAACTACTATTTGCCAGATTCTATGCTAGACTCTTAGAATACAAAGACAGAAATGAAATAGTTCTTTTGTTGCAGAATTTATTCTGTATGTATATAAGTATTCAAATATATGGAAGCTAGATGGTATGATGGATAGAGTGCCACGCCTGGAGTCAGGATATCAGGAGGTTAGAATTCAGCCAGGTTTGCCATATGCCCCTTCTGGGAGGTTGGAATCTCTGCTCCCCACCTAACCTGCTCAAACCCTAAGTTTGGAATCAAGGGTCTTTAGTTTGAATCCTAGCTCTGCGACTATAGGGCATGGGGCAACTCGGTGGATTTATTCAGCCTTAATCTCAACATCTTTAAATGAGAGGATCAGAGTAGAAGACTTCAGAGTCCAATCCAGCTGAAAAGCTATGATACTATGTAGTAATTTAATTTGAGAGGTAATAGGGAGCCAGTGAATGGCTTTGAGGAGAAGAATAGCATAATCAGCTCTCATATTTTTTGGATTCCACATTCCTCATCTATAAAATGAGAAAGGTGGATGAAATCATCTCTAAGTTTCCTTTTAAGTTTGATTCTCTTGATCTCTACAGTGGTAAGGAAAATACATTGCTTGGAACAGAGTCACTGATGATTCAGTCTTTTTTTTTTCCTTTCCTGGGATAAAGCATAAAACACGTTATTTAATGTTGACTGTACCCTGTATATTTATTGACTGAAACATTTGAGTTGTTGTCTTTCACATTTGTAATTTTAGAGCACAGATGCCTAGCATGTTTAATCACATACCAAAGCTCACATTTAATGAGAAAAGTGTCAAGTATATTGTTATCCACCATAAAAACTGTGAAAAATATCTTTGCCATCTGCAATGTGCCTTCTGCTGAGCCCTCAAAGAATCTTACTAGCAGCAATATGAAATTAATGTTGGGGCCAAATTTAAAAATGGAAACCACTGGTGAAGTTACTGCTTGTTCCACCAAACTGGACAGGAGTGGCGGGTGGGATGGAGGAGTGGGATGGAGGGGTGGGTGTAGAGGGGAGCAGAAAGGATACAGAGGCTGATTGTGCTAATCAAATCATCTCTACACAAAAAAGGGAGAAGGGCTGAGAATTCTGTCACTGGATCATGGTCTCTGGCTTTCCCAGTATAAAGTCCATTTGTCAAGTTTTAGTTGAAATTTTCTCACACAAAATTCCCTTTTCCCTCATAAGGGGGAAGGGAAGAAATACACACATACACACATATACTTGTATATATGTATGTGCTTATATATGTGCATGTATACCTTACTCTGTGTGTGTGTATATATATATATATATATATATATATATATATATATATGTATGAAAAACAACTCTTTTAGAAAGCAATTGACAATGATCAAAATTCCCCTTATAGACAATGAGTTCACTTGTTCTTAAGTCATTCCTTACCACAAAATGCAGGTTCCCTATTCCCTGAGGAAGATGTGGTATCTCCCCAAGTTTATAATTTACCTCTCCCAATGACTAAGGTCTGGCGCTCTCCCTGCTTATTTGAAGTGTGGTTTGGGTTGGAGAAGATGACAAAACATGGTTTCATCTTACCCATGGCAGCTGCTCCAGGGGAATCTTTGAGTGATACCTGCTCACCTAGCAGGCCGGGTATAGGCTAGTGCCCTTGGGGCTGTGTTAGCTGAGGTGATGAGGAAGAACAATTCTTTTGAGAGCTTTATTTCAAAGTTGTGAGCAAGTGAAAAACTGTACCTAAAATCTTCCTGCTAAACTTCCCTCTCACCTCCTGCCCTGCAGACATTACCTTCCTGCTCCCTTCTTCCTCCCCTCTTTTTCCTTCTTTTACAAATATCTCAGAGATAGGGACCAAGTAAATGCTAAGGGCTAATGCTATGGGTTGATTTCTTTTTATCTATTCATGTGGAAATTCCTTCCATTGATGCAAATAAACGACCTGCCTGCTATTTTCAAAAAATGTATTTTATTTTCAATTCACAGAACAAAACAAACACTTCCATAATATAGTATAATAAAAATGATTGCACATGAAACTGCAAATCTACCATGTACAACTTGCTATCCCTCAAAATATACACCAGAGTTATTATGTGTTTCCTTTTTTCACTTTTTTAATTCTATCTCCACTCCCAAGATGGTTACCATTAGACACAAATAGGATATAAATATAAAATACAATAAATATATTTGCAAATATGTAAAATTATTTTACCCATATTTGAACTCAAGTCTTCTGACTCTAAGGCAAGGAAATAATAATGACCATTTCCTTTTCTTCTCAGTGTTAAGTCCTAGATGCTTTGATGCTGAAAGAGCCAATACAATTTTCTGATCTTTACTGATCACTGAAAGATATGGATCACCACCAGATAGACATTGATTTTCTCCTGCCTTTCAGCTGATTAAACTAGTTCCTCTCTCCTCTCAGGCAAGAGAGAGGGTGGTTCAAAGAAATCCTCATCTCTACTGTATGAAAATTTGGCAATACTATGCCTTCTGTTTGTTTACAAGACACTCTGTGTGTTAGGAGCTGGAAAGGTTGGCTAAAGGAGATCATGTGCTCCTCTGGCTAGGTTCAAATTCTGCTTTGGATTTGAGAACATTTCTCCTTATCACTTTCTCATTTTTCTTCTTTGAGTTTAGTCTGCTGCTTCTGTATTATTTACATGCCTTTATTTTTAGCTATAATGAGCATATAAATATTATTATGGATTTCCTTTTCTTCTTAAAGTCATCAAGTGAAAAATCCCAAGCCCAAAACACATTTTCTCCTCTTGCCTCCAACAAGCTAGCTTGCCAGTTGTGATTATCTAAATGGAAGCTAAATGAGAATCTTTCAGGTTCAAGATATGCTTCACGCTCAATTTTTTTTTTTTTTATTTTGCAATGGTGCAATGGATTTTAAAAAATACTGCTAGAAGGAGTTTCCCATCTACATGGGGTCCTTGATCCTTCTTTGATAAAGCAGGGAGATAGACAGTTCTAAAATTCTCTTAGGTGATTTTGATTCTACCATTGGGTCTTTGTATCAATCAAGCTATCAAGTATTTATTAGGCACTTAATATGATCCAGGCACTGAACTTGGTAATAACTCAGGATATCAAGAAAAAAATCAAAATAATCCTTGATTTCAATGAAGTTATATTCAATTGGAGAAAACATTTATGTGTTTAGGTAAATATAAAAAATACATGTTAGATTCAAGGGAGATATCATCTGTTGAAAGTAAAAGAGGGAGGACAGAGGGAAAGTGGAAGCTTGAGAGAAAATCTTCAAAGACTGCTGAGTGAATGTGACAGGGAAGCTTCATTTCTGCATTATATAAAAATGGAAAACAGCCCCGTAAAGGGTTTGGCAGCTCTTACCCAAAGGTACTAGTGTTCCTTGAGCACACTCTATAGCCCTCTGTATTATATAAATCTGTACTTGAATGCTCCACCAACCTCAAAAGCAACACACTTAAAACTGAAACCATCATCTTTCCCTTAAAATCTGTCCTTTTGCTCAATTTTCCTATGTTCCTAATCTCTCAGGCTAGAGATACCAGAACCATCTTTGATTCTTCTCTTCTCTCACTCCCTTATATCCAATCAGTTGCCAAATTTTGTCCATTAGACCTCCACATCTTTCTTATATCACTTTATGTCCTTGTCAACAGCTACTACCCTATGTCAGAGCCTTAGCTCAATTCAGCTATTATAATATTGTTCTCCCACCTGTTCTTCTCTCTATATAATATATATAAACTATGTGTATACACACACACACACATATATTCATATATACTTATGGATGCCTATAGAAGTGAGCATATGTGTGCATAGGGAGAAATTTGAGCTTTAGATAAAGATATAGATACATAGAAATATGTCAAAATAATCTTAATGTATATGTCTGATAGTATCATTCCCTGACTCAAAAACTGTCAGTAGCTCCCTATATTACCTTCAGAGTCTGTCTTCTACAATCTGACTCCAATCAATATTTTCATTCCTCAGGCTTGGGATGTATTCCCTTCTCATCTTTACTAATGGAAATAACCTTACACAGCATCTTAGAAATTTTTATTCCAAGTAAAATGCTCTCCATGAAACCTTTCCTGATCTCCTTATTTTCTCTTCTTACTCAAATTTTCTTAAAGCATTTTTCTTCTATCTGACTTTTCTTCCATCCCAACCTACTTCATCTCTAACTTCAGTATATACATGTCATATGCCTCCTAGTAGATTAGAAGCTACTACACAGGAGGACAAGAAATGTATCGTTTTTCTTTCTTAAATTCTCCTACTTACCATGATGCCTTGAACCTTTGTAACATCTTTCAAATCCTTAACAGTACGGGAGGGTTTGAAGAAAAAGATAATGAATTAAATTTTCCACATCCTGAGTTTGAGATGTTTACGGATATACTGTGTGAGATGTCCAATAAATAGTCATTTGACTATAAGCAAGCCATTTCTCTAAAGGAAATTTAAGCTTCTCGTGATAAAATAAGCTATTATATCCCATCTAGTAGTCTACCTGGGGTGTCTTTCCTCTTGCCCTACTGCTGACCCACTTTTCCCCAGCTATAGCACCATCTGGACCAGATCAGATCTACAGAAAATATACCTCCAATTGAGGGAGGGGAAAGGAATTAATCCACTTATTTTTGGAATTCCCTTCTTGGGGCTGAGCTGTATTGATTAGCAAATGAATGTAAACCTCTCTAACACATTATAACCTGCCTCGGAATTGGAAATATATGGACCACTCTTGTTCCCTCTCCTCCATCCCCCTTTGCAACCCCCCAATTACCCCTTTTGTTTGTGGCACTGTAGTCAAATCAATAGTACCCTTGTTTCAGAAAAGGGCATGGCAACAGACTGTTCTGTGGTTCAGCTTACTATTCCAATGACAAAACAGTACTTCCCAGCTCCCTCCCTTCCCCTTTATATCTTTTGTCTTTTCCCAGTAGAATGTAAGTTCTTTTAGGGCAAGCAATTAGTAAGTGTCTGTCTGGCACCTAATTAGTACCTTTTCACTCAACTCATTCATTTATTCATTCTCTTCCTTTGCATCCTTCCTTCATACACAGAATATTATCTGGTTTTTGGAAATGGCTCTTCCCCCCCGTGTTGAAGAGAAAGCAATCTGAATTTTCACCCGAAAAGTAAATTTTTTCCCTAATGTTTATGTACCATATCTGTCATGTTACTTGTCCCCACCCTCATCTCAGAAAAGGGAGGGAGTGAATCAGAAGACACTTTCAAGAACACAATGTTATGGGGTGTTTTTTTTAAACTAGAGAGACTCATACAGCCTATTTCCTTTCAGCGTTTCCTGTTCTAAGGACATTAGCTGCTTGGCTAGCAGGCATATAGACACACAAGACATAAATGGAAAAGAGGGAGCACTCATGTAAATGGGGTGCACTCCTCCAGAAAGCTTTCCCCAGAGAACAAGTATCTAGGGAGGGCCCAGCACAGACACAAAAGGGAAAGCATCTGAGGAATTCCTGACTGCTGGGGCCCTGCAGTCTTGCTGTGTTGGACTCCCATTTTAGTCCTAAGCAATCTCTCATTCTCCAACAGCAGCAGGATTATGAAGGCTTGTTTCAAGATCAAAGGCTCAAGCTCAGCAATGTGGCTTGTTCCTTGAAGCTTAAATATGTTAGATCATTACAAAGGTAGAAATAAAGTGGTAAAATTACATCTCTGCCTTTCTATACTAGTATTTTAGCTGCACTGCTTTTCCTGTTGTGCTAACAACATTCAGGTGATAAAAAGGTGATTTAGGATACTTGAGCTTACATACATGGCAGTATTATTCAGAGGAAAGTGGACTAAACTTGAAGTCAGCAAAGATCTGACTTTGAATCCTATCTTCAACATAAACTATGTGACAAAGAGGAATTCAATTAACACATCTGTAAAATGTGGATAATAAAACCTGTAGTGCCTAACTTCAAAGAATTATTAGCATCAAGTGAATATTACTTCATTTGATTTCATTTAAAGTGCTTTATAAACTTGCAAGTGCTATATGAATGTCAGGTATTTTTTAATAACCTGGTTAGTAGAACCCTTTTCCACCTGGCTCAGTTATATCTAAATTCATGAGAATAAGCAGCAGCAGGGCTCCAATCTCAGTGTGAGGATGGGCTGCCATGGTTGCCCTGGTACACATTGAATATTCTTAGATTCACGCCCCCCCCCCCCCCAGGGCTCTGAAACATAGAAGCAAATCTTTGAAGGACAAAGACCATGTCTACTGGTTCTTCAACCTGTCTTTCTTTACTGATTTCATATTATTTACTATCATGCAGTCTATATAATAGTTAAAATTTTTATAGTGCTTAGTATATGTGCCAGACACTATACTAAGCATTTTACAATTTTTTTTTATTTGATCCTCAAAACAACTCCCCATTTTTTACAAACACAGGTAAAGTGACTTGCACAGTGAAGATGAAGTCAAATTCGAACTTAGGTTTTCTTTAATGCAATCCTAGTACTCTGTCCACTGAACCATTTAGCTGCCAAACTGGCCCCCTCATACATGACATCCCATCTCCTGCTTCTGTACAGGATCTTTGTCAATTAAGCTTAGCAAAAGTTTGAGCATATGATCTCTTGTACTCTTTCCTGGTTGCTTTTGAGTGAGAAAGATGGCTCTAAGCTGCTAGAAGGGGAAATAAGGCAACAGATTTTATCTCCCACCCATCCCAATATCTGATGAATATATATATATATATATAATATCTGATGAATATATGTATATATAATATCTGATGAATATATATATATATATTCATCAGATATTGGGCAAAAAATGAGCACAAAAAAGGCAAATGCAAAAGAGGCATATATATCTATATATGCTTAAATATAACATATATCTATCTAACATATATCTATATGGTGCCTCTTTTGCATTTGCCTTTTTTGTGCTAATTTTTTTTCTGATCTTAGGTTAAAGAATATCCTTGTGAGTTTCAAAAGGGCTATCTGAGATTCCCTTGCCAACCAGATTCAACAGCAGATCTCACTAGCCCAGTCTGAGGAGTCAGGTAATCTGTCTGATTCAGCCCAATAATAGATTGACCCAGCCATTGAAAGACCATGTTCTGGAAAGAGTCAGCCCATCTGAAAAAAGAAATGACTGGTCCATCACAGACCACATTCAGAAGCAAATGGAAGGGGACCCCATGATAGAAGAAAGGAACTGGCAGGACTAGGAGCTACAAGACCTGATATAGTTATGAATAATGTGCCTCATTTAAATTCATTCAGAAACTTCCTCACTCCGTGTGAGTGTATGTGTGTGTGTGTGTGTGTGTGTGTTATGTATGTACAGAGTGACCTACTTAATTTGGACTGATGTTTTGGTAACTTCTGTCCTTGCTATTATACATTTTAGTAAGTATCACTTTGTGAAAGTCAACTGATGTCGATTGGTTGATCAATATTGAGCCCAGATAAGAACTAGGGAAAAACAACATTAGAGCTTACAATCCCCAAAGAGTTAATACCCCTAGAATCTTGAGGGAGGAATGATCAGCTACATTTTGAAGTTGTAACTGGCCAGTGCAGGTAAGAGTGAATCTAGAGAATATGCTACTTGTAAATAGGACTGCATATTTACTGGAATAGGAACTTAATAAATACCTCTTGATTAATTGATTAGTTTGTTGGTTGTAATCTCCCCAAAAGGCCAAGGTCTCCCACCACATATATTCTGGGCCAATCCCAGTTCTCTTGACCTCTATATTGCCAATGGACTCAGATGACTCTGGAGGAGAAAGTGAAGCTGATGACTGCACAGCCTTGCCTCAGTTAAATCCAATTCACTTAAAAGTTAATTCATGACCCACTTGAGGTCATTGGTCCTCTTTAAGAGCAAAGGGCAAACAATGACAACGTAATCTCCCATAGCTCTTCAGCCAGGGTAGCAAGTCCAGAAGAACTGAACTCTGGCCTGGGAACAAAGTCCATTAGAACCCAGACCAAAAATCCAAGTAGATCCCATTTTCTCTTTGGCTCTCTCAACGCGACTGGAAGACATCTCTTCTGTGAAAAGAACCTGTAATTGTTTGTAAATCATAGAATTGTCAGGAACACATACTGTCATCTTGGTTGTTGATCATAATGAGATGAGTCAGGCTGTTTCTATTACTTACTGTTCCAGAGATCAATAATACAGCAGATTCATGAAACAATCACATCACCTGTGTCTCTAATGAACTAATCAGAGATCATAGACAGATACAAATTACTGCTACCTAATTAACTCATCAAAAATTGAATAGTGGTTTTTTCCTTCAAAAAACCCTTTAAAAGCATCATTTCCAAATGTTAATTTTTAAAAGCTATTCTCGTGGCTAGGATAGAGAGATTTATAGATATCTCAATAAAACTTTTTGGAATGTATGTAACAAAGTATATATTGACTTTGTGTCACAGAGAATACCAAGATTTATTGTTCCTTAAGATAAGTAATAACCTTGACTTTGACTTGGTCAATATTTATCTCACAAGTCAATAAATCCCTGCAATAAATTTCAGCAAAAGTCAACACCTCCTGATGTTAGGTTCCATTTTATAGGAGACCCTACAGTACTGGGTCTTTCCTGAGTTGCTAATATCCTCATTTCCCCTCCTCTTGTATATATATATATATATATATATATATATATATATATATATATATTTATATATATATGTGTGTGTGTGTATATATATATATACACATATATGTACATGTATATATGTATGTGTGTATATATATATTATATATATATATATATATATATATATATATATATATATTCTGTACTTATTTATGTAATTGTTATTTCTTCTGCCAGAAGGGGATCCTTGAGTGATGAGACCTTTTCATTTTTAAGCACAGCCCCAGTACCTAGTACAGTTCCTCACACATGGTAAGTGCTTATTTTTTTTTTTTAATTGAATTGAACTAATCACATTGTTTCATTAACCTGTGGAAATATTCTGAGAAGCACTTTATTTCGATTTTGATGCTTGGCTCAGGATGGTAATATTTAATACAAATAACTCTACATGGGCAAAAATTTATATAACCCAAAAGTTTCCTAATTTTAATAGTTGCAACCAAAGACCCTTTTCCTCCCATCCAACTTTGTGTGTGAGTGGATACAAAGTGATTGCCACACGTGTCAAATACCTGCCTGGTACGGGTTTGAGGATAAATCTGTCTGCAAATAAAGAAGAAATCTGACACCAGTCATTTGGGCAAATGACTGATGGAATTTTCTTAGCTGCTTCGTTAAACCTGGTGCATTATGTCATCCTAACCACTCATAAAATCCCTTTTTGGTTGTTGTTGGGCAAATAGTTTATCAGCTTTTGAAAATAGCAGTGTGTTGTGGGAACAAAAGAGAGACTTTCTACTCAACTGGAAGTGAGGTGTTGTTTTCCTACCATCCAACAGCCTGAAATGTACTGCTTTTGGAACACTGATGGTATATAGGATAAATATTTGACTCATATCATTTACCCTAGATTTGTCTAGGTGTCTAGGTGGTAATTACAAACAAAATCATCTTCTCTCTCTCTCTCTCTCTTTATATATATATATATATATATATATATATATATATATATTTATAATTTTTTACACTATCTCTTTTCCTTATCTCTAAGTCCTGGAGCAATGAATAGATGAGTCAATTTTGATGACCAATTAATTTCTAGGAAAGGAGGAGCTGATGGTATAACCTCCAATTTTAGAGAAAATGAATCTATACACTAGAACAAATATCAGAATTACAGCAGAAGCTGTACACTTGTATATATATTCTTATAAAATAAAATATTATACTTAGGTTACATAAGATGCCCAAGCATCAATTCAAAACTAGCTGTGTGACCCTGGGTAAATCGCTTAACCCCAATTGCCTCAGGGGGAAAAAGAATTGTGGATGTAATATTTCTGTTATTCATAGGGCTTATTACTTAGCTGTCCTTGCATAATGAAAGGCGTTTTGGGTTTGGAGTCAGAAAAATCTGGGTTCAAATATTTCCTCTAACATTTGCTATTTGTGTTACTTTGAGTTACTCACTTAAATTGTGAATTTTAGTCTTCTCATTTGTTTTTTGTTTTGTTTTGTTTTTGCTAGTCAATTGGGGTTAAGTGACTTGCCCAGGATCATGCAGCTTGTGTTAAGTGTCTGAGTCTGGATTTGAACTCACTGTGCCATCCAGCTGTCTCCCAGTCTTCTCATTTGTAGAATAGAGATAATCACTCTGTATTTCCAACTTTGCACAGTTCTAATGATGCTAAAATGAGATGATATATATAAAATACTTTATAATCTTTACTGTTATATAAATGTCAGTAAGGGCAGCTCAGTGGCAA
Organism: Sarcophilus harrisii; assembly: GCF_902635505.1. Classification (NCBI taxonomy): domain Eukaryota; kingdom Metazoa; phylum Chordata; class Mammalia; order Dasyuromorphia; family Dasyuridae; genus Sarcophilus; species Sarcophilus harrisii. Next base: position 71,242,868 of record NC_045426.1, read on the forward strand.
AGTGGCTAAAGCACTTGACTTCATCTTCTTAAGTTCAAATCCTGCCTCAGACACATACTAACAATATGACTCTGCGCAAGTCACTTTACTCTGTTTGCCTCAGTTTCCTCATCTGTAAAATGAGCTGCAGAAGGAAATGGCAAATCACTCAGTATTTTTGCTAAGAAAATTCCAAACGGAGTCACAAAGAAATGGACACAATTGAGCAATGACATAAATATCAGTTGTCGAACCATAGATCTGCAGCTGGAAGGCACCTGATTGACCATGTTGATTAAATAACTTGCTTAGGGTACTTATATAGGTAGTAAACTGTCAAAAGTAGAATCTGAAACTAAGGCTTCAGTATCCAGATTTATGTGCCAGGTGATCTAAAAGGAATCTGAGGTTTGTTTGTTTGTTTGTTTTTTTCAGTGCAAATGGTTTTCTTGGATAACAATATTCAAAGAATTAATCAAACAATAAAATTACTTTTCAATAAAATAAAATTTAAAATAAAGTTGGTCTGTTTGGTTACTTTCTTACTATAAATAGTTCCGATTTCATACAACATGTGTTATAATCACTATGGGCATTTCAGAATAGACTCTGCTAGACAATCATTTCCTGAAATTGTTCATCCTTTATTTTTAAAGAGGAAATGACATCAGGAGGGTAATGTCTTGGCTTGCAAGTGAATTGTATGTAAGTGAGACAGAGCAAAGCAAAGTCATCACCCCATTCTTTCCTCTAGAGACACTGGAATCCAATGATAAGACATGGGTCAGGATAACTGGTGATGGCCCAGCTCCTGAAATTAATGACTTAGACAAAGTACTAAATGTTAAGAAATTCCATGTCCAAAAGTCATTTCAAATTTAAAGATTACTTGGATACTTCTGAATGAGAATGAAAATGTTAGATTATGTTAAATTATCCTTATTTTAATAGAATTTGAAGTGAAGGAGGGAGGTACTTTTGTGATATACAAAAATCAACAAAATATTAAAGGGGAGTATTTAGGAAAGACATACCTTAATGATTGTTATATTGGAGCTTGTTCTCTTCCCCCCCCCCAATTAATTAGAAGAAAATGATGGGGTTTTTTATTATTAATTGGCCACAGGAACACAAAAGGTAATATTCTGTCCCACCTCAAGTTCATTCTACAAAGTATTACTAAAATAATTTTCCTTAAGCACAGATCTGGCAGTGTTGATCCCTTACTCAATCAACTCCAGTCCCCTGTTGCTTCTAAGATAAGACATAAACTCATCTGTTTCATTTTCAAACTCCTCCATACTCTGGCCCCAACCCAGATCTCTAACCTCACTATACATCACTCCTTCCTATATACCCTGTAATACAACCAAAGTGTTCCTTACAGGATATTCTGCCTCCCAACTCCATGACTTTCTATTGGCTGTCCCTCAAGGCTGAAAAGCCTTACTCCTCCCTCACTTTTGCTGCTTAGAATCCTTGTTTCCTTCAAAGCTTATCTCAAGCATTACCCTTTACGTGAAGTCTGTCCTGTTCTCCCCAACTGCTAGATTCTTCTTTCCTAGGTTACCTTTAACTTCTTTGTATTTGTTCTCTTTACATTTATTCTACAAAGATAATAAATACATTTGTTCTTTATATTTATTCTGTAGAGGTGGACTAGCAGCTCTGGTTGAGCATCCACCTGTCACCCAACTCTCACCTGTGGTTCAAGAAGCTACAGCATGTGCAGCAGCAAGACAGGTAAAACGGTCTTGGCAAATGGGCTAAACCAGACTGAGGGTAATCAACCAGCCTCAGACATGTAGGGTGAGCTAAGAAAATGTCTACCTGAAACATGTGAGTATTCCACTGGTGGAAGGAGAGGATGAGAACAATTTGTTCCAGTGGCCATGCAGGTTCGGTGGAGCACTTTGCGCTTGGTCAGACATCAAAGACATCCTGGAAATCACAGTCATCTTGACTTTTATCTTGTCACTGGATTTTGATGACTCTGAAAGAGCAGCTGTACCTCACTTAAATCCAGTTCTCGCTCAACAAGATGTAACATTGTTTCTCTTTGAAAATGAAGGATGAACACCATTTAATCTGCATGTTCTAATGGATGAAGTCCAAGCTCTTTGTATATAAAGATTATTTCTTTCTTTGTATTTGTATTCCCACCACCTGCCAAAGTTTCTGGCACATAGTAGGCACTTAATAAGTGCTTGTTCATTGATTGGCTTATAGCCTTGTTCATCATCTGCCCACTGAAAGCTGAGGATCCTCTGTTGACAAAATAATCAAAGTCTGATTTTACTAAATGATTCCTTTGGCTATCTGAGGTCCAGTTGTTTCAATCTCTGTGTTTCCACACATTTTTAGGTATTCAAACTGTGGTGTGCTTAGCAAAGTTTCCAAGTGGGGCAGGTATTACAAATTATATTCCAGGCAAGCAACACAAAACGCTCCTTCAGTTGATGGGACCATTTGAAAGAGTCCTTAGAACACCAACAAGAGGCTGATGGAGGAGGGGTAGGATAGAGGGATGGAGGATACTCCCCTACATAGGGAACGAAGGGGGAAAGGAAATGGGAGAAGCTCACACTGGTGCCACTTGATGGTTTCTTATTTTAACTATTCTTGCTAAGTGGCTGATAAGCTCTGTTGCTTCTAGCTTGTGGAGGACTACAAACACTCCAGGAGCCTCTGAATTCGGTGCCCTGAGGCAAAACAGATTGCCCCACCCTAGTTATGGCTCTGATTTCAAGTATAAGAGGACTCCATGAACTCCACAGCTGTGTTCTTCATTTGACCTTGTTTTGTATTCACTGTAACAGTAACACTCATCTTTTCCACATTAATAATTCCTTGCAGCAACGATGGGGGATAAATCCAGTCATTTCTGTGATGTGACGATACATTCTGCGCTGAACATCTGAAGTTTAGTTTTTGTTGTTGTGCCCCATATTAGACAATCAAGTGATAAATATTTAATGAACTCCTACTATGTTCCAGGCATTGTGCTGTTAACAATTATTACATGTAAAACAAAATCTAAGTCTTTTTTGCAACTCTCAACATAGTGAAGTATTTCACAAATTTCAAGATTCTTTAATTTTTTTTCTTTAAAGTTTTAGAGTGGCCAGTTCTCTTACTGAACATTTGAAATTTAGTTTTTGTTGTTGTGCCCCATATTAGACAATCAAGTGATAAATATTTAATGAGCTCCTACTATGTACCAGGCATTATGCTAAGTTAACAATTATTACATGTAAAATAAAATCTAAATTTTCTTGCAGCTCTCTAGATAATGAAGTATTTCACAAATTTCAAGATTCTTTAACTTTTTTTTCTTTAAATTTTTAGAGTGGTCAGCTCCTTTTAGAAGGGATTATGGAGAAGTGCTTATAAATTGATTTAAGAGCTAGGAAGGTCTTGTTCAAGTCTGATTTCTGATAAACACTGGTTATATATAGAACCTCTTGTGTTCTAGGTATTTCTCTAAGACTAGAAGTTGCAAAGAAGGCACTGACTTGCATTGACAGAGGTAGTTTCCTCATTTGGAATTCCTATATCAGGACTACTTCCCTATTCCTAGTACCCTTTAAAGGTCAGAAAAATTAACTGAAGTATCTTCTCCATTAAATAAAGCCTTTCCTGACTGTGTAACCAACACCAACATTTAGTTCTGAGCACTCTTTCCCTTTTTTCTTTTATCTTCAGTTTACTTACCTGTATAGATTCAAATGGATCAACAAGCGTTTATTAAGTGCCTACTGTATGCCAAGTACTTTACTGAATGCCAGAAATACAAAAGGGCAGCTAGGTGGTGCAGTGGATAGATAGCCACTACTGGAGTCAGGAAGGTCTGAGTTCAAATACAAACTCGAATTCTTTACTAGCTGTGTGATCCTGCAGAAGTCACTTTACTTTGGTTTCCTCATTTGGAGGAAATCTGTAGAAGGAAACAGCAACTCTCTAGTATCTTTGCCAAGAAAATTCCAAACATGGTCACGAAGAATCAGACATGACTGAAAAACTGAACATGTGTTAGAAATTGTTCTAAGTGTTGGGGATATACTTTATTAGAGTAGGAAACAAGACACACAGGTCTAATGCTGATTTTGCCATTAATTGACTGTGTAACATTGGTCAAATCATTAGTTACTTGTAAGATGAAAGAGTGGGACTAGATTGTCTCTAAGGTCCATTACTGCTCTAAATCCTAGTTTCCTATGATTGAATTGATCCCTATGATTTTGGATTTTCTGACCTTAAGCTCTTTCCACTTTCTATAAGAAAAATAACTCTATCTCTCTTAATTATTGTTGATATGCAAATATTTAGAAAAGCATAAAATAAACAGTCATAGACATGACTTTCAAAAAACCAAATCATGCCAAAACAATTCATTTTTATTAGTCACAGGCCTTGTAGAAAAGAAAGAAGCAATAGGAGTACAAATTACACTTTTCCTATTTGTCCAGTAGGAGGAAGGAAAGAGCCTGACAGAGTATGGATAAGTCACTTGTCTGCCCTATCCCAGTCCTGCAACATCCCAGCAGAAGTCATGCTGACTGAATAAATGTATCATGGGAGAAAAAAGTCCTCCAATTCCCTCAACTTGCATTTTTCTGTGCTGGGCACTTCTTCATAGTTTATCAGCTCGAAAAGATCTCTGCCTCATCTGATCTCATAACACTTTGGTCCCTTAGCACTTAACAGCTTTTAATCTGCATCAGTTATCTGGGTACATATCTTATCATCCCTACTAAATAAACTCCTTCAGAACTGTTTTATTTATTTATCTTTGTATCAGATCCAAAAACTAGCACTATGCCCTAGGAACACTATAGACCCTTAATGAGCATTAGAGTTTTTGATAACAGCAACAGCATTGATTCAGGTGGGCTTTAGCTAGGTATCAGAAAAGCTTTCATTTTAACACCAAATAAAATCCTCCTATTGATTTTATACTATATAAATCCTTATAAAAGAGTATTTGTAAAATCCTTATAAAATTTTATGCTATATAAAATCCTCCTATTGATACATTCACTGGTGTTATTCAGTTGTGTCTGACTTTTCATAACCACGTTTAAGTTTGGCAGAGATAGTATTAGCGGGTTGCCCTTTCCTTCTCCTGCTCATTTTACAGAAGAAGAAACAGAGGCAAACAGAGTTAAGTACCTTGTCCAGAGTCACATAGCTAGTAAGGCTATATTTGAACTCAGGTCTTCCAAACTCTGGGTTAGCACCCTATCCACTGTGCCATGTGGCTGTCCATTCATTCATTGCACAAGTATTTATCAAGTACCAAGTAGGTGCCAGGCACTTCCCTTCAAAGATATTATATTCTGGGGAGACACATACATAAATAATTAGGCAAAATGTGTATGAAATAAATACAGGTAGTAGGAGGAAGTACCAGTAACTGAGGAATAAGGAAAGATTTCATGAAAAAATGGCATCTTAAGGGGCATCTTAAGAGGAAGAGGTGTGTACTTGAGTACATTCTAAGCCTCTCTCCCTTACTTTTTCCAAACAGAAGATACTGGGCTATGAACCATGACTCAGATGTTGCATTTATGAAGAGTGTCTCCTAATTGCTAATCAAATGCTGATGTAACAATAGAGGATCCTACAACACAGAAGAGTATCACAGGAATGAAATGGAATGAATATTTATTAATTTCCTACTATCTGCTATATCCTCCCTCCATCCCCATTATTGCCATGTTGTGATGGAAACTATGATCTATGCTAAAAGAGATAGGTCACTGTGGAGAGAGTGACACAAAAGGTGACCCACTAGAGAAGGAAATGTGAACTTCTAGTATCTTTATTAAGAAAACTTGCACTAAAATGGTAAAAGAGATGACATTTGTAGATTAGTCCTTCAGGTTGAAAAGTGTTCATTGTGTTACCAGGGAAGAGCAGAGGATAATTATAAGTAGCTCCAATACTAATGAATCAACTAACCTAAAACTCGAAGGATTTTATAGAATCAGAAAAGTATGATTCTATAAAGATCAGTGTTGCATAGGACCATGAAATGTAAAATGTATGATCCAAAATAAACTGTTCAAACAGAAAATTAAATATCAATGTCTTGAGTTTTAGTAAACTTAAATGGATGGAAATGGGTTAATTTAATTCAGGTAATTACTACATATACTACTGTGGGCAAGAATCTGTTAGAAGAAATGGTATTCTGTCATTTTTGAGATTATACCCCAGTACTACTTTTCTCATTCTTTTATTGATCATGATCTCAAAAATGACAGAATAATATCTGTTTGAATCCAAGCCACATTATTCAGCACCATTGTAAGACAAGTCTATGTTCTAACTACTGATGCTGTAGAGCCAAAGAATGATTAGTTCTAAAGACCAGCAATACTTTCTGGAGGTAACACCCCAAAAAAGATGTTTCATTCATCATAAAGGATTGCTTAAGAGACAGCAGTTTAAGCTTCAGCAATACGTGAACTGAGAATTACAAGAAAAATGGACTGGTTTTCAAAGAGGCAGAGGATCTGGAGGTCAAATTGCCAACATTCACTGGTTTATGGAAAAAGCAAGGGAGTTTCTGAAGAAATGTCTACTTCTGTTTCATTGACTGTTACAATAAAGTCTTTGACTGTAAGTCACTCCAAAATGCAGCAAGTCTTCAGAGTTGGGAGTACCAGATCATCTAACTTGTCTCCTAAACAACCTGTATTTATGTTAAGAAGCAACAATCAAAACTGAACATGGAAGAACTGATTGGCTTATGGATGGAAAAGGAGCAAAGCAAGGCTGTATATTGTAAACTTATTTATTTAGCTTATATGCAAAGTACAGCATGCAAAATACTAGATTGGGTGAATCAAAAGTTGGCATTAAGGTCGCAAGTAGAAATACCAGCAATCTCAAATATATAGATGATACCTCTCTCATGGCAGAAAATGAAGAGGAAATAAAAAGAAGAAGCCATCACTTCTTGGCACATAGAGGTAAAAGAAATGCAAGCAGGGTCAGATTTTATAGTCTTGGGCTCAAAGATCACTGTGGACAACAACTGCAGTCATAAAATTAAGACACTTCCTCTTTGGAAAGAAAACTATGGCAAATATAGACAACATACTAAAAAGCAGAAACATCACCTTGCTGACAAAGGCACTGTGCTAAGTCCTAGATCTACTGTGTCAGGAACTGCTTCAGCAGCACATCTGCCTCTACCTGGTCCCTCTCTATACTGCCCCAAACAGCCACTTGTTTGTATCCTCCATTTGGACTGACACCTTCTCTCTCACTCCTGAATCCAGAGGCACTTCTGGGCCAGTACATCCAAACATAGCCTTACTTATTCAAACATTAACTTAAAACATTTTTTAAAGTAAGTATTTCATTGTTGACTCTTATTTTTATGTCACAATTATTTCTGAAAGTATTCTTCCCATTCTAAGCATAGGACCTTCCTTTGTAAAAGAGAAGGGGTAAACAAAACAAATAAATAAATAAACAAAAATCATCAATATAATAACCTCCTGTGTCAGTGTATGCCATATTCTGCTTCTGCATTCCCCCATCTCTCTGTTGAAAGGATAAAAGTATATTCTAATGCTGATTTACCAGAATCAAGTTTGAAACTGCCAAACCTAACCTGCTTCTCTCTCCCTCTTCCTCTCATTCATAATACATTCTACACCTATTTAATATTCCACTTGACAAATTCTAACAGAAATATCCAAGAGTTGGGTCTTCTACATACCCTCAATCACAGTCATTAAATGATACCACAGGATGTTCTTTGTAATAAGAATTAACTCCATATTTAAACACAGCTTAATTATTTTTGGTCCACCTTCAGGAAATCTTTCCCTGGACTTCATATTATACTCAGAACCCCAAGTTAGGGTGGTTTAGCTGGCTCTACTCACTGAGCTATTCACTTAGTATTGAAAATATTTTTTATCCAGCAATCAACAGACAGATGAGCTATGTGGGGGGGGGGGGGGGGGGGGGACAGTTCAGTTTCTGTGATTTACTTTTACAAAGCCCGGCTAATCATTCCCATTTATGATTTTTGTGGCACTTACAGCAAACAACTTCTAAATGTGCAAACTTACTACTTCAGTTAATCTGCATACAAGTTCTGGAAAAGAGTTCCCATGAGCCCCCAATCTCTACATCATTCCAGTCTCTTTCTCCAAGGTTTCAGCTCCAGGCCAGAATTAGAACAGTTCTATCCTGAGGATGAGTCGCAGAAGAAGGGTGTAAAGCAAGTGGAGCAAAAGTAGAGAAGGAGAAAGAAAAAGGTGGGAAAGAAAAAGTGTCTTGTGATTATGAAGTAATGAGACTAATTTTCTTATGTGGTTTATAAATTAGTTCTAAAAAATATGACAAAATGAATAGAGTGATGAACTTGGAACAAGACTGACTTGGGTTTGACCAATTTCAATCCAGAGTCAGGAATCAATCATTGAGCCATCATTTATTAAGTACTTATTATGTGCCACGCAGTATGACCATGGACTAGTAATTTTACCTCTCTGGTCCTTAGTTTCCTTTTTTGTAAAATTAAGAGATTGGTCTACATGACATCTAAGATTCCTTCTTCTTCAAGAATTATTGATTTGGCCTGAGAAGATATCTTAAAAGCCACATGATCTAAACCTCCCTTCCTTCCCCCAGTCATTTTTCAGATGAGGAAACTTAGATGTAGGGAAATTGAATCATTTGTCCAATGTCATACTAGTAGTGCTCATCATAGGTGGGATTCAAATCTCCATACCCATAGCTCATTCCAATATTCTAACATACTATCCTGCTTTAAATCCTCTAAGGTTATCAGCTTAATTAAAAAAAAAAAATCAAACCAATGGTATCATCTTATAATCATTCTTCACATTTGGTCTATAAAAATAAATTTCTTTAAAGGTTCTGATAAGAGGAAAATGCAGACTCTAGAACTAGATAACCTATTATCATAAGGCAACATGGCCACTTATAGGGCCTGAGGCTGAATGTATTAGACTTTTGATTATGTGGTCTTTGATTTTTTTTTTCCACCACTCAGCCCAAAATTTTATGACTTTTGGATATTTGAAAAGTAATCATCAGAAATAATTAAAAATGGAAACTTTAAAATTTTAAAGCTTTGATACCTAAAAGGGCAACCAATTAATTGGAAAATTCATTATGTGGATTTAGAAGTGGAAAGAGGGCTGGAAGTTCACCTCCAATGTGACCTTTGACAAATCACTTAACCCCTCAGAGTATGTTTGCTCTTATGTAAAGTGGAGATAACAATAGCTTTGGTACTTACCTCCCCAAAGAAGATAATATATGTAAAGTGCTGAATAAATGCCAGTTATTATTATGGAGAACAGCTTGTTCCCTGACACAGGATAAATGAAATGTTATTGTATGCATGTGTGTATTTGTCCACTGAGGACATCTTGCCATCTGTCCTGCCTCTCTCCACCTGGAAATGTCACCTCCGAAGGCATACCTTGGAGGTTGGAACTATGGCTGGAAGAATTAATCTTTGGAACTTTACCATGGGTTGAGTTGTCTGTCTATCCTACTTATTGATAAGGGAATGAGCGCCAAGTCACCAAACCCACCTCAGACCATCCATCTCCCTTGGATATTTAGCCATCTTTGATGACATAGCATGTGAACTTTTCAGATATGCAGTGCCCCTCTACCTCTTGGTTCTGGATAATCAAAATAATACTTCCATTCCTTCCAAAGTGGAGGTGATAATGGACTACCTGATCGCTTTATTCATTATATCTATGTCTCATAGTCCATTTCCCCCTCCCCCCTCCCCCCCTCCCCTCCCCGGGGCCATCACTCTCTTGTTTGTATGGTTTCTTCATTAGGATATAATCTTCTCCATGGCAGAGAATTTTCTCAAATCTGCATTTCTAACTTCAGGGCCTACACAACACCAGGGACATAACAGTAACTCTAGAAATATTAATCCATCTACATATACATTTGGTCCCTAGGTACACAGAGACACACATGTGTATATGTCTACACATATGTGTGCACATGTATATGGATATATATACACATACATTGTCAGGGGAAAGCAAATAAAGCATGATAACACAGCAAACACTTCTTTTCAATATATCTTTATTTATAAAAAGAAACATGCCATTGTCCTTGCATATTTATGATGAATAAATCCACCACAAAGCAATTAAAATATCCATACTTGGCCAGCAGAAGCATTGTTTGATATAATGAGCACAAACATTTGCTCAACTGTTCTCCAACTGGACTTTATTTTTCATTGTCCTGAGTAGTGTTTGAAGCATCCATCAGCAGATTTGGCTCAGGGTGGGTTTCATTTTCTGCAAAATGTCATTCTGAGGACAGGCAGATTCACCCTCACAGGCTTTGTGGGCTGACCAACTGAAGAATGTATCAGTGTAACAACTTAAAAATTAACTTTTAAGCAAATTCTTTAGAAAAACAATTGGCAAAGTGACAATTGGCATGTAGGTTAGCTCAAGCAAAACTCTCCTTGGAAGGATGCTGAAATAAAATCTTTGCTAGCTCAATAAATGCCTCTAAATAATTGTAATGATGGTATTTAACCACCTTAGTTACTTATTTTGGATTCTTCTACTATTTCTATGTCTTTAGTTTTAAAGGCTGTGAAGTATGGGAATAAGATAGTTTTGGACATATGATTTCATTGGTATAAGGGACTCCTAGAGGGGTAACATCCGCTACTGATTTTCTCTGAAAATTTCACTCTCAAAGAACTGCCTAGTATTCTGGGAGGATCACATAGCCACTATGTGTCAGAGGCAGGACCTGACTTGAGGTCTTCCTGGCTTAGAAACCATACTCCACTGTCTCTTTTGTTGGAAATAAATCCACCAATAAAATCATTAGATGCCAAGGCAGAACTTCTGTCCAAAACACTAAGCTGCCACTGAGTTAACAGAATAAAAAGTTTTTTTTTTTTTTTTTTTTTTTTTTTTTTTTTAAGTAAAAAATGGCTGACAGGTGCTTTGATTATTTTAGAAACAGAACGATCCAATGTCAGAACCAGACAAAGTGAAACAGTTAATAGGTCAGTTCCAGGATCAGAGTTCCAATGCCATAGCCTATTTGTAAGCTATATTTTTCCAAGAACAGGCTTTTTTTCATTTCTCACTAACATATAGGTCAAAGGGTTTTTGCAGGAAGAATGGCAGATTTTCTTTCATTTCTCTTAGATTGCCTCCAATTATATTTTTTTGGGAAAAGTAGGAGCTTCTTAAAGTGAGAAAGTCACTATCATATCTACTTTTTGTGGATACTATCTTTTGATGTTATACAGTAATGATTTACAGGAAAAGGTGCAGGATTTAAAGTCAAAGGATCAAGTTTCAAATCCTAACTCTCAGTATGTCGCTTTCATCAAATCACTTTTCTTTTTTGGGGACTCAGTTTCTCCATCTGGAAAATGAACTGTTTTAGAGAAATTGAAAGATCCCTCTCAGTTTCAAAACTATGATCCTAGGAAATTGAGGGTCTTAGAAAAATTGATCCTTTGTGAACTCTGTAGCTCCTTTCATTTTTAATAGGTGCCTGTCTGGAGGTGACAAAGGTAGGATGGAATGGTAGACTTGGGATGTGGGGTATGAATGGGAATGGGGGAAGAGATCTATACATGTATGTAGTTCCATCCTTTCTTGGGAGTTTCTCATAATAAGAGCCTTTTGAAAGACAGCTGGTAGGGCAAGAAAACAGCAAATCTAGTTTTAGGCTAGATCTAGTTTTAAGACATACTTTCTCAAAGAATGGCAACCCCTATGCAGGGAAATGTTTGTTTTTCACCATCAAGACAGGAAAAAAAAAGAGGTTTAGAGATGCAACTGTATCTTCCTGTTAGGATTTATGCAATCAGCCTTGGCATTAGTAGATTTGTGAAATAGTTTGCACTTGGACTGTGCATTTTTACTTCTAGACACTCATATTACTAGCTTTGGAGTTGAATCACCTAATCCAATCTTCTCCCTCTTTGCCTTTCTCATTTTACTTAAAAAAAAATTTTTTTTTAAAACTAGCATGCATTTTTTTTCCTTCCTCTACAAATAAGAAAATAAAAACCAAACCTTGGCAAAAAGTATGCACAGTCAGGCAAAGATACTTCCTTCACTGGCTATGTCAGAAATGTGGGTTTCATTCTACATATTGAGTCCATCACTAAGCTATCAGGAGATAAATAACCTGGTTCCCTATGTTCATGCTGACCCTCTAGTTTTGTGGATGAGGAAGTGAGGGCCAAAGAAGCTGCTCAGTAGCTTATCCAAGACTACTTATTAGTAAGAAGTCAGTTTGGATTGAAGTTCATGCACTTTGATTTCAAATCCAGCATCTCTCATATACTCTTTGTTATAATGGCCATCAGCATCCTCCTCCATTGTTTTATCAAGGCTGAAAAGTAACTAATGTGGTATAGTGGATCAAGTATTAGACTTGGGAGTCAGAAAAATGATACCTCTAAGACTTTCTAACTGTGAATTGGGGCTGGATTTATCCCCTCTCTGAATCTCACTTAGATGGGAATAAGAATTTCTGAAGTTATCAGTCTCATGGGGTTATTGAAACAACTGAGATAATCTATTTAAAGTACTTTGTACAGCAAAATAACTGTTTAGACATGTATGCTTATACTGCATTTAATTTATACTTTAATAGATTTAACATGTATTGGTCAACCTGCCATCTGGGGGAGGGGGTAGGGGGAAGAAGGGGAAAAATTGGAACAAACGGTTTGGCAATTATCAATGCTGTAAAATTACTCGTGCATATAACTTGTAAATAAAAAACTATAATAAAAAAAAGAAAGTACTTTGTACAACATGAAAACACCATATAAGTGTGAACCATTATTATGAAAGATTATTATATATAAATAATATTATATTTATAAAATAGACAATAATATATTATAAAATAATAAAAAATTATATATATATATATATATATATATATATATAAAGATTATTAAAGATTGCCAGTAGAGGGCAACATGTGAAGCTAGCTAAATTTGGAGGGGTTCATCATCAGTTTGGCTTCAGGGGTGATTTTTTTTTTAAAGGTCATTCAATGGAATCATCTACTAATATATATGTGTGAAGGTAGAGGTGAAACAATTGCAATCTGTATTAGTGGAAGGTCTAAATTACAGGTCCTTTAGATCCTGATTAATCAATGAACAAATATTTACAAAGTACCAACTATGTGCCAGGTACTTCTAGGAACAAATAGAAAAGTGACAGTCAGTCAACAAACATTTATTAAGTACCTAACAATATGTCAGGCACTGTGCTAAATGCTGGGGATACAAAGAGAGGCAAAAAAAAAATCCCCAAAACCAAAAGCAACCAACAAACCAGTCCTTGTCCTTCAAGGAATTCATCTATCCTCAAGATAACTATATTCTAATATCACATATCTAGAAGGGAATTCTGGTCTGGGCAGGAATTGTGAGTAGAACCTTAGGGCAACAAATTGTCAAATAATTCCTAGCAAAAACAGTAATTTTGTTCTCTGAGGGGAGTAAAAAGGAGCTGGCAGCAGGAAGATGGCAAAATGCCTATACTGGCTAGAGATGGTTGGATCAAGGAGGACAGTCTTCTCATTTTATCCTAACCACAAACTTAAGCTATTGGCAGGGAAGGTGTATTCCCATTCTTCAGATAAGGGAAAAAGTATCTTGTCCAAGGTCATACATTTAGCTAATGGGAGCGCCAGGACTAGAACCTGGTTCTTAGTATTTTTAAGCTGGAAGAGGCCTTAGGGATCATATGACCTAACCTCTTCAATTTTATAAAAGATATAAATGAGACTGGTCCAAGTTTCCACAGCTGTTAAGCAGCACAGCAAAGAATAAAACCCAATTCTGAATATCCTGTGAAAACATTTGAAAACCACAGTTTGAATCCTTTTTTGACCATGAGTAATATCTAAACCTAGATTTTTCAGTCCTCTCTACAATGTGGCCCTTGCTATCACGTAGAACTTGGCTTAGACATGTTTAGGTTTCTGGTTAGAAACTTTAGAATTGCTCTAGTATTGAAGTGTAGAGTCCTAGAAACCCAATTATCAAACTTAAACTTATTGGGAAGTTATTCTTGTCCTCCTCAGAGCCTTAGAAATCATCTAGTACAGTGATGTCAAACTCATAGAAACAGAGGGCTGCATGTTGACTTAGAAAGCCATAAATTAACATTATCTATGTTGTATTATATTTTTATTTATTTTGTTAAATATTTCCCAATTACATTTTAATCTGGTTCTGGCCCCACTCCCATCCAGTTTTGCAGCTGCTATGTCTAGGTCCCCAGTATTGAGCTTTCCCCCTTACACAAGTTCTCATCCCCTGTCCCCCCATTTTACAAATGAGGGAAAGGATGTTCAGAGAAACAATCTGATTCTTCCAATTTCATAAACTAGCATTCAACTCAATCCCTAGTTCTTTTTTTAATCTTTCTGCCTAGTTTTATCAGGGCAGTTAAGTAGATAGTGGTTCTGGGCCTAGAATCAGGGAAGCCTGAGTTCAAATTTGGCCTCAGATATTTATTAGCTCTATGACTTCGGGCAAGTCACTAAACCCCATTTGCCTTAGTTTCCATATTGTGTCTAAACTATGTGTGAGTGTGGGAAGGAAGCTTATTTTATCCTCTGCTAGTATTAAGGGAGTGTTAGGTAGTTAGTCTAGCTAACTTCCAACAGCAGAGACAGTCTGAAGATTTGCCAGCCAACAAATATGCAATTTAGCTTTATGGCTTGTCCCCATCTTGTGAGCACTTTATTTAGGAAGAAGCTGATTTATGCACAACCATACCAGAGTCAAGTCAATAAGAGTCCAACAAGAATCTAATTCAGTTTCTCCCTTTCTTTCCCCATCAATTTAAAACACCTTAGTGTGTCATTGACCTAGAGATGTACCTTCTCATGTAGTGGTATAAACTCATAATATTATTGTAAGGGTGTGGTTGAAACCACTCCATTTTGGCTCTGGTTCCTTGACTAAGTAAGAACACTTTTTGATTGTTACAATCAATCATATACAATTTGATACAATCTGAATGTGAACAGAGACAGTACAATGCCTTTGTGTGAAAGGCTGGGCCATGATTTTTTGCAATTTGTGTAAATGAAAGAAACTATCTCAGAACCTAGGAAAGTGATTCTGAGTATCTAGATTTAAGAGGCTGAATTGGGAAATAGCATTTTCAGTGTATCTTTGAAGAGGTAAGACAGAGGACTGCCATGGCAGAAAATTTGGAGGAGAGTCACTAGTGAGAGAAATACCTAGAAAAGGTCAGCTCTTTGACCTCCTGTCTCTTCACAGACACTACAATATAATCTATTTCATTACCCAAATGTTCCTAGTAAACTGAATTTTGACTCCACCATAAAAAGCTCTTTAGTTAACTGGAAATAGATACAAATGGAAGATCAGGCAGAGATCTCAACTCAGACCTAGGTGTCAGGAATTTTCCTAACTGGAGGCTCAGAACAACTTCTACTTAACTCAGAACTTTGTCTTAAAAAATAAAAAATCTAAAACAAACTTTATAAAGTGGAAGAGGATGGAACCAAGTGGACTTTAAGAGTCCTAGATTTTAAATGAGCTAATTATTTTAATAAGCTAGTTTAAAATTTTAAGTACAAACCTCTCATTTTACAGATAATTTAATAAGTTTTCATGGGGTAAATACTCTGGTAATTGGGCTACAAAGACAAAAAATGAGACCTCTCTTTTTACAGATAATTCAGTAAGTTATTATGGGGTAACTGCTCTGCTAATGGGGGTACAAAGACAAAAAACGAAATCTTTCTTTTTACAGATAATTCAGTAAGTTTACACCAGGCAACTGCTCTGGTGATGGAACTACAGAGACAAAAAAAATAAGAAGTCCCCACCCCGAAAGTAATTTATGTTCAGCTGGAAAGGGAGACTTAGAATGAAAATGGTGGTAACAGTGTAAATTCTTAAAATGTGGGTTGTGTGTGGGGTTGTGTAACTGAATGTAAGGATTGTGATATATAATTTATTAGTAGTAAATGTTGGATTTGTGTGCTTATTTTATACACCTATATATCCAGGATCAGGTAGAAAGTTCTCAGAAGAAAAGGGGTCTCAAGAAGAAAAAGTTGAAAAAGCTCTGGCATAGTGAACTTAGAGGAGAGGTAGATTTGAACTCAGACCAAGTTTAGATTTGTGGCATAGGCCCTTTTGGCAATCTGGTGACATCCCTTCTCAGAATTTTAAAAATTCATAATTGAAGGAAATGCCACATTTTGGTAGGAATTAATGAAAATAAAGGTCCATCCTAGTTCATGGATCTCCTGAAATCTATCTATCAACCCTTGAGCTCCAGATTTCCTTCTATCTTTTTAAAAGCTGTATCCCTATGATCCTAAAAGAACAGTGCAGCTTTTTCTCACACCAGACATCACCCCACACTTTGGGTGCAGTTTAACTAGTGCTCCTAGTTCCTTACTCTGGTACAGTTTGAGTTAAATAGCTTTTATAGACTCAGCTGAGATCCTAACCAGTGTACATTATCTTGCTTTTATGGGAGGGCAGTTCCAATTAACCGATTTTACAAAGTTTTGGAAAACAAAGTTAACTGGGGACGAGCCATATTTTCCCTCTGTGCTCACAAGCTCCAGCCCTGCCTCTCAAGCAAGGGAAATGCTTCTCTCTCCAAATTTGGGTTCTTGGGAGAAAAGAGATGGTAGAAAAACCTGGTTATTTTTTAACCTTTCAACACACAAGTCTCTTTCCGTGTCTGAGCTGTTACTCTTGCACAGTCTAGAAAGGGCTAGCTACCTAGACATGAAAAAAGTACCCAAACAAAAAAGCCACCGGTGGAGAGGTGAAAAGGACCAGACTTCCCCTCTGCCTTTTGGTCTCTCCGAATCCCCATCCAGACAGATCCCTGGGGCTCCAGACAACAGCGGTGGCTGCAGGGGGCCCACTGTGCTGGTCATTGCAGCAGCGGCGGCGGCGGCGGCGGCAGCAGCAGCAGCAGCAGCAGCAACAACAGCAGCAGCAGCAAGCAGCGGCAGCAGCAGCCGGAGGAGGTGGCGGAGAAGGAGTTGGAAGAGGAGGAGGGGAAGGAGGGACAGGGAGGAGGGGGCGGAGGAGAGGAAGGCGGGGCCGGCTGGGTTTAAAGCCCATTAAAGGGGGTGGGGGAAGTGAGGGAGCCCGGGAAGGGGGTGATGGATCTTGGGCAGGAGAGTCAGCTGAGCTTCTCACAGTGAGAGCCCCAGAGCCGATCTTCTGAGGTGGAGAATCGCAGGCGGTGGCGGTGGCGGTAGCGGTGGCGGTAGCAGCAGCGGCGGCGACGGCGGCGGCAGCCGCCCTATCCCCAGGAACTCTAGCAGCGGGAGGAGGAGAGAAAGAGAAAGAGGGAGAAAGAGAGAGAGCAGAAAGGGGGAGACTCGACCGGCGGCAGAGGCGATTGTGAAGGCGAAGCCACAAGAAGTTTTCTTGAAAATCCTTTTGCGGCCGACTACGTGCACGGGCGTGCGAATCTTCTGTGGACCGACTGGGCAACTACGGGAGTACCCAGTCCTGTCTTCCCGCTCCGAAAGTGCCAGCCTCGTCCCCTCCCCCCCCCCTTTCTCCCCCTCTTTCTCCTGCCTGGAACCAGTGCAGCTCGCTTCCCGACTCTCGAGCGAAAGCTCCGGCTAAGGGACTCCCGGAGCCAGCTGTGAGCGGGGAGGGGGCCCAGGGGCGGCCCCGCGGAGGAAGAGGAAGGAGGCAGCAGCATATAGCACCACCAGCAGCAGGTAGGCATGCATGCATGCATGTAGGCATGCACACCCTGAGAGTGAACAGGAGTTCCTAGCGGCTCCCGGCCCTTCGGGGTAGATCCGCCTTCCTCGAACTCATCCAGATCACCTAGCTTGCAGAAGTTTTTTTTTTTTTTTCGGGGGGGGGGGGGGAGGTGGGGGAACAGGGGTGGTGAGGAAGGAGGTTGACTATCCGGAGAAGCGATTGCCAAGCTCCCCGGGGGACCCCTGGGACCCGCCGGTCCTTTTCCCTTGCTGGGTTGGGGTGCTGATGTTGTGTGTGTAGAGGGGCGAATGCAGGAAAAGTTGTTTTCTGTGCCCCTTTCCGTTCCAATCTGGCCCCTAACCTGGCCCGGTCCGGAGGCTGGCAGAAACCTCGCCACCCCCTGCGCCTCCCGTTTGTCCGCGGAGCCGGCGCGGGGGGCGGGGAGAGGGGCGCAGAGAAACCCCCCCCCACAACACACCCCCGGCCAAACACGGGGCCGGGGATGCAGATGGGGCTGGGGGCTGCCTCCCGAGCCGCGGTGACGCGCGGTGTAGGTGCCGATTGCGCTTCGGACCCCCAGGGGGCCAACCTTGAGGCTAACTTGGTCCTCAGCCCCGCTTGGCTGGGCCGGGCCGGGCTGCGAGTCGGCCGGGGCATGGCCCGCTCAGCGGCCGCTAGCCTCCCGGCCGAGTTTCCCTAGCGCGTTGTTCACTACTCCTCTCTTGACCCCTTGGGGGAAGTGTTGAGCCTGCTCGCATTCTTCCACTGGCTTGTCAGAACTGAGGCACCCCTATTTTCTCCCCAGAAGAGGGGGGAAAGGAAGAAAAAAGCGGATGGGGGCATCCGGGCGGTTAAGATTTGCCGGGGCTGGGAGGCACCGGGAGCTCTGGAGAAAGGAAGCTTGAGGGGGGGTGCCTCTGGGGTGTAATTGGCCTCTTCCCTCCCTTTCTGTTCGCCTCCCGAGAAGTGGGATTCCGTTCCTCGGTGGCGGGGTGGGGGGGAAAGAAACGGGGCTCGTCTCTGCCTCTGTAGTTATTGTCTTGGCCGCTGTCTATTCCGTACCGCGTGCTTGTGTGTTTTACATAGCTGTCTATGTGCAGGCGTGGGGGGAGGCGGTGGGGGGGAAGGGAAGGAGGTGACACTCTTGCATCTGTATTTGTTTTCCTGACCGCTGTGTATCCGAACCGAGTGCGTGTGTATGACACACGTGTATGTATGCGCGGGGGGAGGAGGTGGACTGTGTGTGTGTGTGTGTGTGTGTGTGTGTGTGTGTGTGTGTTTGTGTGTTAGTATTTAATTGAGTTCTTGGAAGGAAGCTCAAGAAGTTTAGAACCCTCTCACTCCCCGCCTTCTCCTTCCCCATCCCCCTCCATCTTCCCCGGACAGCTTTTCAAGAAGTTTAATTGCACTTAAGAGCCGGAGCAGGTAAAATACGAAGATGTGGCTCGATTACTCTTTTAACTGCTAACTGTGGGGGCAGGATTAGAGTGTGACTGTTTTCGGGAAGGAAATTTCTGATGCAACTCACTGCCTTCGATAATTGCGTCTCCAAACCCCCTGCTTCTCTCTCCCAGTTAGGTCTGCTGACGGCTGCTGGAGCTCGCCGGCAAGTATGCAAATCGCAAGTAGATTTTGAGAGGGAGGAGATCGGCTGACCAAACTTTTTTTTTTTTTTAAACTTAAACTTGGAGGAGCCACAAGTGACTTTTCCACCATCAAGATATGTTAGAAATTCGAATGAAGGCCGAAGTTTAGCAATAAATAATGAGTTACTTCTTCCTTCAGCGTATTTTTTTTTCCTACAACGTATTTTTAAAGTCTTATTTTTATTACAAACTCGGTTCCAAACGTTATGGAAGAGGTGCCAAACAATCCATCCCCCCCGAAGAAACTCCAACTCTGGCAAGAAGTATGCTTGCAAATAAAAAAAAGTAGAATGCAAATAAATATGCATTCTAGGTCCCATTTTTCTTTATTGCTGTTTTAAAACTGCTTGAAACTTCGGAACTGAAAATGCTGATTCAGCAGTTGGGAACTCTATGTCTGCAGTGGTACCATTTAAAATGTTTTGATTTGTTGTACTAGGAACATATGTTGTTAGTATGGCAACAAAACTTTGAGCCTGACATTGCCATGTAAGGGATTTTTTTTCGCCCTTCATTTGAGTAAAATCACTGCTCACCTTTCAAATGAGAAAAATATCTGGTAAGAAGTAGTGGAAATTGTGGCCAGTGAAAATGGTTTTAAAAAAAATCTTTTTGAAAAGGAAGTCTCCTTTTAAAAAAAAGTTATTAAAGTAAGACTAAACATATTTAAATCTTACCAGTAGTAATTCTAGAAGGCTACTTTTTTCTCTGTTCAAAAAAAAAAAATTAAACTGGGGGCTTATTGGACTTGATGTCCCAGTTGTATTTTGAGTACTTGAAAGAGAATGGTAACCAGGCTAATCCCAGGATTAAAGGGGGGTGAATTATAAAGACAGGTTGAGGGGGGGAGGAGAAAAAAAAGCCCCCAGCAAACTAAACATAGGAAGATGAGTGATACTGAATAGGGAAACAAAATCTTTCTGAAACACCAAATTACAGGGAGTCAGGATGTAGTGAGGTATGATGTTATAATTAAATCATTTGGAAATTGGAAGGAGGCAACTTGATTTTTTTTTTTTTATGAAGACTTGTTACTGATGCTCAAGCAGGCCCCTGAATATTTACAACCTATAGAAACCATATCCTGACTTGAACAAAGAAGTCTATTGTACTTTTTCCTTCATCTTAGACCTGTAAAATTCTTAGTTTGCATAACTGATAAAGTGTATTTGCTGATTTCAAAGTTGGCGTAATTAAAGAACAACCCACTTCCTGTATATTCTGTCCAACTCTAGCTGCAGGGGGAAAAAAGAGAGTGTTTGGGAGAATGCATTTTAGTTTATTTTCGAGGTTGTTTAAGTTGCCAGTTTGCTAGGAACCCTCCATCTGTCTGTGGAAAACTTGGGCTCTATTATGTGCCCCTTTAGAATGAAGTTTGCATACTTGCATCCCCGACTGGGAACTCACATGTTCACTGAATAATCCAGATAGATCGATTTTGTAGCCTGTTAGAGCAACATGCAATCTCATCTTCTTATGAGAAGTAAATATTTGCATTATTCCTTCAAGTAATCAGCATTAAGTTCAGATGTTTATTTAAATCAACTTCCTTGAGTGTATGCTGATGTTACATTTTTTTATTTCTTGCAACTTCACGAATGGCCTTTCCCATTTCAGAGTAGCATGTAAGAAAGTCAGACGGTAAATACAATTTCTTTCTTATAACTGGAGCTAAAAAATTAGACTCCCAGAGTCTTAATGGACAAAGGAGCTATGCTGTGAGACCCTTTTGACAAGATTTTTGCATAATTTATTGGCTGGTGGTGCAATATTTAACACTTGGTACTTTGAGCCTAACCCTGCATTTTAATAGGCTTATACCAGAACTGAGTGAACTGCTCTTGATTCACTGAAGCATTTACTTATTTGTCTTTAAGTTGAAAGCCTTGGTTAGTATCCAGTCTGGTTTAAATCTAATAGCTGATTTTACTTGGGCAACAGTTTTGAACTAAACACATAAAATAAATCATTGGATTTTCCTCAGCTTTATTTTTTGAGCACATTACGTATTTCAGTCACTGTGACATACTGGATAGGACTGTCATTAAACCTACTGGTGGGAAGGAAAGGGAACCAAACATCCCCTCCCTTATTATTAAGTGAAGTCATAAGAACGACTGGTTTAAAAATGCCACTTTCTGTGTCTCTGTGTCTCTGTCTTTGTCTCTCCCCTGTCCTCTACTCCACCTCACTCTTTCCACCCGTCCTCTTTCTTTTCTTATCTCTGTCTCTCTCTGTCTCCCTCTTTCTATTTAGTTATAAATTGAAAAAGGGAAGTATGTAGTTTATGAGGATTTTTCCTTATATATTGTACCATATAAGGCTGCTTCCTCCTTTTTTCTTTGCTTCCTTGGAATGTATTAAGAGTTTAAACTTTATATGCCCCTATTAATCAGTTCACTGCTGTTCATAAGAAGGAGGAAAATTGAGATGGAAACTCTCTCCTTGTCCCCAAATGGCAATCTTGAGCCCCTCTGGTTTAAGGGAAATTGTATTAGTGTGTTGAAACAGAAGAAGACAGACTACACCAATTTTAAAACTTTACGTTTGTATAGGGAGAGAGAAAATGGACCATAAATAAAATCTAGACATCTTTCTTTTATAGGAACAGCCTTTTGAGATGGGTACTTTGACTTCTTAACCTATAAGATAGAGCTGAAATTATTTATTTTGTTATTGGCCGCTTTGATACCAAAGAGTGTGACCTAGATCATTTAAAATTTAACAGATGCAAGCCTCCTTTATTTTTCTCTGTTGGAAGGTAACTGAGTTACTTGACCCAGGAGAAGTATGGGGAAAAAATCCCTTATATGCTTGTGTCAGACCCAGAGTCTTGCTATTCTAACAACATAATATGCTAGAAACCATTTGTAGTAAGATTCTTTTCTTGTACAGAAATGACTTGTCTAATGCGCTAGAGTAAAGTATCCTCTGGAACACAATTATACACAGTAATAGCCCTTGGGATGTATCTGTTAATCCATTATCAAGCCTCACACAACATTATGAGTATAAGGGTACTTCCATCAGTAGTTATTCTACCCACCTTTCATTGTCATGATGGCCCTTAGGGTGAAAGTAGGGATGTAGAGAACTGGCTGGAACATGAATGTTCAGTACTTAAAATTAGCCTGTAAACATAAATACAACATAAATTCAGAAAAGGCTGTAGTTTATTATTTGAAGAATTTTATCTTTTGATGTAATCAAGGACCCTACTTAGTTACCTGAGTCTTCTGGATGTAGCATTGACTGAAAGAAAAGGCAAGCAGTATATTTAAAAAAAAAAAAAAAATCTAAGCAAAGCTCATTTCTTATGCAAGAATGTATCCAGTTTAATCGACTATGAAAAGTCCATTTTAAACTATGTGCAATTTTTTCATTCACAAAAAAAAAACCTCAACAAAAACTATATTACTTTTAAAATCTCAGTTCCCAACGGAATACTGTTTTTAGCAAGTACACAAGTTTTTGTGTTAGCCTTAAGTTTTGGTGTTGCCTTAGGAGTAAACTAGTGTCCCATAATCTTGCCAATGAGGTGTAACTGTCTCACCTCCTAGTCCCATCTTTCTGGTCATCATAGATGTGTTTGTCTTAGCTCATTGTTTCTCATGCCTCCTTTTCCTGTAACAGGAAATATTTCTTGCTAAAGTATGGGCAGAAATTGAAATCATGGACCCTATAACTAAAAGGGCTGGCAGAAATCATGTATTTCGTTTCCTTCATTTAATTCATGAGGAACTCCTAATTCAGGGATATTAGATGATTTGGCTGGTGGCTGACAAGCTGGTGTTCAATACCCTGTACCAAACACAATACCCTCCACAACCAACATAGCAATACTTTAGAGAATCCTCAAGGGATAGGATGCTTTTTATTTTAGCTGTATAGTGATTTTTTTTTTCATAACTCAATCAATGAGTCTGTGGATTTATAATGCTCCTTAAGATTTGATCAGTTGAAATTAACTGGAAGGCTCTTTGCCAACTTTACTATATATCTAGTATATATTAGTTTATCTAATCTGAGTGGTTGGACAAAAATACAAGGGTAATCTTTATTTTTGAGTGATGATTATACCATATTACTCCAAAGTGTCTTTTTTGAGGCCATCTGTTTTTTGGGAAGATTAGAAACTCTGTCCTTTTCCTGTTTTCTCCATTTATAGGTTGTAGTTTTTAATTTGTTCCGATGCCACAGAAAAAATGTCTGATTGCCTTGAATTTTCTTTCTCTTGTGACTTTTAAACTGGAAATGAGTATCTACATTCACTTTCTCCACCACCCCATAAACTCCATAAAAGTGTTAATTTTCACTTTTAAGAACACTCCTTTGGATGTATGATATATAAATTCTGGTATATTTGGCTCAGATCCAGGAAGATCTTGTTTTTAAATGTTACTTCTCAACATTTAGTGGCAGTGTGATCTTGGGTATGTCGCTTAAAATCTCAGTACTCCCAGCCAACTTCTCCTAGTGGAAGAAAAGGGAGTTCTTTATCTGGGAGTTCTTACAACAATAAAATTAAAAGGAACTGGGTTCCTCTCTTGATATTTGTTAAAACATTTGTTGCATTGTTTTGTAGAGATACCCTATGTTATATTTCTGTTTTTTAGATTTTAAGATGTGGAGATTTGGAATTGCATGCACTGATTGTCTCTTTAATATGGACTAATTGTGTGAGTGATCTAAGCACTAGAGACTTTAAAATGTTGCTTTTATTCTCCTAAAAGTTAAACCAGTGTTTCCCTCTCTTTCAAGTTCCATCTTTTAAAAAATTTTTTTAATATGCTAAGTATCCTCAGATGGAGCTGTGATCTCCATCAGTGTAGATCCCAACCTCTCCATAGCATAAAATGTAAGTTAATAATAGCTAGCACTCTGAGGGTTGCCAGGTACTTTATTATCTGTGTTGACCCTCAAAACAATCCTATAGAGGAGATACTCTTTTTATCCCTTGTTTTATAAGTGGGGAAGCTGAGACTGAAAGCTGTTAAATAACTTTCATCCACAATGATATAGTATTTGAATTCTGGAAATAAAAATAGTGATTAAAGGCAGTGGAGAGAGCGCTGAGTTTGAAATTAGGAAGATATGAATTCAGATTCGACTTCAAATGTTTATTAGCAGTGTGATCCTTGGCAAATCATTTAATCTCTGTTTTCCTTAATCTATGGTAAACACCTCCAGTTTCCTTGCCAAGATAACTCCCATGGACAGTAATGGTGTGCTAATGGTACACAGGATCATGAAGAGATGGGAATGACTGAACAGCATCAATAATAATTAATAATAAATAGCTAACCCTTAAACATATTTACTTTGTATCAGACACCATGCTAAGCAATTTACAATTATTATCTCATTTGATCCTTATAACAATCCTTGTATCTCCATTTTAGAGCTGGGGAAATTGAGGCAGACAGCGGTAAAGTGACTTGCTCAGAGCCACACAATTAGGAAGGATCCAAGGCAGTATTTAAACTTTGGTCTTCTTGACTCCAACCTTGGCACTTTCCCTATTGTGTATCCCCAGTTTCAGTATTTTTTTTTTCCTGTTTTGCCGCCTAGCTGCTTTTGAAACAATGAACCATTCCATGTGGAAAAAGAGTTGAGTGCCTTCTAGTTAAAATCTTGTTTCAGATGTCTGTATTTTTTCTTTTCTCCTTTCATGCTCCTTTTTAGATTAGAGGGCAATGTCTATATTTAGAACCTTGGTTTCTTCCCAGAGACTTGGATTTTTTGTAGTTCCCTTGGTGCGATTCTTTTATGCTTCTAATTGGTAAGAGTTGATAATCAAGATGAAATTGTAATAATACTATGCCATCTTGATTAACAAATCCCAGTAGACAGAGCTTTTTTAACCAGGTTAACCTGGGAGGGGATGGAAGAGAAGCTGTGGAGAAGGAAATTACTGAGGAGGAGGAAATTAATGAGAAGGAGAAAGCTACTGGAGCAGTAGAGGTGTGGTTTCTGGTACTTCTTGCAGGTGGGCCAAGACTTGGATTAGACTGATGGACAGGGTCAGATTCTCATAAGCAATCTAGGGCCTTTTGTAAATGGCCAGTTTTCACAGCTATAAATCGAGGGGTTTGAACTATGTAAATCTCATGACCTATCCTGGTGGCTGTTATTGTGTGTCATTTGTTGTACCATTATTGAATATCATTTTGCAAGAAACGCACTGTTTAAAACAAAAATGGAATCCTGTCAGGAAGGAATGTCTTTGTTTTTCCTCTTTATTGACATTTTGATAAGTAAAGTCACTTATTTTTGTCTTAACCACCGATTTATCATGTTCTCTCATGACTTGGAAGAGCTTTAGGTACCCTTTGGTGAAACTGCCTTTATGGAACTGGGGCTACAAGTGTGATTCAAGCTAAATTCTTGGGTTGAAATCAGGAATATGTGAATCTCTGTGCCCAACAGATAAGTAGTTTTGAGGCATCTATATGGAAAATGGATCCTAGGCAATCTATTGGTATTGACTCCTACAGAAACAGGTTCATGTATCACTTGTTTCAAAAGTTCTTCTGACAGACACTATTGTTACTGTTACCTCTCTTTAAGAGCCAAATTGGAATGTCAAGGATTTATGTGGTTATTGCAGCTATTAATTTTTGAGAAAACTGAGAAAAGAGTTAATATGGAGAATTGGGGAGAAACTAAGGAAATGGATGAGTGAGAATGAGGGAAAACATTTTTCTTTGGAGAATGTAACTTTTTTGATGTAGAAACATCAAGATAAATTTTGGAAGAGTGAAATGGGGAGAAAATGTTAAGGGTCATGGTTTGAGAAAAGTAGAAGAAATGCTTTCCATTACTTTTAGAATTATTTTTCTCCTTGAAATTATTGTAACTTTTACCTTTGGAAGAGACTTGATTTGTTATCTCAACTCCAGTGAAATCAATATAGTTTGAGACTATTTTCAGAAGTCAGCCACTGTTTTATAGATTTGAAGTAAATGGCTAGGAGTGTTTTCACAGCTAAAATCCTATAAATAATTATCTATGTATTATTATTGATTTTACTGTTAGTGAATTATATATTCGGTAACTTTAATATTTAATCTTGGGAAATGTAGGTATTTAATATATGCAGAAATGAGTACCTACTATGATAAAGGCCATTTCTCCAGTTTATTAACTAAATAATATATAATGAGGTCTCTGAGCTTAGTTGATTAATTGAAATTGGAATTTTATTAATTAAAAAACATCTAACCAAGTTTTTGCATTATTTTAGAACTAAGGATGGATGATGAGATGAAATATCGGAATTGAGTCAAGAAACTAGGTTGAGTAGTCAACCACTGCTGTACTAGTGCCTATGGTTGTTCCTGCTCATAACTTGTTAAATTAGATTCTCTCCTCTTTCCAGTTTTTTCTTAACTTGGAAAGCTACTGGATTGGAATGAAACTTTGGGCCTTGCAATAACATTTTAATTATCATTCACTTTTCTATTCCTTCAGAACCGAGCCATTTTCCTTGAGATCCTTGACCACTCAAGTCCAAATCTGAATCCAAGGGGGTTTGCTGAGAACTGACTGGCCCTCTTGACTACAAGGTACTGGAAGCCATTCAGATTCTTGATAGATCCAGACAGTAAATGCTTCTTTTTGTTTATGTTAGCTGCAGGACTGTATTGTGTAACCATTTAAAGCTCTTTATTTGTTTAATATTATGTAATGACTATAACTTTACCCAGATAAACCAGTGATTAGGTCTCTGATAAGTATTATACTTTATCTGATTGGTGGGTATTGTTGGGAGAGAAGGGGGTTGGGGCAGGGAAATAAAAATCCTGCCCTGGCATAGGTACTAGGGGAGAAAAATCCTGTATGGCAAGATAATCATTAAACTGTTCTGTGCCAAAATGTTGTGTGCCTTGAAACATTCATCATCAGTTTTGTCAGGGCTTATTTTAAAGAAGGCAGTGTGATAGTTAACATAGAAAACTAGCACTACGGTCTGCAGACTTGGGTTCAAAACCTGGCTCTGTCTTTGGTTAGTTGTATAAATATGGGCAAGTTACTTCCCTTCTGAGCTACAAATTCCTGAGCTGTGAAATTAAAAAAAAAAAAAAAAAAAAAAAGGCATTGTGCTTAAATGACTTTTCAAGGCTTCTTCCAGCTTTAAATACAGGGTTTTGCAAAATTCTTAGGAAAAGTTTAAGCTTTTATAACTTGACCTGAACTAGAGTTTTTGGAACACCCAATGGTGTAGGTTTTCTTGTTTGCTCTCAGTCCTAGTAAAGAAAAGAAATTAGTTGAAAATCTTTTAAATAATCTTTAAAACTTAATGGAAACATTTAAAATATATTAAAAATTAAAATGATAATTATCCATGTTATAATGGACCTGATTACCATATCCTTTTAGTCGGTACAAAGTGGAGACAAATCAGACTAATCACTAATTTTGAGATTGGCTTTAGGAATTTCTAGTTCAATTTCTTTTTGAGAGAGCTTAACACATTTTTTTTTTTTTTTTGTATACAAACACTAAGGACATCTTTGCTTTCACCCTTCAGAAAAACAAATAATCAAATCACCTGTTTTACAAGTTTATTGTTCCTTTGATCAACTGCCATTTGTCTAGTCAATTGCAGGAATTCCTGCCAGCATTTTGATACAGACTTGTCTGAGACAGCCAGACACACAGGTAGCTATTGTCTGGGAAAACAGTCATCTGCATTACTAGGCACCATCTTAGGCGAGCCAGAATGAATTAAAGGCTTTGTGTGCATTTTTTTTTTCTTAAACTACTGAAATATAGTGAAATGATGAGGGCAATTTTGTACATAATGGAGGCAGCAAAAAAAAAAAAAAAAAGAAAAAAGAAAAGAAAAAACAATCTGAGGTTAAGCTTGGAGAGGCAGGTAAGAGTATGTACAATGAATGAATCTTCCCTCTTGAATCTGCAGTCCCAGTAATTTAGAATCCCAGAAGGTTGGCATTAATTCTCATCCCTTTCACCCTGTGGGCTCACTCATTCTCCTCACCTGCAGTGTCTTGTACATTTGCTTCAGCAGATCTTCTGGTTCCTATTGCTTTCTTATGAATAAATAGTGTGTTTCTTGAAAGGAGAGAAGAAAAAAAGTGGACTGTGGAAAGAACAATGCATTTGAAGTGGATGATTTGGGTTCAAATTATGACTATACTATTTAACACCTCTGTGACATTGGGCAGGCCAATTCATTTGACTTTTTAAAATCTTGGTTTTCTCCGTCACATAATGAAGAAGTTTGTGTAGTTAGAATGACAAGAAGCTTGGCTCTCAAGAAACGTTGAGAAAATAAGCCTCCTCCACTTCTTTGCAGAGATAAAATATAGCATATGTTGTTGGACTAATATTTGGTTGGTTTTGTTAAGTTTCTTTCCTTGTCCCCATTCCCATTTTCTAATTTTCCTAGGTGTTATAAAAAATAACTTATGTGGTAGAGGAAGGGGGGAGAAATATATTTGAATATAAAAGTTTTGTAAAAACAAAATATATCAATTAGAAATTTAAAGGAATTTGGTTATATATGATATCCCAAGTTCTTTTCCAGTTAGATATCTTGTATTTTCTTGAGTCTCCCCCCTCCCTGCCACTTCCCTCTTTGACAGCTTTCCATGCAGCCCCACCCACTACTTGTTCTTTTGCCAGGTTTCTCAAGCTGTACCATTGTTGCAAATATTTGACTATTTTCCTCTTTGTTAGAAAAAGTGGCAAATAGTTAACCCTGTATTTGTTTTCTTTGTTTGTTTCTCTCTCTTTTTCTTTGTTTCTTTGTTTCTTTCTCCCTCCCTCCCTTCCTTTCTTCCTTCTTTCCTTCCTTCCTTCCTTCCTTCCTTCCTTCCTTCCTTCCTTCCTTCCTTCCTTCCTTCCTTCTTTCTTTGCTTCTTTCCTTCCTTCCTTCCTCCCTCCCTTGTTCACTCATTTCCTTCACTCATTGGAAAGTTTACTTCACCTCTGAATTTCTAATTCCTCATAAAAGTGAGAATAATAATAATACAACAAGTATTATCTGTTTCATGAGGTAGTTGTGAGGAAAACTTTTTAAAAATTAATTATTTAATTTTTTTAAAACACACATTGCTTTATGAATCATGTTGGGAGAAGAAAATCACCATGGGAATGATTAAAAAAAAAAAAAAAGAAGTGAACATGACATATATTGACTTACATTCAGTCTTCTTAGTTTTTTTCTGGATGCAGATGACATTTTCCATCCAAAGTCTATTGGGATTGCTTTGCATCACTGAACTACTGAGAAGAACCAGGGCTTTCGTAGTTGGTCATTGGTCATTGTACCTTCTTTCTTTTATGGTGTACAATGTTTTCCTGGTTCTACTTGTTTTGTTCACTATCAGTTCATGTAAATCTTTCCAGATCTTTCTAAAATCAGTTTGTTCATTAGTTTTTATAGAACAATAATATTCCATTACCTTCATATACCACAATTTGTTTAGTGATTTCCTAATTGATAGGCATCTACTCATTTTCCAATTCTTTGCTGCCACAAAAAGAGCTACTACAAACATTTTTGCACATGTGGGTCCTTTTCTCTCCTTTATGTTTTCCTTGAGATATAGGGAAAGAACTTAATAGTCTGAGAAGTTCTCTGGAAAGATGAGCTACTGTTAATTCTAATAATGATGGGTCAAAGAGTGCCAGTAAGTCCTGGATTCCAGTCCTTTCTCTGACATAGTGCTTTGTGACCTTCTAAGCTCTTGACAGTCTCCCTCAGATTGTAAATTGCAGGACAGCAATAAAGAGATTTACCAAGTCTTCCCCCATATCAAAGAAATCGCCCACTTGCTACAAAGCAAATCTCAAACAGATGAAGAAGAAGAGGGTGTTGTAGGAAAAAAATAATAAAACATCACCAGCAGTCCTTTCTGGTCTGTGAATTTTGGATGTCCTTGAAAGAATTTCTTTGCTTGGCTGCTGGATCGTTTTCTTTTCACGTGGTTCTCTGGTCTCTTTGCTGGAAGAGAGCTCACCATAATTTATTGCAATTGATTTGTTTCACAAATCTTTTTTTTTTTTGGGGGGGGGGTTCCCAAGAGCATACAGTTAGGCTATAGTATTTTAATTGGGTAGCAAATCACTTGACTCCTTTGCTTAGAATATTATGGGAACAAAAAAATCCAGGGCGGGATTCTTGGGGAGGTAAATTAGATTGATTTACTGCCGTGGTTGTATACAATACTAATACTATATTTTTAGAGGTGCAAAAGACCTTAAAGATTACTTTAGAAGAACTTAATTTTGCAGATGAGGAAACGAAGGTCTTGAAACCATGTAAAAGAGCTGAGATTCTCTCAGCCTGATCATGTTTCTCCTCAGGTCCATCCACTTGGTAAACTTCACTGGCCCCTTATTACTCTGAGGATCATGAAATACAAAGTTCTCTGTTGAGCAATCAAAGCTTTTCTCCAGTTAGCCCTTTCTTAGCATTGCAGCATTCAAACATGTTCCTCCCTTTGGTTTCTTCTGATTCATCCAGACTAGTCTTCTTGTTGCTTCTTGTACATGGAGCTGTGTTTGCATTGATCTATGTATTATTCTGTGCTTTCAATGGTCTCCTTCCTCCCTTTTGCCTTTGTCTCTTGGTAGCCAAGAGTCAACTAAAATACCACCTTCTGAATGAGACCTTTTCTAGTCTTCTCAGCTGCCAGACTCCCTTGCATTATTCTATATGTATCTCTATATGTATCTCATTGTGTAACTGTTTACCTACATGTTGCCTCCCCCATTAGAATGCTCATCGAGAGTGAACTGGATTTTGCTTTTCTTTGTATCCCCAGGATTTAGCATGGTTCCTGGTTCATACATAGTTAGTTATGCTTATTGATAGAGTGGAATGGGGTCTCTGATTCTAAAGTCATTTATGACCGAGCTGCCTCCATCTAAGTTGATCTGAACAGGACAGAGAACAGAGAACAATGTGATACAGTGTTGGGATGTGGAATACAAAGACCAATTTTCTAATCACTTTGGACAAGTTTGAAAGTTTCAAATCCTCATCTGTAAAATGAAGTGTTGGACTATATGATGACCTCCAAGATTCTTTCCAGCTCTGAATCTTAAATCCATCATTACCACTAGGGGAAAAAAAATCAAAATTAAGCCTTACTTGCTGATCGGGGATCACTTAAGATATTCTTTGTGTGTGTGGGAAAAACAGCCTAAAAATTAGGAGGTATTATTATTATTATTTTTTTAATATCAGCTGCTTTTCTACAGAAAGAGAAGTATGAAAAGAAAAGAGATTGAGACTAAAGATGAACCTGTTTAGAATTTGAGCATTATCAAGCTACAAATTAGAACCTACTAAGTTGTCTCACTGGTGGATCTAATTCAGGAAAATTCTGTAATTGCAGAGGGAGAAACTTGCTTGTTTAGTGTCTCATAAGAGTTTCAGTTGAAGATTGTTACTGTGGAATTAGAACTCCGTGCTCTGAACATTTTCTTCATTTATTTGGGTAGGAAGATTTCAGAAAGTGCTTGTATCTGAGAAGGTTTCTTTTTTTTTCCTGCTCCTTCATTGATTCTCAGTTAAATAGATAGTTATACAGAAACAAAGGATAATGTGATAGACTGTTATTTTATGAAATGATAGATTTCTTCAATTAGAAGGAAATTACTTAGTCTAATTTTTTTACTCAATATAGGATTCACAATATAGAATTTTAGAATATTGAATATTAGAATAGGAAGGTCTCTACAGATAATTATGCCCAATATCTATTTCCCTTTCCATTTTACAAATGGAGAAACTGAGGCCTATAGAGGTAAATGACTTGGCTAAAGACACATAACTAAGGAATGGTAAATCTCTTGACTTCTGTAGGTGAAAGAATATTGGACTTTTACTGTTCTTAGTCGTTGATATGTCATCTTCCAGCTTTTGCTTGAACACTTCTAGGGATGAGCTCATACAAGACACTGTATTTCATCTTTGAACAACTATAATTGTAATAAAATTCTTCCTTAAGAATTAATTATATAATAATATGATATAATATTAATATAATGTAAATAAAATGTCACAATATAGAATATATTCATTTATACCAGTTTCTTTATTACTCTTACTTTTAGGTCAAAGTAGAGAAAAATTTTGGTTTTCACATGTTTCATTGCAACATTACAGCGCTTCAGATCGTCAAATGGAGCTGTCAGATTTTTTTCTTGCATCTTTTCTTTGGGTTTAAAACATCCAGTTCTGTCAAACTGCTCTTCATTGAAATACTGTTTGGTTTTTAAAGCCGGGCACAAACTGGCTCTTTCCTTCCTTTTGAGCCTCCTTATACTTTCCAATGCAGCTACAACAGTCCTATCTTCTTTGCATTTTTAAATTCTCTGCCCCCTCCCCATCCATGCCTGGACTGCTCCCCTTCCTCATCCTTACCTCTTGACTTCCCTGGCTTCCTCCCCTTCCTCTGATCAAGTCTCACCTTTTGCTGGGGGTATTGCCCAGTCCTCACTGATAGAGCCTTTCCTCTGAGACTACTTCCCCTTCCCACCATATACATCTTGTATAATAGTAGTTGTTTATATGTTGTTTCTCCCTGTTAGGATGTGAATTCCTGCAGGATTAGATAGGTTTTTTGACTTTCTCTGGAACCCTGATACTTGGTACAGTGCTTGCCTGTAGCAAACACTCATTTAATAAAGATTCTTGTTGATTATTTAATATGCCACTTTTTTTTTTTTAACTTTAACATTTAGTATTTCAGGAGTTTTAGGGGAGGTAGACTCTAGTAGAAGGGAGCTACAATATTGGGACTCTAGGGCTGGTGGCCAGTGGGTCTATTTACACTACATAGTGTCATAAGTTAATGTCTGGTGAGACACAAGTAGGTAAGATTCGGAGGAAGGCTTGATGGCCTTGGGGAGGAAATACCCCTCTCCATCCTCATTCACTGTATGCTAATTATAGCTCTACAACATGCATAATAAGTTGAGCAAGAGATGTACAAAGACATGCATAACAGTGGACCTTGCCTTAATCTTACTTAGAAGACTCTGGTGATGTTTTCTAGGGGGATCCTGGCATTTGAAATAACTTTTTTACTCACTCTCCTGACCTCCTTGGGGGAGAGAGGAGGGTGATAGATCCCTATTCAGAAGATGTACATTCAAATCCTGGTCCTATGTGATCATTTTTGCTTCTTCTTTTTGATCTCTAAAAAAAGAGGGTTAGATTAGATCATCCCTAGTATTCTTTTCAGTTCTAAACCTATGACCTGTGAAAACCGCGTATTTTAAAATCAGCCGGAGTCAGGAATTCAGGTTAGGGGAAAATCGTCAGTCTTTATTCTCAGTGAAGAAAGATCGAAGGTGGAAGGGAATCGGCAATAGCAATGTGTGCAGCTGAGTCAAGAAGCTAGCTAGACCAGAAGCCACAAGACTAGCAGCTGGGAGTATGGAACCCAGGCCAATCTCTCCCAGCTTCTCTTCCTGTCTCTCTGCCTCCACCCCCAAAATCGTCATTTCCTATACAACACATCAGGACTTGCACAGAGAGTGGGTGGGGGCCATTCTTTATCCAATCATGTATATTAATAGAGTATAGCCCAATTACTATTTAGCCTCACATATTTGGGACCTCAGTGCATTAACTTAAACCTCAGCCCATTACAATGGCCCTGTCTTTTTATCCAATTTTCCTGTTGGGTTTGTTAGTAGAGTCAGTTGTTGGCACTATATATTTGAGTTCTTGGTGCACATACCTCCCCCTCAACCTTTGCCCAGCCTACCTTCCATTCTTGGAATAGATCCTTCCTTCTTCATTTTAGCATCTTTGTGTGTCTAGTTCCTGTGAAATCTCACCTCAAGGAGCATCTCCTCAATGAAGACTCTCCTGATGTCTCCTCAGTTTCTTGTGCTTCCTCCCCTCATCCTCCCTATCCCTTTCTGGAATTCCCACTTTCGGGCTCATGATGTTTGGACTAGTGAGTGCTTCTTTCACAGGGCTCATTAGCCCACTGCACCCATGTTCATCTTTCATATCAAGCATTGTCAGACATTGAAAAAGATTTTGTTATTTATTCTCCTATGGCACCATTTGCCCTCGATGTAACTTTCCAAACCAAAACACTTCCTTGGCTACCACTGTTTCTCTCTTTAAGTAAGGTAAGATCCTAGAGAGCAGGAATTACTTTTCTAATTTGTATACCTATACCTTAGCACTGTTTTCCAAAAGTTCATTTATATCTAAATGTGACCTATCTCCCCATCCTCTCCCAATGCCTTTCTTTAAAACAAGCCCTGTTTCACTTTTTATGTCTTAATACCTAGAAACAGCTCCTGGCACTGCTTAATAAATGATTTTTGATTGTGATTTATTGGTTTCTTTTCAAGTGCTTTGTGATTAGAATGATCATAGAATGAAAAGTTTTAGAGTTAAGAACATCAGTTACTACCATCTTTTTTTTTTCTTTTAAATAAATGAGGAAGTTGTAGTTCCCCATGTCACAGAACTTTAAGGTCCCTAGCTGGGTATATAGAACATGGGTCTTAGGACTTTTTCTAGCATCTCCTCCAGTTCCCCTTGGGTTAGATACTTTCTTGGATCAGGAAAACTTGAAGAATAGCAGGCTTACACATCCAGGTATAAACACAGGAATTCCTTATAAACACAGGAATGCTTATTTATGGTTGCTTCTCCCAGTCTAGGAGGGTGATTTACATATCTCTCTCTTTATATCCATTAGCATTATGTGTGTTTGGGGCTGGACTTAATCTGATCCTCAGTGATATTTAGAATCAGAGAGACAGAGAGAGAGAGGAAGAAAAGAGGAGGGAGACACAGAGAGAGAGAGAGAGAGAGACAGACGGATTGACAGACAGAGAGATGGAGAGAGAGAAAGGGGAAAGAAAGGACGGGAGAGAGACAGAGAGATAGAGAGGGAGAAAGGAAGGAAAGAGGGTGAAAGAGACAGGGAGAGAAGAAGGAAAGAGGGTGAGAGAGAGAAAGATAGAGACACAGAGGGAAAGGAAGGAAAAAGGGAGAGAGACACAGATAGACACAGAGGACAGACAAAGACAGGGAGAGAGGAAGAAAAAGGGGGAAGAGAGGAAAAGAGAGGAAGGGGAGGGGGAGAGAGAAAAAAAAAAGTAGGGAAAAAGGGAATGAGAGAGACAGAGTGTGTGTGTGTGTGTGTGTGTGTGTGTGTGTGTGTGTGTGTGAAGATCAGGTTGGTCAGATTCCCTCAGGTCTTCTGTAAAAAAGGACCAGATTTCATCTTCATTTTCCAAAACTCTTATTACCCCAAATTAGTGGTTTAAGTGAAAACTAGTTTTGCAGTTGACTTGCTACATTTCACTTTCTGTCAGTTAACTTCTGTTTTATTGAGGGGGGTTGGTTGAGAGGGGGAAGAAGGATATTCAGGATTTGGTAATTTGAGTTCTAGTGTCAGAAATTGTCACCTTCTGATGATGGGGAGGGGAGAGGTGGGGCTGGGCTTGTTAGGAGTGCATGTCTGAATCCTCTGGATTTAATCAGGTATGGCAGAATGTGTGAAAATAAACTTTTGTAAGGGTGATCTTTTCTTTTCTTTTTTTAATCTTTAAACTGACTTGAAAAAAGAAGTTGGCAGAGTTGTTAGAATGAATGTCATTCAACTCTTCCTTCCTCCCCCCAATGGAAACTAATAATTATCCTTGGGTGTTGGAATGATTTTTGTTTTGGCCTGTAAAATTGATTGACCAAATATGGCATACTTACTCTTCCATTCCTTCTCCTTTTCTGTTTCTCTTCAAAACACTTACCCATTTCTGTATTTCAAAATAAAACAAGAAAGATTTATCCCCATATAACTTTGTTATTTCTCCTACACACCCACACATTTATCCATCCTCTTAGGATTCTCCAAGCACAATCTACTTCTCTTTTTTTTTTTTTTTTTTTTGGACAAGGCAGCTCGAGGATTAAATTAAAAGAGCAAGAAGGTTTAATTTACCACCAATTTTATTTATACTTCTGGGAAAAAGTTAAGGATCAATTATTATTCCTGGGCATTAAAGCTGATGGTGATTTAGCTGTTGTTTAAAAAAAAAGTCAGTTGATTCATATACTCTTGAAGCAAGATGGGAAAACACTTTCTTCATTTTGAGTGCTTTAGAGAAAACATCAGTAAAACTTGGTGAGAGCTCTAGTAATCTGGAACCAGGGACAGGGAGTGTCTGTTCTGCCACATCCTAGTGTGTTGTGAATAGAAAGCTGGGCTTTCGCTTTGGACAGTGATGAACACTACTGAGCTGTGTGAAGCTCTTTAACTATCAGTGTGAGGATTAAATGAGTTTTTTATATGTGGAAGCAGCTGGGGTGGTCAAAAGAACTCTGGGTTTTGAGTTTTGATCCCAGATCAACTTCTTATCCATGATATCGAGTGGTACTTTTGACAGCTGTAAATTGAATGCATCTGGGCTACATAAATCCCTAAGATCTGACCTCCTCCTTTCAGCTCTAAATTACCAAACCCAACTAGGTGGCTAGAGTACTGGTTTGGGAGTCAAAAGGACAATTCAAATCCAGCTTTAGACACTTACTAGCTGTGTGACTCTGGGCAAGTTACTTAACTATTTACTTATCCAGCAAATGAACTGGAGAAGGAAATGGCAGACCACTCCAGTAACTTGGCCAAGAAAACCCCAAATGGGATCAGGAAGAGTTGGACTCCATTGAAAAACACCAAAAAATTGTAGGCCTTTTGTGGCCAGGTATATTTTTTTCCTCTAATGCTTGACATACCTAGAATTATTTATCTGATAACCTCCTTTATAAATCATGCAGTCAAGAAGTAAGCAAGAAAAAGACCTTTGAGCTTTTTTTTTTTCTCTTCAAGCTTATGCACCTAAGCATATGGAAGAACTTCATCTACTCCTCTGTCAAAATTTACTTTCATTCACTAAATAGAATTAGGACAAGATCGGCTCTCCAATTTTTTTTTTTGGATATACAGCTGAAAAATGCTACATGGCCCCATTAGAAGAAGGAGGGGAGTATTTAGAGAGAGGCATAGATGTAGCCAAAGAAGCCACAAAAATAGACCTTAGAATTAATAAATGCAGACTAGGACCATTTTAGGATTAAAGAAGAATTATTTTCTAAGTGTCAGATCCTATCCTAATCACTGGGATACAAATAAAAGCAAGCAGGTCACAATTCTGGTCTCATATAGTTTATATTCTAAAAGCAAAAGAAAATGGTTATTGGAGTGGTGACCAGGAAAAAAGAGGTTTTTTGGAAAAGAAAATGAGAGTGGTGATGGGGGTCAATGGGGATCATAGGCAATTGATGTATAAATCTCTAGTAGGAATAGTGTTGTTTGATTACTATCTTGGGAACTAGAATTGAGGAGCCCAGAACTTTGCAAACCTTAGTGTACCTCGAGGACACAGCCTTTGTATTTTAGAATTAATATTAATGATAATGTCCCTGAATTGATCCAGAAAAGAATAACTTATGTTCAGCATAATCGATTTTAAAAAGCAGATCTATATGTAATATCTTTCAGGTAGATTTTTCATCAAAATTGAAAAATAAGTTTAAATATAAAAAATTGAATTAAAAGTAATTCTTAATTTAAAAATAATTCTTGATACTTTAATCATATAGAATACTCATTGGTATAGAATTATTCCCTTATAAAATAAATAAATTAATTAAATTATGAGTGTGTGTGTGTGTGTGTGTGTGTGTGTGTGTGTGTGTATTCCCTTTATTCCCACATAAAGCTGGATAAATGGACAAACACTAATTTGGAGTCCTGGGTTTGATAACTACAGCCTGTATAATAAGCCTGGACAAGTCATAAGCTACCTAGGCCTTAGTTCTCTCATCTTTGTAATGAGGAAATTGGATTAGATGGCCCCTGAAGGTTACTTCTAACCCTAACTCTAGGAAACTATGGAAAATGAAGTTTTGACTATGCCAGGACGCTTGACGTGTAGGTAGCTAATGCATACTTGTTGAATTGATAAAATTGATTCGATGGGGCTGTTGATTTTTTTTTATATTTTTTATGTCCTTCACCTTTATAAATATGGTTACTTGACATATTCTGGAGAAGTCAAATATTATATAATTGTAAACTGCATAACAGAGTCTGGGTATTGTAAGATATAATTGAATGAAAGCTTATATAGTGCATAACTATTAAAAAAAAAAAGACATTTGTTTTATGGCACTTTGTGCAGTAAAGTACCTGTAGCTACAGTAGAGAGATCCCTATATTTTGTTTTCATTTAAAATAGAGAAGCTAAGCCCTCACATGCAGAAGGCTATGATTTCTATTATCCTCTGTGAGTGAAGAAAATGAGATGTTGGTCCAAATAACGAAGAATGTGGAAGTGTGATAGGCAGTGATTTTTTTGCTCCTGAACTTTTGGAAATCACTGTGCTTCTGTGAAAGGAGTAGAAGCAAATATTGGAAAAAAGGGTCAAGGATGGAAAGACATAGAATGTTTTGATTATAGAAAAGGGATGGGGAAAAAAGCTTCCCATGACTTCCTTTACCGTGTTCTCTTGTATCCTAGAAAATTGCCATCCTCAAAGGAAGATAAAAGTTGGGCCCAGTTAGTATACATTTAAGCCCCCACATTTCTCTGTCTGGATCTCTCCCTCTCCTTCTGTCCCTCCCTCCCTTCCTGTCTCTCTGTCTCTCCCCTTCCCCCACTCTTCTTCTTTGTCTCTGTCTGTCTCTCTCAGGTTTAGTAGGTGACTATAAATTCTTTAGTGGCCTTGATTGGCTTAGTGTTCCCCAGGATGCACTTAGATAGTCTGCCAGGAGGGGCACCAGGCCACTTGGCATTTTCCACAGTCTGGCACACTTCCAGTTAGGTACTTGCTGGACTAGGGCCCATCCTTCATCACACTTGTATACCCAAAATGGTTCCAGATGCCCTAGGATATTCTGGGTAGATCATACAGAGTTCTGAGCTATCAGAGATTTTTCCTCTAAACTTAGAGTTTTTAACCTGGAGTCCAGAAACTTGCTTTTAAAATATTTTGAGAATTTCATTTTCATGTCCTTGGTTTCCTTTATATTCCTATATATTTCTTTTATTCATTTAAAGAGTGTTCTGAGAAGGAAATCAGAAGTTTTATTAAATTGCCAAAGAAATTCATGACACAAAAAATTAAAACCCTTGCTCTGGGGTAATTAACTCCTCAAACTGGAGCAATGTACATGAATTTACCTTCTAACAAGGAGACTGACTAGAGTTTGAAGCAAATCTTGTGAGCTTAAGTGCCCTGTTACTTTTGCAACTTAAGATAAACATTAGCCTTCGGATATTATCTTCCTTGATTTTGAGTAAGAAGATTTGTAGAAGGGGGAAGAGTAGAATTTAACTCTTTTAGACTTTTTTGAAGGGGAGAAGTTTCCATGTGAAAATAGATAAGGGACTTTCTCTTTCTTGGCTGATAGTTTGTCTATGACCCCTTTCCAAATGGAAAAATCAAGGTGGATAACACTTTTAAAAGATTAACATTCTTATAGTTTAGAAGCTAATCCTGTTAATACTCCATCTTCTTCCCTTCTCCTTCCTCCCCAGCTTTGTTTGTTAGATCTTGTATGCAATCTTGGTAGCGTTAATCTGAGGGGTGAGGAAAGTTGATAAAATTTTGAAAGCCAGCATGAAAAAGGAAGTACCAATGAGATAGGGTTAAAAGTAGGAGGGAGATCTGTGAGGTGTGGACTCATTTTCACTTCCTTATCATTAATCACTGCCCTTCATCCATCACCATCACCATCCCCTCCCTGGTCCTTGGTATCCTTTGAGGCCTTTTTGTTTGACTTGCATCCTGCCACTATTTGCCATATCCTTTTCTATATATAGTGATCTTAAAATAGCTTCTATCAGGCCCAGCTCTCCTAGACACAAGCAGATTCTGTGCCTCTTGGACCTGGCTTGCTTTTGAATCAAAGCAGAAGAGAAAAGGAATTTGCCTGACACCTAGTAGGCTTAATCAGTATTTGCATGAATGAACTTGGACTTGTCACCATGATACAGTTCTTTATTTCCCTGATTTTGGACAGAAAATCCACCCCCCTCCCAAAAAGAGAGAGAGAGAGAGAGAGAGAGAGAGAGAGAGAGAGAGAGAGAGAGATTGTATTTCAGCCCAGACCAAGCCAGGGAAAAATGTCAAAGCTTTGACCATCTCTTAGTGATAACATTTTAGGGCATATTATCTCTTTTTTTTTTTTTTTTAAATTTAATACCCTTTTATTTATAGGATATATACATGGGTAACTTTACAGCATTAACAATTGCCAAACCTCTTGTTCCAATTTTTCACCTCTTACCCCCCACCCCCTCCCCTAGATGGCAGGATGACCAGTAGATGTTAAATATATTAAAATATAAATTAGATACACAATAAGTATACATGACCAAAATGTTATTTTGCTGTACAAAAAGAATCAGACTCTGAAATATTGTACAATTAGCTTGTGAAGGAAATCAAAAATGCAGGTGTACATAAATATAGGGATTGGGAATTCAATGTAATGGTTTTTAGTCATCTCCCAGAGTTCTTTTTCTGGGCATAGCTAGTTCAGTTCATTACTGCTCCATTAGAAATGATTTGGTTGATCTCGTTGCTGAGGATGGCCTGGTCCATCAGAACTGGTCATCATATAGTATTGTTGTTGAAGTATATAATGATCTCCTGGTCCTGCTCATTTCACTCAGCATCAGTTCGTGTAAGTCTCTCCAAGCCTTTCTGAAATTATCCTGTTGGTCATTTCTTACAGAACAGTAATATTCCATAATATTTATATACCACAATTTATTCAGCCATTCTCCAACTGATGGACATCCATTCAGTTTCCAGTTTTTAAGGGCATATTATCTCATCGGATCTTTTGTCACCTGAGATTAAAGGGGATGACTTTTATATGAAAATTGGAAAAATTGGGAAAGTGACTTTTCCCCTTCTAACATGTCCAGATGTGTCTCTTATTTCAAGTGGCAAGAATATAACATGTTAAACTGCGTAGAGCACTATGGGATGGGCAGAGATAAACTTGTGGGGACCCACTTTTCAAGGGAATGAGTTTCTTGGGACAATTGGGAGCATAAAAACAACCAAAAAAAAAAAAAAAAACACAAAACAAAACCTGACCTTAGAATACAGTGCTGTTGTTGAAGTCCAGAATGCAGATATGAAAAATGAGACCACTATATCTTAATGGTTCTAAACTCAACAGTGACTGACACATGTTCTGTTACTGGACTTTTTGAAATAAGAATCCTTTTTCAGAAAGAATAGTTGTACTACAGAAGACAGATTCAGTTCATAGAGCAGAATATTTAGGCCATTAGACTTTCTCCTGTAGCATGGTAAAAGGCAAAACTCTTTTTAGTGATGTTTAGAGGGCTCTAGGGAAAATCAGTTAGCCTACCCGAAGTCCTATATGTAAGAACCCCTTCACTATCTACCCA
Organism: Sarcophilus harrisii; assembly: GCF_902635505.1. Taxonomy (NCBI): domain Eukaryota; kingdom Metazoa; phylum Chordata; class Mammalia; order Dasyuromorphia; family Dasyuridae; genus Sarcophilus; species Sarcophilus harrisii. The sequence continues at coordinate 71,284,733 of NC_045426.1, forward strand.
CCAAGTGGTTATTCAGCCTTATTGAAAACTTCCACTATGGGTGAGGGGATAGGTTATGTAAATACCTAACATAATATAATACTTTACAATTTGCATTTGATTCTTGCAACTCTTTTATGTTGCTACTATTATTTGAGGCAGAGAAAAGTTAGATAACTTGCTCAACATCATACAGATAGTACTTTGGATTCCAAGTGAGATCTTTCTGATTCTTAAGTCTAAGACTAATCAATATGCCGCCTAGTCATTGTAGCATAAAAAATGGGAGCTTACCTATCCAACTTGGGATACCACTGAATCATAAATTCATAGATTAAGAAACTTGGAAGGGCCACCTTGTCCAGCCCTCTCATTTTACAAAGGAGGAACTGAGACATAGAAAGGGTTACACAGATAAAGTTAGCCAATAATCATTTATTAAACACTTATTATGTTCCTAACTCTCTGGTGAGCTCTAGTTATACAACCACAAGAAAGGCTTTCCCTGCTCTTAAGGAGATTGGATTTTCATGAGGAAGATTGAACTCAACAGGTAGGGAGATTAAGGTAGAGCTTGATGGTGAAGCCCTGAGAGGAAAGGAGGCCGCTGGAAGAACTCATCCTTGGGAGATGGGATTTGACTCTCGTTCCTCCAACTCTTTCCATTATGTTACTAGAGATTATACAATCTAGAGATAGTAAGATGTTTTATCAATCACATTCATCACAGCATTTGCAGACTGATTCTCAAGCTCCCAAGTCTCTTCTGCTCCAAATTCACTTTCAGGAAATGATGAGCAGAGACTGTTTTATTTATGTCTAGGTATCTCCAGTAGCTTATATAATGCCTGACACAAAACAAATGTTTAATATAAAGCTGATCAAGATCATGCTTTATGATCACCTTCAACTCCAGTTTAGTCTTTATACTCCCAAATGAGTCACTCAATCTGTAAGCACCAACTATTAACAGATACTGTGCTAAGTCTGTGGATACAAAAAGATACAAAGTACAAAGCTTCTTTCAAGAAGTTTGTTTCATGGAGAATCTAAAGATTTGGAAGAGGGATCTCTGAGATTACCCAGTCCAACCTAGAGTGGTCATTCAGCCTGTACTGAAGATTTTCTTTGTGAGTGAGCGAATAGGTTTCATAAAGCCTATTTTCCTCCCAAGTTAGCACATTCCATTTTTAGATAATGCTGATTGCCAGGAAGTTTTCTTAATTTGCTACTGTACAGCTTTCATTCATGACTTATATGTCTTCTGGGACCAAAGCTATCCTGCCTTTCATATGCTTAAAAACAGCCTCCATGCTTCATCCCATGGTCTGTTCCCTACAGTAGGTATCCTCTTGTCCTTTGGGGCTAGCCCATCTCTCCACCCCGTTCCCAGATGTTTCCTCTATAACATTGTCCTCATTCATAACTTTATCTCATCCTGAATCTCTCTTCTGACTCTGTTTCTTTCTTGTCCTGACCAGAAAACATCTCTAGACTCAGCTATTCTCTCAAGCTATTACCTTTTCCTCTCTCCATTTCAGTGCCAAAGTTTTAAAAAGGGTAAGGGTAGACTAATACTGAATGCTTCTACTTTCTTTCATTTTTCAGCCCCTTAAAATCTGGATTTTTGCTTCCATATACCCCCTAAAACTATTCTGTAGGATCACATCAAAAACTAAAAGCCTTTCCTCCTATCCCAGTCCTATTGTTTCTCATCTTTTTATTCCAGTTTGCTGCAGCTTTTCCCATTTGATTCTATCTCACAGTCCCCATAGGATAATGGCTGGCTGAGGCTTCCTAGGAATACCCCTAAACTATTTCTAGACCTTTAGGACAGGGTAGGACACAGTCTTGCTTGTAGTGGAGGAAAGGATAACATTTGGAAATGTTCACTAACATTTTTGGAATTGATTCTGTTTTGTCCCATAGTTAAGGGCCTCCTTTTTTTTTCTTACAACAAATTCATTAACAGTGATTTAGTCTGATTTTTGTTTCTTCCTCCTGACACACTTTTGTAGGCATTATTGTTTTCTAGTAGGGAATAGGAAGGAATTGAATTTCTGGCTTTGAACTTGTGTTCCTGAAGAGTTTAAAGAATCTTTTATTAACAGACTCTTTTAGACAACAATTTAGAAAGAAAAAAAACTGACAAATATTTTGCTTTGAAGACCAAGCAAGGAAATTTATTTTTTAAAAAATCAGGCTGATTTCTGGTGGATTTCCCCCAGGTTTATTTTGGATGTAGGTAAGAATTTTGAATCAGAGCTCATTTTTCTTCTAAGTGTAAATGAAGTCTTTACATTTTTCACTGGTAACATTTGGGACCAAATTTGACAAACACTTCAATGACAGAGGTTCTTTGAACTTTGAAGCTAAAGGCAACCTTAGCCTTAATTTCCTGGGAATGTTTTTGAGGATTTCCTTTGTTGTTTTTGTGACTGGCTTACAGAATTCTAGATTTTTAGAGGCTGGGTTTTTATAATAACAACTCGGATTTTTAGATGTTATGACAACCAGGTGCTCAGCATAGTTTATCTCATAAAACCTCACAACCATGTGCAGCAGGTGATGTACTGTTATTGTAATCATTTGTCGGATGAGGAAATTGAGATTATGAGAGGTTCATTTCTCCAAATCATGGAAGTTTGAGACTTAAATTGGGGTCTTTTGATTTTAAACTCAATTTACTCTTTCTATTACGGTTCTTTTCCAGAATAACCAATTTTTGTTTGTTTGTTTTTAAAGAAGGATTTGTATGAATCTCTTCTAACTCAGGCTCCTCTCTTGCTCATCTTTTTTTTTTTTTAAACCTTTGGAGCTTCCCTCCAACTTGTGCTTTGTGATCCCTTCAATTCAGACCTGGTTATACCAGAAATCTTTTCTTCTTTTCTACTCTCTTACACCCTATTTTTGTTTATTCTTTCCTTTTATATCCAAAAAGCTGCCAAATCTTGCTGTTTCATTCTTGACAGCATCATTTCTACATCTGACTCCTTCTCTCATGAAATTACATAGTTTAGACCTTCACCTCTTGGTTAGAGATTTGCAATAGCAATGATCTTCCAGGACATATTTCTCAGACTTTACCAGGTGAGTCATAGTCTCACAAAAGCCTCATTCAACTTCTCTCCAACTGTTATTTCCAGGCTCATTGGTCATATTGTTCCTCTGTATTTCCATAGTCAAACATAATATATTCCATTCCCCAATTTATCTAATAATACCTTTTATAATTAAAAGATGGCTTTTGTATTTTACTCTCACCATTAAAATATTTCTAAACTTTCTAGAATATATTTATCACATTTGTTTTACCTGCTTAAGTAGAGTGGTAAGCTGAGAAAAAAAAATATTATCCCCTTTTTGGATTGACTTAAGGTTATCTTTATTAACTTTCATTATTATGCCTTTCTGTAATAACAGCAATAACCTCAGAGCCCTCTGAGGTGTTGGTGGTTATAGGCCCTTAAAGTAAATGACCTTTGCTGTTCAGTTCTGATGTCTACTTTCTCTACTTTTTCCAGCTCCTCTCTGGCTTCCATCTGTCATTCATTACTGGTGCTGTCATTTTTCTATATTTCCTCCTTTCCATCCTCTAATTTACCATTTCTTAAAATGTAGACTTAAACAATAGATGGCTAATACTGATTTAAGTATTTCTCAAGTAGGAGTAATGAGATTCTGTGTGAGAGAGGAATTGAGAGGTTTTCCTATAAGTCAAATTTAGGAACTTTAATGAAAGAAGATTTAATTTTGGCTGCTCCAAATTCCTTTTTTGGGGGCAACAGGACTTACTTCTTAGCTGTATTATATAGTTACCAAGTAAACTACCTCCCAGTCAATGAGTCATTGGTATCTAAAATATAATCTTTCTTACAAGATATCTGCAATCCTACTGGGCATGATAATATTAACTGTTATATTACAGTACATTTTGAGAAAGCATTTAAAATAAAATCAGAGGATTTAGAGTTGGGAACAGCCAGATCGAGACAGTCCCATGAATCTCACAGGATCTCATGAGGAAACTGAGGTCAGAGGAAAGCAATTTTTGCCCAAAGTCATATAGCTTAATAACTAGTATAGTGTCTATATTCTCAACTGGAGTCTAGATTTTTGTTCTAGGACTAACACTACTTTATCAAACAACATATATTGCCCCTTCACTATTATTTACCAGTAACTTCTGTAGTCAAATCAGAAAAATGAATAAGATTTTTTTTTTCAACCAAAGTTACCTGAAGCAGATGTCTTGGAAGTTGTATGGACTGTTTCAGCAGCAGGAGCATTAGAAACTCAAAATATTGCTAGGTCAAGTTTTTAACATTTTTTTTTTACTCACATACTAGAAGGAAAAAATATATATTTATAAGCTTTGCTGTTTTTTGAACTCTTAAACTATGGATCAATTTAAATTTAATTAGTTCAAAGTTAGAAAAACATTTTTTTTCCCTTTTGCTAATGAAATCTGGCTTTATCACTTCAACAATCCCCTATAAATCCAGGTGCTTAAATGACTTCTAGCAATTCAGTGGAAGGACTTTCTTTTAAAAAAACAAAAAAACAAAAAACCTTATCAGCAAACACTGATTCAACCCTAAAGTCTTAGAATTTGTTTTAGTTGGCTTTATGGAAGGATTATAGGCTCATAAATTTAGGGCTGGAAGGAGCTTCAGATTGAGAGGATGAGGAAATTGAGCCTAAACTGATGAAATAGACAGTATCCATAAAGAATGATAGAGCTGGGATTTGAGGCAAGGTTTTAAGTCTTTATCTCTACTCCCTAGAGGTTATAAATTTAACAATTAAAATTACTTTGATATTGAGATTATTGAAACAAGCAACAAAGAGCTAGAGATAATCACTGACTTTGCTTAGGTAATTCATACATATTTCAGTGTTTTTATTCCTGTCATCAATTTCGATTGCATTTTTTGATATCTGTTTTTCTCAAGTTATGATAGAGATAACTGATGTTAAACAATCTGTGAATACTCCTGCTCTCCATATATGCAAACTTGAACATGTTTTCAAATTTTATAATTTTAATTAGTTCTCAGTTTATGAGTTGCTGTCTCTTACATTGTAAAGTTAATTCAGACTTATATTTCATCAAAGAAAAAAAGTTTTGTTCCTGTTATTGATCTCATCATCTCAGAAGTTCCCTCTATTAAAAGTAGCCTCAGATTAATATCACATTTTAAGATTCAAATAAAATATAGCTAATTAACTCTTAGCTTTTATTTGAGAAATGAGTGATTGTAATATAGCTCTGCTAGCTCTTTTTTTCTATTGATGTCAGTATATACATCTAAAAAATTGAGTTCATCAATATGATGTAGATACTGAAAAATTATGTAATCCTCGATTTGGACCTGGAAGGGAGCTTAGAGATAGGCTAGAGGAAAAACCATTTTCTAATATTATAAGTAGCAGAATAGGTACTTCCCTGCATTTGTTGAAAGTAGGTTTTTTTTCATCCAGACATTCCTAGATTCTCTGTATCAATGTCATTATGGGTTTGGTCTCTATCCCTTATTCCTATGACAGATACCCAAAATAGGTGGCATTTATACAACACCTATTATGTGCTAGACTGTGCTAAAAGCTTTGTAAATATTACCTCATTGAGGTACTACCATGTGAGGTAGGTGCCCATTTTACAGATGAGAAAACTGAAGAGGGATTGAATGACTTGCATGGAGTCACACACCTAATGAATGAGTGAGGCTGGATTGACTCAGGTCCATCTCTGTATCCACTGTGCCATGAAGCTGTCCCATGCAACTTTGCAGAAAATGGAGGAATGACATTTTAAACAAGATGTAACATAGGTTCTTCTGATCTTAGAAGATGTGCTGTGCGATTCAAAATTTTTTTTCTTTTGATAGGCAGATTCTGCAACTATTCATTATCATATGACATTGAACTAATTGCACAAAGCTCTCAAAATGTAATAAATCTACCTCAGTGAAATCCAGAATTGATGAAATTAGCCTAACCATTGACACTACAAAAACAAAGTGGATGAAAAATGTTAATTCCAGGCTCTGGCACACAGCTGGTTTGACAGCTTGTTTAATTAATTCACACATATCTTTGTGTATTTCTTTCAGTCTCTAACGAATATGGAAATTAAGCTGAGTCCACAATTGAGTAGTCAAGAAATCTAAACTATAATGCATTTGGGAAATTGAAAAATGCTTCCAGTAATCCTAATTTTCTGGTTGTGCAAAAAACAAACTACATGATCGTTAATACCAGTGTTGTTGTCTGACAGAATCACAGAGCCCTCACTGTCTCAGATCATAGAAACATAGATTTATAGTAGAAAGAAACTTGAAAAGCCATTAATTCCAAACATCTATTTTTCAGATGAGGAAACTGAGACTGAGAGGTTAAGTAATTTGCCCAGGGATAAGACAGTTTATAAATTAAGAAGGAATGAGGTCATCCAGGAGATTGGACTATATTCCTAGCCTAGACTTAGAACATTTTAAGGCACTTGTGGACTACCAAATGCAAGTCAGTGGACTAGCATTTTTGCAATAGAATAGACTTACTTTTATACAAAGGATAAAAAGGATCCAGTTCCTTAGGCTAAAGAAGATAGTAGTTAAGATAAAATTATTCCACATTGACCAAGGCAGCCAGCCATGCTGGGTTGGGAGGTTTCCACAGGATACTGGGAATTCTGCTAAAGCTTCTTTTTATGCCTCTGGCAGCAAGGAAACCAAACCTATGATGTAAGCCCAACCTCCCTACCCCCCCTAAAAGGGAAACCACCCCAGCCTACCTACTTAAAACAGCCTCCCCTCCCACTCTACAGGGGAGGACACCAAAGGCAAAATACAGAGGCTACCTTTGGCTAGAAGGAAGACCAGAGGGACGGAGGATGGGCCCAGAGGATAAAGAGAGCTTAGGATGAGGGACTTTTGGGGGAGAAAACTGCAGTTGGAAGCTTGAGAGAGTGGAGGGAAAGGCTTTGAGCCCCCATTTGGGGAATGCCATAGGAATATATAAAAGAGAGAAGCTTTTCATTGCAGAAAAAACAGAAGGCAAGATTGAGGTTAGAGAGAACCAATGGATAAGCAAGTAACTAACTGCTTAACTCGGGTAGATCCTGTCCTTTGGTCACCTTTTGCTTATCTCGGTGTTATTGACCTGTGACTTCACACCTGGACACTGCTGGAGCTCTCCCTCTTTTTGCTGTCTCCTCATTGGACCGACGTTAGCCCAAGGGAAAAGCCCCTCTCAGGCTCTCTGGGTATTGGTTGATGTCTTTTTGTTTTGACCTCTGGCTCTGTATGGACTTGTACCTCTGTCCTGCCTGGCACTGTTGATGGAACTTCCAGTCTCTCCTCTTCCACAGAGGCCTCCCCTGTCATGGAGAACAGTTGGATATCTGTCATACCAGGTAGGACAGGACACTGGATTATCTTAACCCCACTCTTTTTTTTTTTAAATTTTCATTTCATTGAATATGAATTTATTTTTCCTCCCTTTCCCCATACATGTTTGTTAGAAAAGTTTTGCTTTTTTTTAGCTTAAAAAAAGCACTTTCACTCACTTTAAACAAACTACATATTATTTTACTTTTTAAAATTTAAGGTCCACCAGAGGAACTCTTTTCTTCAAGATTCTTGGCAAAAGACTATTTGAGAGAGGGGCAAAGAATTTTGTGAAAATCTCACAAAATGTATTTCATTTTTGGAAATACTAGCCCTATAAAATAGTAATGGCATTTACATTTTGAAATTGAAATGTAGAAAGCAGAATTGACTTATTTTACTTTAAGTAGTGATTTGTATAAGCTCTTCTAAAACTAGTTATTAACGGGTAAGACCTTTGTGTAATCCCCACAGTACCTCCTTGCTGGAACCTTGCCAGGTGCAGTCAAGCAAAATCTCAGCTTCTTTGCCTGACCAGGCAACCGACTCACCTCCACGAGAGCTGTCTTTTTTTTTTTTTTTTTTTCCCTCTAAATTGGATTATAGGTCAGGTGATTCATACCTGCAATTAGGAAATGTGTATGAGAATGCCCAGATAGTAGATAGGTCTCCTCTAAAAACTAAAAATTAGACCAGTGAACAGCAGTCATTCTGCCAAATTTTGATTGCACTATTTGGTAAAACTTATTTTATTATCTTGGTTGTTTGAAACTTTGTTCTCTCAAACATTTGTTGAAATCCTGCTTTGTGAGTAATGATGATAATAATTCATATTTAGATGGCAGAGAAGTATAGCTACCTTCCAGCTCTTGAGATTTATTGTTGCTGTTATTCATTTGTTGTAGTTCTCTCTGACTCTTTCTGATCCCATTTGGTATTTATTTCCTTGGGAAAGATACTGGAGTGATTTGCTCATTTTACAGATAAGGAAACTGAGGCAAACAGCATTAAATGTTAATTAAATTGCAAAATAAATAAGTAGACGCTACCTGCCATTATTAGTGATTCCTCCCTCCCTCCCTTCCTTCCTTCTTTCTTTGCTTCCTTCCTTCCTCCCTCCTTCCCTCCCTCTCTTTCTTCCTTCCTTCCTTCCTCCCTCCTTTCCATCCTCCTTCCCATCCTCCCCCCTCCCTCTCCCCCTTTTTCCTTCCTTCCTGCCCACCCAGCAAATTACTCTGTATATATTTTGTGTTCACTTACCTATGTTCTTATTATTCCCCCCTCTCCCCCTCCTCCCCCAATAGAATATAAGCCTCTTCAGGGTAGGGAACGTTGTCATTTGTGTATTTGTATCTCTAGCAACTAGTACAATACCTGGCAGATCTATAGTAGGGACTTTATAATTGTTGAATTGAAAGAAAGACAGTCCTAAACCCATTCATTTTACAGCTGAGGAAACTTAGAAAGCTTGAACAATGTACCTGTGAGTCACAAAGCTAGCCAGGGATCCAGGCTATGATTCTGACAGCATGACTTCCCCTTAGAAATTTCTGCTTAAAATCTGTAGTTCTTGAATGAGAAATGGAGGAGTTTCAGTTGCAATTGTAAGCATTTAACTAGCTGATTGACTTTGGGCAAATGGCTTTATTGAGGGCTTTAATTTTTAGATAGGCAGTGTGATAGACCTCTTGAGCCCCCAGGAATTCAAGCTGAACACACTAAATTTTTCCCCCCCTGAGGCAGTTGGGGTTAAGTGACTTGCCCAAGGTCACACAGCCAGGAAGTGTTAACTATCTGAGATCTTATTTGAACTCAGGTCCTCCTGACTTCAGGGCTAGTGCTCGATGGGTCCATGGTGGGAATGGGGATGGGCCAGCACCAGATTTCCAAGGGAGGGACAAACCAGAGCAGTAAAATATCCCATGTGGCTCAGTAACTGTAGGATTGGGCTCATGGGTAGCCCCTGTGTTTCAGTATCCATTAAACATGGAGATCCAAACCTTGAAAAAAACCACAAATAAAAAAAAATAGCAAAATATTTATGATCTTATGAACTTAAAGAAGTTGCTTAAATCTTGTCTTTTGTAAAATGAGGATGTTGAATGGAAGAATAGGGCACTTGAATTCTGTAGCTCTATATAATGAAGAGGTCAGACCAAATAATCTTTAAAGTGCTTTCTAGCCTTAACATCCAATAAACATGTTCATACATACAGTCCTGGATTCTATTTCCTCCAGAGGAAACTCAAAAATAAGATTATTACAGCCATGTAGAGGGATAACCATTATTAAGTTGTAGGAAGGAAATATATGGTTGGCGGGGAGGAGGGGGAGGAGGAGATTCATTTATTAAGGGACAATTCCACGTATTTAGATTGGTGGGATGTGTGAATTCTCCATACTTGATACATCAAATTCAAGTGGAAACACGTCAAAAACAAAGCATTCCAAAGCCATTATAAATAACTTTTGGGGATCATTTGCTACTTTGGATTCTCCATGGCACCAGCCCTCTCCCTCAGTACAGATAATTAAAAGTTGACTGTATTTAAAATAAAAAGGCTGCCACCTTAGCCCCGGGGGCGTACATATTGTATTAAATGCCTGGTATGTCCATTTGTGTTAGTACTGGAATTTTTGGCATGGTTTGGTGACATACCAGCTTTTGCTAAACAGATATTTTTAGTATGAAGTTTAAGCTTGTAAACGACGCCTCAGTTTTGTGAGGGAGAGAATGGACTTCGACTTCTAATGTATTTCTGGAATAACGAGCTCCTAGTAAGCAGCAATGCTTTCTCTCTCTTACTTGTGACTCCAGGCCTTGGAATCTGTGTTTTTGAAACAACAAACTTCTTCTTCCTTCACCCTCCCTCCTTTCACCAAAAAAGGGAAAGGGAGGGGAGCCCAAGAGTGGAACCCTTCTACAATTCTTAGAAACAGTTTTTACAGGAAAGTGTCTATGTTGGATGAAAGATTCACATGATTTGTAGGCAGTCATTCTACAGCATTTAATAGCCTTATTGTTTCTAAGTATAAGGCAGAAATTTCTCTGGAATTCCTAGAAAGGGAGGGAGAGCCACACACAAACTACCCAGTAAAGTCAATAAGGCTTCATATTCAGTGAGTGGTTCTGAAGGGGGTGGGGGCCAAGGTGGGAGGGGTAAGGAGAGGGGGAAGGAGAGGCAAACCAAAGGAAGCCTGACTTTATTACCTGTCTTATTTAATGTTGTCAAACAGACCTATTTATTTAGCTTGGGGATGTTCCTGCTACTTTAAATTCTATATTTATTGAGTCTTGAGTGTGCTAGATACTAAGGGAGATACAGAGATAAATGAGACCAGGTCTTGACATCCAGGGATTTTTTTATCTAGTGGTATACCAAATTCAATAAATACTTCTTAGGTACCTACTATGTGCAAGGAAAAGTACCGAGATAGGAAAGGATACCCCAACTTTCAAGAATGAAAAAAAAAAAAAAGCTGACAGGAGGGCAAATAATGTAAGTGATCACCAAGATCTCCAAGCAGAATAACTTTAAGAAATATGAAGGAGGTAATCACTTTTACCTGTAAAGGAGGAAAGCACTTTTACCTTGAGATATGGGGAAAGGTTATATGGGAGCATTTATTTCTCACTTGGGTCTTGAAAAATGGAGGTTCAGCAACTGATTGGAGATTTTGAGAGTGGAAAAATGAATTTTCCCAAGTGAGAAGGGGGCATAGTGAGCAAATTGTTAAATTAGGGATAGAATAGCTCTAGAGAAGATCTGTCCAGTTTTGTGGGAATTTAGATTACTCGAATAAAAGTAGTATCAGATAAAATAGGAAAAGCAGATTGGAAGGCAATCTTAGGATAAACAGATTTAGAGCTGAAAGGACTCTTCAATGTCATCTAGTCCAGCTTCTGTTTTATGGATGAGAAAACTGAGACCGATTTAGGAAAATTGATTAGCCAAACTTATACAGATTGAAAGTGGTAGAGATGGTACTAACTCAGGTTCTCTTACCCCAAATCCTATTCTTTTTACTCAAAAGACTATGAATAGTCTCAGCAAAAAGATTGAATCAAAGCTGATCTTCATATTATTAATGCAAAAATAGCTTTAAAAAAAAGAGAAAGAAAAAGAAAAATAGGTGGTATTTGAACCTAGAGTTGGGAATTCTAAATCCTATGCTTTTTTTTGGGCCCCACCAGAATGTCTTTAAGAGACTTTCCCTCTAATATTCCCATGGCATCTTTATTTTAAGTAAGCTATATTTCTGGGTTCAAATGTCTTATAGTATCTTCTTGCCATATATACAAATACGGTAATGTTTGTTTTTTCATATTTTGCTAATAAACTGACCACAGGATTCTAAAACATAAAATTAATTATTTTTCTGTCTTCTCAGTTGTGTTATCAATTGATTTATTTAAAAAAATTTTTTTATTCAAGTATTTTAAATTTGGTTTCACAAATGCTAATGTATATCCACAAGTGTGTGTATGTGTGTGTATAATATACACACACACATATATATATGTACACACATATGTTTAATATACATATACATGTGGTATATAATTTGGGCCATATACCTTTCAAAATTTGGGTTTTGTACTTGATAGGTACTTAATGTAGAATAAAATGAAATAAGTCTTTTTGATTTGAGATGTAGGAGTTGTTAGTCCCAATTCTTCATGTTACTAAACTCAATATTTCCACACAAATAAGTTGTACTAAAGCAATATAGAAAGTTTTAGAAAGAAAAAATAAATTTATGAAGAATCTCTCGTAAAATATTTTGAAAGAAAGTATTATTCATGGGTACTCTAATTTAAAGACTACATTTAACCACAATAAATATTGTCCTCACTGATAAGAACACCCAGGAATCTCTGTTTATATTTTATAGAAAGTCTGTTCATTGGGTCCATATCAGCCTTTAAATTATGTGGTCAGTTTTTGCTCCAAGGGTTGGGTTAGAAGGTTATGGAGAAAGGGACCGTTGTAAATATCTCAGAGTGTTCATGTTGGGAACAGGTTTTCTCATATCTCTTTCTCGGTGGGACAGTTAGGTGGGTCAGTGGATAGAGCACAAGGCTTATGTTCCTGGGTTCAAACCCCCTTTAGATACTTACTAGTTGTATGATCTTGGGCAAGCCACTTAATCTTTGTTTGCCTCAGTTTCTTAATCTGTAAAATGAGCCAGAGAAGGAAGTGGGAAACCCCTCCAGTATTTTTACTAAGAAAACTGAAAATGGAGTAATGAAGAGTGGGATACAACTGAAAAGCTTCCCTGCTGCCAATAGAGCTGAAAGGACTCTTCAATGTCATCTAGTCCAACTATTGTTTTATGGATGAAGATCCAGATAGGGAAATTGATTAGCCAAAGTTATACAGGTTGAAATTGATAGAGGTGGGACTAACTCTGGTTTTCTGGCCCCAAATTCTGCTCTTTCTGTAAATAATCTTAGAATATAAAGGGATAAGAGAGATAATCTTGAACCCATTGAAGGTTATGGTAATCAACTGGTATGTATAAGCAGTATCTTTTAATGATAAATTGCTGCATTTCTTAAAAGATGGTATTGTAGTGAAAAAAGTTTTTTTTTTTTTTTTTTTTTTTTTAAGGTTTTGAAGCAGTTACTCCCTCGATTTATAAAAATAACCAGGGTGGCAGTTTGTGCAAAAGATGAGGCCAGCAGGTGGCTTCAGGTAGTGGGCCTCTCAGGGTTATTGTGCTTTGGAGGAATAATCGCCAGTTTTGCAAGAATCTGACTGAATCTTATCAATTTATTCAGAGGTGATTAACCTCTAGGAAGTTGCTTTCTGCCACCAAAAGCTTAGGAGAAACAGATTTCTAAAACACAATAACAAATAAGTTACTTTTAAATGTAGGATTATAGTGACTGGGATAATTATTTTCTGTCCAGAGTACTCCTTTTGTTGTAGATGTTCCAGTAAAGAGAGCAAGCATTAGGCTTACTCAGGAAGACCTGAGTTCAATTATAAGCTATAGAACCCTCTATTTTCTTCAGTTTCTTCAGCTGCAAGAATGGAGCTAATAGCACCTAGGTGGTAAGTTTGAAGGAAGCCAGGAATTTTTAAAAAAAATATTAGCTTTTTGTTTTCCACAATACATGCAAACATTCATAACATGAGTTAACATTCATTTTGCAAAACCTCATATTCCAAATTGTTCTCTTCTTCCCTCTTTGCTCTTCCCTTAGTAAGCAATCCAATTTAGGCTGAATATGTGCAATTCCTCTAAAATTTTAAACAGAAACAAAAACACTTTTCATGCAGTATGAGAAAAATCAGATCAAAAGCAAACAAACAATAACAACAATAACAAAAGGCAAAAATACTATGCTTTGTTCCACGAGTCTCCATAGTCCTTTCTCAGGATGCGGATGGCTCTCTCCATCACAAGTCTATTGGAGTTGCCTTGAATCACCTCATTATTGAAAAGAGCCACATCCACCAGAATTGATCATCACATAATCTTGCTGTTGCTGTACAATGTTCTCTTGGTTCTATTCACTTCCTTCAGCATCAGTTCATACAAGTCTTTCCAGCTTTTCTGAAATCAGCTTGTTCTTCATTTCTTATAGAATAATATTCCATATGCCATAATTTAGTCAGCCATTCCCCAGCTGATGGGCATCTACTCAGTTTCCAGTTGAAGCCAGGGACTTTTTAAGGCAGAGATGAGGGAAATTGACATTTCAGCAGTTTGAGAAGCCCGAGTAAAGCAAGTCCAAGTAGGAGATGGGATATAGACATGATAAAGGATGATAAAGGACAGTGTGGCTGGAATGTAAGAGACAAATGGGCAGAAAGCCTGAGAAGGTAAACATAAATGCCAAATGGAAATTTGTTTTTTGTTCTTGAGATTGGAAAATTCCGTTGGATCTTCTCAAGCATAGGAATAACATAGAAACACATAGGAAACATAACATAGGAAAACACAGATTGGACCTGTGTTTTCAGCATGGGGGCAGCAAGTTGTATCAGATAGATAGATAGATACTTTATATAACTTTATATCTTATCTATAACATTTTATAACTGAATGGAGCAAACCTAAGTTCTGAGAGTAAGTTGGGGAGATGAGGAAGGATAAGGAGGGAGAGGTTCTTGCTGTATGATTGCATCTAAGGGAGATTTTTGAAAGTGGCAATAGATAGCAAAGAATACTCCTATTTTATGGGGGAAAATACAGGTATTACTAGTCAGCATGGATAATTAGGGATGCATTGTTTTCTAGGGAAACTAGATATTCATGACTACCAGAAGATGCAATAAGTGTAAGAACAAAGTATCTAGGTTAAAGAGAAATTTGTTAACGATAAAACTAGGTTTCTAAGGACACAGTGAAGTGGAAAGATTAGAATGTGATGAAGATTTAGGAGTTGTACTATTGAAATGGAAAGGGATGAGAGAATAGTTCATGATAGTAGGAGAATGGAAGTACTTTGTTCCAACTCTAACTTCATCTACTTAACAATTTCTGGAAAACTAGAAAACTATATGAAAGTAAAGACAATGTCTGTTGGTACTTCTTAGTGAAGTTTTTTGTCAGTAGAAAACAATTAAAAATGAGGATGGAGAAAACAAGAAATATTCATTAATATTTCTGTGTGCCAAGCACTGGAGATATAAATTTAAAACCAAAATAATCCCTGTCCGTAGGGAGCTTAATGGGAAAATATATTCAAAAATCAGCAATTACTCTGTATGTATGTATATATACACACATACACATTATATACATAGGATTGTAGAGAGGGCATCTAATGGCTGAGGAAATTTTGAAAGGGTTCTTTTAGGATATAGCATCTTAGATGAGCCTTTATAGGAGCTGAGAGTTCCAAGAAATGGAGATGAGGAGGCAGGGCATTCTAAACCATGCAAAGGTGCACAAGAGATGGGGTGTGTATGGAGAACAGTAAGGAAGCCTTTTTTTTTTTTTTTTTTTTTTTAATATATAAGGAGTATGTTGAGGGGGAAGTAATGTATTATTAGTTTGTAAAGATAGACTGAGATGCTTTAAATTCCAGACAGAAGAATTTAAATTTTATCCTTAAGGTGATGGGAAGCTACTAAGGCTTCTCAGGCAGAGAAGTGACATGGTCAGATCTGTGACTGAGGAATTTCAATATGGCAGGAGGAATGGAAAAGGGAGAGACTGGATGCAAAGAAATAAGGTTGAAGGTTTTTGTAATAGTTCAGGGGAAAGGTGGTGAAGATCTGGACCAGTGGATGGATTGTGGTATAAGTAGAAATATATACATGCAAGAGCTTTTGGGGATGGAATTGAAGACTAATTGAATGTGGCAGATTAAGTGAATTGAAAAGTTGAGGAATCTTTTTAATTTGTGAACCTATTTAAGTGCCCACAACATAAATATTGAAGTTGGGAGCACAGATAATGAGTTTGATTTTGGGTGGGACATCCAGGGAGATGCCAGACAGAAAATTCTAGATATGAGACTGTACAGAAAAGGTTGGATGTGTAGATTTGGGAGACAACTATGAAGAGAGATGGTGATTGAATCCGTGTAATTGTTGAGATCGACAAAAGAAAGAATGTGGAGGGTCTCTGTGATAAACTCCTGCACAGGGAGTTGGATGTGCAAAGGTTACTAGGAAGAGTCAGTCCTGCAGGTAAGGAAAAAAACAGGGCAGAACATTGTCATGAAAATTAAGGGAGTGTCTAGAAGGACTATCAAATGCTACAGAGTTCAAGAAGGATTAAAATGGAGCAAAAGTAATTTTTTTGATAGGGGAGTTCCAGTTGAGTGATATAGGTAGATGCCAGATTCTAAGTTAGTGAGCAGTGAGAAATTGGCATCAATGATTTGAAATATCTTTCCCTAGAAGTTTGATTCTGAAAGATTGTAAAGCCATTAGACTTTATGAGATAATAGCTTGAGAATATGGCAGAGTCAAATGAAGGTTGCTTTGTTTTGTTTTTAGATGGGTAGAACTCTAGATTAAAAACAGCAGGGAAGGAGCTATTAGATAAATTGAGGTTCAGACTTAGGGAGAAAAGATGTTCTCAAAGGAGGTTTTTAGGTAAAGGCTAGATGAATATTGTTGCACATTTAACCAGCCCTGATTGGTTGGGGGGGGCAGGGCAAAGATTGGTACAGATGGCCTTTGAAGCCCTTTATAATTCTTCTAGGATTTTTTGGCCATATATACCTTCTCATGTCTATTAAAATTATAAGATTGGCTTGTCACAGACTGAGATTTCCCTTGATGAATATGGGAAGCTTTCACTAGTGATTTTTTTTTAAAAGACTGCATTCCCCCCATTTTACTCAGACTGAAGTGTTGGGGACGCTCATTTACCCCAGCAATCCCACTTTTGATCAGCATGAGAGCTTTAATCTGCTCTGTTATCAATTAGGCAAATTGATGGCCCCAACTCCTGGAGACTCGCCCTATAGAGGCTGAATTTACTGTAGACAATCATTTGATTTCTGCTCAGAATTCTTGAGCTGAAGAGATCTTCCAGCCTTAGGCTACCCCAGTGGGAAGGACTAAAGGTGTACCAGTATGCTCCAACTCACAGGTGATTTTCTCCAATAGAGAGTAGGCTGTTCCATGAACAAGATATTTATTCTCTTGACACCAGGTATTTTCTTTGTCTATGCTCTATGCCTAAAATGCTCTGTTTTTGGTTTGTAGGCTGAAAGATCTGAGTTCAAAACTAACCTTAAACACTTACTAGTTTTGTGATGCTGGATAAGTCATTTAACCTGTTTGCCTCAATTTCCTTTGTAAAATGAGGATAATAAAAGTACCTCTTTCCAGGTTGTTGTGAGGATCGAGTGAAATAATAATTGTAAAGTTACTTGGTATTTATTTGCTATGTGTCTTGTACATAGTAAATGTTATATAGATGTTTACTACTACTACCACCACCACCACTACTACTACTACTATTACTACTACTGTTATCACTACTACTACTACTACACTACTACTACTACTCCTCTACTGTTATTACTATTGTCATTACTACTACTACTACTATCATCATCACTGCTACTACTATTACCACTACTACTACTATCACCATCACCACTACTACTATCATCATTACTACTATTACTGTCATCACTACTATTACTACTACTATCACCACTACTATTACTATTACTACTACTATCACCACTACTATTACTATTACTACTACTATCACCACCACTACTATTACTACTACTACTATCACCACCACTACCACTACTATTACTACTACTATCATCACCATTACTACTACTACTACTATTATCACTACCACCACTACTACTATTACTACTACTATCACTACCATCACTACTACTACTATTACTACTATCACCACCACACTACTACTATTGCTACTACTATTACTACTATTATTACTATTACTATCACCACCATCACTTACTATTACTACTACTATCACTACCATCACTACTACTACTATTATTACTACTACTACTACTACCAGTACCATAACTACTACTACCACTCCTCATCCTCTTCCTATTATTACTATCCTTGTCTTCCTTTTAAATTCCAGCAAAAATCCTACTTCTACAGGAAGCCTTTCCCACCTCTCTTAACTGCAGTGTCTTCCCTGTGTTAAATGTTTCCAGTATTTATCCTGTATGTAACTTGTTTGTACATATTTGTTTGCTTGTTATCTCCTCTACTAGACTGTGGACTCCTTGAGGACAAGAACTGTTTTTTTTTGTTGCTTTTTGCATACCCCCTGCTTAGCATAATGCATGCTGTGTGGTAGGGACTTAATAATTCCAAGTTGATGGATGCATACCGTCCCAAGAGAAAGTGGTTTGACAGTCCATAGTTGAACAACAGAATAGATTTTTGTATTGCTAAAATTATGTCAGAGAAGTGCAGTCTGTTGAGTTAGTATGATTGTGTTCTGGTCTTGCATGGGCACCAGACATGAAGGCAGTGACATGGACCCAAAGTTGGAGGAGAAGGAGGAATTTGGGCTGAATCCTATTTAGGAATATCTGTCGTCCTCTCAATGGTTCTGTGCTTTTTATCCCCTCCACACCCATCCTTTAAACAGTGTCATTCTCCCTTGTGACTGAAGTTGATCCAACATCACCATCTTAGCAGAATTAGAATAAAAGGTTTCTAGAATAGCTTTGGAATGATATGATGATGGACATATCTTGTAAAGTGGAATAAAAGAGACTCTTGTAATCAGAAAAGGAGAGTTTACCAAGTGTTGATAGTGAAAGGTAATAGGTGGACACCAGAGTCAAAAGGATTGCAAGATTTAGAACTGAAAGAGACCTTAGAATTATCTGGTCCAACACAAAAATGTTACAGATAAAGATGCTGAGGAATGCTATAGAGTTGAAATGCCTTATCTCTGATCATATTAGTGAGGAAGTAATAGAGCTAGATTTTGAATCTCTGCCTTTTGACTGAAAATCCATGCTCTATCAAGAATTAGGAAAAGAACCAGAAGGTCTCTAATGTACTGTGTAGATTGTACGTGGAGTATTTGTAGAAATATATGAATAAATAAAGGGAAGAATCATGCATGTATGTATTTGTGTTTATGCATAATATTAAAATTATTTGAAATAAAATCTTAATACAAATAATATCAATTATGTAGTAAACCTCTAAATCAGGGCTAGTATTTAACTTTTTGTGTCATGGACATCTTTGGAAATCTGGCATTAACCTATATACCCCTTTTCAAAATACTGCTTTTAAATGTATAAAACAAATGATATAGGATTACAGAGGAGCTAATTTTATTGATACAGGTTATCAAAATTTTTTTACAAAGGCTTTGAACCTACATTAGGAACCACTATAATCTAAATAAATCCAAACATTAAAATATTTAAATTTTGAATATTAAAAATTATATTACAAATGAATTTATTCACATACATATAGAATGTGTGTGAAGAAATATGTGTATCTGCATTTACTAATGTAGACAAGCATCTTAGTAATGTATTGATCTTAGGGAGTTTCTGGGATTCATGAGAGAGGGTAAATCACTTGTCTAGAATTATATGGGCAGTATGTATTGCTAGAAGGACTTGAACCAAGTCTCTCTCTTTTTTTTTTTTTATCTCCAGGGCAAGGTCTCTGGTATTCTCAGGTATAATTATTTGTCATCTACCTATATCTAAATATCACTTGATTTATGGTGACTTAATTATTCCTAGACTTTTTTTTTATTTTGCTTGATGTGCATTAATTAATAAAATAGCCCGCATCGTAACTATTTCTGGTTCTTCAGAAGTCCTCTGTTTTATAGTATGTTTTATCTATCTATCTATCTACATACACATATACGCACAAACATGCACATATATACATTATGTGTATGTTAATATATAATATATATTATATATACATATATCATATTGTGTGTCTTTTAGGTACTGAGGGAAGTGTTTTTAAAACATTCTACTAAATTTTGTCTTTAATAAAATGTTACTCTTTGAGTAGTTTTTATTGTAATGAGTTTATCAGATTAGCTGATTGCCAATTAGGGGAGAGCCTGGTTGGCCCTTTAGAGCTGAGGTGTGGAGAATTGGGCTGGGAGGAGCAGGGAACATGTTGGTATGGAGCCTTGAATAGGGGATGGAGAAAGGCTTGCTGAAGGGGTAGATGATGAAGGAGAAAGGGGGCCCACTGGGGGCTTTGTTCTCTAGGGGAAAGGAACTTGAGACTTTGAGTTCAGACCTCTATTGGTTTCCAAGGCTAGAGTTTCTTCTATTCTGGCATCTAATCCATTTAGATGCTAATGAGAAGAGTCTACACTATATGGATTCATTCCTTTATTTTAGCTGAAGGTAGCATAAGTCCTGATGACTGACATTTATGGAGTTCTTTAAAGTTTTCAAAGTGCTTTGCTTGCATTAATTATCTCATTTTGAGTCTTACAGCAACCTTGTGAGTAGGGTGCTCTTTCCATTTCATAAATGAGAAAATGTAGGTTTGGCAGGTTATAAGTGCATGCTAGTAGCTGCCAGAGGCAGGATTAGAACTGAGATCTTGATTCCAACTTGAGCGCTATCTGTCATGATCGGTAACACTGCCTTTCTAGCATACTTTATTCTAGCATAGTTTATATGTGTCAATTTCTCCAACTAGACAGATAAATCTAAGGTTCTTCTCAACCTTAAAATTCTTTGGATTTATATATGATTTACTACGTGAAAGGATTCCTTAAGATGGCTAATCATAAAATAATAACTTAGATCGAAAGCCTTTTAATCTACATTATCTAAATTCTTTTTTGTTTCTGTCATAATCCTTGGCTGTCTTTGGGATCATAAGATTTATGAAGATCTTGGGATATTGAGAGTACTTCTTATTCTAGACATTTTTGTAGTTCTAGTTTAGTCTTCTATACAAGTTTTTTTTTCTGGGCCATTGTTTATATAGTATTACAGTGTAATAAATTGTAATTCATCAGAGAACCAATAACATGAATGAAGGGAAATTTTTTGACTGTCTTTCCCTTATCTCATCCATGACATATTTGCTTTAAAGCACAAGTTCTTAACCTGAAGTCTATGAACATGTTGTATAACATTTGGATAGCTATATTTTGATATAATTGACTTCTTTTTTTTTTTATGTATTTAAGAGTGCTTTTTTCAGAGATAGGATCCATATTGCCCAAAAGGTCTTTTTCACAAAAAAAGGTTAAGAACTCTTTCTGTAGGAGAAAGAAGGTATTCTGAATTATTTAAGGAATAGGAGCAAGGAGAGTTGAGAATTTGTTAAGGAAGAGAAGTGCACGAAATGAGGAAACTATTCCTTACCCATGTTATATTTGGGAAATGGGGGTAGATTAGATAATTTTTGTGTTTGTGTAAGGATGAATATATCAAGAGGGTATTTGTTTGGTGTAAAAGTACAGGGAACAAAAGCCTTTCTAGGAGTATCTTATCATTTCTTAGAAATAGTTCTTAGATCCTTTTGAGTCAGTGAATCAAAAATGTTTGTTACATAGTAGGTAGTTCATAAATGTTTTTTGACTGCTACTTGATTGAAATAACTCTTGGATAATTAATTGGATTGTTCTTTCTTTCTCTGACATGCATCAAAATTCACAGTCCCATAATAAGCACGAGTCCTTTTATGCTTAGATAATATGTCTTGCTTTTAGTCCAATTCTCACATACTATCTATGGAAGCAAATCCTGTGGGAAAAGGACCAGCCATTCCCAATGACTGCTAGTCAACTACCATTCACAGGGCAGGAAAAACAGCCTTGCTGAAAAAAATAACTAATGAGCCATATTGTGGTCACAGGGTCTCCAAGAAATACAGGTTCTTAAGCATTAGTCAGTCAATAAGTACCCCAAAGTATCAGTGCACTCTGAAGGGAAGATATAACAGACAGCAAGTTGCTGATCCCCATCCTCCTCAATTACCTTCTTCCCTAAGTACCCTGATGGAAACAAGTAAGTCCTATGAGCCCAAAAGCCTAAATAATAGTAGGACCCTCCAACTCTTCTGACCTATTTCCAGTTTAGTCTCTTCAGCCAAATTTGAGGGGGAAAACCATGTGGATAAGGACCCATCTTCTTCTTCTTCATCATCATCATCATTATCATCATCATCATCATCATCAACCACTACCACAGACCAGTTTCCACCAAACAAGTAGCTGGGCACAGGAGCCTTGAGAATGACACACAGATCCTATTTCCAATCTAGTCCTCATAGTCATCACTCAGTGAAGCTAGTCTTTTTCTCAGAAGAGAAAATGGATAGGATTTTCACCTAGAA
The DNA here is from genome assembly GCF_902635505.1 of Sarcophilus harrisii. Taxonomy (NCBI): domain Eukaryota; kingdom Metazoa; phylum Chordata; class Mammalia; order Dasyuromorphia; family Dasyuridae; genus Sarcophilus; species Sarcophilus harrisii. The sequence goes on from NC_045426.1 coordinate 71,306,898, forward strand.
ATGGTCTTAAAAAGGAGACATTGACATCTGCTTTGTGACTTTGCTTGCTCTAAGGATCATGAGACCTTTCCAGCTGACTTGCAACTGGACCCCACCATATGTTATCTTTCTCTCATTAGAATATGAGATCTTTGTCTGTCTTACTTTATTATTTGTATCTCCAGCTCTTTACAGAGTGCAGGAAATAGATCAGAAAAGAAGCAATGACACTTATTCTTAGCCACAGAAAATACAGCTCCTAAAAGGAACTGCAATCACTTCATTTAAAAAAAATAAGTCAATTATTATATTCTATTATTTGAGCCCTAGTCACTGGAAATTCAAGTAATGTAGATTCTTAGGTATCTGGTCATCAGTGTTTGAAATCAGTCTGTCAACAAGTATTTATCAAGCACTTACCATGAGCTTTTAGTTGAACCCCAGTCACTGGAAATTCAAGTAATATAGATTCTTAGGTGTCTGGTCATCAGTGTTTGAAATCAGTCTGTGAACAAGTATTTATCGAGCATTTAACTATGTGCCAGGAACTATGCTATGTGCCAGGGATACAAAATAGGGTCAAAAATTGCGCCTGAACTCAAGTCTAATAGGGGAGATACCATGCAAACAACTTTGTATAAAGAAGCTATAAATATGATACATTATAGATAATTAACAGAGAAACGCACTAGAATTAAGGGGGATCAGGAAAAGCCTCCTCTATAAGATGGGATTTCATCTGGGACTTGAAGGAAGCCAAAAAATACAGTAGTTAAGGAGATGAGGAAGGAGAGAATTTTAGGCTTGGAAAATAGCCCATGAAGTACATGAAGGCTGGGGATGGCATGTCCTGTAGAACAGCCAGAAGACCAGTCAGTGCCTTTGGATCTCAGAGTGAGATGTAGAAAAGACTGAAAGATAGAAAGGGACCTTTAGGGATCAATAAACGAATCCTTAAATCAGGGTAGAGTGAAATGACATATATTGGGAATGGCAATATGACACACTTAGACCTGCCCTTTCACAAGATCGGTATGACTGCTGAATGGAAGATGGAATGGAATTGGAAGAGACAAAAGTCACTAAGTCTCTGTTTGCTTTTAAACAATAAAACCCAAACCAAGCTACTCCATCCCTATCTGTTCTCTTCCTTCAACCCATTCCTTCATTCTGTCCTCTGCCTGTTGAGTAGCTTTAATGCCTCCTAAGCATTTCCCTGTTTCTTATTCTTCTCTTTCAATTAGTTAATCTGTAAGCATTTATTAAATGCCTGTTATGTGTCACATACTCTGCTAGGCTTTGGGAATAAGAGACATAAAAATGAATCAATTTCTTATCCTCAAAGAGCTTACATTCTGATGGAGAGATGAGGACAAGAAGTCCATATAGATCAAGTTGTATTATATGACTGTGATGGTGATCTTAGAAAAATATAATAAGATTTGCATGAAATAATAAAAAGCAAAATGAACAGAACCAGGAGAACTAAAATTTTATTTGGAAGCTATTATTTTAAGAATAATTTTGAGTGAATGTCATTTTGACTATTATAAATACCCCAATTAACTACAAAGGACATGTGAAAAAAGATAACTATCTGCATCTAGAGAAAAAAACTGACAAATAGAAATATATGTAGAATGGTTTTACATATATGTGTATGTATGTATATGTATTTATATTTAATGGTAGCTTCCTCTAGGGTGAAGGAGGAGAGAAAAATAAAAATGGGGAAAGTATAACTTTATATTTAAAAATAATAGTTAATTGTACCTAATTTGCAATTTTATGCACAATCATCTTTTTTTCTTCTCTTAATGGAAATGCTCATTTTATTTCTTAAGTTTAGAATAAAAACTTAAAAGTCAATGTAGAAATAAATAGAGCTTAAGTAGAAAGTTTTACAAATGTCTGTGTGTATGTCTGTGTATGAACACACAGAGAGAAAGTAGTTAAAATAAAGGTAGTTTGGGAGGGAGGGAATCTAGCTTGGGAGGAACTCGGGGAAAGATTTCATGGAAATGATGGTACTGTGCTGTGCCGTAAGGGAAGTGAGAGACTCAATGTGGCAGAGGTTAGGAGGAGGTTCATTTGAATTGAGCTATGTGGGATAGCCAGTGAAGAGAGGCACATGGGTATTAGTGTCATGTATGAGGAACAGAGTAGGCCAGTTGAGCTGGGAGTGTGGGAAAGGGTGTATTGTCTCAACAACACTAGAAAGAGAAGTCAGAATCAGGATGTATAAGGCTTAAAAAAAACTAAACAAAGGAGTTTCTATTTTATCCTAGAGACAATAGGAGGCCACTGGTATTGATTAAGTAAGAGGCTACTGCCATGGTCAGATCTATTAAGGGAAATTACTCTGCTAGCAATGTGTAGGATGGACTGAAATGGGGAGAGACTTGGTGACCAATAAGACTGTTGTAATAGTCAAGGTGAGAGGTGATGGGGACCTGAACTATGGTGGTGGCTATGTTGAAATGAGATTATTAGTTTTGTTGCTTCTAGGCAATAGGGACCATACCTGTGAGTTCACTGATAATAGGGAAATTCCCTTTACCAATGCAAAGTTAGTACTTTTTCTGGTATTTTAGAGTCCCATATAGTTAATCTAGAGGTTAAGCAATTTATATATCATTTAGTTAGGGATGTGTCAGAACTTGCATATTTCCACTTCTGAGATCTATTCATTATGACAAAGGCAAAAGCAACTGGTTAACCCAAAGATCAGAAGTTATGTGTTTGAAAAGTATTGGACCTATATTTGCACAAAGAGTGGAGGGAGGAATCTCAGGGGTTTTGGAGGTGATGAGAAGGGGTTGGTTCTCAACTTAAGTCAAATTTCCTAAAGGTTTCAGCTATTTTTTTCCTTTTTTGCTCTTTGAGGAATGAGGCAGGTGGGTGACTCTATGGCATATTATTTGTCTCCCTCCACCATCTACCCCCTGCATTATTCTCTCCAGTCCCCAAGGAACCCAGATCTTTTCTCTATAAGTTACATTCTTATGGAACTACTAGTCTTAAATGAATTTCCCTTCTGCTAAAAATTTTCAAATTTTCCCCTTTATTGATCCCTTTTGAATGCTAAGTTTTTGCTTGGACAAATTTGACCAGCAGGTGTGTCAGGATGTCCTATGTATGTGTGTTCATAAATCTTGAAGTGTTACATAAATAAATGGTACCCATCATCATTTTTGTTAATATTCATGAATCAAATACTCAAATCCTATCTGCAATAGAAACTGAGGGAATAATCCCAGAACCCATAAGTGGAAAAACAAAAACTCTCTGCATGTGTGTGTGGGTGTGGGTGTATGTGTATGTGTAAGCACAATTATAAGGGATATACAAATAGTAATTGGTATAAGGTAGAAATAGGAGCAAATACCAGTTACAAACTGTAGATTTAAAAGACATTTCATATACAAATAATATGATTCTGCTGAAAGAGCATACCTCATTTGATTTGATGGGCTTGCTTATCATTTTGGGAGTCTGCTGATTTGGTTGAATATTGTGAGATGCAGTTCCACAGAGTCATAATCCCAGTCTCATTGTGGTGTGCAGTTGACCTTGGGTTTTCATTGGCTCTGCCATTAAGTGCAAACTTTGACAGGTTCCATCATGGTCCCATATGGTCCCAGCCCATATTGTGTCTGCTTCCCAAGGATCAACCTTACTGAGAACACAGACTTATCACCAATATGCTGGCTACTTGGTGATTATTTCGCTGACCTTGGCAATTTGCAATACAAATATAAAGTGACACTTGAGTAGTCCTTGCTGTTGCTATGATGGTAGCAAAATGGTAGAAAAGGAGGTTCTAGGAATGAAATAATTTTTAAACATTAACTTGGCTATCAGGCAGCTGGTAGTTCAATGAATTAAAGCACTGACTCTGTTAGCAAAGATTTAAGTTTAAATTTAGCTTCAGATACTTCCTAGCTGTGTGAGTTGCAGCAAGTCATTTAACTTCTGCCTCTCCAAAAGGATTCACTTGATACCCTGGAGAAGGAAGTGGCAACCCACTCCAGTATCTTTGCCAAACAAAGCCCAAATGAGGTCATGAAGGATCAGACATGACAACAATAAACTTGGCTATTCCTCCTCAATCCAGGAGGGACCCTTAGCACTCTGGATGGATCTCCTTTGGCAAAATTATGAGAAAAAAAGAAATATATGATGGACTGGGAGGTTGTGTTCTGCATATTTAGAGAGGGTAGTGCTCATATCATTCCCATCAAAATCTTAATATCTGAATAGAATAAACGAGCAAAAGATTTATTTTGGTTTGTGTAATTGAGTAATCCAATGTTGGCTGATATTGGACACTTAATAAATGGCAATGTCAGCACTAATGAGCCAGATGCAGGTGGTAAACAGCACTATTAGAGCAGACCCTAGGAATTTAACTACTTCAAAGACATTCTTTAAGTGTTGCCAGGGCATTCATATTTGGTACTGAGGTGAAAAGGTTGGCTCTCCTGGTGTGAAAATAAAGCATCTTGAAATTAGATAAATTAGAACAGATCTGCACTACATCTGCTGTATAGAAAAATGAGGCGTAAGGAAAAGGACATCTCAGAAGTCTCTTGTTGCTCTAAAATTATAGGAGTCTGTGACAAATTGAGAAAATGATCAAAGTCTGATGGTTTGATATTTATAGTTAGTTAATTCCCTGTTTCTGTTACAAACTGATCTACCTTGGATCCTAAAAATTTAGATGGCAAATTGCCCCATAGTTGGTCACAACACAAATATGTGAAGTAGGATTTCCTCCCAGGTCTTCCTGTCACCAAACCCAGTGAAAATTAGACAACCAAGTAATAGTTTCATTTATATTTTAAAAACTTATTAGGTAACACTCTGTAAAGCAAATAGTAGGTATTCATATTCAGGGAAAACCTGTCAGTCGGCATATTTTGAGCTTTCTTTTTTGGGTAAATACATGAAGTCACAAAGAGTTACATATGATCTCCTTTGCAATGTTTGCACAAAGACCTAACAAATGAAATTAAAGTAGACAAAAATTTATCATACTTTTATTGTGTGCACAGATCTATGCTGGGTATTCAAAGAGTTAAAGCTATAATAAATCCCTGACTTTAAAATGAAGAGCTTTCAAAGGAAATAGTAGTGGTGATTTGCACAAATGAATAGGATAGAAGATGAAATGATAAAGGAAAAGGAGAGATTGGGCAATTGTAATGAGAAATTTGAGGGAAAAGATTGTTTTCAGTTGAAAAGGGAGAAAAATTAAAGAAAGTAAGTAGGTTACAGTTAGGCTTGTTCTTGAAGGACAATAAAGAACTAGTGGAGATGCTCAAGGGAGCTTGGAAGTCTATAGGAGCAGCCTGGGAAGCTACTTGCATTGAAGTAACAGTGATAAAACCAAGATAAACCAGATGGGATTGCCAAAGGAAAGAGAAAGAAGAGAAATGGCCAATGAAAGATTCTTGAGTTACACCAACCTTTTGGTAGGGAGAGGAAGCTAAGCCAATGAAGAAACAGTCAGTAGGAAGGAGAATCAGGAAACATCAGTGTTACAGATCCCGTTGTGGGTGAGAGTATTAAAGATCAAAGGCTGTTGAAAGGAAAAGGAGGATGGAGGTCTAAGAAAAGGTCACTGGATTTAGTAACAAAGAAGTTACTGAAAATACAGAGCACTTTAAGTACAAGAGTAATGGAGATGGAAGTCATGTTCCAGGGAGCTGAGGAGTAAGTAGAACGTCAAGCCGTTCTGAGCTCTTATGTGATCTTTTTTTTTTTTTCCCTTGTAGACACAACTTTCATCAACAGCAAGCGTAAGTGTCTCTAGTGGTTCTATATCTAGATCATTAAAATGATTAAAGGGATCATTAAAAAGGGGAAATGTGCAAAAATATTTGTAGAAGCCCTTTTTGTAGTGACAAGGAACTAGAAACTGAGTGAATGCCCTTAGTTGGGGAATGGCTGAATAAATTATGGTATATGAATGTTATGGAATGCTATTGTTCTGTAAGAAAAGGTTAACAGACTTGTTTTAGCAAAGCCTGAAAAGGTTTACATGTACTGATGCTGAGTGAAGTGAGCAAAACTAAGAGAACATTGTACACAGAAACGCCAAGATTATGTGATAATCAATTGTGATAGACTTTGGCTCTTTTTAACAATTAGGTGATTCAAGGCAATTCCAATAGACTTGTGATAGAAAGAGCCATCTGCATCCAGAGAAAGGACTACGTGGATCACAACATAGTATTTTTACCTTTATTGTTGTTGTTTGTTTTTCTTTCTCATTTTTTCCCTTTTGATGTGATTTTTTTTTTTTTTTTTTTTGTGCAGCGTGATATATGTGAAAATATGCTTAGAATTGCACATGTTTAACCTATATTGGATTAGTTGCTGTCTCGGGAAGGAAGTTGGGGGGAAAGAGGGAGAAAAATACGATACACAAGGTTTTGCAAGGGTAGATGTTGAAAACTATCTTTGTACATATTTTGAAAAGTAAAAAGCTATTATTTAAAATAAAACAAAACAAAAACCTCAGAAAGGAATATTATAATACTCTTGATATATCTCTGTTCTTGTCAGGGATTCTTCATCATAGTCCCTAATTATCTCAGTTGCATCTCCTAGTCCTGTAAGGGAAAGAGGAGGTAACAATGAATGAAGAAAAAAAGACTTTTAGGTATGAGGAAGGAAGATACAAAATTTAATATTAAATTTTGTAAAGTAAAAGAAAATGAGGTGATAATAGAGTGGTTAACCTGACTGAAGAGGTTTGGAGTAGCAACTGGGGATACTACTGTGGGAGAAAATCAATGAGATGAATAGAAAGGAAGGAAAGAAACATTTATTAAGCTCCTGCTGTATGCCATAGCTTATAGCACTGAATGTCCATTGGAGATAGGTGAACATGAATTTGTATAGTGGACCAAATGACTTAATTCTTGTAGGGATCAGTAGCGGGAGGGGGAGGGAAGGGGGGGGAGAGGAGTAGAAAAAACAAATAATGGGGTTGATTGGGGTAGAGATTAGCAAGGTTAGGAACAGATTAGAGAATAAGAACAAGAAATTCATGCAGAATGTTGGATCTTAGGAAGGTCTTTCTGTTGATGGACTTATTGATGGACTAAGGAGGAGTGGCTTCATGAGAGTGGAGGATAAGGGGAAGATGGTGAGGTCTGAGAGAGGTAGAATAATAGACAATGGTGATCTTGGAGGAGGGGAATCCCAAAGTTTAGGATCTTGGAGTAATAGTGAGGTCAGAAGTTTGAACTTCCTCTGTGGGCGGCTGAAGTAGAGCATAGTTAGAGATCATGGGAGTTGAAGAGGTTGATAAGGGAGAGGCTAGTGTGTGACTATATTATGTGCAAAATATCAGTCAGTAGTATGTGACTGTGCAATAAAGTGCTAGGAGGCAGCTTTTGGTGCAATGGATAGAGCATCAGAGCTGACTTCAGACATTTACCAGTTCTGGGAAAGTCTTTTAAATTATGTTTGCATAGCTGTAAAATGTGAATACTGGTAGCATCTACCCCCTCTCCTCCCGCCCCCCCCCTCCCCCCGGGAAGATAAAATTTGTAGAGCACCTTGCAAACTTTAAAGCACCTTATAAATGTTACCTTTCTGGATATAGGTGATTATAGTGTGAGATGGAATTTAAGCTCTATGGGCATTGAGAAAAGGGATTGTATGGCCAGTTTCCTTTAGTTTTTCTTTTTTTCTTCTCCTTTTCTTTTTCTTCCTCTTATCCTTTTTTCCCCTTTCCTTCTTTTTTCCTTCTCTCCATATAGAGTATCATATCCTTACCTGCATGTGATCTGCCCAAAGGAATGCAAATTTTGATCACCGAATACTCACTATTTATCTTGGAAGTTTATAGGTTAGAACCCTATCTTAAACACAAATCACTTTGACTTTGATCAACTGTAAGTCCCAGGCCTAGACTTGATCACAGTTTGAGCCCCTCAGACTCAAAGTGAATGCAAATAGTGATTGTTTTTGTTTTGGCCAGAAACCCTGAGGGGTCCCCCTAAATTGATTTTTTTGGGGGGCAGCAACTAGACAAAAGAGGCCATTCTTTGCTTCATTTTTTATCTATGCTTAAACACTGAATGGATGTTGCCTCAGTCAAACTGAAACCTGTTAAAGTCTTAAGAAGGCCAATTTCTCCCATTTCATCTAGGGCCATCTTCTGTCCTCCTGATTTATATCAGGCTACTGGATCCAAACATCTCTGTAAGGGGAAAGGGAGGCAGGTGGCTTTGCACAGTCCTCTCTCACTTAAATTGATGGTGCTATGTCTTAGATCATGAATAGGATTTATATTGTCAGAGCACATCTGGAGAGAAGGTCCAAAACATCAGCAGAACTTTGGAAGGAGATGACACAGAAATGATACCCATTCTTTAGGTTTATTTTACTTTCCAGACATGGTAGAAGCACTGTCAGTGAATGGGGGAGGGGGCATATCTCCCCTTTGGTCCCTTTGGAGTTTGTTCCTGTAATCAGTTGACATGGCAACCACAATACTGTTTCTAGTTGATTTTCTCTGTCTCTCTCTTTTTCTCTCTCTCTCTCTCTGTCTCTCTCTCTCTCTCTCTCTCTCTCTCTCGTTGCTCTGCTTGAAATTTTCTTAAATTAGTCCTTTTACAAATGTCTTTTTAAGTTTACTTACAATAGCAAAAAATGACTTCAGTGAAGATTTGTTTAATTTTTCAGCTTTGGAGTTTCCTGAGATGCTGTTCTGTAGTGGACTCAGCACTAAGAACAGATGTCCCAGTGATTGACAGTTTTGATTGTTCTCCGGTTTCACTCAATCAAGTGAGGATAGACAACCGATTAGTCAGACTGGACAAAACTGTGACTGGTAAGATTTCTTTATTTTTTAGCCACTGTGTCCTTATAAAGGAGATCCTTCTATTAAGAAGCCAGAAAGACTGATAAGAATGCACAATTTAATATAAAGAGAGGAATCTTTATTTCCTCTTATTTCCTTCAATCCCTTTTAGGCTAGATGTGCCAGAAGAGAATTATCCCATCCTTTTTTCTTCTCTTTCTTTTTTACCCCCACCTTCCTTTACTTCTCATGCCTGGATTTTTCTTTGGATGTTGAGAAGGGAATAGAATGGGGCTTACTAGGTAAGTTACTAGGTACAACTAGGGTGCTGATCATGCTTTTAGTGTTGATGGGGTCTTACAGGTTCTGAGGAGTTGGATTGTCAGGGGATTGATGGATCATAGAAATTATTTGAAGTAGAAAAATGAGGTCTTACAGGTTCTAAGGAGTTGGATTGTCAGGGGACTGATATAGAAATTATTTAGAGTAGAAATCAGGACTTTAAAGTCCAACATGGGACATATCATCTTCAGTAACAGATACTTGTATTGATTACTCTGAGTCAATAGTAGGCCAGGAATTATGGCTCATTTCCAACAAAATGTGGCTGAGGAATTTGAATTGAAGCATAGGGAGATAGATTTTGAAGGGAGAACTTGATTTAGGAAGTAACAGTTGGATAGTGAATTATCATTATTTTGGCTTTTCTCTGTCTCTTTCTGACTCTCTTCTTTCTTTCCTTCCCCCTAATCTGGTCATGATATAAACCCAAAGTGTATTTTTGATGGGGAAAATTTTGTTTCATTCCTTTGTTATTTAAAAAAAAAATTACTCCTTGAATCCTGTGTTATTTCTGTCTCAAAACTTGATTAAAGTTATTTAAACAGTGCTTGCTTTTTTTTTTCCTTTCTCATTTTTCCCCTTTTTGATCTGATTTTACTTGTGCAGCATGATAATTGTAGAAATATATATAAGAATTGCACATGTTTTAACATAGATTACTTGCTAAGGGAGGGGATGGGGAGCAGGGAGGCAGAAAAAATTTGTAACACAAGGTTTTGCAAGAGTGAGTGTTAAAAACTATGCATGTATTTTGAAAATAAAAAGCTAAAAAAATAAAGTTATTTAAGCAGGTTGAAGAGAGGAGTTGGGGGAGTGAGAGGAGAGAGACAGAGACAGAGACAGAGAAAAGAAGAAGGAACAGGGAAGGAGAAGTGTGAATATATTACTCAATAGAAAAAGCTAATTCTTTATGCGTGAAATAGTATTGGGCTGTCTGACATGTTTGGTCTTAGAACTCTCTTGATTAGCTATTGCCAGCAGTGGGGTACATTGGAAAGAACACTGATTCTGGAATCTTAGATTCCTGGTGTTCTAATATCACCTGTACACTCACTGCCTGCCTATTATGTGGCATTGGACAAGATTCTTAATCTCTCTGGACCTAATTTTCTCATCTGTAAAGTGAAGGGGTTGGATGAAAGGATCTTTATTTCTTCTTTCCCCTCATTTCTTCAAAGACTCAGTGAGTGATGATTAGGTTATATAAGAGAAATGCTGCATCACTTTTCTATCCTGTTGTATTACATTCCTGAGAATAACCAGATTTTTTTAGTGTCTTGAGGTGTACAGCTTGCCCACAGAGGGACCGAGGCACATCTCCAGCACTGACTTTGGAGCTGAGCACTGGACTAGTCTTTTTAACTCCATGATTGAACTGGTTCAGCATGTCCAAAAGTCAGCTTGTTGATCCCCATCCCACCCCACCAGAGTTTCTAGCAGCATTGTGCAGTTAATAGTTCTGGGCTTGGAGACTGGATAAGGTACATTCAAATCCTAGCTCAGATACTAAGTAGCTTTCTGGCTGTAGGAAATTACTTTGTCTACTCTCTGAGACTCAGTTTTCTCCTATGTAAAATGGAGACAAAAATAGTACACCTTCTCCCGATCTTCTCTCAAGAATACAATGATATATGGGAAGTAATGTGATCCCATGGAAAGAATCCTGCATTTGGACATGAGTTCAAATTTTATCTCTGCCACTTATTTATCTATGTGATCTTGGATAAGTTAGTACACCCTTTTGAGACAGGTTTCCTCATCTATAAAATGAGAGAATTGTACTTGTCTATGACTGGAAGTAGCTAGATAGACCACTGAGTCTGGAATCAGGAAGATCTGCATTCAACTATGTCTCAGATTCTTATTGTGTGATTTTGGATAAGTCACTTAATCCCATATGGAATCATAGAAAGTTGGACATGACTGAACAATAACAATGGCAAATCTATGATCCTTTGATTATTTGTGGTAGAATGTATTTGACTGAAATAACCAAATAACAAACAGCATTTATTTTCCTTTCCAATAGGATAATAGATTTAGGACTGAAAGTGACTGTATAAAGGTAATTGAGTCTAACCTTCATATTTTATAGATAGGGAAACTAAGGCTGAGCAAAGTTAAATGACTTGACCACCTCACCTGATAATTGCCTGAAGCAGGATTTGAACTTAAGTCTTTTAACTTTTAAGCTAATAGACAGTGTTACCTAGCTGCATCTTTTCTTGACTCATAATATTCTGTTATTTTTCCCACTTTTTGTCTTGATATCTCTCCTAATCCTTATTAGAATTATTATCCTATAATATTATTTTAGTGCTTTGCCAATAATAGGCTCTTAATAAATGTTGGAATGAATTAGTGAATTCTCAGTATTTCTTCTGGCTAAAGTGACTTTCTTCAAAAAAAAAGTGGGGTAGGGGATGTTTTGTCTCAAAAGTAAGGAAGTAAAGCATCCAAAAGGCTGAGATCTTGGCAATTTCTGGGTTTTGTGAAGATGTTTTCTTCCTTAGGCCTCTAGCCCACTTGGATATATTTGTTCATTTGTGCTGCCAAAGGTCCTTTTAATCTATAATGAAAAATTTATTATGAGTGAAAATGAGATTGCTTTAGGTTTCAGACTATTTTAATTTCTGGCAAGTGTTCTCAGTGTTTAAAGGGCACATTTTTAAAAGGCAGAAAAAATTCCCATCTTCCCCTCCTTCCGCCCTGCCTTTTTTCCTTTAAAGACCTACTTGGCTCATCAAACCTGTCAGATTTTTTTTTAAAGATTATTTGATGGGAGCATTTCTTCAAAGGGCTAGACCTCAGTATCAGCCTAATCAGTAACCTTTTGGCAGAGAAACAATTGAAACTAAGTCTACTTTCATGTTTATTTTCCTATTTTGGGACAGAAATCTGATGATGATCAGTAGTAGGAATGATATCACCAAGCCCAGAATTTTAGAGTATGGGTAGGGAAGGACCAGAGCTTAGAGGTCATGTAGTCCAGGCTTTTTGTTTTATAGATGAGGAAAATGACTCTCAGGGAAGAAAGTAATTTGATCCAAGATCATGTAGATAATAAGGAGTAGATCAGGACTTTTGAATCAGTCTCAACATTAAGTGCAATGCTTTTTCAGCTTACTCCCTACCAGAATGAAGAATAACATAGTTGGTGGAATTATATCCTAGGTATCATCCCAGTTGGTAGAAGTTTGGTAGGTAGGAAGGTAATACTTTTGGTACTTGAATAGATTTGTGATCTTATTGATTATGGGTATTTTCCCCATGTCTTATTCATACTGATATAACCTACAAGGTAATTCTCCTTTATATTCTCATTATCATTATTCTATAGTTCTTCTGACATTTCATGGAGTGCATAGGCTATCTGCTGTTGTTCTCTCCTTCTTGCTACTAGATGCCTTATCTTTTTTTTTTTTTACAGTCACACATTTCTTTCATGACATATTTTTAAAGCCTCCTTGTCTGTTTATAGGTCTTTCCAAGGTGAGTATACTGATAGATGTACTCTAAAGCTTGTCTATCTGACTGCAATTCATAACCTAGACATTCAATCAATATTATTCATCCACTTGGTTTTTCCTGGGCATATGATTGAGCAAATTTTTTAGTCTTGCATATATTATTTAGGAAGCTCTGCAAAATTCTGGGATTAATGCTTTCAGCACAGTGTTATTTGTAAACACAAACACCTGTAGGACCATCCATAGAGAATCTAACCCTTCCTTATCTCAGATGTTATATTGACCATATTCCATGATAGTGAGAAACATTTGTTTTTGTTTTGCTTGGTATTAATAACGATGGTTGTAGGATAGGATTATCTCTTACTAGCATATATTTCAAGGAATCATATATTATTGACATGCATTGGAAAGAACTTTAATTTGTAAATATCAGAGAGGCTTTTTTTTTGAGTAATATCTTTTTATAGTCAATCAATTCAGTAGGCTCTTACATTCTCTATATTCCTCAGTTTGTATGATGATCAGGTTGTGATTTTCTGTATAGCATCACTTGTCAACACCTTGCCTGTTCCCCTTCTAATCAGTCTGTGTGTAGATTATTCTCAAAAAAAAATTATGTTGAAGGCAAAATAGGCATATGGGTCAGTAGTTCTTAATGTTCTCTCAGTTATTCTTTGGTTGTAATAAGATCTAAGCTCTTACCTCCACCATTGGTATCTTCCCCATCTTTGGATACTTTAAGATAATCTCTCAAAGCCCTTACAATTGACTACAGCACAGACTCCCTCTATGGATACTTAATTGAGTCTGTTTTTCCCATTTTTGTCCTCATCTGTACTTCTATAGAGACATCTGAAACTGTATTGTTATTAGAGTCAAAGTATGGCAGCTCTTCTGTCCTTGATGGTAAAAAGAATTTTTCTTTGCTTAAAATGACAGAAAGGGAAAATGTTGGGGGAGCTGTAGGAAAAGAGGCACATAAAAGCACTCTTAATGGTGCTATAAATTTTGAAAAGCATTTTGAAACTAGGCTTTGATTAAGCACCCAAAGACAACGTGAAACACCATTTCACTGGATGTTTGGTTACCGCTTAGAAGTAGTAAGTGCTCAGAAGAAGTGCAAAAACATAGCCTATGAAAATAACTGCAGCTTATCCACCAATAACTGTTGAAAAGGATGAAGATGGAGAGAAATCCTACCAAGAAAAATTTTAAAAATCTAAGATAAAACTTAAGCTATCACATACTTTATTCTCACTAACTTCAAGATAAAGGAAGGGCTAGGCATTGATGGTGAAAAATGTTGGAAATATGACTATGAATAAAAAATATTACAAAGAAGTATTCATACATATATTACATTATATTATAAAGAAGTATTTATATTATTGCTCATTAAGGTACTTAGATAAAGATTTTATTAGACACTAGGATAAGTGTTGGGGACATAAATGTAAGCAAGCAAGATCATTCCTGCTTTCAAGGAGCTTTTAAACTAATGGGCAATAAAATATACGAGGCTGGAAAAGGGGAGGGCCGTGATGTAGAGATGGTTAGGAATTGCTCTAAAGATCTGGTTTAGAGCAAGATAAGGAGAAAACTCACCAATTCTTGAAATTAATGAAGTAAGGAATGTCAGAGAAACCTAGAAAGACTTGTGAAGAGATGCAAAATAAAGTATAAATAGAACCTAGAGACCAATTTATACAATAATAACATTGTAAAGAAAGATTCAAAAACATGTTCAACAAATGATTCCAGAGAATCCAGGAGATTCTCTCCTAACAAGAGAGATAGATGATGGCTGAGAATGATATACATATTTGGACATGAACAATGTGGGAATTTTTTTTTTTTTTTTGCTTGACTGTACATATAGAAGAGATTGTTTTTTGTTTTTTTTTTCTTTTCAGTTTTTTAAAAGGAAAATTGGGAAAATGGTAACAATTGGATTCTTTCTCCCTTCTCCATATTCTTCAAAAAGAGTTATTGAAATATTTTTAGTTGAATCTTGAAGCTCTCTTTAAACTGTTACCTCCCCCACTCTTTTTCTCTAATTTATGAGGAAGTATCTCAATAATCTAACAACATCCTTCTCAGTAAAACTTTACAAATCAGTTTATATTTGTAACATTAAAAAATTCTGTATGCATTTATCATGATCAATTTGATCTTTTCCTTCATCCAGTTCCCATTTTTCAGCATCAGTTATTTGTTTAAATACATCAGATTAGAATTGTTTCAGTTCTACACTGTCTTTTAAATTTTTATTCTTCTGGTTTTGCATTCATTTTGATTTCTGATTTAGGAATGACTCTTTTATCAGAAATGATTATTTTCTGTTGTACAATCAATTCTTTGCTTTATGAGCTTATGTTATTTAGTGCTATCCTGATCCAGGGTATCCTGATTATTATCTCAAAGAAATCGCATGATTTACATGTATAAATACTTCCATATGTATACATATATTATATGTATGAATACTTCTTTCTAATAATTTTATTTATAGTCATATTTCCAACATTTTTCACCATCAATGCCTAGCCTTTCCTTTATCTTGAAGTTAGTGAGAATAAAGTATGTGATAGCTTAAGTTTTATCTTAGAGTTTTTAAATTTTTCTTGGTAGGATTTCTTTTCATCTTCATCCTTTGCAACAGATGTTGGTGAATAAGCTGCAGTTATTTTCATAGGCTAGGTTTTTGCACTTCTTCTGAGCACTTACTACTTTTGAGCGGTAACTAAACATCCAGTGAAATGGTTTTTCACATTGTCTTTGAGTTTCCAATTTTTTATTACAAGTCATTGCATTTTATCTACTGCAATCCTTTATTGCAAATTATTGTGATTTATTTGCTGCTTTCAGGAAAACCTGTGAGCCCTATGTTCATTTAGCTGAAACTTTCCTTTTGCCTTCTGGTTTCATTAAGAATGTGAAAGTCTGAATTAGTAGAATTCTCTTCCTACAAAAAAGAAACTTTAGGGTAATTAAGACATCACAGATCAGGAAAGACTTAATTTGAGCTGAAATTTGAGGGAAAGTGAATTGCTTAGAGGTAAAGGTGAGGAAAGGAACAACTTACAGGCTTGGAGGATATCCTCTGCAAAGGCATGGAGACAGAAGATGGAATGTTGTGACAGAAGACCAGTTTGACCAGTTTGGGTGGGAAGGGGAATAAAGTACAATAAATTCAGAAATGTTGCTAGCTGCCTGATTATGAAGTGTTTAAATGCCTCAAAGAGTAATTTATATTTGATCCTAGAGATAACTTTACACTCGAATTCATTTAGCATGGGATCAGTGGGGTCAATCCTATGTTTTAGGCAAATCACTTTAGCAAATATTTGGAAAAGACCAAAATCATAATGGGAATGTTGGTGAATTTAGAGTCAAGGAGATACAAATTTCAAAGGCTGACATACAATATTCATTTTATAGACAAGGGAATGGAATTGAAGACGTCGTAGGACAGACAAGGAAGCACAGATACTAGTTAATTTGGCTGAACTGGGAGGGCCAGGTAGATAGAGAGAGGTCAGCTAAGGTAAGGGAAGAAGTAGGAGTGTTCTGTAGACACAGGTAGCAAGTTACACATGTGCTGGAGGTCAAATTGTAGGGTGGAAGAATAACATTGGGTCAAGGGAGGCTATGAGTTGTATTTAAAATACAGAAAAGAGATCTGGGTTTAGCTCCCAAAAAGGAGAATGGAATCTCAATATAGAAGCGCAGAACTTGTGTGGAAGTCTTTTTTATTTTGGGCTAGAATAGTTCCCAGAGCATGGTCAGACACAAGTCAGCAGAGGTAGGTAAGTACACCTGTCTGGAGTGAGGAATTGCTATCTACACACATATACACACTTAGACATACGTAAATAGAAGCAGATCCATACCAGCACTACTGATGAAAACTTTTATGATTTTGTATACATCTTCTGCCAGTACAGATCTCACTTCCTTAATTTTGTAGATGGCCTTACAATGTTGCTATGGCAGAAAAAAATGAAAATTTTATATTTAAGCAGATGTTGTGAATTTCTCTGAACTTATTCTGCATTTATTCTCAAGTAACAGAATCTACTACCAGGTCCACACTTGAAAACTTTCCAACATGGTAGAACTTGACACATCTTGTTCTTTGGTTGTATAGTCTTTAAAAAATTTTAATCAAGTTTTATTGTTGCCTTTTTTTCTAACATTAGCAGTTTCCCATTAACCATAACTATATCCTTATCTTATTCCACCTTCCCTTGTAACAAATGAAAATATTTAAATTTTTAATGGTATATTTTGTTTTTACATCATGTATATTTCCCAATTAAATTAAAACAAAACAGTTAAAAAAGGAACAAACTAACTCAAGTTGGCTATCATATGTGCTATTTCACGCCCATAATCTCCACATCTCTGCAAAACAGGAAAGGAGGTGCATTCTCATATTTCTTCTTTGGGTTCAAGCAAGGTCATTATAATTTCACAGAACTTGTTCCTTCATTTTTTCTATTTACAATTTTGTAATTGTTATTTCACTTTGCATCAGTTAGATATCTTTTCATATCTGTCATTCCCTTATGTCCATGTACTCAAATTGCTTTAGCATTTTCCCCAGAGAATGAGTATTTGCTGGATTTTGCTCTTACTAAAAGTGCTGCTCTGAATATTTTGAGTTATATCACTGGATCCTTATTTGAAAAGAACTTCAGAGATCTAATTAAAATCTCCCAGGGGAACTAAGAAAAATATTTTAGTATTTTATTTAGTATTTTAGTAAAACCAACCCCCTTCATGACCTTAGTGAACAATTTATACCATGTTCCATGGTCATAGTGTAGCCATCTCTCATCACTCATTCTCCAGGACAGAGATTGTTCATTACAATGAATCAAGAATTGGACTACTTTTTGGTATTGTCATTGTTTTCTTATAAGCATCTATTTAACAGTGATACAGTTGCCTCTGGGATACTTTCCTAGACATAGGAAATCACAAGTGTGTTTTTTTAAAAAAAGTACATGACTGTAGTTCTTATGTATGTGATTCTCCTGGTGCTGCTTTCTTTGCTCGATGTCATGTCAACAAAAATCTTGTCAAGTTTTTTTTGAATTCTTCATTTTTATTTCTGTAGCAAATACCTTTTTGTGCCTTGATTTATCTATCCCCAAATTAATAGAGACCCATTTTGCTTACATGCATTATTGTTATTGTTGTGGTATGGTTTGGGGGAATAAATTGTGACATAATGAGACTTTGGAATAACGTTACACTGTGTGTTACCCAGAATTTTTCTGGGTCTCCATGTAACTAATCCTTAAACTCAAGTTTGATTTTACACACACATAGACACACACACACACACGTGTCTATATATGTGAATACATCTAAACATGTATACATCTGAATGTGTGTATATTATATAAGCATACATATATATATATATATAAAATAAACATAAATAAAATGCATATACATGTATATACATATACGTGTGTGTGTATGTATACTACTTCCATATGTTGTGAAATGCAAATTACATATAAGTTCCTGGAAAATGCCTTGTATATTGAAGACTTTTCTGAGTATGTTAGCTCAGGCACCATTTTTGAATGAATCTCAGTTCTCTTCAGTTATTAGTACCCAAACCAAAACAAAAAACCCCATATAACTTTGTATTGGTTTTTTACATATTTCCATATACATTTCCATATATTTCCATACATATTCTTGGAAGGCAGGAACTAATTAATTTTTTATCTTTAGTACCTACTCTAGTACACAGTGGGCACATAATAAATGCTTCTTTGATTAATTGAAGTCCGTGGAAATTTGGGAACGGGAACTAGAACAAGTTTTGACAACCTTAATTTTTATCAACAACACTTAAGCACCAACTACTGTAATGGAATTAATAGACTTGTTAAATATTGACTCATAAGTTAAAGAAGAATCAGTGGAGGAGACATTTAGAGAGATGAAGTAATACTAAGGTCAAATTGAGGCCACTTGCGATTTTGCTACAGCCAGCTCCATTCTGCTTCCTTCCAGAGATGAGATATCAAGCAAAATCCCCAAGAATGGGGAGGGCAAATCCATCTCTTCTCCTCTTTTTTTTTTTTTTTTTTTTATTAACTGGAGATTGATTTTTGTTAATAAAACATTTATAAAATATAAAATAAGAAACCTTTTAAAACAGATCTATAAGGATCTTAATGAAAATTACTTGAGTCACATTTCTGAGGGTTTCAGATTTTAGATAATGGTACTTTGGATTCAAGGACAAGGAGATAATAAGGGGGAAAGAGGTAAGAGGTTATTTTGATCCAATTTTGGAGTCTAAAAGATATTGAAGGGGAGAGGGCAGGCTTCTATGGAGTGTCATAATGGGGCCTTTGGATTATGGGGTAATTGGTATTGTTCCTATTTTATTGATTAAAAAAAAAAATGAGACTCCAAATAATTGTTATTTGCCTATGTTCACAAAGCCAATTAATGATTTTGTTGAAATTCTTCATCAAGTGCCAGAAGTCACTGAAATGTGTCCAGTTTGTTAAATGAATTCTCCATGGAATGTTTTGCTGTGCTATAATTTGGTTAGAATACCATATTGATGAGACCAGGGTCATCAGTTCATTTCCCTGGGGGGCTCTATTTCATCTTGTTCCTTAGTCACCAATTAAGTCACCACCCAAAATCACCATTGCTTGCAAAGGGGAATAGAGATGAATCACTGCAAATAAGTATTTTAAAAAATGTCTCCAAATATAGAATCTATAAGGAGAGAATACCATATATTGATGAAAATTATTACCAAAACCATACATTTGACATTGTTTTAAGAGAGACAACAATCTTATTTATTCTGAGCATTTTTCTTTAATGACAAATTGTAATTATTTTTAATATACATTTTTAAAAATTCACTACTTCCATCATAAATGGGAGATGTTTTATGTTTATTTAGGCTAACATGAAAAATATTTATCTTCCAATTTGTTTGTAGTGTAGAAAAGAAAGTAATGTTTTTCTTTACTGATTCTTAAAGAATTTACAATGGATAGAAGCATCACAGGCTAGTAGACAGAGTGGTGGACTTAAAGTCAGGATCTTGATTTGAATTCTACCTGAAATATTTATTAGCTATATGATAATCCACTTCAGCTGGTTTCCTCATCTGTAAAATGAAGAGATTGTGTTAGGTGATCTCTAAGGTCCCTTGTAAATCTTAGGTCTCATAAGATAATCAAAAGTATAGAAACACTTAACCCTGTTTACCTCAGTTCCCTCATCTGTAAAATGAGCTAGAGAAAAAAATTAGCAAACTGCTCCAGTTTCCTTGCTAAGAAAATTACAAATGGGATCATGAAGAGTTAGACATGACCGAAATGACTGAACAACAACAAAAATAGAGGCACATTTTTTAAATACCTGCTGCTGAAGGCAGTTTTATAAATGCAAAATTATCATTATGGTCATCCCAGATGTTGAAATATTTGGCTTTCAAGATAAGTATTGATGTTTGCTAGCTAGGTGAATCCAAAGATAACAGTGCTTTCTGTCAAGGAGCTTAATTTACATTCTATTACATGAAAACAACATGTATACAAATCACATGTAAGATATATGCAAAATTATGCAAATTTGGAGAGGGGGTACAAATGTGAAATAAGGAAAGTCTTTTGTGGGAATTGGTTCTAAGAGGTGGCTGTGATAAGGGAGTGCATTTTATGTCTGAAGCATAACTTGTCCAAAGGCATGGTGATGGGAGATGGAATATCATTAATTGAGATCAATGAATAGGCCGTTTTGATAGAAATAGCATATAAGTGACAGTTTGATGGCCTGCATAATGTCCTGGAGTCAGGATGATCTGAATTCCAATCTTACATAAGGCACTTATCTAGGTGTGACCCTGAATTAATTAACTTTTCTAAGCTGCAGATTCTCATCTATGAAATGGAGGGTGGAGGAGGATTTAATGGCTTCTAAGGTCTAGAATGAGCCCTAAGAAATTAGAACTGTACTGGATTACACTGTGAGTTCCTTGAGGTCCAGATTAGGGTTTTCTTTATCTTTGTGTCCTTCCCCACCATCCCTTGATCCCCCCACAGGCCTTGCCACCTAATAAATAGATTTCCGTATGTTTTTTGGTTGAATGAATATTTGCTAGTCTCACTCAAGGTTCCTTCCTCTTCCTTTCTTTCCTGCTTACTTCAGAAAAATCTTATAATAACCAAAAAGTCATCTGAATTAATAATAAGCAGGCTTGTTCCATCTTCATGATAGAACATTTTAATCAATGCAAAACTGAAGCATACCACGGTTTCTTTTCAGGTTTCTTTCATAATTAAAAAGAATTTATTTAAAGGGTTCTTCCAAGTCAAATGCAAACCAGAGAGTACTGCATCTAAGGGGCCTAAACCGCATGAGGAATTTAAAAGTCATGATGTTTAATTTTAACTTTGTGTACATATACTTTGTGGTGTTTTGAATCCTAGTGCATCGATGATTGGTCTAAAAAGAAGCCTGTGACTTTAAAAAAAAATTCCTAATTTGAAGTTGAGGAAGTAAAGGATCAGCTATGGACATTATGCTACTTACCTGAAACTTTATAGTCATGTGGTTTTTTGAGGGCAAAGGGAGGAGGTAGATTTCAGCTTTTGAAAGCCTCACTTTGAAAGCTTTTATGTGGTGGGTGAGTTATCACGGTATTCCCGGGGACTAGTCAAATAAATCTTACGCTTTAGTGAAAAGCTAGAAAATAATCCTCATGCTTCATATTACAAGCACGTTGTTTGCTGAGTAGATTTTCTTTTTAACTTAAAAGCTTAACCAGATGTGGAAAAATGAAGTCAGTAACATTTAATAGTTGAAAACCTGTCAGTTTGCTCTTCCTTATCTGGTTATAAGTTGGCCTCTTCTTGTCATTGTTCTGCAGATGGTGAAATGCTGGGAACCTCTATAGTTAGTGGGTAAAACATTTTTTTTCCTGTTATTTTCACACATTAGAATTTCAAGACAATCTGAATATTGAGTGCTGAGTATCTGGCTACATGCCCTGTTTCTTGGAGCTACCTTTGAGTTTCATGGCTATTGGTTATGACTGAAGCAAAGATTTCTTTCAGAAACCTAAAATATCTCATCACAGTTCCAAATGTTAGCATACAACCCAAAGTTAACAGGGAATTTATTAGGCACTCAAATGGTACTGAGGTCTCACTGATGTGGGTATTCCCTTCAGTGATGTAGGCAGCATCTCCCCCACATGTCCCCATTCTGTATAAACTCTTGTTCATGCCCTACAAGTTTGCCACAGGCACTCCAGTCTATTCTTTAGTACCTTTCTTTACCTTTTCCTGATGTCATGAGGAATTCCAGTGGGATGCTGGACTAGAGTCTGACTAGCATTTTTTTTTCTTTCTACTTTTTCTTTGATGAGATCTTCAACTTTGCTTCTCTGTGTAATTTCTTGTTTTTTTGTTTTTGTTTTTTTTTGTGTTGTAGCCTTAAGTAATGGGTTTAAATTCCTGCTTATTTCTCCATACACATGAACAAGGTCAGGATTTTGTTGCTTTTGGCCAGAAATTGATTTTAAGATTTAGAGCAAAGAGTAGGTACAATGTAATCTTTAATACAGTATGAATTATAGCTCACAACAGCAGCGAGCGAGCGTGAGTTTCTGAGAGTAAAAGCTGATGGCATCTCATGGTTGGTTTCATCTAAGGAGCCATCAGAACGATATATTGACTGGGTTACTGGCTTGGGGTGCAGTTAGTATAGACAAGAAATGTGCAGTAGGTGTATATTAGTTGGAACAGGTGGCTGCTGTGCTACAAATATACAAACACAACAAGCATTTATTAAGCCCCTGTCCCTTCTATAATACTGTTAGTAACTGGAGTCTGTTAATCTCAGGTGAAGTTGTGCAATATTATTGGTATTGGAATACTATTAGTAACTGAACTAATCTCAGGTGACGATGTGAAATACTGTTAGTATTGGAATACTATTAATAACTGGAGTACTGTTAGTCTCAGGTGAAGCTGTGAAATACTGTTAGTATCAGAATACTATTAGTAACTGGAATACTGTTGGTATTGGAATATTATTAGTAACTGGAGTACCATCAGTCTCAGGTGAAGATGTGGAATACTGTTAGTATTGGACTACTGTTAATAACTGGAGTACTGTCAGTCTCAGGTGAAGATGTGGAATCCTGTTACTGTGAAGACTGAGTTAGCATCCTGGATGCCTTAGACTCAGCCGGAGTCAGGATAAGCAAAAAAGTCCTTGGCCTTTATTCTTGTTCTTTAGAGGGAGAAGTGAAGGGAATGGACACAAGCTCTCCCCAACTTCCCTTCACACTCAAAAATGACCCTGGCTTGTTTTACTCCACCCCCTAATCCCTCCTACAATTATCTGTATACACCAAAAGATCAAGCCAGCACAGAATAATGGGAAGGGCCATTTTCCAAGCATATGCTAATAGAGTATTGTCCAATAAGTAATTAGCCTTAATTGCTCAGTTGTCTGATTTCAGTGCACCTACTCAGTGTTTCAGTCCTTTCCATGTTAGTATTGGAGTACTGTTAGTACTGTTAGTCTCAGGTAAAGATGCTTAGCTGTTGTCCTCAGAGAATTTATAATCTACTGGGAGAGAGATAAGAAAGGAATTAAGATAGCTATAATGTAACTCCCCAGTAGGGAGTTACAACACAAAATACTATTCAAGCCCTTTGAAGGGGAAAGGTCCTTACTGACAAAGGGACTCGGGGAAAAGGTACAGAGGAGTTAATCAAGGTCAGGCTGACATGGATCAGAGAAGACAATTGGTGTCTGGGGCAGATAAAATCAGGAGGACAAGATCTCTAAGAAATGGACATGCAGTTGAGAATGTCAAGCTTCGAAAGGTCTCCAGCTCCCTGGGTTAGAGTGCTTTGGATATAGATAGCCCAGTGTTAATGGATAATTCTGTGGAGTGAAATTAGCTTTGATAGCTTCTGAAGGCTTATATATATTTTTAAATCCTCAACTTACTTGGATAAGCAAGAGTTCTTTGTTTCCTTTGCCTGGATTTAGATGTAATTTCTCTCTTCTCTATATGTTGGCTGGGGCTGGGGACCTTATTGGAGGTTCTCTGGGTATGCTCATGTCCCCTCCGAAGGTTATGCAAGCTAATTAGAAAGGCTTAGTCAACAGAGGGTTTATTATCCTCTTGGGAACCTTCCTTCTGAAGCCTAGGTTTTATGGCTTTCTTGGATAGATATGTGTTGGCCTTAGAATGAGAGAGACCTGAATTCCAGGCCAATTTTAGGAGCTTAATAGATGGATGATCTCAAGCAAGACTTTAAAAGCATTGTGTCTGTAACATGGGGTTCACAGTCTTGGAGAAGCTGCTGTTTTTCAGTTTCCCTCACTTCTCATATATATTCAGTTACTTGATGTGGTTGGCTTTATCTCCATATCTCTATTCCAGTTTCTTCATTCACAGAGCCAGTGCACTAGTGTAGGGCTTTATTCCTTCCCTAGATTATTGCCATAGCTTTCTAAATAAATATTATCAAACTCAATTAGAAACATATCCTAGTGAGTTGTAAAAAGAAAAACTATGATGTGCCTACATCATGTTTCTGTTACATGTTGGTAATTGTTACAATATTTCAAACTTTTTCTCTTGTTATTATACCTATTATGATGATCTGTGAACAGTGATCTTTTATGTTACTATTGTAATTGTTTTGGGGCATCATGAACTTACTCCACATAAGATGGCAAATTTAATGGTCAAAATCTTGTGTGTTCCTATTGCCCCATTGACATGCTCCTTCACCCTATTTCTCTCCTTCTCCTTGCTCCTCCTTTCAACAAAATTAAAGAATATTACATAAACTTAATTGATAAAGCAGTGTCAGGGTTTGAGAGGATTGACTCCAATTTTTAAAGAAGTTTTATTATGGGTGAAAGTCTGTCAAACATTGTCACATGCTACAGAGAAATCTTTTGTGAAATGAAGTCAATCGATGTGGCAAACTTTATTGTTGCCTTATTTTAAGAAATTGCCACAGTCATCCCAACCTTCAGCAACCATCTCCCTGATCAGTCAGC
The DNA here is from genome assembly GCF_902635505.1 of Sarcophilus harrisii. Classification (NCBI taxonomy): domain Eukaryota; kingdom Metazoa; phylum Chordata; class Mammalia; order Dasyuromorphia; family Dasyuridae; genus Sarcophilus; species Sarcophilus harrisii. Next base: position 71,331,615 of record NC_045426.1, read on the forward strand.
AGCCATCAACATGGAGGCAAATCCCTCCACCAGCAAAAAAGATTATGACTCACTAGAGCCTCAAATGATGATTACCATTTTTAAAAGCAATAACATGTTTTAAACTTAAGGTATATAGATTTTTTTAGACATAATACTATTGCACACTTAATAGACTATATTATGGTATAAAAATAGTTTCTATATGTACTGGGAAACAAAAACATTCATATGATTCACTTTATTAACTTGTTAGCTTTATTGTGTTGATCAGGAATTGAATCTACAATGTCTCCAAAGTATGCTGGTAGTCATATTCTCCTGGTCTGCTTATTTCTTCACTCAGGAGTGAAGGTTGTTTATTTTCATCTTGATAATCTAGAGTAAAATATGGAGAAGCTTGTTTAGAAAATTAAAAATACACTAGAATTATCATTAGAATATTGTTTAATACAAAGCAGAATTCAGAAGGCTTTTTTGTGGGAGGGGAGTCTTGAGAAGTAGCATGGAAATCAAAGACAGTGATACTGTAGTGAGTATAATTTGAATTTGTTTATGTGATTTATGCATGTGCTATTAGGATAACTGCTCTTTCTGCGTTTGAAGAGGTGTGTGTCTGTGTGTGTGTATGTGTGTATCAGTTTGTATTTCATGGAGGGATGGCTGAGGAAGCAGTGTTTATATTGTCATTCTTATTAAATTGGTTGAATGATAGTACTGAAAATTCATTTTTAATTGTGTTATCAAAAACTTACTACATGATACACAATTTATGTTCAAATACAAATGCAAATTGAACCAATAAATTTAAAAGACACTTTCTTAGCATTTAATGTCTTCTTAAAAATGAGCTTGTGAAGTTAAAGGAGGAAAAAGTAGGATAGGGCAGAGACAGTGTCCTTCCTTACAAAGGTGACTGTTCCTTGTATCGGTATGGGCTATTTTGATCTCTTACGTCATAGACAAATGATTTTCTGTCTGAAAGTTCAATGTATATGTATGATTGATGGGAATGACTTCATTAAATGATTATTGCATTCTCAGTTCCTGCAGATTATCCAATGAACACTGAAGAATGTTGCTTTTGAAAAAATCATGTCTTGCAAAATTATGGGACCTTGCCTAGAAAAACTGCTGGTGATATTTGAGGGGAATTCCACTGATGTGGCAGTAGAAAAATAAAATTAGTGATTTTAAAATATGTAGGCATTAACATTTATTTAAATCTTAACTTTTTTTGGGGGGGTTGCTAACTTTTTATTAAAGAAAGAAAACCAACAATAAAGACAGTTTTGTTTTAAAGTTCTAGAGGTTGAAGATGAATATATTAGGGGATTAAAAATTTTAACCATAAGGTATTTTTTGTTAATTTTCTATTCATCTTAAACACAGCATGAGAAAAGGGGTTAAAAAGAATATTTCCATGTTCACAAGAGAATACAAGAGAGAAGATTCAATAAAACAAATTAACATTTCAAGAAAACTTGTGTAATAAATACAACAATTATTTGCAAAGTTGCCCAGCTTTGCTTCTTTCAAGTTTTTCTTTTGTTCACTGTTGAACACTTTGTACTTTATTTCCTCCACTAAATGCATATGTGTATGTGTGTTATGGATTTGTACATATATATACACACACACATAAATGTCTATAAATATATACACTCATACCCATATATTAAGAGTATATGATGCAATTTCCATTTGTCATCTCTTTCTCTGGAGGTAGATAGTATCTTCCAATCGTAATATATTTTAGGGATTTTAAAAAAATTCATTTTCTTTTTCTATCATCTCACTTGAGTTGCAGTTCCATCCAGCATTGGGGATGTTCTGCCATCATTATAAAATCACTCTCCAAAACTAGATGTTTTCCTTGTCTCCAAAGCAATTCCTTGCCCCAAATTGTGTTATCATTCTATTTGTTCATCATTCTTGCCAATGAAGATGCGTGTGTGTGTATGTATCAGTTTATATTTAATGGGGAGGAGTGAAGAGTGTGCTGAGGGAGTCTTAAAGGCTTGGGATCATTTTTGCTGGATCTTACATCTTTCATCTTCAGATTTTCACCAACTCCTATTATTTTTTTCTTTCAACTTTGAAAAGAATTCTGCTTGTGACTTATTATCTGATCAACCCACCCAGATCATGTCACTGCCTTGTTCAAAAGCTGCCAGTGACTCCTTGATGCCTTATATATCAGTCAGATGCTCCTTTTTGATTCTCCATAACCCTTGTTCAAACTGCATAATCATAATAAATACTTGATCAATAGCTTAAAGAATAAATCAGATATTCATTCCAGTGCAAGCAAAGGTATTAACAGAACTCTTACGATATGGCAAAATGCTCTCCTTATATACCAGTGAAAGCCTATAATTACTCCCTGTGACTGAGGAAATTAGATCATATATCTAGATCTTAGTTTCCCATTCTGTAAAATAATGGGATTAGTTAGATCAGGGTTTCTAAAACTTTTTCCATTTGCCTTTTCCTTTTGTCTGAGAAGTTTTTAATGTGATGTTGGGTATATAGGTATATAAAATATGTATACAAATCAAACATTTACTGTGAATAAATCATAATTTCGCAACCCTTCACATCTAGTTATGAAACTATATTATATATAATTGAATCACAATTTAAGAAGCTGTGTTAGATTAGTGGTGCCAAACTCTAATAGAATGAATCCCTGCAGACTTGACTTAGAAAACTACAAATTAACATTATCTCATAATGTGTTTTTATTTATTTTCCAACTACATTTTAATCTCAGTCATGCTACATGGAGAAATTTTGCAGACCACATCATTTGACACTTGTGTTAGATGATCTCTAAAGTCTTTTGTAACTCCAAATCCTTTTCTTTTCTTTCAAAGTACTTTGTTTTGTTAAGCTTTTAACTAAATTTAAGCCTCTATTATTGTCTTAAATCAATAGATGTTAAAGTAATTAGATTACCTTGAGGATTATTGGTTCTTTCTTTCCCCAATATTTTATTTAAGTCATTAATTAGACCTAGAAAGCATAAATGGCAATATATTACAGAATTGTAGTTCACAGGATTTCATTTAGTGTTGCATATATTTTTATGTGCACTTATTTTCTCTCCCCCTGCTAGAATGTAAGCTACTTGCAAGTAAGAATTGTTTATTCTTTGGGTATGCTCAAAACAATCCTTGTTGATTGATCAACTAAAGAATAAATGAGCTGTTATTCCAATGCAAACAAAGCTGTTAATAGAACTCTTATTAGAATTGAATAACTCTTATTAGAATTAGAATAATTGAATAGAATAAATCTTATTAGAATTAGAATAATAAAACAGAATAACTCTTGTTAGAATTAGAATAGAATATCCTTTATATACAATAAAATTTTAAGCAGAAAAATAAACAAAATTGGAAAATAATAGGAAAATATCTAAAAAAGAAAAAAGTGAAAATCGCTCTTTTCATTTTCTAAGCCATTTTACTTTTAAGGAAAATTTTAACTGCTCTTTTCCAACAAGGTGATTCAAATATGTTCTCTTGAGATATGTGAAACATTACATCAGGTATCAGAAATTTGCCCCAAGCGTTTATTTTGTTCATGGCAGCATTTTGGAGACATCTCAGAAGCAAAATTCATTAGAAATTAAAAGACAGACTCAATAGCTATGACAGCCAGAAAAAAAAAAATTACTTCGTTGAATCCATCTTTTAGAGCAAAGGTGAGGATCAGCTTTTTATGTTAATAGTGTCAAGTGTATGATGCCTAAAGAGGAATAGAAGAATAAAGACATTGATCTTTATAGATTAAAAACAGTGGCTTATTCCAGTTGCAAGAGAGTGTTCTGCAAGGCTGGTTAAAAGCTTGTTGAAAGAGATGGAAAAGATAAAGAAACCTGATAGCCCTGTAGAGAATCAATCTCCCTTTCATCACTTTTTTACATTTCAGTTACAGCTTTTAACCAAAGATCAATCAAGTATATTCTAAATGATAGAGCTCTGTTTTTCCTGTATGAATCCTAGTTTTCAAAACAGAACCATAAAAAGGAATTTTGATTGTATTGAATGGGGTGATCTTTCTGCATTTTAATCACACCTTTTTTTTTTAAAGATGCATTTTTATTGACATCCCTTTTGCTTTTTATACATCGAGATTTCCCTTGTACCTTTCTCCCCCTCCCAGACAGCCATCCTCTTATTATAAAATCTATTTTTTAGAGGAAAAAAGCACAATAGAAAAAAATTAAGCAAAACCAATCAGTACACTGGAAAAATGAAAATAGATGCTTTGTTCCACATCCATGGACTTTGCACATTTATGTATATCTTTATTTCAGGGAGACACTTTTTATGGTAAATGAATTGATTGTTTCAGGGATTTGACAGGCAGAACACTGAGCTGATCTAAATTCCATTGGTTTGTGAGTTGTGAGTTGACATAAACAGATCCATCCTTGTGAGTTGACATAAACAGATCCATCCCAGTCTCAGTTTTGTTATTTCTTAGGAATATTGTGAAGATTGCTGAGATAGTATTGGTAAGAGTAATCTTTGTGCTCCTGGAAGTAATCTTTCTGCGGCCTGTTAAGCTTTCCCTATATAATATCATTTATTGTACTTAATGACCTCTTTGGATGTGTCAGATAGAAAAGTCTGTGAAATGGCTCAATTTTGCTTTCTTGTGACTGGAGTAATTTATTTTAGCTATTAGTATTTATTAGGAATTGCTTTGAAGAAGGCACAGGGTAGTATAAAAGATTTACCAAACCAGGACTTTTTTTAAAAAAAAATCTTTCCTTTTTATCCAGAGACCATTCTGAATTAGATTCAAATTTGTGGGAGGCAGATTCAGATCTGAATGAATGCTTGAATTTTAGTTTATATTCCAAAACATTTTTTGGCATAATTTTCATGCCACCAGCAAGAAGGCAGAGTTCTCTGTGGGTAGGGAATGCCGTTCTTGGTGTTGGTGTATGCTTGCCAAATTTTCTTCTTGGGCATGAGTCTGTCACCTTTTTAAAAATTTCCCTTTTGTGTGTTTTATTATGTGGTATTAAATCTAGAAAATACAGTTCTTCATAAAACAGGAAACTCGGGACTGGAAGGGACCATAGAAAGATTCCTAGTACAACTTCCTCATTTTACAGGAAATTGAAGTGTGTCAATGACTTTTTCTCGCACATGGGTCTATTAAATTTCAGAAGTAATGTTCAAAATCAGATTCAGTGATAAGTTTAGTTCTCTAAGATCAAGGTTCTTTTCTCCCCCCTTTCCCTCCCTACCTCACCTAGTTTGTTCCCCTTCCCTTTTCTTTTCCCCTTTCTTTTCTCCCTTTCCCTTGACTTTGTCTCCTTTTCCTCTCCTCTTTCTTCCCACTCCCTTTGTCCCTTCTCTCTCCCTTCCATTTCCTCTTTTCCTTCTCTTAGCTCTCCTCTCCTTTCCCTCACTTTCTCCTTTTCCCCTTTGCTTTCCTAATTTCTTCTCCTCCCTTCTCTTCTTTTCTCTTTCTCTTCCCATCCCCACCACTTTCCCCTCTCTCCCCTTTCCCCTTTGTCGCTCTTTCCATAATCCCTTTCAACCCCTTCTTTTCTTTGTCTCCTAAAGTGAATACTCTCAATGGTCATGGCCATGTATCTTATTCATATATTTGAATCTATTGTCAGCTTTCTTTCTGTGCGCCAAGCTGATCTGTGGAGTAATTAATATTTAGATGAAAAAAACAACAGCTTTAGAGTGACAGCATAGAAATCTACTCAAATGCTTCTAAGAACACTAGGAAAACCTGCTTTCAGTGGATCCAGGTTAACATGGAATCAGTTTCAGCTCCTGCTAGGATGACTGTTCATGAAATAAGAGCAGAGTTTTTTTGGTTGTAGACTAAACTTTTCATTTCTAAGAGTTAATATTTGCTGTAGCTTCTTGCCAAGACAACTGTGAATGTTCTCTAAACTAGAACTAGTTAATTAGGCAGATTATTTTTCAATGGAGTATGTCAGAAGTAGATGGGCATAAATCTTTCAGTAGTCAATCCCCAATCCCCGCATTTGGTCATTATGTTTATGTTATCCACAACCCACTTTTAATGCTGTATTTCTGGATCTAATTAGCAAATGAAATCAGATTGCTAGCATTAGCTTAAGGAGAGGCTATGGTCACATAGCTACTAAGTTTTGGAAGCCTGTTTTTCTCCATACTAAATATAGTGAATTTCTGACAGCACTACATAGCCCCATATTACATTGCTCTTTCATTATTACCATGTGGCCATCCCCCCCCAAAATTCTCATGACCCACGTTACCCCTTAGTTGAGGGGTTCATTTCTCTATGTCTTAGAGTCTTTTGGGAATCCTATGGCCTCTTCTCAGGAATAAAGCTTTGTAGTGTGCAGGATAAAGTAGATAGCATTAAAAAGAGAACCAATAACATTGAAAGACAATTATCAAAATAATGAAACAAAACATGTCAGGATACCCTCAGGTTAAGAGCCCCTGCTCCTAGTATATGATCTGATGCATGATACTAGAATAAATCCTTAGTTGCTTTATATTAATAAGAAACTTATCAGGTCCACAAATTGAGATGGTCTAAGAGTGCTAGAGATTTTATAATCTCTATGCAAAACTTTTTAAGTAATAACTAGTAGCATAAACTTTTGTCTTGGCTTCTCATGATTGGTCTTTGTTGCAGGTGCAGTACCACAGTAAATGTAATTTGAAGAAAGCAAGAAAGAACCAATGGCTTTAGCTGGCTGTCCGGATTCCTTTTTGCATCATCCATATTATCAGGTATGGGTGCTTGTGTGGTCCTGGTGAAATCAGTCAGATGTGGGTTAGGATAGAAAAAAATTTAAACAGCAATAAATTCTAGTTTTGCACAAAGGAAATTACTGAGATGGACCTACAGAAAAGTTGATTAGTGGAAGAAGATAGCAAGTTATTGCCATGATCCAGCCCTTTTCTTGACTTTGAAAAAATTCACTATAGCATGAACAATCATATCTACATTTCCAAATACATCCTCTCCTTTCCCATTCCTAGAGCATCATCCCTTATAACAAACAATTTAAAAATCTGTGTGGGGTACAGTTCAGGAAAACTAATCAACACATTGGAAAAGTATGATATTATCTGTAGTTTATATTATTATAATATAAGAAGGGAGGTGCTTTCCTTATATCTATTCTTTGAGACCAAACTTTATCATTCATAATCTTACAGCATTCATTTTCAGTTTGTTGTTTCCATTTTCATTATTGTAGGTATTTCATGTATTGTTTTTCTGGATTTACTTATCAGTCCTTTTGCATCAGTTTTTCTATAAGTTTTCTTGAGCTTCTTTGTATTCATCACTTAATAATAGAACATTACATTTTTGTTCCACAGTCTGCTTAGGCATTCTCTAATCAATGAGCTTTACTTTATTCTTTGCTATTCCAGAAAGTCCTGATATTAATGTTTTTCTGTATATGTATGGCCTTCCTTTTCTCATTGATTTTTGGGGAGCCATGGAATCTCTATGTCAAAGGTGCAATAGGAATTTTAGTTATTTAATTCACAGTTCCAAATTGTTTTTCACAATGGCTGGACCACTTACCAGCTCCACCAATAATGTATTACTGTAGCCTATATTTGCTCCCACATTTTCATATATTTTAATTGCAGAGAGTGAAATAAATAACTTGCTATTCTGAATCATAGTTGTTGTGAAAAGATTCTTTTCACCTGATACGGAAATGTTTCCAGAAAGTTTCAGCTAAAGTTGCAAGAAAGTCCAAAGAGAAAAAGATTTTTGCCCAGAGGTAGCAAAACTTAATGACTTTTGTAGGTTTTCAAATGTAAGTGATTAAAACATTTTAGAGAAGTTTGCTTAGGGTAACTAAAACATGAAATATCAAACTGGACCAGACCTTCTGAGTTATTTAGACCAGCCTCTTTTCTTTGATAATGACTCCAAAGATGATGTATAGGGGACCAAGGCCAGATTTTATGGTAACTGTAGCAGATTAGAAAAGTATTCCTTAACTTGTGATTTCTATCACTTTTCTTCATAACCTATTATTGACCTATCATAGGAATTGCTAGTAGATCTTCTTAAGCCTAATTGCTGATTTCTATTTTTATTTTCTCAGTTATCTGTTACAGAAAGTTCTTTTTCAAGCTTTAGGGCAAGTCTCCTAATTCTGATATTCTGAGGTTTCTTGAATAACTGCCTCTTGAGGATCATAAGAACTTGGATCAAATCTCTCCTTGCCCTTCATCTTTCCAAATGATCTTGTCTTAATGTTTATACCCATACTTTTTTTCCCCCTCTCTTTCCCTTCTCTGTAGAATATAAGCTCCTTGAAAGTAGGTTCTGTTCCATTTTTGGATTAATATCCTCTTAGATCAATGCCTGGCCTAGAGCCAGGCCTTAATAATGGCCTAATGATCACTTTTACTGCCTTCTCTGAATTATGTCTGTCTTTAGGTGCAGAATGATGACTACATGAAATAGGTGTAGATTAAAAAAAATAGTTTCCTTAAAAGGAATTTACACACATCCTTGAAAAATGATAGTACTTTTTTTCCAAAGGAAAAAAAGGGGAGACAGGATTCTTTTCCTAACAAGCATCTCTCAGATCACTAGTTCAATGGTGACATTATCTAATACCTTTTGTATTCGAGTCACTGAGTCAACCCCCTCAAAGTGTAAAATGAGATGGAAGTAGATTCTCTTCCCTCATTGATTTGTAGTTAGCCAGGGGAGATGAGACTTGTACATAAATAAGATTAGACGTGTCATTTATTTAAATCTTTGATGCTAAACCAATATTGGTTAAAAACCAGAAAGAAGGAATGGATTTTGATAATTTCTCGGCATAAAGCTTGATTCTGGAATAAATCTTCTTGGTGTACTTTCTGAAGGGGGGATAGATGTCTGTGATTTTAAGGTAGACACTATCTGATGTCTCATGCTTTTATTTAAAAATTTCTTTTTAAAATTTTTATTTTTAGATATGCTTTATATATATTTTAATATGCCTTTCATATATTTTTATATATTTTTTATTTTATTTAAAACTTACTTTTCTTCTCCTTAAAGCACTAAACTTCAGTTAGCTTCATTAGCTTGGCCCCAAAGTTTAATTTTGTCTAACTTTCGGTTAAACCTGGTCTTGGTGCTGTTGGTCACAAGGATTGTAAGTGAGAAAGTCTAGGTGGGTCATTGCAAGTCCATTATCACTACTAGGAAAACATGGTTAGTGGAAGCCTTAGTGAAAATTACCCGAGCTATGCCTTAGTGCAAACACTAAGGGAAGGCTGTCTATTTTACTTCTGAAAGAATGAAATATTAGCTCATAAGTAGTTTGTTATGATGCTATGACAATTGTTGATTTGATGCTTTTTTATTCTCCCTCTAACCCTTCAGTGACATTTAAAATGTCATGTTGGTGCCAGAAGTAGCAGCAAAGTAGGTTAAAGGGCTATACAGAACTTAATTGCTTTGAGCTACTATATTTATTGCTTAGAATCACCAAAGACTGTTTATCCAAGATTCTCTTTCCTCTGTACCAACCAGGGAATTGTTTCAAGTCGACATTCTCTTGGAAATAGTATTCTTTGTAGGGGAGGACACATTGAGAAGAATTCAGCAGTACTCCTTAATGGCTTTTAAGAGTCCTTTCTGAATTTCCTAGCTCTAGTAAAAATCTAGTCATACAAGTTGGCAGCTTTTGTCATCTGTTCCTGGAAAATCAGATCACAGTTCCAGAAATTCTCAGAAAATGAGATGATTTACATTGAGGTTCCCCACTTGTGCAATCTGTCGTTGTTACAATTAGAGATCTTCCCCAGACTTCTCAATTGAAAAATGACTTCCTAACTCTTAAATACATGGGTGCTTGAACAATTCATTTGACTCAGTATTAATTGTGGCTTAGATAAGATGTTCAATTTTAGGAGCTAAGCTACGCATTTTACATGGAGTTGAAGGGGAGGGAGGTACTAAAATTATTTCCATTTAATTACTCTAATTTATGCATTAAGATTGACAGTGAGCAGAATGGAATGGGTGGATGCATCTTATTAACCATTAAGACATCATGTGATTCTTTCAGTCCATCATATTTAAAGCAGGAGCATTTGAAATGGTTCAGAAAATAAATTTTGTGAATTACCACATAAAACACAGGTCTAGTAAGAAATATAGAGAAGCATGGTGATACTGAGCACAGTGTATTGATTCAGGAGTTGGAAAATCTGAACTAGAATTTGGAAAAACTTAAGATTTAACTTCTGTCCCTGACACCTCTGGAATAATTAGTTAGTTATTTAACATTCCTAATTCTCAATTTCCACGTCTAAAAAGAGAAGTTAATCTCTATCTGCTTCAGACAGTTTTCATGAAGTAAGCACTTTAGGAAACTTGAAACATTATAAAAAATTTTAATATAAAATATACAACATTTCATTATCCAGCTATTCATTTTGTGCATAGTATTGTAACGAATGAAGACAGTGGTGAAAATTGAAATTTGTAGGTACATTGTGATATTCATTTTTAAAAGCACTTTTCCCCTGAACTCCAGTAATAGTGACAACCTCTGTCTTTTCTTCATTGTTGAAGTAAATAGTCTGTAGCTTTTGAAAATCTAGAACTATAACAGTACCTTTCTCTAACTGGAAGTTTTTGGTAAAAGAGTAATTGTGCTTTTTCAAATCCTATATTACTTTAAAACTTCAAGATAGCCAATTTGTTATCTTTCAGATTGAGTGACTGGATGATGCCTTTATACTGTGCTTGAGATATCAAAGCAAAAATAGTTAAACATCCTTTGTCCTTAAAAGCTTACATTCAATCCAAAGAGATTTGTATGTATGTAAGTATATACAAAATAATTAATGATTGTTGTTATTTCAGAATTATTGCAATAATTATCCTAATCATTATTCATTATTCATGTCCTAATGATAATTCAAGGGGATATCCTAGTGCTTGGTGAGGTAGTTATCAGGAAAGGCCTCTTGTGGGAGATGGCATTTGTTAGGAATTTTGAAAGAAACTAGAAATTCCAGGAGATTGAAGTGAGAAGGGTCACATTTCTGAGACGGGAACAGCCTGTGCAAAGGCATGGAAGTGGTAGGAATATTGTGTGCAATAAAAAATAACCCTGAAGGAAGTATTCAGTATAAAGGCATCAAACTGGTAAATTCATCCAGTGGAATGGAAGTTCCTAGAGATATTGTGATATGTTTTTAGCAGCTAGTGTGTTATGTTACATGTAGCAGATACCCAATAATTTTGGATTGAATCAAAACAAAATGTCTCATGGATAAAGGAGATTATTTCTCATAAACCTTATGGATTAAGATTTTGCTGGGATTAAAATATTATTAAAAATATTACTATGGGGACAAGAATTGTTGATCCTTCTTTGAATTTAAACGGTCAAATTGTCAATTCCAAGCTAATTTTGTTGGTCTCCAATATAGACACATTTATTAAGTGCCTACTGTGTGCATAGCACTGTGTCAAGATACAAATAATAAAGAGACAGACAATCTCTTCCCAAAAGAAGACCGAGAGGTGGGGAAACAATACAAAAAAAGGCATGAAAGAGGTGGTGAGGAGGAAGGGGGATACTGGTGTATTCTTGGCAGAGGAAGTTTTCTCACCTGTAGATGTTTTTAACTGTCTTTGCGTCAAAGACCTCTTTGGCTATTTGATGAAATCTATGGACTTCATACCAGAAAATTTGTAAATGTATAAAATTATATACCTAGAATTATACAAGAAACCAAGTATATTCAAACATAGTTACCAAAATACTAAAAAACTGTATCAACCACAAAAACAAGGTCAGGGATATCAGGTTAAAAATCTCTTCAGGATAGCAATAAAATCATGGATCTAATTCCTATTATATTCTCTTGGTGGCTATAGGAAATATGGGCAGGGCAGATATGCTCAGCTCTCCCTAAGGAGCCTAGTCCGTTTTGGGATTTTTTAATATAGTTACTTATATCAGTGAACTTTGCATAGACATGCCCCTTTCTGCTCATCCAACCCAACTCAAGATTCATCTCTCTTGGAAATTTTCCTGGATTAAATTCACTGAATTCTGACTGGTCCTCTATATTATGTTCATTCCTCTGTACCCACATTCAGTACCTTGACTCATTGTTCCTTGTGCAATGAAGGCAAAATTAGATGAAATAATGCAGTGAAAAGAACCCGAGAATTGAGTCATAGAACCATGAGTTTGAATGCTGGCTTCCCAACTCGCTATTTGTTTGATTCTGTGCAAATCACTTACTTTAACCTTAATTTCATTTGTAAAAATAAAAGTATTATATGGTTCCTTAGGTCCTTTCTAGCTCCAGATCTGTTATCCCAGTTCCCTTCCCTCAACTTTTTCTTTTATCAGCTCACCTCCAAACTTGGCTTAAATTCAGAAGCCCTTTGGGGGGATGGGGGTGAAAGGGAGGTATTTCTAGCCTCCGTCTTTGTGCTCGATTCAAAGAACCATGGGCAGTTTCTTTTGCATTGTCCCAGTCACAGATGGCCTATTCATTTTGCCTGGGCTTGAGCTAATCACAGGGAAAGCTTTAGTTGGCCTTTTTAACCTTCCTGCCCTCCATCATGGAAGAAAACTTGGAAGAAAGAGGCTTGGAAGCTTTAAAATCCTGGGTGACTAGAACAAGTAGCTTTCTGAGCCCAATTTGAGCAAGTTTTCTTTTCTTTTTCTTTTTTTCTTCTTCTTCTTCTAATTTTTTTTTCGCCATTTTTGATTTAAAACTGGCTAGTAATTAGACTACCTACTGTGGACCCAGACTATGATAACTTTACTGGATTACTGCTTTTGGAGAAAATGTACGCATCTCTTTTATCTTCTAGTAAGTGTGTTGGGAGAAGTAGAGAGGCTGACTTTTACTTTAAAACTGCCTTTTGCTACCAGCAATTATTACTTGATGGCTGAGGTTAAGATTTCTTAAAGAGCCCTTATCTCTTAAATAGAACAGAAAATTTCAGTCAAAATTTAAATAGTTTTTGTAAATTAAGATTTAAATTGGTTTGGATAAGGCACACTGAACCACAAATGGAACTCAGAATGTATACTGGATATACTGATGAGGATGATCAGAAAGAAAGAATACTGGCATTGGAAGCAAAAAACCTGATTAACCTCTAAAACTTATTACCTATGTGAATACACCTGTGTGTAGATCATCTCTGACATTTCTGTTCTATAATCTACAATTGGAATTGTAGATCTTTTGAAGCTGTGAACCTACTTGAGCAAAATTATTACAGAACAAAAATGAATGTGTGAAATGCTGAACATTCAAGTTTCAAGAGAAAGTTTTATCGATTAGGGGTCATTTTGCATGATTTTTAGCTATATTTATACTTTGGTAAGGCTCAATGGCTCATGTTCCCATTGGACATTGCAGGGGAGACAGTTGTGATTCAGAGGTACTAGGCTCCAGAGTCTTAAAAGGCTGCTTCATGCCAAAGCCCCTTGCCATATTTCGCACCTCTCACCATCACTTATAGGAACAAATTGCAGCTTCATCTTTGGCATTTGTTGGGTGGCAGTCCCAAATTCAAGCATTTCTTTGTTTGTTGATTTCTTTGGCTTCTCCCCAGGACTTTAGTTATTTTAATTACAGCAGTTCTTGGAGATGAAAGACTACCAACACCTCATAGGGATGTTAATGTCATATACATCTGTTTTCCTAAAGAAATTCTATAATGTGCCAGGAGTGTTCTGACAGGGCTACCATCTGTCCTTCCAGAAGGAATGAACACAAGTGGATGTTGCCATGAGAACCTAATTTTCTTGCATGATACATGCTGTTCACATAGCCCTTTAACAGTTGGATTTGTAAAACTGAAATACTCATTGACTTATAGACTGCTAACTACAGTGGAATTGGATGTGGTACTGAAACTTTTCCATTTCTCACATCTCTACCACCTTTAGACCTCACACATGGAAAATTCAAATAGCTATCTGTTTTTCAAGGTAGATTGCCTGTTTCAGAGTGGTATGAATAGTTCTCCTAATGATAAGGATGATGATGATGATGAATGCAACAGATGACAGATCTCTATATGAGAAATACAAACCTTAGAATATCCCAGTGAAGCTACCCAATAAACTTCGCTACAAGTTGACCATTAACACAGACTAAATTGATGGTTACAATTGGCTGGATATAACCCCAATCCACAAAAACTTAAGCATAACATTTTTTAAAAATACCACATACAAGTATGCAATCTCAATGCTATGTGCAATGAACAACTTTCAAAATATAGAAAATTAACAGAGTAAGTCAAAATTGTGGGAAGAGGATGAAGTCCACTGTTATTCTGTTTGTGTTTCGGGGTCAATCAGTTAGTCAACAAACATTTGTTAAGCAGAGGTGTACAGAGGATGCTTTCAAAGATTGCCTATAAAGGATGAGCTTCCATTTTAGTATTTTTAATTCATCCACAAAATCCAATTATTTTATGCTGCCATGTAGTATTTTATAGCACATTTACTTAGAGAAAGCTAACTTGTCCCAGGATTGTTGCTATCTAAATCCCATAGAAAAAAATAATATAATAATAACAAATGATATAATAAAAATTATAATATAATAACAATACTAATAACAAATCCCAACACCACATTAGTACATGAAACTTGCATGCTTATCTCCTGCATTAGAATGTAAATAAAATAAGCCCATTGTGAACAGGTAAGGTTTTAGTCTTTGTGGACTAACACAGTGCTTTAATGAATACTGATTGATTCATTACTATTAATAGTAATGAATACTTTTTTCCCCACACCTGTAGATCCTGCAGAAAAATTTCAGTTATCCAGAAGAATTTAAACAAATCAGCTAAGAAGGATAAGGCACAAATGGTAGCTTATTATCTTATTTATTAATTAATTGGCTGCTAGATGTCCCAGTAGGTAGAGTTTTTGATCCTGGAATCAGGAAGTTCAAATCCACCATTAGATACTTAGTAGAAATGTAATCTTGGACAAATCATTGTCTCACTTTCATTTTCTTCATTTGTAAAATGGGAATAATAAGAGCACCTTCCCTTTAGGGCTGTTGTGCGATTCTGAGGAGATAACTTTTTTTTTTTTTCCTGAGACAATTGGGGTTAAGCAACCTGTCCAGGGTCACACAGTTAGAAAGTGTTAAGTGTCTGAGATCAGATTTGAACTCGGATCCTCCTGAGTTCAGGACTGGCACTCTATCCACTGTGCTATCTAGCTGCAGAAATAATTTTTGTAACACTTAAAGTAGATCCTTAAAATAACTTACTAATTACTTACGTAATTTTAGTTGTTATATCTTATATTTTAATTCTTTGAAAATGAGTCTCATTTATGCTAATTCTAATATCAAGAAGAGTCAGTTAATCAGAATTCTCTATTCCTGAGCATGCTGGTTTACTGAACTTTCTGGGGTTGGTGCTATAAAAATTTCAGTTAATTACAGAAGAATGAAGCGGGGCAGTATCCAGTCTGTGCATACATCCGGCCTTGAGAGGAAGAGAAATGATCTGTCTTAAATAGGAAATGAGTTTTGATCGATGAAGATTAAGGCAGTTGCTTTTGGCCAAAAACAAAAACAAAAAAATAGCAGCAGCAGAAGTTAAACCTTGTCGTTACGTAGAAAAGAAAGAATATACTGAAATCTTTTTTCCTAAGAAGAGAAATTAATAGAAGCATGAAACTTATTGATTTCCTAAGTTATAATAATTTGTCCTTAAAGTATTAAAAGTATTTCAATAATTTTCAGACACTTAACATTTGAGTATTAGGCTTGTTTATGGAAAGACTTTAAATGGAATGTACAAGTTCTTTTAACTGGGAAACAATTTGAAAACATTTTTTAAAAGAACATTTTAGGCAAATAATGACTTGTGACTTTCATTTGCTGGCTTTCACTTGAGGATTGCACACTTGCCTCTTTGGGAGCAGATTTTTGGCAAAGAGGACGGGGAGCTGTGTGTGGAAATTGGGGCTCTTGGGCTCTGAGGCCACAGCTTTCGGAAAGCTCTTTGGTGATTAACACAAGTAAATAGTTGTCCATTTATGCTTCATTACTGAATATTAGTCATACAGTAAATAATGTCATGCTGGCAGTTTCCCCAGAGCACAGTAAATACTTATGTACAGTTTAGGGAGATGCTAAAAAAAGCAACATTGGCACTTTTTTGTAAAGGAAAAGAGAGAGAAGGAAAGAGAAAAAGAAAAAAAGTACTAGAAATTATAGTAGATGAGGTTGACAGGATGTTATATCAACTTAAGTGGGTTTTTCCTAAAATTGATCCTTAAAGAAATATTCTCAGGACTTCATTATTACTGCTGAAATTGAGTTTTTTCTCCTACTTAATTTTTAGTCACTTTGATTATATTTCAAGTAAAATCCCAAGGCATCTGAATTCCAGAGAATGTCTGTCCTAGCACTGATGTTAGCTCCTCTGTCTCTGCTTCAATCTCTCTTTCTCATGCTAATAGATTTCATAGGATCACAGATTAAGTGCCAGAAGAGGCTATAAAGATCATGAGCTTTCTCATTTTACAGTTGATAAAACTGGTCCAACTGAATGAGTGACTTGTCCAAAGTCACTCAGTTAGTAAGGAGCAAACATGGGCTTTTGTTTCAAAGCTGGTTCTTTTCACTGGTTCACAAAGGTCTCTCCACTACTAAAGAAACCATATTTGAAAGAAAAGGCAGTAGTATTGTTGATGGAAAAATAAGAGTCATATTCCCTGGAAAATGCTCTGAAATTTAAACTTTGGACAAGAAAATGAAATAAACTTTATGTTCTTAGAGAGCATGTTCTTATATAAGGTTGTACTGTTTTTTCCTCTCCATCCCTTCTATTATTCCTAATTGGCTAAGAGGTTCAGTCAGATACTTTATCAATAGCAGCAGCAGCAGCAGCAGCAGCAGCAGCAGTAGTAGTAGTGATGATGGTGGTGATAGTAGCAATAGTAGTGGTAGGAAAAGGAGTAATGGTAGCAGTAGTAATAGGAATAAGAGCAGCATCAGTAATATAGTTATTTATATATCTATTATAGTGTTTTGTGATTTACAAAACAATATACATTATTCTTTCTGATTCTCTAACAACTATTTAAAGCGGTTATCCTTGTTATCGTGTTATGGATAAGGAAACTGAGGCTTGGAAATTAAGTGGATTGTTCAGGATCACATAAATACTAATAATTATTTATGAGTAAGTAGTATTTGATCTTCAGGTCTTCCTGACTCTTATGTGTCTCTATTCCTGGTAGTTCATTACTTTCACTTTAGGATAGTGGTTCTCAACTTATGATCTTGCCTCTCTTTATTGTAATGGATTCATGAAGTCATCAAGTATCACATATACCAACCATTGTCATTTTCATTTTTATTTAGATTCAACTAAGTATACAGTAAAACTCAGTTTGGTAAATAAGTAAACTACTTTCTGTAAAATTAGTGGATACTATATTATATTTCTGTATGTACATATACATACACATAATGCACTCTATCCAAAAAGTATTAATGAATTTATAATGAGACTTTTGAGCCACTGTTTGTATTTACACATTGTTTTTTGTCATAAATATGGAAATAAGAGTTATGATTAATAAAATTTCAATTCATTTACAAATGTAAGATTATAGAAGCTTTTTGTCCTTTAGTATTTGGATTCTCATGATACAGCTACTCTTGTTGGATGATACTGAGCATATAGCTCTGTAGCTACTCCATAATTTATCTAAAAATTACTGCTTTTTTACATTTTGACAACCAGTTGCTTGGCTATTAGAACTGGAATTGAAAATGACAATTCAATTGTCACTGATGACAATTTTTGATAGGTGAAATTGGCAGTGTGGCAAATTAGTTTTCTAGATTTTTTGCTTTTTTTCTAGAATGAGAATTCCAGGTAATTGGTGGTAGGAGTTGAGGTATGATGAGTGGGGAAGAGAGAGAACGATAGCAGGGAGTAATGCCCAGTGACACTGTTGTGATAATCTA
The DNA here is from genome assembly GCF_902635505.1 of Sarcophilus harrisii. Classification (NCBI taxonomy): domain Eukaryota; kingdom Metazoa; phylum Chordata; class Mammalia; order Dasyuromorphia; family Dasyuridae; genus Sarcophilus; species Sarcophilus harrisii. The sequence continues at coordinate 71,349,620 of NC_045426.1, forward strand.
GAGTCAGGTAATAGAAAGCTTTAAAAAACCAATCAGAAGAGTTTCTATTTTATCCTAGAGTCAATGGATAGTCACTGGGATTGATTGAGTAAGGAAATAACAGTCAGATCTGTGCTTAAGGACAATCACTCTGTCATCTATGTGGAGGATGGATTGGAGTAGGCTGAGACTTGAAGCAGGAGGACTGTTTAAGAAACTGTAGCTACCTAGGTGAGAGGTGATGAGATTCTTAACTGAGGTGGTAGCTGTGAGTGGAAGGAAGTGCAAGTGCTATGAAGGTAGAAACAATAAGTTTTGGCAACTCATCGCATATGTGGACTGAGGAAGAGAACATAATTCCCAGGTTATGAATGTAAGTAAATGTAAAGGCACAGATGTAAGAGATAGAATGTAGTGTACCGTGATTAACTAGCAAGTCATTTTGAAATGAGACTGGGTAGGCAGGTAGGGGCCAGATTGTGAAGGGCTTGAAATGCCAGTTTGAATTTTTATTTTACTTCAGGAAAAGATTTTCCTTTCCATGAATTGTTCTATATAACTAATAGATTAGTCCTGAATCTGCCTTGCCTTCTGAAGCATCCCTTGTAGCCCTTTTAAACATTCTCTTTTCTGGATATGATTGGAAAGGCTCAGCCTCAGAATGGGACCAAGTAGCCAAAGGTGAGAGAAACCATGCCTGGAAACAGAGGTGAGGAGTAAGTCTTCTTTTCATGTTTACCTGGCTCCTGTGCCTGTAACACTTGTCCACCTTCCTTCTCACTGCTTAGTAGACCTCAGAAATGAGGAAGAAATCAGCCTGCTCCTAAAAGAAAATTATATCATCCTACACCCTAGTATCCTTTCCTAATCATTTATTTCATTTGTTCAAATTGCTGTGTGGTGGACAGAGAAAAATGTTCAAAGATGAATGTTCTCAGGTTACAGAGTAGTAGAGGACTATAGACATGGACAAGGATAACTCGAATACAAAAGAGAATGGACTGAGTTCCTGAAAGAAGTAGAAATCAGTAGAGGATTTTAGCGGAGAGAAAGATCATACCCACATAGGAGGGATCCCGAGAAAGCCTTTAGGTAGAAGTGCCATGCGATGGCATTCTTTCTCTTATCTATAAATTATGGTGTTTTAGAAAGGCCTGAAATTCTGGGATTCTATACAAATAGCAACCTATCCATTCCCTCACATTTTGTACTATATCTTTTATAAATCGTTTAAAAGAATCCATCTAGTGTGCTCTAGAGGCCTTCTCTAGATCAGTGGTACAAAGTAGAACAAAAGACTAAACTAGGTCACATATTGACTAACATTATCTATTTTCTATTGTATTTTAATTTATTTTGTTAAATATCTCCTAATTACATATTAATCTGGTTGAGCCTTTTGGAGTCAGGCATCCTGGGCTCTGTGTTTGACACCTGTGTTCTGGATCATTTGATAGTGTGTGAATATTATGGGGCTTTGTGTTTGTCCATGGTTATTTTCCCTTGCTTGTAGTACATGATCAGTCCGACTCCTTTCCTAGTCACACACCTATAGGATGATATCCTTTATCTGACTTATAAAGCCTGTTAAATTATTTTGGCAGTTGTGTGACAGATTGAAGAGGAGAGAAATTAGAGGCAGATAGCTAAGTTAGAAGGCTAAATTCAATGTGAGAAATGAAGAAAGCCTGAATCGAATAATAGAGAGATTTCAACGGTAAGATCAAAAGGACATTGGATGTAGGAGATAAGGGAGAGGGGAAGCATTACCATTGATTATGAAGGAAGAAGACAGGAGGTATGTTAGTGCCATCAAATGTACAGGAACATTGAAGGCAGAGATTTGGGGGAATGAATTCAGTTTTGGACATGTTGAATATTTAGGCATTTTTATTGCTTCAGAACATCTGGTTAGAGAACCCGTGCTTCCTTTAGACAAGCTTCTGTAGCATCTGCAAAACATTACTCATGCTCTGATCAGCTCCTTGTATCCTGCATTCCTTGCAAGTATTCAATATCCACTGTCTTAGAAATCATGGCAAAACTGTCATCAGAACATCTAAGAGACTGAAATTATTGTAGAATGAATAGATTTTGAATGTGAGCTTTCTGAGATTCTTTTACCCAGACTTCTTTCACTTAGTTAATATATAAAGCAAGGTGAAATAACTAGCTTAATTTAATCTCATCTCTCAGGATGATATTTAATACATTAAACTAGTGGGTTCCATGAAAGCTGGTCTCATTATTTTAGAGTTATAGTGACCAGTTCCTGAAGGCCACCCTATTTTTCTTAGTGGTGAAAACTCTTAGAGTGTTTTCTTAGACAGTAGAACATAGGGGTACAGTAAAAGGGAACAATCTCATTGACATTTTCCATCCTTACCTCATGAGTACGATAATTTGATAGTAAGTGATAACTAATATCCATTCCTGCCACATTGATGGTAGGAATCATTCACAGAAGATAATTGGCGTGTGTGTGTGTGTGTGAGAGAGAGAGAGAGAGACACACACAGAGAGACAGAGAGAGAGACACAGAGAGACACAGAGACAAACAGAGAGAGACAGAGAGAGAGAGAGACAGAGAGAGAGAGAGACAGACAGACAGAGAGACAGAGAGAGAGAGAGAGAGAGAGAGAGAGAAAAGAGATTCAAATAAGCTTCCATTTTTTTTTACTCTTGAATGAATATAAATAAAAAATATTTATTAAGTGTTTACTGTGAGCCAGTACTAAATGCAATGCAAGATACAAAAATATAAAAAATCAAGCTTGTTTTTGTCTTCAAGGAGCTCACATTTCAATAGGGGAAGAGAGTACACAAAGGGGAATCAGGCCCTGGGAAAAGTAATTTGGGAAACTCCAGGGGTGGCAAGCAGAGTTACAAGACAAATGATTGGTATATTTCTATTATCTCTGATGATTTGATTATTGTTTCCAGAGCAAGAGTAGGGATGGGAGACTGGGAGTTGGGACTGAACTGCTGAGTCCAAATTAGGATAAAGTATAGCAGTGTAGCATGAAGATGGCCAGAATACCTGATGATGAATCCAGATGTTCATTTGTATCAGTCATGTCCAATTGTTTGTGATCCCATTTCTGGTTTTCTTGGCAATGAAGATAATGGAATAATTTGGCATTTCCCTCTCTGGTTCATTTTACAGATGAGGAAACTGAGGTAAGGGTTAATTGACTTGCCCAGGGTCACATAGCTAGTAAGTCTGAGGTCACTGTAGATGACCTGAAAGTTTTAATTCCTCCTGACTTAAATCATGCTACTCTATATACTGCATCATTTAGCTGCTTTAATGGGTCCACTGGCTCATAGATATTGGTGAACTTTACCTGAATGAAGAGTTTCAGGCCCAAAGGAAGGAATTGGAGTGCCAAGTGGCAGATAGATAATGGCGAATTTTTCATGAATTAGGAGCTTAGGGCCCTAAAAAATGAAGTGGAGTTCCAAGTTGGAGGCAGAGATATAGTGAAAATAGGCCAAGTAGTGCTATGTAGTCTTACTGAGTGAACCAGGAACCTTAAGAAAAATTGGAAGACAAAGGCCTAATCTTAATTCTTTTTTCAATGAACAAATCAATTTTATTGAAATGCAGTTATTCAGGTTTTTTTTTAAGTTCATAGACCCCAAGGTGAAAATCCTTATGCTATAGGGAGCCAGGAATGTTCATAATTATAACCTCAGACTTTTTAGAGAAAGTATCATGGAAGGTAATGGTCATCTCTTCAATCCCCCCTAGAAATTAATGACCTTATCAATTGTAGGAGAGGCAGCATGATAAAATATAATGACTAGAGATCCTAGATTCAAATCTCAATTCTCAGGTGACCATGGGCAAGACATTTTCCCTTATCTGTGTAATGAGTATAATGTATAAAAAGACATGTAATATGCCTTCCAACTTCAGATGTTCCATCCTATTATTCTTATTTTTTTAGGTTAAATATATGCGATCCTTTAAAACATATTTCCATATTTGTTATGTTATACAAGACAAATGGTATAACTATTTTAGAAAAGTAATGACTACTTATTTCTTGAAGAATACTTGTTACTTGTTCTTAAAGAATACCAACTGCTCTGATTAGACTGTGTTGAAAAGCACTGAAGCTCTTATACTTAATACTATACTTTTTATCCTATATATTTAATATCCATTTCTTACCCTAATCTGGAATCCAAGACCATTTTGTGGTATCTTGTATCTTGTATAAACCAGGGTTTATTTGTTGTCTTCCATTCTAAAATTTTTTAAATTGATTTCTCTTTAAAAAAAAAAAAAAAAAGGCATGTTATTTTTCATTGATTATTTCTTCACCTTAAAGAGCTCTTTTGTCTTTCATTTTCGATACACAACCAGCACCCCTCCTCTGACAATGAAAAAGGGTTCCCTTGTGGTTTTTTTTACCACTTTTATAACACAGATTGTCATTGGTAACATGCTGCTGCTGGCTTGTATTAATCATCCGTCTGTTGCTTTTGTGCCTACTTCTAAATTTGCTTCTTTGGGGATCTTGTTATTTAGGAATTCACAATCATGTAGTATAAGCAGAAAACAGTGATATTAAAGAAATGGACATTTGTGATGGAGAGCAAGTAGTTTGAAATCATAGAAGCCATTTGTGATTTGTCAAATGAGATTCACCTTGATCTTTTATTATTTTCTCTTCTGGTATCAATCACTTTGTTGGCCATCTTAATCATCCAAGATAGACTAAGTTAATGATCTTGCTGATGTCATTGCTTATTTTTCATCCACATTGTTTTTCAAGAATGGATGATTAGATTGGTCTTTTCTACATGGTTCTAAGTTTCATTTTGGAGTCTCCATAATGTTGTAGTTAGTGTAATGGCATCTTGGAGCAATATTTAGATAATTCTGCTTATTAAGAAAAAAAAGCTCTATTAAAAAATGAATAGTTATAGGTGAGCACAGTAAATCCCTGGTGCCAGACCATCTTGTTACCTAGCAACTTCATCTTGGTTCTCATATTTTTGGAATAGTATTGCCAGAAAGAACAGAAATACATGTACTTCATCCTGGGTACTCATTTAGTCCTTGTTTAGCTGGCTAAAGCCTATAACATGGAGCCACCAGGAATAACTTTCCCAGAGGGAAAGTGAGATCCCCCTCACTGGTTCCACTTTAGACTCAGGAATCAATTCTTTTGGGATTTAAAGGAGAGGGTAACATGGATAAAGAATTGTTAGATACAATGTGGTCTTGATACCCCTTTTCTTGTTCCTCTATCCCTAAATATGCATAGGGACTACCTTGGACAAGGCACATAGTCTGCATAATATAAATCCTATCATTATTTATGAGTATTAATAAATGAGTGAAAAATTAAAAAGTATTTTAAGTATTGGATATGCAAATAGAAAAAAAATTAATCCTGAGCTCACATGGTTGAGGAAAGCCATGTATGAAGAAGGTTTCATCCCCAAGGCAGGTAGAACAGACCAGAAATCTTGAGACTGCCATAGAATGACAGCTAGTCGCAAGACTCAGGGGTCTTTAGGATGCATCAGGAGGTCAGATAATACTACCCAGGCATCTGAAAAGTGGGATAGAAATATCTTGACTTAATTGTTGCAGCCTAGTATAGTATAGTACAGTATAATGTATAATATAAAGAGTCTTTTAGGGTTAGAGGGAAGGCAATGGGCTGGGCTTGGGGTAGGCAGATGTTAGTGGAAGGGGTCTGGGTGGTTTGGAAGTCATGGGGGAGAGGTTTGAGGTTAGGAATTCAATAATTCAGTTAACCAGTTTGTCTTGAATGTAGAATTCATGAAGTACAGTGAAATAAACCAGGAAAAGTAGATGGGAGGCAGATTGTGGAGAGACTTAAATGCCAGGCTAAGGATTTTGTATTTTATCCTATAGGCCCTGGGGAACCACTGAAGGTTTTTGAGCAAAGAAGTGACTGCTCAGACCTGTGCCTTAGGAAGATTATTTTGGCAGCTGTGTGAAGGATGGATTGGAGAGGGGAGAGACTTGAAGAAGGGAGACCAATTAGGATGCTCTTGCAGTAGTCCAGGTGAGAGCTAATGAGGGCTTGGAATTAGGGGGGGTATCCATGTAAATTGGAGAGGATGGGGCAGATTGAAAGGGACCTGATGTTTAATATATGCTTATTGATTGATAGATTGAAGAAAAAGAAGTTTTTGAGGGGAGGGAGATGAAGATAAAAATCAACTAATAAAAATTTGAAACTGTGAGGATTCACTTGAGATTAGATAACTTGATGGAGCCAGATAAATAATTGCTGGCTTCTACAACCACCTTCCAGCAGAGCCCCATTTTTGAGGATGGCAAATCAAGTTACTTAACTTAGCTGATCATTTTTTCCTTCATCTGTAAAATGGGAGCAGTCATTACTATTTCACAGGGTTGTCGTGAGAGAAAAATGAAGTAGTATGTGAAGTGCTATAATATGTCAACTATTGTTATTTATGATAAGGAGTTGAAGAGATACTAAAGTAAAATTCCTAGAACTAAAAACCTTTATTTTCATGTCTTCTAATGAGAATTTTAGAGGCATGTGATAACTCAGTGGGTAGAATACTGGGCCTAGAATCAGGAAGAATTGAATTCAAATCTTCCTTCAAATACAGCCTACCTCTGTGACCTTAGCAATCATTTAACAGGTGATTGTCTGCCAAAATGAGTAACCTAGGAGAAAGAAATGGCAAAGCACTCCAGTGCTTTTGCTAAGAAAACCCCAAATGGGTTTACAAAAGACTGAAAAAAGCACTTGAAGAACAACAAAATCAAGGAGTTTAGAAAAATTTACACTCAGAAATTTCCAAGCAAGATTTTAAATATCTTGAACTAAATTGTTTCATTGTTGCCTCTGGGGTGAAAAGGCTATTAGGAGTTAAATGATCTTTAGTCTTCCTGTGTGGGAGAGGAATGAGTTTTTCCTCACCTGCTTCCCTCCCCCCAAAATTAATAAATTAGCCCACGCAGAATTATGGCACATTTCATGTGTGCACCACTATCTCTGATTTTTAGCACTCAGAGTCTCTTCTTTTTCCTTAGTGTTGGAGCTTGCTCAGTTGGTGACTACATTGAGTCTAGAAGCATCTATTATTCCCAATTGAATTCTCTTTAGCTATTGGCAATATTTTTGAAAGGAAAACCAAAAAAGCTACTACTTACTGTTCCCATTTGCGCAATTATTTAATTGTATACAAGCCTTTGCTTTGTTAAATCATCTTTGAAAAGATACCCTTCCTTTCTCCTATTACTTCACACATTAAATATCAGTGTCTGTGGGGGAGAATAGCAATGTAGACTTAACCATAATAGAAGTTTTATCTCATAAAACATGTAGTCTTTCAAATAAATTACTTCTGATTTTCTAAGGAAGTTTTTTATTGTGTTTAAAATGTATTTTCTTACATCCTGGTGAATCCATTGATGCCCAATAGAAAGTAGAAATAGATCATTTAAGCATTTGAATATTACCTTACTTGAAATGTTAGAGTGAATTTTGTATCCTTGAAACATCTGGATTCTCTAATCAAAAATTACCATAATTTTTTTACATGGAAATTAGGTGCTTGTTGTGATAAGATAGCATAGTTACAATCTAGAGAATAACTTTGGATTTTGAGTTCAGAGAAATAATTGTGTTTAGAGAGCTAGCCATGTCTTTTATTTTCTTCTTTCTTTCTTCTGCATTCTTTAGAGAAGTTTTCAATACTCTTAAGCAACTTAAAGGGTTCAGATTTTCTAATCAGCAGTTCAGTGGCTTTCTTATTGATTATTTAGTTCATAGATATTAGTGCACAAATAAAACGCCAGTTGGAAATAAATTAGTGACCCTGGTCAAATTACTTTTTTGTCAAGCATGTTTTTGTAGATTAAAGACAGAGAAATCAATGCCATTTCAGTTTCACTATTGAGCCATGGTAATAGTGTCAGGGAATACTAGACTCTAAGGGACCTTAAAGATCATCTCGTCTTTATAACAGATGAGAAAAGCATGAAGCTCAGGTGGTTAAAAAGAGGCAGAATCTGGTACTAGAACTCAGGTCTTCTGCCTCTGTATTCCACTGGTCTTTCTACTTACCTTTTTTAGACTTTATGTAGCTCCTTTATTTTTTTTTTTAATTTATCATTGCAAATTTACTTTAGATTTTTCTTATACTTTGTGACTTGTAAGTTTTTGAGTTATTTTTAATTAATTATATTTGAGATTTATGTTGGTGAATGTTTAATTACCAGCTTTTAAAAAAGTTTAATCTAAAGTATTAACATTTTCTCCCATCACTTTCTTTAAATCTAGACTAAAGTGTCAAATCCAGCTAGAAAAGGTGTTTATTAAATCCCTATGTAAGGATCCTTTGGATCACATATCAACTCAGAAAAATCATATTACAACTAATATAGAAGTACCTTTTACATGATTGTACATATGCAGCCTGTGTCAAATTGACAAAAAAAATTGAAATTCAAAGTTTTATTTTAAAAATGAATGTTAAAACTTACCCATGTTAATATTATCCATATTCTGTTGTTTTTTATTTATTTTGTTAATTATTTCCCAATTACATTTTTACATTAGTACTATTTCTTTTTTAAAAGTTTTTATATTTTTGTATTATTAATTTTTTTAGGTTATACATGTACATTCTTTTTTTTTTTTTTTTTACATATTTTCATTATAAGTCACACTGGAAGAGAAATATCAGAGCAAAAGAAAAATCACGAGAGAGGAAAAAAAAGGTGAAAATAGTATGTCTCCATAGTTCTCTCTCTGGTTACACATGGCGTTTTCCATCTAAAGTTTATTGGCATTGCCTTCGATTACTGAATTGCTGAGGAGAATCAAATCTATCATAGTTGTACATCACATAATCTTATTGTTGCTGGGTACAATGTTTTCCTGATTCTGCTTGTTTCATTCAATGTTAGTTCATGTACATCTTTCCAGGCTTTTCTAAAATGAGCCTGTTCATCATTTTTTATAGAACAATAATATTTCATTACTTTCATATACCATATTTTATTTCATATACCATAACTTATGAAATCTGAATTCAGCCATTCCCCAATTGATGGGCATCCACTCATTTTCCAATTCTTTGCCACCATAGGCAGAGCTGCTATAAACATTTTTGCACATGTGGGTCCTTTTCCCTCTTTTGCTTTCTTTGGGATGGACACCCAGTAGTACCAAAGGGTATGCATTCCAATTACATTTTAATATAATTTTTTGACTTTCCTGTGTATTTGATACTTCTGGTCTATACCATTCATAAAACAATAAATCAAGCTCTAATTTATAGCTTGTGGAGATACAAGGTATAAATGCTCACAATGAAAATTTAACAATTAACTCTCATGTTAGAGATGCTGTAGCACACCTGTAGGTTGAGGTGGTCTATGTGTGCCATCTAACAAGGATAGGGATTGGACCTGAGATTTAATTGGTTTAAGGAACTGCCAGGGAGAGTTCCTTCTACCAATGTGGATCAGTCCCCTCATCCTTCTCTGAGATTTATTTAGTCTTAGGGAGTTAGTTGCCAGTAACCCTAACAGATAAAGTGACTTGCCCATTCTCTATCAGAGGAGGGACATGAAACAGGTTTTCCTGGCTTTGAGATTAACGCTCTTTTCACTGGTCTATATAGCTTCTCAGTAAACAGTAAAATTACTACTTAAAAATATATACAATGGAACAATTTGTGGTATGCAGATATAATGGAATATCACTAAACTATAACACCACTATCTCAAAGCCCTTGTAATGTATGTAATAAAACAAAATAAAGCCTCACATTGGCCCTGAAAATTTATGTCTCATTTTGCCATTTAAGTCTATTCCTTTTCTGTCAGGAACTTACTGGAATCATAGTTTGATTATGGCACTGATCCGAAGTTCTTAAGTTTTCAAAGTTGTTATTTTTCCTTGTTATTGTACAAATTGTTCTCCTGGTTCTGTTCACTTTGCATTTAGTAAGTGCTTCCTGTGTGCTGAATGCTGAAATTACAAAGATAAAAATATTATTTTGTCCTCCAGGACATTATGAGAGAGGCAACAAGGTACATAGTGAAAGGTAACATTGGTTAGAGACTCAGCACTTGGTTTTGAATCCTGGCTTTGTGATCTTGGGTAAGTCAGTTTTCTTGTCTGTAAAATGAGAGAGTTGACCTCTAAAGGCCAGCTCTGATTTAAGTATGATCCTGTGATCAAGACCACAGCTCATGTAGGTGACTGATTGTTAAAAATAGTCCCTAATGTTTATTTCCTAATAAATATTTTTCCTAATGGGATTCTTTGAATTGCAAGATAGCAGCAGATGTAGTGAATGAGCAAAAGAAAGAAGTAGAAAATTTTCACACATCCTGTATCCCCCCTCCATTTCATGATAAAACCCATTCTCCTCTTCCTTTCCCTCTCTTTCCCTTTCCTCCTTTTGCTATTCCTCTCCTCTCTTCTTTCTCTTCTCTTTTCCTCCTTCTCTTCTCCCTATCTCATCTTTCAGGATTGCTAGATCAGGAACATCCTATATATAGAGTTTGTCAGGTACTTTGATGAAATCTGGGTAAATCCTCTCATGTTATCCTTATAGAGAAGAGAAAGAGCTATCAGATTTAGTTAGATTTGACCTGGGTGAGCAATCTGATCCACCTGGCTTTGTATCAGCTTGAAGGAAGGTCATTGATTCAGTGCCCAGAGCATCCATTCTGTGTCCTGAATTGTAGCTTAACATTTTTTTTTTTTAAATTAGCACTCAACTCTTCCTTGATTAAGGAATAACAGGTCTATTTCTCCAATCTGACAATGACACAAAGCCAGAAGGAACAGATATTACACAGGATGACTCCATAATGATTTCCATACACAGGTATGTTGGGACTAATCTAATAAAATGAAATTTAATGGGGATAGATGCCAAATTCTTAAATTTGCATTCAGGAAATCAGCTTTACAAGTACAAGATATGAATCAACGAGTATTTATTATGGGGGAAGTATGAAGTTTGGTTAGTGGGGAGTTTATCTAGGGGAAATCTGAGGTTTCTGTGAACTGAAAACTCCATACAAGTCAACAATGTGATAGAACAAGTCATAAGAGCCATGTTGACTTAGGCTGTATCAAGAGAAGCCATCGGCTCAGGGAGATGATAATACTCTACTTGGGTCTGGTCGGAACATATCTAATTCATTGTGTTTAGTTCTGATCATTAATTTTAGGAAAGGACATTGATAGTCAAATATTTTGCTAAATATTCTTATTCCATCTCTCTTTCCCCTTCTGTTGCTTCCTCTTCCTCCCTCCTCTAAGATTTATAACTTGGAATTACCTTGTTGTGCCACTAGATGTCATTCGGGCACAAATTTAAGCTTCTCAGTTGTCCAATTAATTATGTGGGAAAAAAAATCTTCTTTTGGGGTAAATGTAAGATATATCTGTAGCTATGTATATATATGTATAATTAGACAACACATTCATTGTAACTCTTTGGTACAAGGTTTAAAAAATGTTGCTTTGACTTTTGATGACCTACCACTGAATTCTTACCAGAATTTTCAGAAGTGGTACTAACCAGGGTCAGTTCATAACTTTGAAAGAACAGTGTGACATGACCATTTAACAATTTTGCCCACAACATACCAAGTGCACTAGGTGGTTCAGGGTTGACCGAATATAATTCAAAGGATACAATTTGACTCTTGACATTTTGAAAAACGTGATTCCATTAAACAGTGGGAGTCATTTTTAAACAGTTTTATTAACAGAGACCGTGAAAGCAGTAACAGAAGCTTCTCATATTTCCTACATTTTCTTCTTTTGGTATTTATCAGGAGCCTCCTATGTTTCATGTGACTTAGTTCTAAGCACTCAGAATACAGGAATGATAAATAGCACATTTTCTATTCTAATAGTTTTATGGGCAAGAAAGGCAATCTGAGTAAATGCATAGATAATTAGGATACAGGAAGATGCAACATTCGCTTATCCCAAATGAGGCTATTTTCCATTAGCATCAATTGTACATTCTATTATAAAGTTTAGAATCTTGCTTTACCATCATTTGTTCAGTTGTAACATGGAGTCTGCTGAAGTAACTGGTCCCTATAACATTTTTTTTAATGCCTAATAATAGCAGATTTTTGCAGAATCATTTATGATGTTTGGTATACCTGTACAAGTTAGGCTCTAATAAGGATCTAAGAAAAGGACAGGAATAAGCCATGAGAAATTCAGAAAAGGAGAGATCATTTTAGCTTTACTAATTCACTTTAAAGTGGGGAAGGGGAAAGTCCAAAACTTTGTGGGATTGAAAAGGCAGAGAAGTTTAATATAGTTTAGGAAGAAAGAAACAAAGATGAAAACTAGTTCTTTGAACAAAATATATTGTCTTTCATGTTTGCCTGATAAATATTTTAAAATTTTATTCCATTTTTAAAAGTACAAAAAATACATATGATGAAAACTTTACTCAAAATTCAAAGGTTATGCTTTGGGGATTTGTTATTTAATTTTTTGAAAATTCACCCTGAAGTATTTTGTTTTAGTTAATAATAATTATTTTTTCTGTATATATAATGCAAACAATATGCTAGTAGAGATTACCTTTCCTGTTATGCATAGTTCATCTTTTTTATTTAATGAATATTTGAGTTATTTAATCCTGGTAAATACAATGACTCAATCATTATTTAGTTTTCTAATGTATATGCAAAATGTATTCAAAATAAAAAATATAAACACTGCTTGAAATATGGAATAATCAAAGCATTTGTTAAGTGTCTGTTACATAAGATGCATCATATGAGCTTATGGTTATACCTATCTTCAAGGAATTTATTCTGATGGGGAATATCATAGGTAATCATAAGTAAATAAAGCAAATTGGATGAGGGAGCAAAAACTAACCCCTGCGGGGATCAGAAAAAGCTTCATTTCAAAGTGTGTTGGAAGAAGAATCATTTGATTTTATTCTTCTATAAAACAGAGTAGCATCAAATGAGTAATGTAAATGCCAAGAAGACTTGTTTTTATCCTAGGGGCAATAAGGAGCCATTGAAGATTTCTGAGAAAGAGAATGATGTGAACAGTTGGTTTCTAGGAATTATTTTCTAAGCACAGTAGAAATCATCAATTCAGTTCCTTCATTTTTACACTTATTGAGACCAGAAAGGCTAAGCATTTGATGCTTCACATGGGGAATGGGCATTGGATTTGAAACATGGGACCTGACTACTGATCTGAGTTTTGCTACTTATTGTTTGAGTGACTTGAGGCTCTGTGAAACGAAGACTCTATCTAGATATTCTTCAAATTTCTTGGAACATTTAGAGATTTTTCTTTTTTTTTTTTTTAATTTAGTTCAACCAAACCTTACTTTTTACAGATGAGCAAATTGAGACCTAGTGTGGTTAAATGATCTGTCCACAATTACTCAACTTGTAATTGGTATTAAAAGGATTTGAACCCACGTTCTCTAATTCTAAAATTCTGTTTATTGTGACATGCCCTGGGGTTGGATCATGGCAAATGAAATGTTATTCTTTGAGGGTCCTAGGATTATAGATTTGAAGCTGGAAGTGAATAGAACACTATACCTCATGTTAGAATAGAACACTATACCTCATGTTAGAAAGATAAGAGTTAAAATCCTATTTCAGATAATTGTTGCCTTTGGCTGCCTCAACTTCCTCACCTATAAATTGGGGATAATAGGGATACCTCCCTACATGAATAAACAGAGACCCCAAAATGCCAGGCCAAGCAGGTCCTTTTAACTCCAAATGGAATGTTTATTTTGTTCTATCATACTGCCTCTTAGGAGCTGACTCGGGACAAGGGCTGACGAAGTAAGCTTATCATTTCCTTGCTTCTTCTCAGAGGTATCTTGTACCAGCTCTTCCAGAATCAAAAGGATAATTAGCTTTAGAGTAGAAGAGATAACTGAATGTTTTTTTTTTTTTTTTTTGAAAGAAATCTGCTACCCAGACCCATATAGAGAGAAGGCACTTCAGAACCCTAAAAAGCAGGAGAAGTTCTTGTTACTGTATTTTTATTTCTTCCTAAAAATGGATTTGAAACCAAAGATTTCTGTTCTGCTTTTTTTTTTTTTTTTTGAAAGCCAAACAAACTGACAAAGACTGTCCCTTTAAAAGAATCCCAACTTATAACAATAACACAACTTTTAACCTTGCCCCCAGTGTCCAGTTTTTGATTCTTTGGCACCTGGCAAGGGGCCATGATTTGTCTTGGAACTAGGACCTTATATAAATAGTTGTACTTAACCTTCCAGGCATTGTGAAAAATCTTTTAAATGACACAGGAGGCACATTTTTCTCCTTGTGGCTCTATACTGCTTTGAAAGGTACTCCTTGACATTGTATCTGTCCCCTTTGAAAACAAAACAATGTGATTCCCCTTTCCTGATTTTTCAAGATGATACTTCTGAACCATAACTCATGGTTATTTTTAGAATGGCCCTTTGGAGTTGGTAGTTGAAAAACAATGTAAACTGGTAGAGAAACATGGTAAAGCCATTTTCATTTAGGGGAAATCTGGATTCAGGTGCAGCATTTGTGGACACATCCTTGAAATGGGATAATAGACAAAATCTTTAAGCTCTCAGATCTTCTGGCATTTCTCTAAGATTTAGTTTAAGTTGATCAGCAACTGAGAACCTGCTGACCTGAATGAAATCATAGGTGTGGCCTGGAAAAAAATAGTTGTGTTTATAGACAAATTAGGAATTCGTCATAGGTCTTACATAGAATTCCAGAATAATTTGCCAAATCCACCTCTTGGTCTTTGACAGTAACTCAGGAAACTTTGGCAGAACTTTGTGAATTAGTTCTTGTGAATTAGTGTGAGCTTGAACTTCTTGAGGGAAGTAAGAGTTTCTGGAAAAAAAAAAGAATTATAATGGGGGGAGAGACAGGCAAGGGGAAGGAAGGGTGCAATTTGGCCCTAACTACTTCATATTTCATCTTCTTTGTGGTACATATCATTGTTATCTCCTTAATTTATAGACTTTTTTTTTTTTTAAGAGCGAGGATAATGTAGCTTAGTGGAAAGGATACTTGACCTGGATTTGGGATGGCTCACAGTTGAAATCTTGCTTCCAATATTTGCTGTTTATGGGACACTGGGCAGGTCATTGAAATTTCCCGGACCCAAAGTATCCTCTTCAGTAAAATAGGGATAATGATAGCACTTACTTTACTGGATGGCTGTTACTGAAATAGAATTGAATGGAATGAAAGTGCATTAAGTGCTTACTTTTGCTGAATACTGTGTTAAACTCTTGGGGGTGCAAGTGGAAAAACTCTGCTGTTAAGGTGTTAATGATATTATTAGGGGAGAAAACACATAAAGGAGAGTTTAGATTCATGTGAGGCAAGCAAAAGGAGGGTTGAATGGTCTTTAGAGTCTAGAGGACAAAAATATAATATATTTTATATTATAATATAAATATTTTATATAATTTATTATATTATGTATTATATATTCTATTATAGAAATATTTTATATTATGTGAAATATAAAATATTTTATATATGTGTGTGTGTATGTGTGTGTGTGTGTGTATATATATATATATATATATATATATATATATATATATTTACTTATTCCCATACCACTTTACTAGCGTAGTGGATCTCTTGGCACATCAGAAAATAGCTCTAATTATGGTATTGTGATTTTGCTTCATTTCTCTAATTATGATATTACACATTCATCCTTGCTACTCTCAGTATTCCTTCTTCTCTAGTATCTCCAACTACTTCTGTGTCACAATGAGCTGAGAAATCAGTAAATTTTTTAGAATTTTGTGTAAAGTAATAATAAATAGGCTCTGAATAAAGTGATGTTAAGAGAGCAACTTGTGAGGTCAGTGCATGAACTTTAGTGCTTGGACTTTATGACACTGGCTTTGGTTGTTCAGAGGTCTTTTTTGCTCACCTTGCTAGTTTTCTCTTTGTTCTTGATAATTGACTTCTCCAGATAAGTGAACTCTAGATAAGGAGTGTCCTTTTGGGTGTGTGCAGGAAGATATTAGTGTCTGGATATATCCATTCTGGGCATGAGACAGGCATAGAGGTCAGAGGAAACATTAGGCAAGTTCATTCCTACTTTCACATGAATTCTTAGTTATTCCAAGACATCTTCTGGAGTGGATTGGAACACAGCAGCCTCACAAGGGTAATGTATAAGTATGTGGATTATTTCATGAAGGATTGTGGACAGGACTTAGAACTAGTTGAGCACAAATTCCTTCATTTCAAATGTAGGATCCTTCAAAACTGAGTTCCAATCTACTTTTCCAGTTTTGTTATAAATTACACTTTCCTTTACATCTTCTCCAATCCAGCCAAATTGGCTATTTTTCAACTCTTTTTCCTCCTCCCTATCTTTACACCTTTACACAATTTTCCTTCTTGCCTGGACTGCACTCTCTCCTTACTGTCTCCTTCCCTTCCCTAAGATAAACTTTTTTTTTTCTTTCTTACTCTGCCCCATCCTAGGGGAAAAATTATTGTAACAAATAAGTAAAGTTTTTGCAGAATTATAATCTTGAAACCCAACAACCCACAGTGATGTGTATTGCAAGTATTAGTTTCCCATTTGACAGATGATAGGTTTCCACTCAGAGAAATCAAAAAATTTGTTTAAGGCCACTCCATTGGTAAATAGTAGAGTCACAACTAGGCCCTAGGCCTTCTATTCCAGGGATTCCTACTTCTACTATATCATCCTTCCTCATGTTTTGCTGCTTTGTGGCTAGGAGGTCATGGTAGACATTGGTCAAATCACTTAATAACCTCTCCATGCCTCAGTTTCTTTGTCTTTAAATGCAAATAATAACTCCTTTTTTGCTGAATTGTCAGGGTCCAAAGAGATTAGCATATAAAGCACTCTTCAGATCTTAAAGCTCTGTATTAATGCCAGATTTTATTTTTAATGAATATTACCACTGATTTCTTTATAATCAGTGCATCTCAAAAATATGTTTTCACATCCCCTTCAACTAAGAACATTTTGCTTCCACTTTTGATTCTCGTCCAGTTATCTGAGAGGCATTGTACTTATTCATATATTGGTGAGCCAATTCAACTCTTATGTTATTTCATCATTTCACTGATTGTATCTGGCCAAATCTCAGCCTTGGATCTCTTCCACCATTCACACATATGCTGTTGAATGAAGATGGGTAGATGAATCCTTCTGTACCTCTCATATCAACCCTACTCTCCACGGCAGCTTTTCTCAACATTTTCATCTCTCCTCAAACCTCTTTTGGCCCCTCATCCTTCGCTTTCAGAGAAACTATATTTTATGGAAAACAATGAGCTTATCCCCATCAGCTCCATCTTTCCCCTTTCATCCCATCTTATCACTCACTTGTCTTCTACTATCACTTCCTCCTTTATGAAGCTGCGTCTTCCATGGAGAGGCTGCTTTATACTTTGCCAAAGCTAACCCATCTATTCACCCAAGTAGTCCCATTCTATCTGTCTCAGTCATTGAGACTTTTTTATGATTTATTTTCAGTCTCCCTTTGGATATCGGTTCATTCCCTTCTGCCCATGTCTCCCATTTGGAAAAGACCCTTACTTCCATCCCTAATAACCATTGTCTTAACTCTGTCTTCTGTGGTTAAATTCTTTGAAATAGTCACCTACCCACAGGAGCTTCCACTTTCCTCTCATTCTCTTCTTAATCCCTCAGTCCTAACTCGATCATTCTGCCACAGCTGTTCTCTCCAGAGTTGTCAGTGATCCCTTTATTGCCAAACCTACAGTTTTTTCTCAGTGTTCATTCTCTTCTCCTTCTGCAGCCAATGACACTGTGGATCACCTTTTCCCTTTAGGTTTTTTGGTTCTCTCCCTTCGCAAGTGACCACTCCTTTTCTACCTTCCTTACTGGATCTCATCCAGATTGTGCCCTCTAGCCATCGGTGTTCTACAGAGTTCTATCCTGAGTCCTCTTCTTCTGTTTTCCCTTTAGTAATTTCATTAGCTAACATGGATTTAATTGCCATCTCCATGCTGATGATTCTTCAATCTACCTGTTCCACCCCAAGCTCTCTGCTGACTTCCAATCTGCCTTTCAGACAACTTGAACTGGATACCTAGGAGAGACATCTTAAACTCCTCAATATGTCCAAAACAGAACTCATTAATTATCTTTCTCCCTAAACCTCCCCTGTATCTGTGGAGAACAAACACCATCCTCCCAGTCCCTCAGGGGTGAATCTTACTCCTCACTATTGCTCATAGCCAATTCTGTCTTCCACCTATCCTATTTCTCATATCCAATCTGTTGTTAAGAACTTTTAAGCATCTATTGAATATGACTCCTCTTTTCTCATGGATTATCATAATAGTGTGCTGGTGGGTCTTCCTGCGTCGTCTTTCCCCTCTTGAGTCCATCCTCCATTCAGATCCAATCTGTTATTTCATCATTTCACTGATCATATCTCAACATTTTCATCTCTTCTCAAACTGCTTTTGGCCCCTCATCCTTCACTTTCAGAGATACTATATTTTCAGCCACTAAAACTCATATCCAATCATGTCTTTCCCATACTCAATAAACTCTAGTGGCTCCCTATCACATCTGGAATCAAATACGAAATGTTCTGTTTAACCTTCAAAACAACATAAAGTAATCCCCTCCTACTTTCTGGACTTCTACCTTATTCCCCCAAACATACTTTTTGATCAATAACATTGTATTCTTTACTCTTCATTGAAAAAGCTCTGAACTTGACTGTTTCCTGCATTCTTGGAATACTTTTTCCGCCTCTGCCTAGGCTACAGATCTCCCTAGTTTCTTTTAAGTCCCACCTTCTACAAAAAGCCTTCCCAAACCCAATTCTATTAACTTTTCCCAGTTAATTATTTCCTACTCATCTTGTATGTAACTTGTTTGTATGTATTTATTTGCTTGTTTTCTCTTCCTTTAGATTATAAGCAAGATTATAAAGACTGTCTCATGACTCTTTCTATCTCTAGCACTTAGCATATTGCCTAGCATATAGTAAGCAGTTAATAAATGTTGATTAACTGATGATTGACTATAAGATTTTGTATGTGAAATTTCTGAATTTCTAGTGTTTTGTCAAAGAAATTCTTTGAGACTGCTACTCTCATTAGACCTCTGTCCTAGGTGGAAGCAGGGTTTACCCTAAAATATTTAGTCTTATGGAAGACTCATGTGTAATATGAAATTAGAATGCAAGACCAGCTTCTGATTACCTACTATTTTTTGTACATTTGGTTCATTGTCATTGTTGATTTCATACTTTTCCCTATGCCCAGCGGGTCCTTCCCTGCTTTCTTTGCTTATTGAATTCTTTTCATAGTAATTCTTTTAAAGTGTTTATTCAAGAAAGCCATTTGTACCAGAAAAAATAGTTTATTTATTCTAGCACCCCGGACAAATCAGTTCTACCAAGTGGGTCTTGAAATCTGAGGACCCGGGATATAGGATATAGGGATGATGAGTTCCTATAGGTGTTATTGAAGTTGCAGTTTTTAGCATTATGAGATCATACATTCATACATTGGAGAGATGCCTAAGAAGTTCATGGAGAATGTGAAATTCATGTTTTGATTAGACTTTTCTGCTTTTTAGGACAAGGTAGATCAGACTTCTACTCACAGTCAGAGCGATATAGTGGAACCTGGATTCCAAGAACAACCTACCCAAGTCGCCTTAAATCACCAAGGTAAGACTTAGTAAAAGTGGGCTGTGAGAAATGGATATAATGGTGATATAATGGTGTGGACAGTGTTCTCTTTCTACCTGTAATTTCCAAAAAACTCAAATTTCTTGTCTAAATTAAAGTGACCGTTTCAAGCAATAATAACAAATGAAATAACAAAATCCTTTGTCTAATAAATAGTGTAATGAGTAACTATGTAATGAGAAGATGTTCTTATGAATAAATCTAAATCTTGCCATATGCATCAGTCAGCTTTTGGCTTAGATCAGAAGGGCAGAAGGTATAGCAAGAATCCATTTTAAAATTTAAATTGTAAGTTTCTTGTGGGCAAGGGAACCTGTAGAAGCATCTTCAAATTCCAAACTCTTGCCTTATAAATGATATCTATGTGTAAACCATTGTTGCAAACTCCTTACCTTACCACTTACTTCCTACCATTAGAATCCCCACTGATGATAATCATAAAATTATAGTATTTTATGCATGAAAGTGACCTTAAAAATCACCTAAACAAAGCCCTTTTTTTTTTCAGATGAAAAAATTGAAGCCCTAAAATAAGTGACTAGTATAATATAGACTTCTTCCTTGTACTTGATCACCTCACTAGACTATCTGTTAGAGGGTTGTAAGAAAATTTGCTTTTGTATTTCAAGTAAGGTTCATATTCCTTTAGTTGATATTCACAGTTATCCATGAGTTAGTGCTATCCTTCTTTTTTAGCCTATATAACTTCTTATTCACAATACTCAATGCCACATTCAAATTTGACTGCCTACTGTCCTTGTATATAGTTTCTTTAATTGGCAATGTTTATTTATGCTATTCTGCTGTGACTGACATGTCTGTCCCCTGCCTTCTTTTGCATACAGACTGATCCCATCCTTTTGCATACAGACTGATCCCATCCTTTAAAATCTACCTTAAATATCACTCCTCCAAGAAGCTTTCTGTGATAGCTCTTATTGGTAATTAATTACCTTTTTTCTCATGCTTCCCACCAAGCACTTCATATTTCTCTTATCATATCTTATTTAGCCATTTGGAAATGTATTATCCTTCTATTAGACTATAAGTTCTGTGAGGGAAGGGACTGGTTTTAATATAAATTTTTATATCCTCCCATAATGTTCTTCACCTGGAAAATAGGTTCTTAAGAAGTATTGAATTTTTTAAAGTTGCTTGCTAATCAGTTACAAATCTGGAACTAAGCATTTTTCTCCTGGTTCTCAATTTAGAATTTACCTACATCATGGATTAAATAGTCTTATAATGGCTAACCTGGGAATTTAAACACTATTTAAAATACTTTTATAAAAGAGAAGATTTAACCCTTCTATATGATGAACACTTTCTTTAAAAAAAAGAATCGCCATGTGCTAGAAATGGTTACAACAATGACTAGTATAATGACAATGGCTATTTATATTATTGTTTTTATTATAGCTAACACTTATATAGTACTTTTAGATTTGTACTGTACTTTCTACATATTATCTCATTTGATCCAAATAATATGAAAGAGAATGAAATTGCCTATCTTTTTAACAGATATCAAAAACTATTGAATTGGGTGTTATGCTTGACTTGGCTATCTGTGCACAGTTAGACAGTCAACTTATTGTAGATGAGAATTTATAATAAAGAAGAAAAAATAGTAATGAGAAGATTTGGTGCAATTGAGCTGATTTACTATGAATTGTTTGAATAAACTATTGAAAAATTAAAAGTGGGAAATATACAAAAAATGACATTGACATTTAAATAATTTCATCCAGAAGTAAAGCCAAAGCAAATTAGTTGCTACAACAAGTAAACCAAAAGAACCCAGAAAGTGCCTTAGTCAGCAAACATTTGCCTTATTTGCCAAATGGAGAGAGATGTCAGCCAAAGGCAATACTGGTTTAGAACATAAACTTGTCTGTAAACTCTTATGAAAATTGATGGATGATTGTTAGCAGTATCATCCCATAAAGCAGAGAAAAGCAGTAGAGGATAAAACCATTTTAAAGAGAGTTGGCAAGATATTTAGCTTTGCAGAGCCATTTTTAAAGGCATTCAAGTATGAAAATGAGGAGTAGTGCAAACAGAATAAAACTGGAAAAGATTTGCCAGAAAATTATTTTTAACAAACTTTTAACTTGCCTTTTTTGAGCACCATGGAACCACTATGCTTTGACCCAAGCATCACAATCCCAGAGGGAATTACAGAAAAGAAAAAAATGGTACCAAAAGGAAAGAACAAGTGAAAACAAAAACAGAACAAGCAGCTAGACTGGATCAATTTCCATAGAGTAGGAGCTCCATCCTGGAGACAAATACAATTACAAAAGCATTGAAGGACTGATATAAGAAAATAAGGAGACAATACCAAAGGAATATAAAAAAATCTCAAACCTTATTAGTATGAAAAAAGTAATAAAAGGAACATTATTAACTCCTATTCTATATACCCATTTCATCTATACAAAATCTTTATGGAGGTCATTTATATGTGAATTAAATATACCCTGGATAAGGGTATTAGTAGGGAATAAACAGGCTTTCTTTCACAAATGATTTCTAACACTGTGGTACATCTCACAATTGACTGAAAATCCCATAAGATTACTTTATATTGATTACAAAAAAAATATTTGCTCTGGTAGAACAAAACATTTTCTTACAGGCTCTATTACAACAAGGCAACTCTAACCATATATCAGGATCAGAAGAGGTATTAACAAAACTCAATCCCATTCAGTGACTCTCCCAGTATCAGGTGAGGTTCAAAACAGGATAATGGGTATTTGCCAAAAGTATTTTCTGTTGTGATAAAAGAGATCTAACACAGTTCAGAAATGCTTCTATTTATTGATGACATTGTGTTGATTGTATCAAGTCCCAAGACACTGCAGAGTTTACTGGAAGATTTGTAATCCCTCAGAGGAGTGTGGACTGTATCAATACAAAATGAACCAAATTTCTATTTGCATGTGAATGGATTCCCAGTAGGATTTTTTCACTAAGTATATGTATCTGGAACATATAACCAGTGAGCTGGAGACTCAGAGTTAAAAAGGAGTAGGAGAGAGGAATGAAGCACTTATACTTATTCTGATCTTCCCATAAAACCAAAAGTTCATCTTTTTGATAGAAAAATTTTACTAATATTGCATGATTATGAAAACTGGA